>NC_069719.1:18592930-19792930 GCF_027358585.1 Pangasianodon hypophthalmus | reverse complement strand
ATCCAGTGGCATGTGTGGTCCAACATTTATTCAGTTCCCCACTCACAATTTAAGTTCCTACCTGCAGTTAGATCCCGTTCACTGTCTGATGTGCAAAGAAAGGAAGAAAAACTTATAACTGTGGTTTCATCTTATCCTGTTATATATAACCTCTCTTTAAATGTGTATTGAGACATTAAAAAAAAAACAATAAAACTTGGAAGAATGTAACAGATTGTTAGTGTCTGTGGTGAGTGTATGCATCTAGATTAGTTGGAGATCTAGATCGAGTATCAATGCTGTAAATATAAATGTGGTTTGCTTTGCTAATCTGCCGATGAAGCTAGTACGAAGCCTAGCATATAACATGTAAATCAAAAAAACAATTTTCATACTGAGTAGGACATTATATAACTTCTGTTTAACTACTTCAGTGTTAGGGATAGGTGATGTAGACTTAAATCTATATCACAATATTTCATGGTAGTTTTTGCGGCAATGATATAAATGACGATATGAAAATAGTAAAATTGAACGCTGTCTTCTGGCTTTCCTCATATTCTGGTCAGTGTTTTTGCTTGATGTGGTGGAACAAATTTGACGTGTTTCCACCCTTTATTTGATACGGGTTTTTGACACACTTTACAAATCGCAGATGTTCGATTCACATCTGATCTTCTGTATCCGACCCACTTACATATTACACAGGAAGCTCCTTTTTGGGGGATCAATTCTTCTTCCTCATCTAGGGTTGGAACTCCACCTTCCGCCTTGCTTGCTCTCGTTCTGTTTATGAGATGTCCATGTCGCGGCGTGTGAACACATCAATACGTCAATATCGCGGGTTGACCGATTCTTATCATGGGGAGGAATTGTACCGGTACATCATGGATGATACGATATGACACAGCCCTACTGTATACAGCTACTCTTGTTTCTCTTGAGAACTAAAAAAAAAAAAACAAAAAAAAAAAAACACTGGACAGTGCATACCCAGAAGTGACAACAGTAGTGATCATTACATAACATGCCCATAAGAGAAAAACAAAGTGACATGCAACTTGTCATTTGCTAGTGTGAATGTAGTGTTATATAATTTCTCTGTATTGTTTTTATTTTTCTCCTGTGAAGTGTCAGAGTGTGAGATAATCACTAAATAATGATTAAAAAATTGTTGTTGTTGTTGTTGTTATTAATGGTTGGCTTACTCTTCTCTTCTAGCGGATTCCACTGGGACACACTCTCTGTACACTGCATACAAGGACTATGAGATCATGTTTCACGTGACAACTATGCTGCCATACACTCCAAACAACAAACAGCAGGTTAAGCAATGTTTCTTTCACTGTTCCATGCAGTATCTGCCATTCATCAAGTTTTAAAACTTATGATCTTGCTTTGGGGCTTACTTCACCAGTTCTTCAACACTTTGCTGAAGATCCCTGTATCTCTAGTTATAATTGTTTGTGTAATTGTGATTTTGCCTCAGACATCATTATTACCAGATGAGGTGTCACATAAGTAATAAATTACAGATTACAATTATTATTTGGCTACTGGAAAGTAAAATTATGAAGTAGTTATGTAGTCTGTGTCGTTGCTGGGATATTATGAATGCTACTGTAATGCTGAGACTGAGAGATACAATACAGTGCTTCAGAAACTTGCATTTCATATGACATAATATTTAATGTTATTTTATGTCAATATACATCTGGTGACATGGCCTGTCTGTACTACTGCTCAAGTTTCTCTTTTTTTGTGCAGTTGTTGCGGAAAAGGCACATTGGGAATGATATAGTCACCATCGTTTTCCAGGAGCCAGGAGCTCATCCCTTCACCCCCAAACACATCCGCTCACATTTCCAACATGTCTTCATCATCGTCCGCGTTCACAATCCCTGCTCTGACAACACCTGCTACAGGTAAACACCAGAACAAGCAAAGGGGTACAAGTTCAGTTATGTTGTTAAATAGAGCGTACATGTACCGGCCCCCCAAAAATCAGGCAGGTGTAACATTCTTGAGCTGCATTTTCACAGTCAAATCAGCTATGTGAAGTTAAAGTGTTACTCTGATGACTTTAAGTTGGTTGGTTTTATGTAAGAAATAGATACTTAGGTCAGATTTACTTTGATAGGCACCATTTACATAATTTGTAGCCACTATTTGTGGTGGTTGGCCAATTTAGCAAGTAATCTACCAAGTTGGTACATGCAAGTGGAACACAGGCTTAGCAAGCACTTAATTTGTGCTGGATCCTGCTGTGCTGTTGACTCCTCCAGTCCTCCCACAGCATCACTGAAATGATTGCAGCATCACTGAAATGGTTGCAGAATCCCTCGTTGTACCATGGTCATCATACCTATGCTATTAGCCCTATAGCCCAGCATTCAACACTACTCTATTATGTGAAGCATTTGGAGTGTTGTTGTGTTTATATGTACTGGAATAACTTCCCTCCCTGCCCATTTGCTGGATCACCTTTTGCCATTCTTGTTGTTCTGGTACCTTTTTTTTTTAAAATACAAATTAAGCACTGGCAAATATTAAAAAAAAACTGTGTTTGTCTTCCTGTCAGGAAATAACTTTGATACACAAATGATTAAGGAGTCTGTGTGCTTTTGTGTTGATTGTTTATATGTTGGGCTTAACTGACCAAGTACATTTAGGAACTTTGCTGTGCTGAAAAATCCATCTTTAATATCATTAAACACCTTCTGGTCTTTTGAGACCTTTATGTGGTCTAGAGAGAGTCTGGTACATTTTGCCAGTAACCACAGAATGCAAAGGACCTAAAAGACTGAACAAAAAGAAGGCCTTTAGGTCAGGAGACAGGAAGGACATCAAAGGGTCAGCAGAGCTGATGTAGTGGCTTCATGAGGGCAAAGACAAATACAAGGACAAGCTGGAGTGCAAGCTGCAGCAGAACAGTGTGAAGCAGGTCTGGATTGGAATGAGGACCCTAAGTGGCTACAAACAGGTTGAGTATTGAGTTGTGGAGAGGTTCCTGGTTAGGGCTAGTATTGTTGTCCAAACACCTCCAACTCTAGCACCTTTGTGCCAGCTGGGGTTCTTTCAGCCTAGGTGCTACCCCCACCCCCTTTCCTCCTTCCCTCAGTCCCTGTGACATCCCCTCAAAACACAGAGGGCACCACCCCCAGTGATCCCCATACTTACTGAGAATACCACTCCTGCTGTCTACTGTAAAGTTTGCACAGGCAAGGCTGTGGGGGCCTGATGGAATCAGCCCCAGGGTGCTGAAGACCTGTGCCAGCTAGTTCTGTAGGGTGCTGCAGTACCTGTTCTCCCTAACACCGCAGAAAGTGTCTTAGCTCTGGAAGACTTCCTGCATAGTCCCAGTTCCAAAGACAACACACCCGAGTACCCACAAACACTATGGGCCTGTTGCAATAACATTTCACATCATCAAGACCTTTGAGGGGCTGGTCCTCAAACAGCTCCTATCTCTGGTAATGGACCATCAAGACCCCTACCAGGCACATACAGTTGTGGAGGATGTTCTGATCTATATGCTCCACTGAGTTTACTCACACTTGGACACAGTCGGGGCCACTGGAAGGATCATGTTCCATTCTGCCTCAGTCTCCTGGATCTTGGACAGCCCAACAGGCTACAGTTTGTGAGGCCCCAGAAGTGTGGCAGACCATGGGTACCCCATGGAACCATCCTGTCTCCCTTCCTCTTCACTGTCTATATTGGACTTTCAGTAGTACACTAGCTCATGCCACCTGCAGAAACTCTTGAATGATTCCTCCCTTGTAGGGTGCATTTATAATTAGGTGATTATAATGATTACAGGAGGCTTGTGGAGGACTTTGTCCTGTGGTGCAGGGAAAACCATCTTCAGCTTAACATTAGCAAGACAAAGGAAGTGGTGGAGGAATCCCTGTGTGTTGGAGAGCCTGTCAAGCCTGTCACTGTACAGGGCAAGGATGTGGAAATGGTGCAGTGCTAAAAATCACAGGTGGTCTAAATTATCTGGATTAAAAATGCTGAATGCTGGTGTGGGCAAAACAAAAAAGTGTTTTCAGTATTACCTGTGTTAGTGTGGACCACAGATGAGGATGGTACCCGTTTTTGAGAGCATTTTGAAGATTCTGCCCATGGTGTGATATCCAGGAGCACCTTTAGCCAACAGCTCATTCTACCTAGGTGAACAAAGAAGTGCTATTGGGGATCTTTTCTGTCCACTGCTAGCAAGCTCCACAACACCTCTTCCCAGCATGCTATCGTGCCTTCTCTTCCTCAGGGTGAACAATAGGACAGAAAGTCAATATAAAATAGTTATACTTTCAATTCTGTTACTTACTTTGTCTGTTTATAGTCTATAGCTTCTGATTGTGACTTAAAATTGTCCTATTTCTGAGAATTATAGATTTCAGTATCAATCCTAGTGAAACACTCCACTTGTCACGTATATGTCATAATGAGTTAAACTATGAAGACCATTTCAGAAGAGCTCTATAGCGGGTGTATAGTACATGCTGCTCTGATTAAGTTTGACTATGTGTCTGCTCCATGAACTGTTATCTAATGTGATGGAGGTACCGGGGCACTGATTCCAGACCATGTAACGTGTTTTTACATTTTTTTCAATCATTTTAATGTGTGCAGTTTTTTTGCCATGTATTTTGTGTCTGGGCGTTCCAGATGAAAAAGGCTTTAATGATTAAGCAGATTAAAAAAAAAAAGAAATGTTTTGATGGTATTATAAAAATCAAAAACAGTCTGAACATACATGTACACACACACACATGTACACACACACACATGTACACACACACACATGTACACACACACACATCTCCTTTTGACTGCCTCAGGAGTCTGCAGAAGTTAAGTGGTGTGTGTGCAGGACTCGTAAGACCTTTGTCCTCTACCCTCATACATGCACTCGCACACACTCATACATGCACTAGTTTTTCAGCTGAATGACACCATTCGCTGCTCACAGAAAAGGCTTTGCTCTCTCTCAAGCTGCACACACACACCTGCCGTTGGAACCCTCCATTAGTTTTTGTCTTAATAGGGTTTCTTAAAGGCTCACCATTCAGTTCTGTATGCTTGAAATATAAACATTTAGTTGAGAATATTTTTTTTTCTTTTTCCAAGAACGCAATGGGAAAGAGAAATCTGGATTTCATAGCACCCCACAGGAACAAATGGAGATAAATGAATCCTAAAAAAAAAGGCATGAGCCCTTTTTAAATGTGTGGTTCTGATTTCTTTTTCTTTCTTGACGTCACTGTCTCAGCATTATTGGATTCTGAAAATATAACAGCGATGACGACCACCTTTTTCTTTCTGGACACTTAATTTATTCTTTCTTCAAATGATTGAGAGGAAGTTGAAATCGAAGAGGAAGCTTGCTCTAGGAAATATAGCGTTAACAAGAAGAAATTGTTTGTGATATTCTGCTAGCTGCATTTGTCCTTGGCGCGGCTTTAATCCTGTATCTGCACACATCTGTCTCCGAGGCATTGCTTGTCCATCCGATTCATCACTGGACTCTTACTGAAGGTGTGGTTAATCTGAACCTATTGCATGTGGATAGAAAATTTTAATTAGATCTTTTCATTGAACTGCTTTTGCATACAATTGTGAATGGATTACAGGTTTTGGTAGCAGACTCTGAGACCTATACATTTAAAGGTGTATTAAATTACCCAACAGAATTTAGCCTTAGGCAGTTGTCAGAAGTGGGTGTGGATGTTGATTGATGAAAATGAAATTATTCACAGTGGCATGGGTTTCATTTCAGTGTAGGAGGACAGGCACTGCTCATAACCCATAAGAGGATTAAAGCTATCTACTAAATATTATTATATATGCCAGGTAGTGAAAATAACAAGGTAGTTCATAAACGTTCCAAAGAAAAAGGAAGTTTTGGACAGAAGTTCTTCAGTAGTGCAAATGCTAATAGAGGCTTCATACAGTATATGATATACCCTATCACTTCGCTTAGAATTATTTACAGCGTGAATTATTAACATGTGTACAGACTTGTAATCAGTTAATACAATATTAGCCAAAATATTTATTAGCCATCAAGTTTGTTTCTCTTTGTGGGAGTTTGTGAGCAAGTGAGAGGTATCAGTATGAGGAGAATAACTGGTTCATAAGCTACGAAGGATGTACTCTCTTTTGAATAGACCGTGGACAGCCGAGAAGACATTTAAGTATTTGTCATTGGTTGTCACTATGGTTATGAGCGTTAAAGACAAGAGCTGACTCCGGGCTAAATGTTCCCCTTAAGCCTGCGCTCCACAACGAAGCCCGTACTTTGGGAATGTAGGCAAAGTGAAAAAGTCCTTGAGTCCATTGTATACTACATGCTCTGCTGCAGTAGAAGTGGCTGATTTCCCTACGTCTTCCATGTGCTAGAATAATAGATATGTCATAATCTGTGCGTATGTATTTAAACCGTAGTGGATTAAAACGAAAGAATTTTTATATGCAATCTTGCGAAATGTACCAACCCACAGCAAGAAATGCAGTATATTTTAAATGAAGCCATGATGGTTTCAGTATCCACAGTTGTAGTCCCGCTCCTCATCTCCCCCCTAACCTACGCCTGGGGCTATTTGAAAGACTGAGCCTCTCTCACTGTGCTGCAAATGACTCCAATTCTCCAGGTTGCACTTATCAAGAGCAGCAAAAGTCTTGAATGGCTGCCATGGCTTCATGTATAAAGTAAAACAGGTCACACTTTTTGTATTGTGTAATATCCATTGAGCTGTGCTTTATCCTCTCTTTTGATCCTAACATCCTAGTGTACATTTTTCTCTTGGACACTGATTGATCTAGTTTTACGTCACAAACCAGGAAGTTTCTGCAGATCGCAGGCCGCCAGTGGACATGTCTTAATGTAGTATTGAATGGTACAGCATCAGACGTTTCTGAATAAGCATAGGACTTGCACTCGGATTTTCTGAAATCTATTTTTTTTCAGGTTATCCCATGTTGGTGCATAAGCTAGCGTTAGCTATGGAGATTATAAACATGTATGCATGCAACTTGAAAATTCTGGCATGTTGGTTCATGTTAGCTAGCCACGTAGCAGTGAAGCTTAAATCCTTTTGAGTATGAATCCTCTTGGAAATCCTGTTAGCTCATGTTGGCTAGTGAAGATTATGAACTTTTGTGGATCTACCCTAAAAAAAAAAAAAAAAAAAATGAAGAAATCCTGGCTAACAAATTTCTGTCCACAGTCTGAAGTTGTTCTTCCTACCTTTCATCTATGGACTCAAAGACGTGTGATTTTAAAGACCTGCCTGCATTCGCTCTCGTTTCCATATATTTTCATTCTCATTTCCAGACAGACACTTTTGTCCGAGTGACCTGCCTAGTTTTAGTTTCTTTAGTCTAACAATTAGTTTGGTGCAAACTGGTGGAGCTGTGTTTAAGGTTTTACTTTGGGACCACTGCTGTATTACATTTAATCATTTTGTGGTGTTTCTGTATTTCCTTATAGTGAATTGTTATGTGCGTTTGTCTGTGTTTTTTGCACTGTCTCACTACATACAGTCATCATGTTTGCAGATAAATAAGAGCCTGTTACTGACAGTTTGTGTGTGTGGGAGTAATTCAGTGGTGGTCAGCTACAGCATCATGAGGCAGTATCAGAAGTTCGTAACCCAACAAAAACCCTGGAAAGTTCACACCCTTATTTGTGAAGGAATGTGAAAAGGCTTGGCAGGAACAATAGCCAAAGGAAAATTGTTTGCTTGATAATAATGGATTTTTTATTTTTTTTGCTTTTTACCTCACTTTGACCTTCCTAGTACTTCTTTCCAGCTATCCCGAGGGAGAGTCCACTCGACCTACTTCTTTTGTCCCTCTACAGTGCATGCCAAGCAAGAAACCTGACTAAATAGTGCTCTTTCTTTTTTGTGGTTTGCAACTAGGTACTGCCAAACCACTGTTCTTTTTCTAGTGGTTTCAGGCTTTGCTATTTTGTAGGATAAATTAAGAACCAACTTTCATTTTTTCATATTTCAGTACAGCAGTGATTTGTGTGACTATACTTCAATGTGCACTCATCAAAGCACTTACTAAATAGTATAGGAAGTAATTGTGGGGAAAAAAAAGCTTGAATATAGACTTGGACAACACCACAGTCAGCACATCACACATTTGCAGAAATGAAATTAAATGAAATCACACTAATCGGATTTTAAGCTGGTCAATAGATAGTGCATTAGTGTAATTAGTTTTTAATCAACTTTTTTTATTTTAATTCTTTTTTTCAGACAATTTTCTGAGGTTAGTTAATTCTAGATTTTATGTTTACAATGTAGTGCAGTAGTTGTGTTTATATTGAATGCTGTTTTGAATTTGATCTGGTTTATCACAGTTTTTTTTTTAAAAATATCTTGTACACAGAGAAACTTTCTATTTGTATTAAAACACACAATTCCAAATAATGTTTTGCTTTTTGCTCGCAGTGTGGCAGTCAGTCGCTCGAGTGATGTGCCCTCGTTTGGACCTCCAATCCCCAAAGAAGTGACTTTACCCAAATCCACCGTGTTCAGAGAGTTCCTTCTGACGAAAGTCGTCAACGCTGAGAACGCCGCTCACAAATCGTCCAAGTTTGGCGCCATGGCTACACGCACGCGTCAGGAGTATCTGCGCGACCTGGCCGAGCGGCATGTCACCAGCACACCGGTGGAATCATCGGGAAAATTTCCTTTCATCTCTCTGGCACATAAGAGAAAGGAGAAGATCCGCCCTTACGCAGGGGCAGAGCTGCGCAGCCTGGGCGCAATCACATGGGCGGTGCATTTGGAGGACCTGGCGATGGGGGCGGAGCGCGAGGGTCTGCTGGCCATCTCCAATGAGTTTGTCATTATCCTCGACCAGGAGATCAAAGCATTGGCATTCAACTGCTCCACAAGAGATGTGATTGGCTGGTCGCTGGGAAGCCCTGCCTCCATGAAGATCTACTATGAGCGTGGTGAGAGTGTTTCACTGCGATCCATCAATAACAACACAGAGGACTTCGGCGAGGTCGTCAAACGCCTGGAGGTCAGTGTGAGCCTTCATATAGTAGTTAAGACTTGACGCACTTGACAATATTATTCAAGTAAAGAGAGTTTTTATTTGGTATTATGCCTATATACATGTGCAACATATGCGCATCATATAATACCATGGCATGGCTGTTCATAAATTGCTACATAAAGCGCAAATAATGTGACCAGTGTAAGACAATGCCTAAAGCTACAGTTTCATGAGAACGACACATTGCAATAAACACAGAAGGCAGTATGGAGACATTTAGTACACAGGTGAAACAATTGTAAAAAGCTAAGCAGAGTGACAGTGCAAATTGCATGCACTAAACATCTGTAAGGACAAGTAAACACTACCTCAGTTTACCCTTAGCTATCTCTCTCTCTCTCACTCGCGCGCACACACACACTCACACGCACAGTCAGACATTTTATCTGTCGGTGTGTGCTCTTTTGTTCTTTTGGCCACTGCCTAGATTTGATTGCTGTGTGTGGCAGTGTAGTAATAGTATGGTAGATAATTATCCACACACACACACACACACACACACACACACACACACACACACACACACAAGAAGCGTTGTCATCAGTCTCACACAAGTGGAGCTTTGTGGCTCAGTGGTGTCATTTAATTCCCCACAGACCTATTTAAAGGTATAGCACTCCTAGCTACCGCTATGCTTGTGTTTGCGTCTGTAGTCGCTGTCACTTGTATGTACTCTATATGGCCAAAAGTTTGTGGACACCTGACAATAACACCGCTTCATGAACATCCCATTTCACATTTACTCCCCCTCTGCTGTTTTAATAACCTCCACAGTTCCGGGAAGGCTTTCACTAGATTTTGGAGCGTGGCTGTGGGGATTTGCTCATTCAGCCACAAGAGCATTAGTGATGTCAGGGACTGATGTTGGGTGAGAAAACCTGGCACGCAGTTGTCTCTGTGCAGACCAATCAAGTTCTTTCACTTCAACCTTGACAAGCCATGTCTTCATGGAGCTTGTTTTGTGCACAGGGGGGATTGTCATGCTGGAACAAGTTTGTGCCCCTTAGTTCCAGTGGGAAATCTTAATGCTACAGTATACAAAGACATTCCAGACAATGGTTTGGGGAAGGCCCACATATCGTGTCCACATATTTTTGACCATATAGCTATTGTTGTTGTTTACTGAACACCTCAACATTGTCATAAATTAGATTATATTTGGTCCATGCGCTGTTGATCATTTATTCTAGGTGTCATTGTACCCTAGGTATTGGGTTTCTAGTTTTCATACTGTATATTAAATGCAAATAACATCTTTGCTAACATCATTATGGACATGGGCCGAGCAACTTGGTAGAACTTGAAAAGCAACTTGAAAATGGTGCAGGATAATCATGTCTGTGTGATATGCCAGAGTGTCCTGTGTAATAAAACGAGTATCCGCTAATCATTCTAAACCGCTAAAAAATACTAACATCCTCCACATACTACCTTTACTTTCAGACATTAATCATTTTCGTTTGTTTAACATGCTATTCTGAGAAATAGAGATGTATCACAGTACCAGATTAAAAGTCCATATAGTGTTCACCCATAAAGAACCATACAGGTATATGAAAATCTATCTGACTAGCCTCTTAAGAGCAAAATAAAATGTACTTCTGAAATACTTTTTTAGTCAGAACAAAGGAATAAGGACAAATGCTATCACCACCAGAGCTGACCTCAGTTTTAAGACTGATTATTTAAAAAGTAAAAACATGTAAAGGTTTAAAAGGAGTTAAACACTATCAGCTGGCACAGAAGTAAGTGGTGGGGTTTCCATCCACAAATTTTTCTGCAGATTTGAAGTTTGCGTGTTCAAAACTATTAGCAGAAATTCCAGATATGCAGAAAACAACTGTATAATTATTGCACATTATTGCAGCTGGTGTATCCATAAAGAGAAGAATTGATATGCTACGCCGCAATTATGTAATATATTCAACACAATAAATAAAATCTCAAACTAGTATGTCATTGGAATGAAAATGTACTAGTTTTGACTTGTTGGCATCTTGTTTGTTTATTCCTCAGCTAGTGACTAAGGGGAGTCAGACGAAGGAGATGACGCTGAGGAGGAACGCTCTGGGCCAGCTCGGTTTCCATGTGAACTTCGAGGGCGTTGTAGCTGACGTCGAGCCCTACGGCTACGCGTGGCAGGCAGGGTTGAGGCAGGGCAGCCGATTGGTAGAGATCTGCAAGGTGGCCGTGGCAACGCTGTCACACGAGCAAATCATTGACCTGCTGCGCACCTCAGTGACGGTCCGAGTGGTGATCATCCCTCCACATGAGGACTCCACTCCCCGCAGGTGATCTTACGCTGCTCAATTCTAAATGTTGTTATATTATCTTCATTATGAGTGTGCATGAGATGCTGTCTTCAGGTTCAGGTTTAGAAGATAGCTGCCTTTAATTGCATTCCGAACAGGACAGTATTTATCTTACAAATGGAGAATGGCCCAATTTGATGTATCCATGGTAACAATATTGTGCATGTTGGGATATTGAGATATAGTGTACATGCTTATTTGAGAAACAAGCTTCAGTAAACTTGTAAAATGGCATTTGTAAAAGAACATATATATATATATATATATAATATAGACGTTACCTTTATCATCTGGTTGTGCTCAGGGTTCATATGTAGCGTGCTGTATTTGATTTATATTTGATGCCATTGTCTCTGATTTATCTGGGTTGTTGCAATTTCTCAGCTTCCTGACAGCCGTTTTGTGGTTGTTAGAACCTCATTTATCTGCATTGTGTGGCTGGCAGTTAAATTACTGAGTGACTGTTTGCTTTTTTTTTTTTTTTTTTTTTCCCTGAAGAGGTTGCTCGGAGATATACCACATGCCACTAGTAGACTACAAGAACCACAAGGAGGGGATGCCCTATGAGTACAAGTTCCCCTTTCGCAATAGCAATGAGAAGTGGCCTCGACCCACCGCTCCTCCACAGACTGTGGTCTGCACTTCCCAGAATCGAAATGTCAACCAAGGCCAAGGGGCAACACTAAGCAAGACGCAGAATTCGGACTACGCAAGACGTGGTTCACTCCTCCCTCGCAGTGTGTCCAGTGAAGGCCGCCCACTGAACGCTAAACGGTATCTCTCAGATCCTAATGAGTAGATAGGAGAATTCTGTGAATTTATGAAATGTTTATGAAATGTTTCCAATCTTCCTGCTTTTGAGGGTTGAAATGTCTGGCTAGTAGACCTACGTTCAGTGTTTCAATCAGAACTTTATAGTAAAGCCATTGCACTTTGCTTTCTATCCCAGTCACATGTGCGTCTGACTCAATCATGTGTCATATTGCTGCAATAAATGGAGGCGAGGGGGGGGAAAAAAAACCCCATGAAATGTATTTTATGTGAATTGAGGACACACTCAATTCACTATCTGATAATGTGCCGCTATTTTTTCCACAGATGGGTG
Organism: Pangasianodon hypophthalmus; assembly: GCF_027358585.1. NCBI lineage: Eukaryota > Metazoa > Chordata > Actinopteri > Siluriformes > Pangasiidae > Pangasianodon > Pangasianodon hypophthalmus. Next base: position 19,780,447 of record NC_069719.1, on the reverse strand, counting down.
GCAGATAGGCCTAAATGCAACCATAAATCAAGCCACATTCATTTTGTGTATAAAAACAAACAAACAAAAAAAAAAACACCTCCAGCTCTTTAATGTCATTCTATTTGCTCCACCAAATTTTTGAAGTTCCCCACATCTCACCTGGTAACCTCACTGGATGAAACACAAATGTTGATATGACTATGTCCACTGTTAAAAGCGCTATATAAATAGAATTGAATTGATCTAGTTCCCAGCGGAAACGTTCACTCATCACTTATTTAGACCTTATTTAGACATTACAGGGTAAAGCATGTACATGAACATATGCTTAAGTTGGTCAAAATTGCTGTTGATGCTGCTTTTAACTCTGTTAATGCACTCTGGTGGTTTCCCTTTCAAAGAACTTTATTGCCGTAACTAACGCATTATTTATTTTATAAAGACTGCTGACTTAAAGATTTCATTGATTATGAGATGTAACTTCCTCCTGTAATATTGTAGTGTAATGTAGTGAAGCTGACAGGATCCTCTTCTCTCTCAGATATTCTCCAGGCTCTGATAACTACGCCCTGGCTTGCTCCATTGTGATGGGGCGGTCTCCCCATACCCGCAACTCCCCCAACAACCAATCATTCTCCAGTGACACCAGCTCCAGCTCCACCCACTGGCGTCAGAAGTCCAATCCAGATGGGTAGGTGATGCAAATGATCAAATAATTACACACCAGTTAGTTCCCAAACATACAGTCTGATTAGTTGAAAAGCATACCAGCAACTGCCATGTTACTCCATGACATTTTGAATCAATCAGCATACTTGCGTGAAAGAGTCGTCATTATTATTATTATTATTATTATTATTATAACACAGTAGCCTAAATAAGCTATGACTGTAACCATTGAGTAATGTTATAACCCGCATTTCATTTTTGGTAGCAAACGTAGTTCAGGGATTGGCATATACACAACAGTTTTAATTATCCCATGCTAGTCCAAAAAAGAGTTAACTCTTTGCCACTTGTCATGTACCTTTTTTTTATACATTTATTTATTCTTGAGCTAGATGATGGACAAAAGCAATACCAATTCATTCACTGGCGAATCAGTTTGTTGATCAAATAAGACCAAGAAGGACTCACTTGTTATGTTAAAGCAATAGAACACTCTAAGTTATCTCCGTCTCCATACAGTTGTGATGTTTTACTACACTTGACAACCTCATATTTTATTTTATAGATTTCATATAGATTTTATTTGCACGTTCCTCCTTAGTCTTATTGCTAGAGCATTCAAAGAATTCGTTTTGAGTGTACTGTGGAAGCTATTCATTTTCTAATAATGTTTCTGTCTATTTTTTAACGTTGATTTGTTGTTAGCTTCTATGTCATTTTTAAACCAGAAAATGTCATTTTTGACCCGGACTTTCTCTTACATAATATAAAACACAATACTGATGCTTCTGTACACTTTGTAATCACAAAGCATCAGGTCTGTTAGAGTAGGAAAACCAAATGTATTTTTATTTAATAACAAAAAATAAATGTATATTCTATGTACCGTTAACATGGTCATTGAATCAGAATATGGATACAAACTCATCTGATGGATTGCGCATTAATAAGGAGGCCTTGCTTCTTCAAGTTATTTATAGTTTGCTTAGAGTCTGTTTTATATTTGCTTTTCCTGATAATATCCTCTTCAGGTTTAATGCAAACCGCAGCTCGCCATTAGCTGCTGATCGTCAAATGGTGAAAGAGTGTGTGTGGGTTACACCCAGCTGGGTCAGAGTGGTGGAGGGAGAAGGAGCCAGTAGGACACCATCAGGTAATCGGAAGTACTGTTCAATTTACTCTCAGTTTTATTGCAGGTAGTGGAAGTTGTGTTATCAGATGTGTGTTTCAGCTTTAGCTGTGCCGGTGTACTTTATGAGGTTATGACTTTATAGGTAAACCACACTTTGTTCATAATAATGATCAGATATAAAACTCCTGGCTGTTCAGATAGAGAGTGTGTGTGGTTAGTGTAAGAGCTCTGAGATTGAGATGTACTTTGTCCTTCACTGTGAACAAGACAAAAAAAACTCTTTGTCTGATACAACCAAGTTACTAAATTTCCTCAAGCTAACAGACGATGAGAGATAACAGATCACACACACACACACACACACACAAATGCTATGGCAACAGTGTATTTAACGTGGCCATGCCAGTAAAGCTCAATTGTTACAAATGCACTTTTGTGAGACAGTGCTTACTTGCTTATACTCTGTGACCCAACACACCCTACGCTTTTCTGCAAATATTTGTTTTCCATTTTAACTCCACCCTTTGTCATTTAGACCTGACAAAAGTAAAGCCAGTCCTAACGAACATTGATCAACACCACAAAGATCTTAACACATCACTCTACCCAAATACGAACTCCAAGGTGAGTCTAAGGTCTGGTTTCACTTGTTATGTAAGTGTATATGTGATTGCACACTGGTCAATCTGACGTCTCTGCCATCACACTACAGAACGATCCTACGTCCATCAACCAATCCAGCATCACCACGCTGTCCAGCCTTGCCTCCAGCTCCACACATAGTGACGAGAAGTGGTTCGATTTGGGTGGGAGGCTGGACTCTGAGCTGAATGGCTTTACAACCGCTTGTCCCCAGGGAACTACTGCCAATGGCGCCGGTGAAGCTACGTCCAGGAACCTTGACTCTGTTTCAGTTAGCATCAGCTCTAAGCTTAAAGAGAAGGCCGCGGCTCATTGGGGGGAGATCACCTCCACCTGTCAGGCTCCGCAGGTCTCCCCTGCAGGCTCAGAGACACCTCTTCACACAGATCTCACTGAGAATCAGGCCAAAAGCTCCCTGCCTACAGATACCTGTTCCCATACTGTCAGTGACACAGCCTCTTATTCCAGGTATGCTTTCAAACACTTAACCGACTAGCGCACAGTGCATGTAATAATCCAGAGCTCAGACCTCTATAATTTTATATGTCTTTATGAGACCATCATGCACTTTATTTATTTATTTATTTATTTTTTTTTTTTTTTTGAACCACAGTGCTGTTGAAGTCTGGAATCTGATTGGTCAGAAGGTGTTGACTAATTTTCTAAAACAGCACGACTCTGACAGAAGTTCTGGCTGTAATTTAAAGCACAAGTTTATATTAATGACCACGTTCTAACACGTTATCAATTCTATAGTAACATCTCAAACACAGGGACTGTATGGCGGTCCAAGTATCCAAGTAAAATAATAAAAGGAATGCTGTTATTTAACATAGAAAAAATATATGGTTAAGCAGTATCACATGAGTAAGAGTGCGGTTATGCTGAACACTGGCATGACTGTGATTCGGCATATGCAGAAAGTTGATAGCTGTGGGCCGTAGGTCATCACAGCCGTGCTAATATTCAGTATAACCGCACGATTGTGAGTGTGATATTGCTTTTATACAACAGTTCTACAAACAAGAAGTTAATATTGGGTAAGTGCCATTTAGGAGACAATATGGCCAAATGTTCTGTTTATTTTTGCTCCACTAGCGGAAATAGATCCGAAAGAATCCACACTCACTTTATCGCCCGTTGGCTAGCTCTTTAGCTAGCTCACGCTGATTTGTACATTCCTGTTAAAGGTGCTTCCAGGAAAATTCCTGAAAAATATCATTTTCCATGTCCACTGATGATCATGTCACTAAGTCTACCGTAGTAGCAGTTTCGAGCTAGGAAGTGGAATTTTACGTGGCGAACACAGATGAGTGGAGTGATCCACGCAGTGAAACGTCCCAGTGCGGTTATAGGAAATATAGGCACTCTTGGAATGGAGCTCGGCCAATCAGATTAGTGGACCGGAACTGACTGTTGCATAGTCATTGTTATGGTTTCTGTAATCTTTCTGTAAGGAGACATTTATTTTAAAAAATGTCTCGAGTGTCAACACTTTGTAACAGGACAAGAGTTTCAAGTTTCTCAGGAACCTGACAATATATGAGTGGTATAAGAGGAATAAAATACTTTTGGGTTGTCCTGCCATAGAAAAATAAGCCACGTTTCCTATAACAGCATGTCTCATCAGGTTTTAATCTTTCCTTTGCATTTCATCTTATACTTGCGCAGTATGTGGAACAGAGAAGAGAGATAGGGAGCGGGTGGTTTGCAGTTCTAGTACAGCAGTTAATATCTCCGATGCCTCAAGCGTAGTTGATGAAGCTCACACAGAGCCTCAATGCAGGCCAAGGGGTCAGGTTAATCTTCTTGTATAAAGACTTCATGAGACACTATGTGATAAGTCGTATTTGTTTATTTAAGTGTTAATACTCGTAAAACGTGTAGACATAGGCTTTCACAGATGCTTGTGTTGAATTCACACACAGAGATTGTGTCTTTTATGAACTACTTAAGTGGGGATTTATTATTATTATTATTATTATTTTTTTTACTTGAAAGAGTTGCTCTCTGCCTAACACATCACTCAACATGAACTGTGCAGTTCTCCACTGGTTGGGATGTTTTTATGTTTAACAAGCGCTAGCTTGTTTTTAGCAAAATGCGCATGCTTGCTCCATCTCGGAGAGAAGCGAGACCGCACAAATCACTCAGGAATGCGGAACGCAAGAATCTTGTCTTATGAAAAAGCCTGATCTGTATTGACCTCTAGCTGTTGTGCCACATGAAGCTTTTTTTCTTCTGGAAAAAAAGACAAAACCTCTTTTACTGAGCATGGTTTCCACTTTTAGGCAGTCCAGTTTTTCACTAATCATCGCTTCAGTTATGTTTGTGGCATTAAGGCATATATATATCTGGCAACATGCTTCACTTATACATTGGAGTTTCACTACTGTGCTCGCTGTGTGCATGGTTTAGAGGAGGAGAGAAAGGGAAAGTATTGATTCTTTATACTCTCTTTGTGTCTGAAAGCACTCTGAGTTCAGTGCACTCGGGCAGCCCACCGAGTTCTGCTCAGGAGGAGTCAACCCCCTCCACCTCCTCCCCCACCCATCCATCCCTCTCTCCTGGAGCCAAGAGCTTCTACCCCCGCCAGGGAGCCACCAGCAAGTACCTGATTGGCTGGAAGAAACCAGGGGGCACCATCAACTCGGTGGAGTTTGGTAGCAGTCGCAAGTAAGTCTTGGGTTAAAAAAAAAAAAAAAGAGTAACCAAAACTACATAGAGTGAAACTGGAGTTCAGGAAAACCAGGGTACTGTACGCTTCTGTGTTTCCCCTGCACTTAACTCCTGATGACTCATGAAGGGTTTGACCTTGTGAGCTGAATCAGTTGCGTTACAGAGATGTGCAATACACGGTGAATTTAAGGCTGCTCAAGCAATCATGTGAATAAGACTCATCTCAGGCTGATTGTCAACAGCCAGAAGTTAAAGGCTTTCATTTGTTAGTGCTGCTGGGCTGCACACACAGGTGGATGTTACTAAGCATATCTTAACCCAGTTGAAACCTTGCTGAGGTGAAGACTTCAAATTATATTTGATATAAACAGCATTTTTTTTTTTTTTACTTCATTGAATATTGCTAAAACTAGCAGTATAGGTGTTAGACTGGGAGCCCCCTGAGTCACAGCCTGAGAAATCAGAAAGTCCTTTAGTTTAACTTTTAAAGTTAAACTAAAGCTTTGACATTTCCATCTTGTGGCTATGTGTTTAATTGCATTATTTCATTGTTTACTTGCTCAAAAAAATGAGGAACTGTAACACAAAAGGGTAATGGATAGTAAAACACATTTAAACTTCATTACAGTTTTGAAAAATGGGTTTAATTAATGTTACAGTGATTAGGGTTTTTTTTTCTTGTAATGAATAAAAAATTATTATTAAGTCAAGCTAAAATACACTAAAATACATACACTCAAATAGACTCCCAAAGAAATTCTGACCAATCCCACCCACTCTTACCAAAACTTTGACCAATCTTGCCTCCTCCCTTCCTACAATACTTGCTAATAGGGCTTGGAAATTGATATCATGTCACACTGCATTTCTAGGATTGTTCTGCCATTTTGGTAGGGCTGTGCTGCATTCGACTTACTTTAGAAGTTGTAAGTTGGTGCTTAGAACAGTGTCATTTTCGAACTTTGTGCATTCGAGGTACAAATTGGGGGCAGCAACATGTCTCCATGTTCGTCTTTTGGCTAGACAGCGATGAGGGCTGTATATTTGCCTCCTCAAATCTATGTAGTCAGTGTTATTGATTTACCAAGCCAATATGTTGGTATGTTGATTGATCTAAAGCAAATACATGTGTATACAGCATAACTCCTTTAAAGGTAAAGAGGTGCTACTTTGTGTTGTGGATTCTTCTGATGCCGTGCGCAGCCATGTTGATTTGCCGTCACTCCCTGAACTCCAAGGAACTCGTAGTTGAGAAGTTGATGAGTGTTTTCTTTGGTGTTTCCTGGTCAGAGGTTGGGAAGTTGCGATCTGTAGACTAACGCAGCATTAGTTCTATTTTCGTTGGCTACAAACAGTCCACACACAGTACAGGAGCTTAGAGATAGACCACTCCTACCTGCCAGAGATGGTCTGAATCACCTGGATGCCTTCTTGTACATATACGCACATGCCAAGATCTTCAACATCTTCACAGAGTGAAGTGTATGATGTAGTACTTTATATATGTCTAGTCTAAATCTACCTAATCAGGTAACTAGTTCTCCAAAGCAAGCAATAGATTCCTATCATCTCTCTCTCCAATTCTTTACACCTGAATAGTGTGTATTTAACAAATTCACCATTATTAGCTATTAGCTTGTGTTGGGTTCCCTCATTTGCTTGCTAGCCTTGTTATCTATTTTGTCACGTACATTGCTATCCATGAGTAAGATGCAAAATGCTCTGTTGCTCAGAATGGCAGTCACCTCTCTATCTGTTGCCACATCTTCCATCGACACACTGAGTTTTTCCTACCTGTGAATATGTGCCGCTGGCACAGCTGAGTGCCCCCCCACCACAAAATACGACTTTTGAGCTTGCAAAGTTGTGCATTATGCGGTTCCTAGAGTTCTAGCTTTCCTACATGGACTGCTCAATATGAGACAGTCCCCTTCTACATTGAAAGTGTTTGTGGTGGCCATTGCACCTTGTTACAGCATCGTGGATGGTTTGTTGCTTGGGGCTCATAAACTTGCCACAATCTTTCTGAAGGGAGCTTGCTGCCTTCATCTACCAAACTCCATCAAAAGCCAACCGTGGGATCCTGCCCTTGTCCTGTAGTCTTTTAAGATCTCCCCTTATAACTTCAGTGAAAAGACTGGGAGAACACCCTTGGTGATTAACTTGCCTTGCATGTATTGGTGACCAGATGATTCTGAGGTGACATCGTGATTAAAGGTTTCTGTCCAAAGTCATATCATCTAGTTTTGTTACCTACCCAAGTCCTATGCTACTACTTGGACTAGATGGTGGCAGTTCATTCATCAGTTCAGCTGTTTGTTTGCCTTGGAGGGAAGACCCAAAGAGCTCCCCTGTCTAAACAGAGATTGGCCCACTGGGTGGTGCATGTCATCACCTTGGCTTATAGACAGGCTTACTTAGTTGGTTTGCAAAAATATAAACAACTAAGTGATTTAAACCAAAGCAACCTGACCAGGACAAAGGAATTACTGAACATGAACGTGCCAGCGCACCCTGCCGTTTCCAGTACATTCCCATATTAATTAACATGGCCTTTTTGTTTTAAGAGAGCCATGTCTGACCACCCATCGTCAAGACTTTTTGTTGGGTTCCGTGGGATCCCAGTCCTGATGCACACCACTAATCTAAAACAGGATGTTTTTGAGCTGCTGTAAGTTGCCTTGGAAATTTGAAATCAGAGCTGGTTCATCTGGGGGTTCATCATATGTCATCGCATCCTTTGTCATCACACCTACGGCCAGAGACCCACTCCCAAATTTCTGGTAGGGCATAACATGGACAGTTATTACTCTCTTAACACTGTAATTCTGAGGAACTAAGCAGATAATTATATCCTCTGGTCCATAATACTACCGTTCTAAACATGTCACTACACAAATATTGTCATTACAAATTATCTGTCCTGTTTAGTGAGTGGAATGCGGATTGGGCTTTTGCGCAGTGGGGAAGGCTGCAGCACAACCCACGTTATGAAATGTTCTTCTGCAAGTAGCTTATAATAGAATTTTTCTAGTAGAGAGGGTAGAAAATCTTACATCCTGCAACTTAAATGTGAGTAGCTGAAAAGTGAGAAGTACCAAAGATCCTGGGTAACAAGTGTGAAAATACCGGGTGCTCTGAGGAGGTGTTAATATTTTAAAATCTTTTTGGTAGTTTTGGTATTTGTTATTTTATAGTAAGCTACAGGACTTTATCTACTGGATATTAAGTGCTTTACATATCTATGATGCCTTATATTCTATAATACGGCTTGAAGATATTTTGTCGGACCTGCAGGATGGTCACACTGTTCAGCTTGCTGTTTCTTCAGCATGGTAAGAATCATTATCGCTCTGCGATAATGCAGTGGATTGGTCTGGAATTCTGTCACTTATAAAGTCCTGTCACTTATAAAGTCTCAGTGAATCACATTTATAGGATGGCCTACATTCATGAATATGAATAAAATACACTTTAGAGTATTCGGTTATCGTCTTGGACGAATGAACCGTTGGAATGAATGTCATTTGCTTCTGCCCACATGCGTCATATTGTAAGTAAAGGGCGCTCAGTTGTCTCTGCAGAAATTAAGTTACTAGTTCACGTTAGAGGAGCTCTGGCTCGAGTTCAAAATTGTGAAGGGCATTAATGTTGAGTAATAACTCACTATATTCTCACTATCTGTTGTCAACCAAAAGAGGATGGGTTCCCTTTTGAGTCTGGTTCCTCTCAAGGTTTCTTCCTCATGTCTTCTCAGGGAGTTTTTTTTTTTCTTGCTACCGACACCACTGGCTTGCTCACTAGGGCCACATTAAAAATCATTATCCAGATTTCTGTAAAGCTACTTTGTGACAGTGTACATTGTAAAAAATGCTATACGAGCATGTGATCAAGTGGCTTTTGGCTTTGTGTCTGTCCTCTCTGATTCAGGCGGCATCAGAGCGATGGGTATTTAGGTGGGCAGCCTCAGCTACGGGCCACTATGAAGGTGAGCCAGTCCCCTCAGCCCACTCCCAAATCCACTGTAGAGGAGGATCTAAAGAAGCTCATCGCTCTGGACAGCCCACCTCCTAGCTGCAGCAAAACTCAGGTACTGCACTCTGCTGCCTTCATTAGGGCTAAACCTATTCGAATTTGATAATACAGTCTATTTCACACATGACATTTTTTCATGTTTCGGTGAATGCAGGAGTGTGTGTGATTTTTGACCTGTTCTTACTGGCATTTCTCTGTTTTTCAGCCCTTATTCTCACTGTCCACACCAAGTCCCCGCTCCTTACAGCGGACCTTCTCTGACGAGAGTATCTTTAGCGGGCAGAGGGTGCTCACGGCAGCCCGTCAGAGTGCCAACCTGTTCGGTCGCTCCACCATGCCACGCTCACCCAGTGCACGCAGCGCCTCACTGCACCAACAATCTTACACACAGGGTGCCAAATCTCTGGGTGAGCTGTAGCTTAAAACATGGGAGAAAATGAGGAAATTAGTCATGGAAATTAGTGTGTGCGTCTTTTCTGTCTCAGTGCTGCTTTTGTTACTCTTATCAAACTGAGACCCTTTAATGCAAGATTTTGTGTTATAACGTTAAATTTCTACTGCGTTTGCAATCATTTCTCACCTTCTTGCAACTCTATGCTGTTAACTATGCTGTCAGATTTCAGTTTTTGAACATAATAATATTAGAATAAAAAAATTATATTAGAATAATGCTTCCAGGTTTTTTTTTTTATTTATTTTTTTATTTTTAAAACAAGCCTAGTCCAAAATGGGTTTATCTCTATCCAGAGTGGATGAGTCCTGCTGTTTTTTTTTTTTTTTAAACACATGTAGAAGTGACACTTGTAAATGGATGTAGAGAAAACAAGCATTGTTCCAGCTTTCCGCTTATACCTAATGGCTATAGGTTAGATTCACAGTAGCACGACTGATACTTTTGTTCTTTCCCCAGGTGACCTCACTTTTACAGAGAGCAGTGTTTTTGAGGCTGCACCATGCAGGAAGCCCCAGCAGGACCCTGGCCTCATCCCGCTTCCTGATGCCAGTGCAGACAGCGGGCTCGACTGGTCTGACCTAGTGGATGCAGCCAAAGCCTTTGAAGGTATTCAAGACACCTAGGTCCATTTTGTTCACAAAGCCAAGCTTTAAAGTGCAGTTTATCATTTTAAAAGTGTTTATATATCTATAATTATCATAGTTCAAAGATACTTTGAACTGGTTTTGCAATATTCCCGTATAATAGATCCTCATTCATTTCTTTATTTCAGACTTCTGTTTATTTTCCCAGCCTTGAAATCAGCTCCCTCTTTAGCCAGAACAGAGCTGCTGAACTCACTCTCTCTCTCTCACCACCATCACGCTATCATTGCAGTTCACCTCTTAGACAGCAGAGGGCTCTAGAGCTCTTATAAACTACTTTATTTTGTAGCTATGTAAATGTGTTTCAAGGAGTTGACGCAAAAGAAATGTAGACATGTTTATTTGACTACTAAAGTACAAAATTATGATAAAGTATACATAACAGTGTAGAATATTGTGAAATTTGTGAGGTAATAATGTTTTGTATTAAGGCAACATTTCTAATATGTAAGATTATTCAGCCTAAAGTTGGTTCTTTTTTGTCTTTTTTGTCTTTTTTTAAAAAACTGCACATTATCAAGTAAAATGATGCTACTTTGGCTTTGGCAGACAACTTTGTGCCTTTATTTGTTAACAATCCCTTTTAGCAGCCATCATTTTCACAGCGTATGTGTAATTGTGTGCCTTAAGTGGCCATGCTGCTTCACAGTTTATTGGCTTGCTGACAAGAGAATTACTTTTGCATAAAAGACAAGTTTTTTTCATACTCTGGAGATGATAATAAGAGTCTTCCTTCAAAAGCTGACAGCCTCGGAGGCATTTTAAAGCTCTCCCTCAGATGACGTTTCTTCTCTCTTTCTCCATTTGTGTCTATAGTTCAAAGAGCAACATTCTTGGCCGTGAAAGATGTCACTTCTAGGTCAGAGACACACACCCCCAGCTCACAGAAGACCGAGCTTCAGACGTCCCTACAGCAGCACGTCTCTTCCAGGTGCATGGCTGGTTTATACCAAACGTCTGTGCTAGGGATGCATTGATACTGGTATTGGGTATCGGCCTGATACCATGCTCATGTACGCTTTCCTGTAAACATCTGATACCACATGATACTATGGGATGTACATCATGTGTACATTGACATACAGATGAACAAACTGACAGTGATCTGGACTTATTTCACATTTAATGGCAGACAAAGCAAAGCAGACTGCAAACTGTGTTGTGTGAAAATATCAAAAGGAGAAAATACAGTATAGAAGTAACCTGATAATAACATCTTAGGGTGTTTAAACAGTATCTTTAATAAAGAGCACAAGGGCAGCTGTGAGCGTGGTTATTAGAAATGAGCACAAGGTGCCATGAATTTTGCAATCGTGGATCAGTGAAGTGAGCGTACAGAGAAACTGTCACGTAAGAAAGCGCTTCAGTTCTGCAAGCAGTGAGACGCATGCTTCAGGTCTACTCTTTGCTTGGGGGTCAAGGCGCAATTTATGGTGCAGTTCATTCAGTTTTTAATAACACTCACTGATACTTCTCTGCTCGCTCAGATTGACCGCTGTCACGCTCTCTGTTAAAGATACCGAATAAACGGCATGAGATCTTAAATGTAAATCTCAGCATAAGGAGTTCATCGCTAGGACCACACCACAGCAACTAACATAAACAGAGCTAAATAAAATGTTCCATGCCATCCCTGATTGCTTAATACCAAGCAGGTTAGTCATTTCTGTATCAGTATCAGCGAGTACCAGCAAACATGTCGTACTCGTACTCTATCCTAAACAACGGTATTGATGCATCCTTGGTCTGTGCTCTAACATTTACGGCATATACCTCATATTAAGTGCATCTTGTACATTTCAGACTGCACTTTGACCCTAGATTTTGCCTGAATAGGTTGTTACTGTAGTGCACGTGCTGCACATACGAAAACAACATAGAAAACAACATTTCATTTTGTTAGAAAAATACTCTGCAAAACAGTGTGAAATGTTGTTTTCTAACAAAACTTTAACGTATTCCTGTGGTGTTCTCCTGTGTGCTCCTGCTCAGTGAGAGTTCTGCCAGTCTAATTGGGAAGGTCAGCCAGCTGGAGTCTATGGTGAAACTGCTGCAGGAGGATCTGAAAAAGGTGAGCGAAAGAGAAAATAACTAGATTATAGCATGTAAAGCTGCAGATTAATGTACTTTGGTCTGTTTTATTGCCGTAACTGACTCATTTAAGTGAATTGGATCAGACAATTTTGTTTGAAATGAAACACTATGTGAAACTCTCGCCATTTCCCATCTGTATGCTTTCTTGGCAGCTATAAATTTGAGCTGTGTGTGTGTTACAAATACACCTTTTCATCCTTTCCTTCTCTGAGGACTCAATTTTTCAATCTCTTTTGCCCCAGGAGAAGGATGCGAAGGCCTCTTTGCAGGCCCAGATTCAGAGTCTGAGGGTAGACAATCAGCGGCTGCTTGAGGAATCTCAAAACGCCTCAGCCAAACTGAAGAAATTCACAGAGTGGGTTTTCAACACCATCGACATGAACTGACTCTCTGACCTTCCAGTGCCGTATTGCCACAAATGCAATATGATTAATCAAAGTGAATCACAGTGAATGATTCACCGTGACTCCTCACAGTCATATATAACTGAAAGTCATGACGGGAACCCTGCATGTGTTTCTATTGTCCTGAAATCGGGGTGGGTATCTGTGCATGCCCCCCTTAGAGTGCCAGACCTGACCGAACTATTTCCATAGTTCTATTATCAGGAGAACTACTGTAGTGTATGACACTTTTTTGGGGGTCATTAATTTTTTTATTGCTCACTTCCTCAGTGTTCTTTGGTTCTCTATAATGTGATGTCCTTAAAGAAACTCTGCCTTGGTATCAAGGCTGTAACACTAATTATTTAATTCACTAACAGGTAATTCACTCACTTTATAAAAGTTCAAGAAATTGCAAAGAAAGCTATGACCAAGTTCGCTATGCTGTGCAGTTCAAACCTGTGTGAGCATAAACATATTAATAAACACTTACATTTAGAGACCGGTGAATTAACTGGTGGATTTACAGGTGATTTGCCACATAGCAGTAGATGTTTGGAGACCCGACATCATGCTTGATAAAGACACTGTGGAAGCCATTCCTATGCCGTTACAGTGACCTTACTTTGGGCAATTACCAGAATTTTAAACTCTCTGTATATTCACATAACCATTGGCTATGTAGTTGGCCATTGGCTGGTTTACTGACTGTTGTGTTTGATTACTGATGGTTGTGAGAAAGGGGTACTGTCTTGCTCCTCATGTTCCACTGACACAAATATGATGGAGATGTCCAGATTGATGTATTTATGTGCAAAGGACTACAGTGGCCTCAGTTATCCTCTGGCTAAGAGCCAAACTTGCAGTGAAGTCTGACTGCGGTCAGCTACGTTGCTTGCTCCTGTTGAACTGTTACGATGATGATAATATACTCATCTTAGAGGTACCTGTGGTTGGTGATTCTCAATCCTGCTTCGAGGTCCATGACTTATTTGAACTGACCACTTAACTGAACTGAAATATTTGAAAGATCAATAAAAATGTGATCTACAGCCTTATGTGTAACTTGACCTACTGTATATCAGCTACAGTACTTGTTATAAAGCAAGATGATATATTACTGATAGATGGGTGGTGTGCCATAAGGTAAATATTTATAGCTTATTGTGTATAACTAGAAATAAATTAACAGCTTCTCTTGTACAATTGCCCCATAAAAAGAAAACTTATTTTAAAAAATATTTATTTGTTGGATAGTCATTTTAAGATGTATGAAACCATTTTAAGATGTACGTAGAGGCACGGGGGATTTGGCAGAGTGCTGTGTAGCTGTTTGTAAATAATTCTCTTTTTTCCTCTCTTTTTTTGCCATGGATAAGTGAAATGTTGCCATCTATTGGAGAAAATGCCACATGTACGTCACTAAAAGGAGCCACTAAAAGGAGCCACTAAAAGGAGCCACTAAAAGCTCAAAATGGCATTTTCTATGATTTACAAAATGTGGTTTACACCTCTTTATTAATTTTTATCTTTATTATAAACAAATGGCATCAGAAAAGACAGCAAGACGTTTTTCCTTTCATGGAGTTTAATCATTGTTTTTATTGTGCTTGTTAAATTGATGTCACATTTCCTCAGTGTGTTTTCCCCTCTTATTTGTATTGCTCTCCTGATAGAGCTTATTTTCCGTTGTCTGAAATCTGACATTCTCTCTGCAGACATTACTGGATCCTCTTTCCTGTTGGAAACTGTTATCTCCGACGTGCAGTAGCATGTTGTAATTTTTCCCTTAACCTTTGACATGTAAAGACATTTATTCCATTAAAAAAATATTTTGGGCATTTTAAATGCTTTTGTCAGGTTATTGGGCATGTTGCGTAGTGTAGTAAAGCTTATATTTTTATTTTAGATAATGCCATAAACAAGTAATTGCAATTAAAAATAATTGAAAGAGTAACAATTTTAAGATGTTGATTAGATTATATTTAATTCCACTATATATCAGATGCTATGAGAGAGCTGGTCGCAATGCTTTTAGGTCCACTTTACATTGAATTTCATTTCCTTTTGTGCATCATCAGTTCAATTTCCATTGAAATTTTGCAGCATGGCACTTTTACCGTGGATTTGGATGTAACAGATGATGCATGGACCAGCCAGCAGGGTAGGGCTTGTGAGGTCTGGTAAGTACATGGGAACAAGGAGAGTGAGGTCATGAACGCTTCACAAGTGTGTATAATCCAAAAAGACGTGCCTTTCCTCACAGGTAACTGTAAAATTTGGAGCTACACACCCCACATACTGTAAGACTCACTCAGAACTGGTCAGTAAAAGGGGTGCCAGTGCCAATCCTAATCCTAATGGATTATGACTGTTAATCCCATTCTTCTTTCACAGTTTTTTTTTTTTTTTGGGAAGAGCAGCATCTTTTCACTTATTATGACTTGTTTGTCCCTTAATTAACCACAGATGAGGGACCAGTTCTGTTCTACCAATTTACATACTTCTGAACAAGGTGTCTGACTCTGTGCTCTAACCCTGTACTTATTTTCACTTAGATGAGAAAAGGTGTCATGATGTATAAAGTGAAGAAAATTATGTAACAATAAAATGGCCAGTAAATATCACTTTCTATGAAACAGTAAGGCAGGTGAAGTTTAGCAGAGTAGTTTTTTTTTCCTCACTTGGCCATTCCAGACAGTTGACACCAGTTCTTTCATTTCCCCCTCTTCAATACTTGTCCTGTCATCCATGATTCAGGGTGAAATCACCATTCCTCAGTGAAACTCTCAGATTACAGCTAGCATAAAAATCATAGCACACAGTCATGAATGTTAATGTGTGGAAATTTTTACATGAACGCAGAGGTTATATTAAGATCTAGTAACAATTACTTGTTCAGGGGTACAAGGAATGGGGCTAGTGCTGTATAGTCTATGTGTTATGTATTATACAGTGTTTTCAACATTGATATGTTGGAATTCACAAAGGTTTTGACTAATGACTAATTTTAAGACTTCAGGTTTAAAGTAAACATGAACACGTTTTCCTTTAATGATTAAAAGTATATACCCAGCAGTTAGAATTTGCCTTGACTGGAGGAATACATTTTCAAAATTTTTATTTTAACGTAAAATATTACGTTAGCCTTATTATCACCATTACACCTTGCTATGACTTATTTTTACATTGAGTTATACAGTACTAGTGGAGCTCAGGTCACATAAGTTACTTATATAACTGGTCCTACGAATCCCAGATAATGGTCGGGGTGTGAGAATCACCTGGATAGCTTCTTCAATGCAAGACCTTCCAACAAAGTCACAAAGTGACATGATGAAGTGTACTGAATTAATACCACTGTTAGACAGCCATCTTTCCCCTGGTCCTTTTTGATGACTTCTGGCCATGTCTGCACTGGTTCCAAAGGACAAGCAACCTGAACAGTTATTCATATGTAACTGTGGTTCTGTGAACAACGCAAACCATAGGACTTACTGGAAAGGTGTTTGGGTATGACTGCCGCACTCACTTCACTGAAAGGGGCAATGTTAATCATGTAGAACCTGGAGAAGGTTCTACAGAGATGCCCAGGTAGCAGCACTGTAGTCTACCTGGAGCAGCATACCTCTAAGCAATACCCATGAGGATGAGACACTCCTCGTAGAGTGGCATGGTGGCATGGTAGTACGGTAGCGGCCAGGCTTCTGGCCTGCCTGTTGGCTGTGATGGACATCCACCACCCGGTGAGCCAGTCTCTGTTTTGAAAAAGTATTTCCCCATGTATTTCCTCCGTCACAGAACAGTCTAAATAGTACTATAGGGCATGTACTGGGTACAAAAAAGGAACACTCTGCATGCTTGCCTTCATGGAATACTGCGAGATCAGTCAGTTTACAAATTTGGGGGATTTTACTTTGGGCAAAACTTCAACCACAAGAGTCATCTGGCCACCAATGCGTGCAAGGCAAGCTTATAGCCAGAGCATGCTGTTTTCCTACTCTTTCTGATGAAGCGATTGCAAGCACATTTTAGTTTGCGACTGGCAAAGGCTCATAAAGCAGAGCCTTAACGGATTCCAGCACAAGGGGTAGATCCAAAACTCAATAATCATGGGGGCTCTTTGTTGTAGATGGGGACATGCCACTTTCCAGGAGTCCATGAAGAAATGTTAGTACCTTGCAAAACAATGCATCCAGCCAATGAGGTTCACACCAATCAATGGACAGTTTCCACCTACCAGGCCCGTGTACTAGATGCACTTGCATTCAGAAGTGTTTTCTGGAATACTAGGTCAGAATTTCATGTCAAGAGGACAAACCCACAGGCACAAGTGACCTGGCTGAGGATGCCAAATGTATCTGTCCATTTAAGAGAGCAGGTTTGCTTGGGGAGGAAGCTGTCAGGGTGTCCCAACAACTAGCAAAGCAGCAGTGGAAGCCAAGGCCTCATCAGCCATCTTTGGGCTATGGGCAGGACTCTGGTGCCGCTGTTGCCCAGTTTACAGTGTAGTTTTATATCGCTCAATTTTAACCCATATTTAACACAATATGATAGAATGTGCTTTATTAATTAATTAATACATTCTAATATTTGAGAATGTGCTTATAGGTGATCACTTATTGGTACAAAATACTGAGACATTAAATAGATACAAATAATTAGGATGTAATGAATTGTTTCCTTAATTAGACACTATTATATTATTATATTATATTGACACAACAGACAGGCAAAGGTCAGTGACATGTATTTGAATGTGTAGAAATGAAATTTGCCAGGATGTAAAAAAAAAAAAAAAAAAAAAAATCAGATCAGCATGGTGGTGCAGCAGGTAGCGATTAGATCCGGAGCTACTGTCTTTGAGAAGATTTGCATGTTCTCCCCATGTCCATGTGGGTTTCCTCAGGGTTCTCCGGTTTTCTCCCATCGTTAGGTGGACTGGCTACACTAAATTGCCTGAAGATGTGTATGCGTGTGTGTGTGTGTGTGTGGTGCCCTGCAATAGACTGGCATCCCATCTCATGCCCACGGTTCCTGGTTCCACCGCCCCCCTGACCAGGATAAAGAGGTTACTGAAGATGAATGAATGTAAAAGAAATCCGTAAGATCCGTAAGGTATATGTGAATAATTTCATAATAAATAGTAATACATGGATGTTTGGCTCATAAAATAAATATCAACAGAAGTCAAGTCAATTTATTTACTTTAGGAGCTGCTTGTGTTTAAGGAGAAGGGAATTCTAGTGAAGTCCATAATTGCTATTAAAACAATTTGAATTAAGCATTTAGGTTGACTGGATTAAAAAAAAAAAAAAATTAAATCTTTGTCAAATTGTATATTTCTGAAGTTTAGTTTGTAGTTAGAAGAGGTTTTCTGAGGTCATGTTGTCTGTCCTGAAGGGGGCTTTGTGGAGATGAAGCGCGTTTTAGAGGCTCTTCATTAAACTTCACACTATTGGCCTGTTTCACTGCACAAAGGAAATCCCTTTAAAATACCTTTCAAACATGGGCGTTCCCAGGCTGACAGCTCAGACACTAAAGCCACGCCCATTCACCAATTCCACCCGCGGATTGGCTGGAATTCTCACACGGCTCTCTGATTGGTTGTTTGTTCTCGGGCTTCTCCCTCAGATCTGCGTTGCCTCCGCTGCTATTCCGTTACAGTGGGGCAAAATGGCGGCTGTCATTCAGAATCCTCTAAACGCGTAAGTAACGAATTATTTCCTAAAAGCAATGTGTTCAGACTTTGTGAGTTTGTTTGAAAAGCGAAACAGTGCTGGTGCGATATGCTAAACACTTCTTTTTGTTTCATTCGGAAATTGTTCCTGTGCTCATGTTCATTTTCTTGTGCTCGTGATGAGTCGGTGTCTTTTAGATTATAACTAAACAATATTACAAAAAGGTTTGTTTTGTTTGCCAAATAAATAGTGCGTGTTTGCAAAAAAATCTTGCGCACACCGCGCTTAGTAACAGTGTCGTGGCTTGCTAGCGTTAAAGAGCAACGTCTTTATTACTGGAATGCAGTTTTCATGGAAAATGAATGCAACTCTGTGGAACTGAAGTATTAAATAAAACTGGTGGCATGATGTGTTTTACATTCGGCTGAATTTATGATCCGGTGTCTCACTGCAGTAATGTGTGTGTTTGCAGTCTGAGCTTTTGTTTTATTATTTTTTAAAATGAAGTTCCTGGCTAGCTAAGCTAACTAGCTGGCTAGTTTACAGTCGACGTTGTGCTAGGTCTTATTTGTTCACAAAGAGCAGGCTTTTTGTTTGCAATGCCGTTGTTATAATCTTTGTGTGTAGTGTTTACATTCCGATAAAGGGCTAAAGCTGAGTGCAGGGCAGACTCTCCAGCTCACAGCTCACAGCACTGTCCAGACCAGCACAGTAAAGTACAGTACAGCACAGTAACCTACAGTCCAGCACAGTAAAGTACAGTACAGCACAGTAACCTACAGTCCAGCACAGTAAAGTACAGACCAGCACAGTAAAGTACAGACCAGCACAGTAAAGTACAGACCAGCACAGTAACCTACAGTCCAGCACAGTAACCTACAGTCCAGCACAGTAACCTACAGTCCAGCACAGTAAAGTACAGTCCAGCACAGTAAAGTACAGACCAGCACAGTAAAGTACAGACCAGCACAGTCCAGCACAGTAAAGTACAGACCAGCACAGTAAAGTACAGACCAGCACAGTAAAGTACAGACCAGCACAGTCCAGCACAGTAAAGTACAGACCATCACAGTAAAGTATAGTACAGGACAGTCCAGTCTAGTAAAATTAAAGTACAGCACAGTCCAGTAGAGTACAGTAAAGTACAGCACAGTCCAGTCCACCACAGTAAAGTGCAGCACAGTCCAGTCTAGTAAAGTACAGCACAGTCCAGTCCACCACAGTAAAGTACAGTCCAGTAGAGTACAGTAAAGTACAGCACAGTCCAGTCCAGTCGAGTACAGTACACTCTAGTTCAGTCCAGTTCAATCCAGTCCAGTCTGGCTCATCTGGATCTGTTTCAGCTGTGAACCAAACAAGAACTGGTGTGAATGAGCACTGAGCTTGTCTTTTGCTCTGTTTTGATATTAATAAGCATAGATCTCTCTCTCTTGCTCTGTCTTGATATTAGTAAGCATAGATCTCTCTCTCTCTCTCTCTCTCTCTCTCTCTCTCTCTGTGTGTGTGTGTGTGTGTGTGTGTGTGTGTGTGTGTGTGTGTGTATACACACTACTCTGCTGAAAAAAACCATCCATCACAGAAATGGTTTCCACTACAAATAGCATTATAAACAATCAGCTAACCATTAAACCATTTCCATTACTGGTCCTTAATGGTGTCCACTAGACAGAACATGCCTCCAGTAGAAATTACCAGTAGAGACCCACAGGGACCATTACATTACATTAAAACCAATACAATTCCCATTATAATAAGCATTAAAACCATTACAGATTTTATGAGGCTTTCTATTGTGTGTTTTTTTTTTTTCTTCTTTTTTTTTCTTTTTTTCTTTTTAAAAGCATGGTACACATACACGTCAGTGTTCATAACAAAGCTACACCTGAATATACATTGATTTTTTTTTTTTTTTTTTTTTTTTTTTTAAACTGTAATTTTAGTTCCTGGTTAACTACGTGGCTTTACAGAAACACTTATATCTCAATCACATATTTTGATCTACCCTGATATGTTTTGCAGTGTAATTTAACACTATATGAGAATCCTGGATCAATGGCAGTAAATAAACTGTTGAATTATAAGACAGATGTAAGGATATATTAATATCACACTAAAGCAGAGTCATATACAATGAGAGAAAGGCTAATCGTGCACATGAATTATTGCACTTTTTGCACCTTTTTTTCCCCCCACCAAAAACCCTGTACTATCAGTTAGGGTGGTTACGGTTTGATATTTTCCCGGAGTGAAAATAACCTAAAACTGTCTCTATTTCACAGTATTAATTGAACAAACACACACAAGCCGGTGGTGAAAATGAAAGGAGAAATTCATTACAAAATTGTTGTACAAGTCTGTATTTTTGAGTGTGATTTTCCATAAAATTTCTCACATGGTCAGTGTTTGTCTTGTCTTTATAAGCTGAAAGAGAGGGAGGTTGTGAGGAAAGGCAGTGTGCTGAGGCAAAAAAAAAAAAAAAAAAGAAAAACACGACCTAGTGTGGTAGTGTGCAGTGGTGCTTGGATAAATATAGATGGATAGTTTGGTTTAGATCTGGTCAGCATTGCGTTGTTGTTCTGTATGATTCATAGCAGTTGTGTATGATGAGGTTATGAACATGCTAGAAGTGGAATCAGAGGTAGCAGTGTAACGTGTTTACAACAGTAGCGGATCACACAGCTACAGGGTTTTCAGTGTTGTCACGTCCCCTGTGCTGAGAAACAGAGCTCGCTGTAGTATGATTTAGGGCGAGTCCAGAGGTATGGGGTTGTAAAATGTTTGGGGAGTCGCAGCTGGACACCAACAAGATGAGAAGCACTGGAGTGAGGAACTTGATCAAGTAAGAAAAATAAATAGGTAGCTGGTAATAGACAGAAATGCATTTTATTCGCTATTACGTGAATCAACAGTGAGGTAATCATTCATGACAGTGACACCTTAACAATCCAAAAATCAATCCACTTCCGTTTGTTCAATTTGCCACAATGCGATAATTAATAGATTCATTATTTTATTTGGTCCATCTTGATTTCTTGTAATTTCTACAGCCCATATTCTGATCTTTTGTTTGTCATTTTCCTCAGTCACGATGAAACAGGATTTCTGTATTTCATTTACGGACATCAGAACCACTACTACCTCGATTATGAATGGAATGTTCCTAACATTTATGTATTTACGGCAAAAAAAAAAAAACATCTACACTTAAATGTTTAAGACCCCATGTTCTGTTTTTAATCACCATGCGGTCCTGGCTGTTATTTTTCATCAGAAATCTTTGATATGTAAAAAGATTAATGCATAAGCCAACAAAAGGACTGATTATGATGATTTGTGCCTCAGTGCATAAATGTTCCAGTGAGATTCGCAATGCATCTAATTTGTCCCTGATATTTATTTATTAACACCAATATGCTCCCAAAGATGGTCCAAATAAATGTGTGTGAACACCGTTTAGACAGAAATTCTATATTTTTCAAATATTTTATTAAATATTTGCTTGCACTGTCCATAGCCCACCAGCTCTTTTGTGTTTTTGTCTCAGTTTTACCATTTAAGAATCCTGCTTGATCTACTCGGCTATGTCTGTACTTTATCAGGCACTTTTTTGATCATGGATGTCTTTCTGGCATCGAGTTGCTCAGTGAATTGAGTTTGACTAGAATTCGTGACTATCTCCACTTTAGTAAATGATTCTTTACACTATGGTCCGTTACCTGTGTAACATGTCGAGAGCTTGATGGTCACAGCGCACACAGATGTGGTACAAAGGTTTATGTAGTTCATTTTAAAAGAGCATCATGCAATTTTGACGCCGTTTCAGTGATACAGAAAAACGGTCGACTTTTGTTGACCCCAGCTTCTTTTCCTTAGCTGCCTGATTGCCCAGTGATTAATCATTCTCCCATATCTAATAGTTTACTCTAGTTGCTAATCAGCAGCTGTGTTCAGGTGGTTATATTTTTATGTCTTCAACTTGTTCTGAGAAATAGATCTTGGGTGTTACCACGCACTAAGTGGTTTAATCAGTCAGTAGGCCAGAATGAGGCTCAGTAACATTCCAGGCGGAGGCGCAGTGAGAGTTTCTCCTTCACCGTGTCGTCCTACACTGCATTATAGGTGTGTACATGTGTGCATCTTTCTTCCTCATAGATTCAGGCAGCAAAGTTTTGGGGGGGTAAAGAAGAAAAGTGGGCAATGGGTTGATAAAATGAGTTACGCTGTAGGAGTGGGCTTGTTATTGTAGTCGACGTCATTTTAAATGAAACAACTTTTGATCATCCATAAGCCTACTGTTTTTTTGTTTGTTTGTTTGTTTTTTGTTTAAGTTATTTGCTGCACATTTGTGATTTTAAGTTCTACACAAAGGGGTGCAGTGTAATTATTGAGCACACAATGCAGCGGAATAAGAAACAGTGAGACATGAAATGGAGTCCTGTGTGGGAGCATTTTACAAAGACAACAGCGTTCATTGCTGCTACAGCGATGCTTTTCTAAACTATAAGAGCAAGAATAAAGTTGGGAATCTATCATTTATGCATACACACAACACCTGTTCGTGTTTTTTTTTAATTTAAAGAAAATAAACAGTCCTGTTCGATGTTCTAGCAGCACGTTTTCACTTAAAGGTGCAATAGTCTATTTTTTTTTTATTTCCTTCTTGTACAAATAACGTGGAAGGTATGTAGAAAATGATTTAAAAAAAAACAAAACAAAAAAAAAACCAATGCATTAAGCCGTGGCCTTAAGTTACTGAGAAAACCCATCTGGAAAACTGCCTTCTGGTCCAGATTGCTTGTTTGCGTTTGAATGTGCCTCCTGTCAATCATTTTATAGACACGCTACTCTGTGGGCCATTGTAGATCCTGGGGGCGGAGCTTTGTGAACATGGGCAGGAATCATTCAAATTTCGAACCTACCTAACTGTTAGAGACCTAATCTTGCCTAATACTCATTTAACTAAAGCTGCAATGGTGAGTCCAAATTAGCCTAGGACTGTTCATTTGAATTTATAGTTACATTAGAATTTTTTCCCCCCATTTTCCTTTTAAGTCAGTTTTTAATCAAGGCATGTTTGAGAGGAAAATGTGCATTTTCTATTACATGTCACAGACCTTGTATGCTTGTCAATTATTAGTCGAACACTGTTTAACGCTAGCAATAATCAATCAAGGAAATTCCTTTTGCAACCCTATTCAGGAGGAACCTAATACGCCTCCATTCCTGTTGTGCCAACTAGACCTACATTTACCATTTATACACATGTCTAACTTTAATTCATCTTTAAAATATCTCCATAGTTCAGTAAATATCTGTTCTGCTGAAATGCATATGCAGTTGGAATTGGGCCAGATTTCCCACGTGCACGCTATAACTGGGCAGCGTGAGAGAGCCATGGAGCAGAGATCAGGTGACCTCAGGACTGAGGAGTAAACATCTCTCGTAATGAAAGATAAGAGGAACCACAGGGTCAGGAAAGATGTGCGGTTTGACGCCTTTTCACCCTAAAAGTGGAACCATGTGAGAGTGAAAGAAATGAGTTTCTCCTGAATGAGAACTTTGCATTGCAACTAGATGATTTGCACTGAAACTTTTCCAAAGGTTGCAGTGTGTTTCAGGAGTGGGCAGTATGACGAACATATCATGTCAGAATGCTTGAAGACATTTCTATGATGTGCTATGTCTAACATGATATTTTTGTTGGCTAACAAACTGCACACAAACCAGGAGTGTTGCATTTAAAACATAAAGCTTAAAAACTGAGCTTTTTCAATGCTACTTTTATACTGTCACCAAAAGTAAGCACTGAGTAAGGAGGGAAATTATCTGTAAAAATATTCTCATGTTACTTTTTTAAAGATTCAACACTGTAGAAAATATTAGCATTAACTCAGGTACTTCCATATTATGTAATTGTCGTTTTAAAAAAGTAACAGTGTACAGAACAGTGTATTGTGATATAATTTATTAATATCATTATTAAATCACTCAACTCTAATGGGTTCTCTGTAAACTGTAAGTTCATCCCGTTTATTCTCAATAAGCCTCTTTATATGATAGTAATGCTTTGAGCCGAGCTTCACCAGGTTTTGCAGAATTAAGGCTTCAGCATGCGGAGATGGTCGAGCCTTCATGAGTTTACACGCAGTTTCGTATTGGCCGTCACGTACGAATGCTCCAGTTACAGACAGTGACACGTAGCACGTCCGTCCGTGAATTTCACCCATGTGTGTGAACGATGTCCGTTTGCTTTTTCAGTTACACCGTATCGTTTGCGGACTTTTAGAGGTTAGGAAGAAGTCCTGAAAACTGGTCAGTTCAAGTGGACACGCTGAGAGCAAATTCTAGCACAAGATCTTCACTCAGGCTTCACTCTTTTGTGTCATGAATAGTGCAGTGTCCACTTTGGCAGATCTGTATTTTATATTTAAGTGCAAGGTTGCAGACCTGTAATGAGTTCTCTTACACGTACGTGTGGTTGCAACGTTGAGAAATGACCGCAGAAGTGAAAAGAGAAAAGGCTTGGGTTACCGGAAAGACACAACAAACCATCAATTCATGCATACACTGAGGTTTTCAGGTCTTTGGCCACACAGAACCATGTGCATCACCTTCTAGCCCGCGTAACCTAACCGTCTTCACACCAGCCCCAGGTAGAAAGGCCTGTACCATTTCTGAGTGGTGTGTTCTTGTTAACTTTCCAGACTCAACTGACAAGCGCTTTGTCTTAGAGACATAAACGGCTTTTCTAGCACATGTGCGCCTGACGCTTAACTTTTACGTGAACGTTGGTAGTCCGTACATCATTGTGAACTTCATATTTCAGAACTGATGAGTGACTGATAAGCAGTTGTAAGCTAAGGAAATGGCAGTGGAATCAGCACACATTTAGGCTGTGTTCATTCTAACATATTAGAAGTCATTTCTCAACATGCAGGCTGTTAAGAGTAGAAGATGCAGCTAGCGCTGTCAGTTTGAAACCAGTGACTTTGCCTCAACACCACAACATGCTGAGTCATAGCACAATTACTGGGTGCAGTGCTAGCTAGATTGCACCGTGGCCTGCACGATGTGCTGGAATTCATGCTCCTTCCTCATCGTGCCATGATTTGGATTCTTTTTCAGATATGTTTGCCCTTCTTTTTTTTTTTTTTTCAGATTTAATGTTTGTTTTTAGAGACATTTCATGTGAAACTCTGAGCTTGCAATGCTGCAGATAAAGTGACTTCCTGTTTAAACGCTAAAGTGCACCTGCATGGTCTCAAGAAACAGCCTGAGTCTCATAGCCCAGGTTCAATTCACTGGTGGGAAAGATGCCAGCGTCGAAGTAGAACGTGTCAATTTCTCATCTGATTAGGTGCTGACTTTGTTCTCTGGTCCGTGACTTCCACTCCGGATCAGCAGACTGAACTCTAACCTCTTTTTTTCTCATTAAAAGTCTTTAAAAAACTCGATCAGTATCAATGTTCAGCGAACGTTAAAGGGAAGTTGTTTATTTTTTGTGGTATTGTGGTTGGAAAAGTCTGAAGGTGTATATGTGTTTGTGTGTGTGTGAGAAAGAGAGAGAAAGAGAGAGAGAGAAAACGTGTGTGTGCGCGTGTGTGTGTTGGGGCACATGCATCTTCAGCATGCAAACTAAGTTTATGTAATTCCAGCTTGGAGAGATTGGACTCTGACATGTGACACAGTAAATGGTTGACACGAACACACTCCCAGCAAACATCCCAATCAGCCACCGCATTCATTCACACTGCTACTCCTGCTCGTGTAATCCGTCTGTCATAGTGCACTTCTGCGAGACCTCAGCATGTAAAACCCTGGAAGCTGTCACCATTTAGGCTAATCAGCAAACTATTTTAAATCAGTGAGACACCATTGTGAGAAAAAGTGAGTGAATACTTTGCGAATATCAGGTTTTCTGTTTAATTTGTAAAAGATGCACACACGATTTCAACTTTATTGAGGAACTTCATTTCTTTTAGAGAGAATATTATTATCAGTACATGCTTTTTTTTGGTATTTGTTATTACTAATACAGAAATGAGTAACTTATTTAATATTAAGCAATCAGAGATGACTTGGAACATTTTATTTAGCTTTGTTTGTACGCTGCTAGCAATGAGCGCCTTGTGCTTGGTTTTATATTAAAGATGTTGTCACTTTAATATTATCTTTAATAAACAGCTTGAGGTGCAGTGAATTGAACTTTGACTTGCTAGCAAAGTGTAGACCAGGGTTTCCAAACTTTGTGCAAACTGTCGCAATTGGACATTATGAATCTTCTGCAACCCCAAGCCTTGACCATCCTAAAAAAAAAAAAAAAGACAGATTTATAATATAGGACTACTGTCACATTTGAATATTTTATTATATCATTAACAAGCTTATTCCTTGTCTTTCCTTGTCCTTATCGGTCTAGTGGGAAGTGTTGTGTTATAGGAAAATAGTCCAGCCCGGGCTGGTATGATGCGTTCCGACCCAAAGCAGCCTGGTTTATACTCGATGCATGATTTTGCAGAAGCAGCAGTAATGCAAGCAGGATTGTTATTCGCACGCTTGCCTGCGTATCTGATGTACATCTGGAAGATTTAAAACCGAAAACCACTAGATGGCATGTCAGAGCCAGAACATCCCTGTCCATCACGCTTCCAAGTCGAGCTGTAAAACATTTAGTGATTTTACACAGCGCACAGCGACGTTAAACTCACAGACGAGCTCTGTCTCTCTTAAAAGTTCCCGCTGTCGTCGTGATTGTTGTCATGAGCTGCGTCTCAAATCAGAAACTCTGACCTTACATTCAAAATCCAGAAGACTGGTACGCAAAACAGACCTTTCAGTAGGTTTGAAGGCTATATGAGAGGTTTTTAAAATTCAAACACTGACTGCGATAGGAAAGCCGGGTAACGTTAGTACACAATCACAGTATAGGATAGTACAGAAGTATGTGATCTGAGACACAACGGTAATTTGTTAGCTGAGGTAGATGGACGGGGAAATTGGGAAATTTTCTTAGCTGAACTACACTAGGTAAAGAAAAAGACTAAAACAGCATGAATTCATTTAAACATGACTTGTTGAGTGTGACCCCAATAACATTTCAAAATATGAGCACACAAAATCTGTCTTTGTTTCTAATATTAATTTGTAAACTAAATTTGTAATTCAGTGAAACAAAAGAGGAGATTCGGAGCTTTTCTCGTGACCCTATTTGTAAATAAAGTGACCCCAAATGGGGTCGCGACCCCTAGTTTGGGAACTCCTGCTTTAGACCACAGTGAAAGGAAGTGTGTGTCTGTGTCTGTACTCAGTTCTCGCAGAAGTGAAGTGCTCTAACACGTGACATTCAGAGCACGTTGGCATTTCCTTTGTGTGTGTAATTCACGTCACTTTGCACTCATCATCGCAGATGCTCTGCACATTCAGGTTAGCTGTCCTCCATACTAGTTTAGATACTATAAGATTTTATTTTTTAATTTTATTGGGTTACTTGCATTGTAGGATGCTGTAGTACTTCCTCTTGACATTTTCACAGAGCAGAGTTAGCTTTCCTCTGCTTTGATCATTAATCATGAAATAGTGTGACAGTGTACACTAGGCTTATGTCACGTAGTATTGGTATCAGAGCATTTTGTACGAGTAAATGAGCACGGTATCAGAAATACTCAATCAGCACTTTCAGTTAAAGGTGAGGGAGATCTCCAAAAAATGTAGGAAGAGCTCAATATACCAAAGCACTGCTGATTAGACGGTGAGCCTGATTAAATATGATCCTGAATAACGAGTACTGATTTTTTTTTTTTGCGATTGCAGTCGTACAAGTTGTGCGCACAGTTCGTAGTGGGATGTGGATGATTGACAGAACTCTTTGTAAATGACATCATGTGCAAAGTAGGCTAGGTAAACGAGATTTAATAATACAATGCAGATTAAAGGCAGTGAGACACATCGAAAACCGTTCAGCGTCTGATAAGAAGCTAAAATAGATCAGTGTTGACGTGACTGTGTTTTGTTATTAAGGTATATGTGAACAAAAACCTTTACAGAGCTACTGTTTGTATTGGAGATGTGGCAAATATCTAATATAAAATCTATAAGACAATGGCGTTTTGTCTTCAACAGGCAGGAACTGGCTTTCTACAGATTGGTAGTATTAATTTTCGCACACAATGAGCATTCCGAGAGTGACTTTCAGGTTTAGGAAGACACGTTGCTAGTGCAGAGCGCCTCTACGCTGTATTTTGCACCTTTAGGCATATTCATTAAGGCAAACACTTGAAAAGGACGTGATGTGCCATTTTGCTCTTTTTAAACTGAGGCAATTCTCCATAGTTCCTGTTAGTAAATCAGCTTGCAGGGTTTTTTTTTTTAAAAACAGGCTTTAATCATATTTCTGCACAAACAAACTTTTAATAAAAAGTCTTTGTCTTGGTTGGGCTAGAACAGCTGAAACCCCATGAGGTGAGAACAGGAAAGTGTCCATTCTGTGGGCACAAGCATCAAAACTGTACCCTTGAGGACTGAAAAAAGTTGCCTGGCGAGACAGATCCAGGTTCCTTTTGCACCCTGCTGATGGAGGAGATCTGCATTTGCCGCAAGCAAAGTGATGTCTGTTTTTTTCTGGCACGCGTTAGTGCCCCAATATCCACTGAAGAATGTCTGAACTTTTTTGTATTGCTCCTGCTTAAGTTTATCCCTTTACGCCTGCAGCTTTCTAAGCTCGAATGGACAATTTCAGTATGACGGTGCGCCATGGTACAAGACACTCTTTCATAAACATGACCATGAATGTTCATGGTACAAGACACTGTTTCAGGAACATGACAGTGAATATTTATTGCTTCAGTGGCTTATACTGCCCCTGGATCACAGCCCTATCAAACATCTTTAGGATCAGGTGGAGAGGGCTGTTTGCAGTAAGACTACACAGCTGTCCAATTAAAAGTGTTTTTGTTAGTGAGGATTTTATTGATTTTTCAATTTTTACACATTTTCAGTTATCTGTTTTCATTTTTCTTAAATTCGCTCCTAAATTCCATCCTTTATAATTTGTCAGCAATTGGTTAAAGTGGATTTTGTTATAGTGCTCATCTTTTGTTGTTGTTATTGTTGACACGCATTTACAAAAGGTTTTTAAATGCTATTTTCATCTGTAATTTTGTTTGACAAGATTGTCGAGCCTTATAAAGCCTAGAAACCCCGAATTTGGCAGAAAGTTGCAGATTTTCCCACTACTCGGGCAGATAAAGGACTCATTGTGCTGTTGGAACTGCGAGTTGAACAGCTAATTAGGTTTGGGATGATTGGCGATAGATTCCAACTATTGCGATGGCTATCGAGTTGGACGATTTAAATGTCTGTCGGGAAACGTGATGTCTTACAGCTTTAAAATCGACAAAAATAAATTGTGTTGTATCTCGGAATATGTGTTTTCTTTTTAGTCTATTTTGTATCCTATATTTTGTATCCTGTAACAACCTGCTGTCTGAGTGAAGCAACAAAACATGTTTCTTTGATGCATCTTCGCTTCTCTTGTTTCTCTTTGGCGGCACGGATATGAACAGAAACTTAAAATAAGGAATTTGGTAATGGGTAATTAAAAAAAAAAAAAAAAAAAAACCACCACTGACTAAATGCTAATGCTAGTGATTGCAGCTGACTTGTAACCAGCTTCCAGCTTAATAATGTATTGTGTACAGGCCATGCCTTACGTATGTCTGACCACGCCCCCTCTTTTCACCCCTCAGAACCACAGATGATGCTGTTGTCAATCGATAGTTAGGGGGCACGATAGGAGAATGGCGTATTACAGACCATCTCACAAGCCTACAGCTAACTTTTTTGCCCAGAATTCTTTATTAAAGCCAAACTAGCGTGGAATTTGGGCAGTATAAAATCTTTCAATATTGGACATTGTCATAAAGCAGCTTTATAGAAATCCAGACATAGATTTAAATTTGTTGCTAATGAGCAAGCCAGAGAGTGGCAAGGGAAAAACTCCCTGAGACAACATGAGGAAGAACCCTTGAGAGGAACCAGACTCACTGGGTGACACCGGATAGTGAGACTATAAATCATTGACCATCCACAGCTGTATACTATAGAGTCAAGCAGTGCTGCGTGTGTTGAAAGGATCTTTTGAGTTATTTAGAGTTATAACACTGTCTGTAGTATCAAAGTGAACTTATCTGCTGTTCCATGATTGGGACTTGAGAGTAAAATTCTATAATTATAATTATAATTTGAACATTATAGTATGTTCACATATGGACTCTCTGCTTCAAGAATTTAACTTCAGAATGACAAAAGTATGTCTTTACTGTCTACTTGGTCCTGTTTTGTGTCTTGAAATGACATCAGATTGTATTTATATTTTGTGACAACCTTGCAACAGTCTTCTCTTCACACAGATTGGTCATTAGCAGTTCACACCAGGTAGGGTGAGGGCTAACACATGCTTCCTGTGACAGTTTTTTTTTTTTGTTTTTTTTTTTTTTGCAAACTGCTGCTCATGCAACCTCGCAGTTGATCATGCATGGAAGAGATGTCAACTACCCTCTTACAAAACCATGAGCTCACAGACCTCCATGATTGATTAGTGTTGCACTGTCGCTCCTTCCCACACAGACACCGGGGTCTGTTGTGCCCACTCGGATTCCCGGCCATGGATAGTTGTTTCAGCTTTGGCATTCAAACTCAAAACAATTGGATGAACTCTCCTCTCAAGAGCCTGTAGAATATATATATATATATTTAAACTTATTCTTGTTTTCACATCAATCAGTGTGTATGGGGTTTAACTGACTCAGTTGGCTAAAACTCGGTCACTTAGTCAGGGGTTGACTAACTGTGATATTTTGATGAATTTGCAACTAAGAAATTTGCAAGAATTTCTTATGCTGAACAGTTTTTCTAATAAATGGTTTTCTGAATTGTAAGCTTGGCTTTTTTGCACCATGCTGACATTGTTTGCAGATATAGATCAGTACGATATCGGTTAATACCCCGTAATGATTTGATACTGACATCCTCTTAGTAACCAAACCTCTGTAGGTATTTGATGAGAAACTTCAGAAGTGTTATTAGCTTTAGCACAATTTGTCTCAGTTATGTTATATCATACACATTTATGGTAACCGGGTAGTGCTGCAGCCTCATAGCTCGTGCCAGTGATTTGATCCTGAGCTTGAGTTACTGTCTGTCGGGAGGTTTGCGTGGTCTCTCCTTGTCCATGTAGGTTTCCTCCAGGTTCTGTGGTCTCCTCCCACCTCCCTAAAACATGTCAGTAAGTGGACTGGCAGCTTTAAATTGTCCCTAGATGTGAATGAGGGTGTGACTGTGTGTATGTGTGTGTGTGTGTGTGTGTGTGCACGCATGATGCCTTGCAATGGATTAATGTCCCATCAAATGAATGAATGTATTCCCTCAAATGAATGATTGTTTATGGAAATCCATACCAATCCAGGCTTTCAAACTAGTATTGGTGTCAATAATTCATAAGGATTAATATATTCTTAAAGCTGCAGTATGGAACATTTGCCTCTCTATTGCCATCTCTGTTCAAAACATAAAATTACAAGTTACTTGCAGAGTTTGTTTGTTTTTTTGTTTTTTTTTTTACATGGGTTGCTCCTCTGTGTGGATGAATCTGATGGTTTGAGGTATACGTATGGGTTAACTGTGATCACCACATCAGAGCAGCTCCGTCACTTTACATCGACATGACAGTAAGAAGTACGTCCTACAAGGTATATATCCGAAAAAAATGGCATCTGAGCAAGTAAATTCATTCAAGCTCAAGTCACACATTGCGAATTATAATTATTAAACTTTGGTTCACAAATTGTTAATGTTGCCAACATCTACATTGTGTAACTAACTGTAATTTGTGTGTATTAACGTTATCTTTAGATTTCACTTTCTAGGCAGTCTCATCTCTTTCTGATTTCTTTCAGATTACTCGTTGCATGTTTTGATAAATTATTAATTTGAAGTGTACTACCTAAGAATTTCATCTAACAAATTTATCCTTTTGGATACAGTCTTGGAGTAGAGGGGAATTGCTCTCTCTCATAGCTAGCAGAAAATAAATGCAATTTACCACACTGACCATAGCAAAACAAAAACAAAAAAACACATAGCTAGCTGAAACAAGCAAACAGGTGTGCTAATGTTAGCTAGCTAACTATTGAGCCAATGAAATGTCTTACCTGTTCAGCAGAAAAAAAGCCATCTCTCTGCATCAGTCTTCAGTGCATTCAGATCTCGGAGTTGTCAACATCTCTCAAAAGCCTTGCTGATATTTATTCTCGTTTTAGCACGGGTTCTGTCGCTTTCCCTTTTTGACTGCGGGCTCTCTGCAGGTTTCTTGGTTTTGACAGCAGGTGATTCCCCAGATCTCAACGATGATTGTCGGTTAGAACTATCCGGATTCAAAGCAGCCATCTAGATGACAAGTTTAAATTCTAAGTAACTGTTGTAAGAACAAGCTGCAAACACGCAATAGAGTAGCCAGGTCTTCTTCTTTCTCTTTTTTCCGGACGTCACGTAACCACACAAAGAAGAATGAGGTTAAACTGACGTTTCCCGCGAAATCTGACCTGACAGCTTACATTATAAATCATTATTATAAGCTCACCGTTGTGAGTCTGGGTAAGGTATGGAGAGAGTTTTTAACACTGATTTTTTTATGTACTTGCTCAATAATTGATTTTTGTTCATTTTTAACCCCCAAAAAAAGTTCCATACTGCAGCTTTAATAACTGTAATTGTAGTTAGTGATCATGTTGCTTAGACCTTATGTATGAGTGTTTTTTTTTTTTTTTAAATTGCAGGGATGGTGGTCTAGTCAAATGTGTGCAACTTAACTGGAACACACTGACTCCTATTACCCTCTTTTAAAGAGGCCATTATTCCAGAGGTTCACATTCATTTCCAGTAATGACTTTTACTGTTGAAACCATTAGTGTAATAAGCAGAAAGCAAGTTAAATCTTAAACATGACTGTCTTTATTATCACATTGCACAATATGGTGTTTTTTCCTTTTTGAATTTCAGTCCTCCTGATTGTCTTATTGTGCCTTTCAGGCTACACTGGGGGCTTGTACTTGTCTTTGTCATACGTTGTTTGTGCAGTGTTTTGCATTGCAAACTACTGAAGTATCTCATTTCTCAAGCTTTCGCTGCCAAAGCCAATTGGTACTGCTGTAAAACTGGTTTGCATTAAAATAAATTAACATAACAGGTGGTTTATGTCTGAATCATATTGAATCATATAATGAATCCTTACTTTGGTGACTGGCGTCGGTATTGCAGGTCACCTGCTGGTTACACTTGAATCCAATACTGAACCACAGAGATGTAATTCAGCTTAGTATAACGGCTAAAAATGCACCAGTTTTTAAATATGCTCAGTTATGGGTTGTGTTCCTTCAGGTTGGGTGACCAGTTTTACAGAGAAGCCATCGAGCACTGTCGCAGCTATAATGCTCGTCTGTGTGCTGAGCGCAGCGTCCGCCTGCCCTTCCTCGACTCTCAAACCGGCGTCGCCCAGAACAACTGCTACATCTGGATGGAGCGTCATCATCGTGGACCGGGTGAGATTTAACAGGACAAGAGAAAGAATCTAGTCATTGTCCTGTCCTTATCCTTCATGTTCGGTCTTGTTTCTTAAGAACGCAGTTGTTTTCTACCTGTATGTCTGTGAAGGAGTTTACAATCATCCAGATTGTTCTGAATGTCTCAACCTAGTAAGTCTAGGCAACTGGACTGTTATAAAGTAATTTTATTAACATTCTCAATCAGCTGCTGAATCACTGTGAAAAATCTACCAGTCAGTGACCCTTACACTCTAAGCCCAGAAAAATGGCGGTTGAGATTCGATGTACCGAAAGATTGAGAGTGCAGTATGCTAGGAAAAATAAGCAGTTACCCATTTTACCCATTACCCAGTTTGTACAACTATATGTGATCTGGTTGACCAGGATTACTGCATACTTATAAAATGTCTGATTTTAATTCACGCCATAACAATAACAGTCTGTTAAAACTAATAAAACACAAATATTTATACAGTACTATGCAAAAGTCTTAAGCATCCCTATAACAAACCTTAAGATTGTTATAGATGCTTATTTCGTGACCTCTGTATTATTGAGTCAGGAGAAAACATATCTTTCCATTACTTTTCCAACCAAAAAAAGTAAATCTTACAGACCACTGTTTGTACATCAGTTAAGAAAGCAACATATTATGTAACAGACCACTTTTCAGACAGAAAACAGAAATGAAGGCTGCTAGGTTTTGCAGGCAAAAAAAAAAAAAAAGAAGCAAATGTGACAAAGTCTGCAGAAGAGCTGTGGTAGATTCTCCAAGCTGCTCAGTAAAACTTACCAACTAATTTCCTTATACAACTGTACAAATTACACCTGAGAATACTAATGTTTTTTTTTTTTTATTGTTTTTGTTTTTAAAAAAAAAAAAAAAAGCATTGCCAACTATTGACTTGATTTATTACTGTTTACTGCACTTTATAGCATTTTTTTTAATGAAGAAGCGTTTAATTTAATTATTTTTAATGGCATCTTTGTTTTACAGCGTTTCTTTGCATGTGCCTAAGACTTTTGCACAGTACATTACTTTCAATTAAAAGTAATTGTAAGTAATGACACAAATTGAGGCAGTGCTGACTGAAGCATGGTGGAGGGAGCATCATGGTTTGTGGCTGCTTTGCTGCCTCAGGTTCTGGGTAGCTTGCGATCATTGATGGAACATTCATTCATTGTTTATTAACT
The DNA here is from genome assembly GCF_027358585.1 of Pangasianodon hypophthalmus. Lineage (NCBI taxonomy): Eukaryota > Metazoa > Chordata > Actinopteri > Siluriformes > Pangasiidae > Pangasianodon > Pangasianodon hypophthalmus. The sequence continues at coordinate 19,745,262 of NC_069719.1, read as the reverse complement.
GCTTTATCCTGGTCAGGGTTGCAGTGAAGCCGGAGCCTATCCTGGGAACACTGGGCGTGCCAGCCCATCGCTGGGCCATGCACACACACATTCAAACCTACAGCCAATTTAGAGTAGCCGATCCTCCTACAGTAGTGTTTTGTGAAGTCGGAGGAGATCTGAGAACCAGGAGGAAACCCACGCGGACACGGGGAGAATACGAGTCAAATATAATCAAAAATGTATCAGGAAAGACAGCAGAATTCCTGGAGAATGTCAGAGAAGTGGTCTGTCACCTGAAGCTTAATCGTTTTTGGAAAGGAAACAGTGCACAATGTACATAAGTAAATCAAGAGATTGGTGTTAAAAAGAGTTTTGGAATGACCAAGTGAGAGATCAGACCCTGAGATGCCGAAGCATGACCTGAAGAGAGTGTTCATGCAAGACATGCCAGAAATATTGTCGAACTGAACCAGTTTTGTAGAGAGGAATGGTCTGAAATTCACTTAAATTCACATGCTGACGATTTATTTTGATTTGATTTATTTTGAATGTATTTATTTCTGTAGAGCTGTTTCGTCACAATGTCCATTGTTAAAAGCGCCATACAAATGAATTGAATTGATCAGCAGTTATGGAAAATTTTTGGTGGGGGTTATTGCTGCTAAAGAGGTTTCTAATAGTTATTTAATACAATAGTTGACATATTTTTCCAGCCTGGACTTCGAATAGTTAATCAGTATGTTCTGAGACATTGAAAATGCAATTGTTTGTTTAAAAAAGTAAAATGTGCTTTTAGTTTAGGCAGAATGTGTTTGTCTATTATTATGACTTGGATGAAGATCAGATGACATTTTATGAGTTATTAACTCAGAAATCCAAGCAATTCCAAAGGGTTCACAAACTTTTTCTTTTCCTAACTGTTTGTCTCTTGCCTCACCAGAAAACATTATCCGTCTTGCACAGTTTATTGGAAGGCAGCCTGGTGTTTAAAAGGGTTAACGACATGCAATTCGAAATCAGTAGGCTGGAATTATTTAATTATTGCCTGCCTGTGTTTTTGCGTGGTTGTGTGTTCAGGTTTGGCAGCTGGCCAGATGTATACATACCCTGCCCGCTGCTGGAGGAAGAAGAGGAGGTTACACACTTCCATGGATTCAAGCCTTCACATCTATGGTCTAAATATAGGTAAAATATAGGGCATCCTGACACTAGTTATCCCATATGACTTGCACTGGTTTAATCTTCAGAGCATTAAGTCAAGCTTTCTCTCCCTCGTATCATTTTTAAAATGCTTGAATTAACAGCTGGAAGCTTGAAAGACTTTCGCTGTCATCATGGTTTTGTGATTTGATTTGTAAATGATTAGGGTGAATTGCACTAATGTTCTCTGACTGGTTGCAAATTTGACCCAGTGGCTGAGAATACATGTGTGCAGAAGGATGAGCAGGAGTCTGTTGTTGTTATGCAATTCAACATCTGGTAAAAATTGCAGCAGAAATGTTTGGAAGAACATTAGTTAACGAAGACCAGAAAAAGAAATTGTCATCTGCTCTTCACTGAAAGAAGAGAGCTTTGCAGTTGACAGCAAAAGGGTTTTCTTGGCTTTCAAGACAATGTTCAGTATTATTTGTGGTGGCTCGACAGCCAGATATTGCTTCTAAATAATTCCCCGCAATTTCCCGTGCTACTGTCGGCTCTGCTATAGAGAACACGAGATGATTTCAGATGAGCAATTTTACAAACAGCTGAGACTATTACGCGCTAAATGGTTATGTCTCCATTTTTATAGATAACGGCCTGACAGCTAAAGATACTTTGCCTACACCAAGCACTACGCTGGAGGCTTTGCTGAGAGGGGACAGCTTGGACAAGAGGAACAGCACCAGAGACGAGGACCTGCTGGAGATTCAGGTGAGCATCTGCCTTTAGACACAGCATCTAACAACCTTTGTAGAGAAGGATGAGCCATGTTCTCTACTTTTTTTCTGCTGTCTTCTGACTCTTTCTACACACATACCTCCTCACCGAGTTAATAACCTGACTGTTTACATGTAAATGGTGAAAATCACTCGACCGCCATCCTTTTTATAAACAGCACTGCTGACTTCAACCACCATCTCTATTCAAAAAAGATGCTGAAATTGCTACCAGCTGAATAACACAACAGCAACGGCAGAATGGAAAGAACAAGTGAACAAAAATATATTGTAGCTCCGTTGGTCCGTGGTGTATAATTGTTTAGTGTCAGTTACCCCATGGTGTATGACTGAAGTGTTACATGATTTGTTAGGTAGTGCTATGAATTAGCTAGTAATTTCCTTATAAAATCATTATGAATATCCTCCTCAAAAGTAAATAAATTCCATATTTGCTTAATTGTTTATGCCATAAATCCCATGTCTCTCACTTCCTATCCTGCACTTTCTATTCCCCGCTCTTTCACTCTGACACTGTTCCTCCCCTCATTTTTGCTTACAGAGAGTTTTGGAGGCTGACGCCAACGAAGATGGTTACCATGACGATGAAGACTTTGAAGTGGACATACCAAAAAGGAAACACCGGGGAAAAGGCAGAGTGAGTGACTCCTCTCTGATTTATTCATGAAGCCAAAAGGCTACACACTGCTATACGCTGCACACTGATGCTCATCTATCGATCTGTTATGATAATATCCCTGATAACATAAGTGGAAATAAGAGCTAGAACTTGAATACTGTTGCAGCCTGCATGCAGGTTTTTTTTTTTGTTTTTTTTTTTTTTTTGGACATTGCACATTTAAACTCTTTCCACATCCAAAATAGCAAGTGAGGGATCTCCATATATATCTAAATGGGCCAGAGCACTGTGGTTGACTTGGACATGTATGGGAATATTTATAACTTGTATGGAATTCACTCCCAACTTTGTGTGTTAAAATGATATACAAAATAATATAATAATATTCTTTATTTTATAGCACATACCATTTTTGAGTTGAAAATTTCAGAGTACCTTAAGGTCAAAGCAAGGTATTTTATGACAAAGCACATTAAAGATCCTGTGTAAAATCTAATGAATTAACTGTTAATCTATGTGAATTGCTATGAATTATCACTTTATTTTGCAAAGTAAATCCCAAGACTAAGAATAGGCTGGGAATGTGTGTGTCCGCTAAATGCTGTAAATGATGATAAGAAATTAAGCAATTTAAACTGGACAGTATATTCCATATATAAAAGTGCAGTAATCCATGCACATTATATGACCTGAAGTCGATCAGGTCGCGGTTTACATTAGTTGGCCTTCTCGTGTGTAAATTTACACACACTCGGGAGCATGAATAGGACATGAACGTTTTTCCATATTTACAGGATTTTCATGAATACCAAATGTCTTGTGTAAATGCTGGTACAAAGGATTTACGAATACATTCGTACGTGTCCTGTTTAATAAATAAGGCCCATTGTTGGCATACGGTCAGGTCCATAAGTATTTGGATAGTGACACAATTTTTGTATTTTTGCCTCTGTACACCACCACAGTGGATTTGAAATGAAGCAATAAAGATGTGACTGAAGTGTAGACTTTCAGCTTTTTTTTTTTTTTTTTTTTTTTTTTTTTACATAGTCCCTCCATTTTCACAGGCTCAAAAGTAATTGGACAAACTAACAAGGATAAATGTAAGGATTATTTTTAATACTTGGATGAAAAATAAATTGTGTCATTGTCCAAATACTTATGGACCTGACTTACGGACCTGACCTGACCTGACCTGCCAAAAGTTTGTGGACATCTGACCATCACACCCATATGTGGGCCTTCCTCAAACTGTTGACACAAAGTTGAAAGCACACAATTGCCATGGATGCCTTTGTATGTCTTATCTTTAAGATTTCCCTTCACTGGCACTAAGGGGCCTAAACCTGTTCCAGTATGACAATGCCCGAGTGCAAAAAGCAAGGTCCATAAAGACATGGTTTGCCAGTTATGGTGTGGAAGAACCCGAGTGGCCTGTACAGACCCCTGACCTCAACCCCACTGAACACCTTTGGGATGAATTGAAATGCCGACTGCACACCAGGCCTCCTTGACGAAGATAAGAGCCTGACCGCACTAAAGCTCTTGTGGCTGAATGGGCAGAAATCCCCACAAGCATGCTCCGAAATCTAGTGGAAAGCATTCCCAAAAGAGTGGAGGTCATTACAACAGCAAAGGGGGGACAAACTTTGAAATGGCATGTTCAGCAAGCACATATGGGTGTGATGGTCAGGTGTACACATACTTTTGGCCATATAGTGTGTATATATTTTTTGGTTATGCTTCTCAGATAATAAGAAGCAGTTTTGGAGTGAGGTACTATAGCTATAGCTGTAGGTATTACAGAAAAGCCATCAACAACCTTACTGCAGGCAGACTTGGTACCCAACATCAATATTTTTTTGTCAAAATTTAGAAGATGTTTCTGTTCTGTTTCATTCTTTTGTGTCTTCAGTTTTGCATAGCTGTGCTGCTGAATCGGGCTAAACTGAAGAATATAATTGTGCATCATCAGTGTAGAAGCGAAAGCCAAAATTGTGTTGTGGGAATTGCATGTCTAGGGATGGATATAAAGGGAGAATATTAGAGGACACCGTATCATACGTTTTAGGCTCTCAAAAGTCTTTATTTATGCAAATCAGTAATGGTCTGCCAAAATAAGATCAAACACAGGCCAGAACTTTGAGTTTCTGAGTTCAACTGGGTTTTCAAGCCTGTCCAGTAAAATATCATGATCAATAGTGTCAAATGATGCACTCAAGTCCAAGAGAACCGGAAGAGAAGCATAAATATAATTCCCTAACTGGAGTATTTATTAGACATAACTTTAAATGCACTGCACAGATGGGTTCTTCTAAGCATAGGGATGAGATTATTTGTCTGTCTCATTGCAGGGGCGAGGCTCAGGACGCCGGAGGACAGACCATGATGACCAAGATAAGCCATATATCTGTGAAAGTAAGTAACTTGTACTGATAAAATTGTAAAAGCATATTATGTGATTGAAAAGTGTACTGGAGCCTTGCAGTCTGCTTTACAAAATTTCAGTAAAACACATTTGGTTTGGTTAATTGGACTTGCAGGGTTTTGTTCAGCCTGTAGTTTACATGTGGAATACCCCGGAAGGCAGATTAGGTTCTCAGGGTTAACTGTGCCACCTTTCTGAGTAACCCTTTCTCATGTTTGTTCTTTCTTTTTTTTTTTTTTTTTTTTGTCTCTTTTTGCTTTGTGTCTTCTCTGTTTCAGACAGATACAAACAAAAGCATAACTCAAAAACTGCAGCTTCAGGTATATGGATTTTTGTCTGCTTTGGACTCAAAAATTAGGATTAGGAAGTGAAAAGATTCCCTGTCTCTAGTCCTTGTTAATGTACCAATTCTAGTCATATTTTTGCCAATTATTCTCCTATGTTAGACCAAGACTTGGGCCACCCACAGGTGAATCATTGTCTCAGTTTTCTAAAAGTCATCCACAGGTTTTGCATGCTGTGAGGATTTTGGGATTGTGCCTCCTAGGTAATCAGTTCTCCTTATTTTTCAGTCTGTGGGAAGCGCTACAGGAATCGCACTGGCTTAAGCTACCACTATGGCCATAGCCACATTGCTGATAAGGAGGGACCTCAAGCCAGAGACCAAGAGCCATCACAGTCTCCAGCCATCAACCACCGTCCTCACAGTCGCAAACGTACGAAATTTACTCTTCTTTTCAAACATAAATAAATGCGTTTAGATGAATGGAATAGTGTCTAAAAATACAACTCAAAACTAACTATTAATTGTAATAGTGTTATTTGGTCAATGCCTATTTTTCTTACTGTCTGTATTTTGTTTCGTGCTCTCAGATCAGAAGAGTCCAGATGAAGCTCATACACTGAACAATTTCTGCAAAGTCTGTCAAGCACATTCAGACTCCAAACTGAAAGATGGCAAGTGCTCCAAGTGTAGCCGCTTAGGTATGTTGTGGTCTTAGTACTTAGTGCTGTAGTACTTTAGTTTCAGTCCCAACCCTCCTCAATTCCTAAAGTATTTCTGCTTTAAGCGTGTTCCTTCTCCTGCTGTTAGAAGTAGCACAGTAAAGTGTGGATGTGGTACACACTGGGTCTCACCTTTATGTATCGTGTTCATGTTGTATATGTATATCTTTTAATTTATATATTACACACATGTACACATGGTAGCATTTAGAAATGCTTAATACAATCAATTCATTTTAAATGTTTAAATACACTGGTTTTGCACATCTCCCTTTATGGACTTGTATTCGACTTTTTGGTTTCGTCTTTAACCCGTCTTTAATTGAAATCAATATTCATGCACTTTTTTGTTTGTTTGTTTGTTCAAGGTTGCAAAAAAAAAAAAACTAGTAATATCTGTTAGTACTGTACTATAGGAGAAAGATGGTGGAATTTGACATTTAAACAAATGAAATAAGCATCTTCAATAATTTGATTAGTAGTCCTCTCCACATTAGGGCTTTTTTTCTCTGTTTATTTGAAATATTAGACAAGAGGAAGCAGAAAGCAACTCCTACACTTTGTATTTTAAAAAAATAATAAGAAGAATAAGAAAGAAAAGAAAAACCTTTGCTCAGATAGATTTCTCCCAAATAATCACAGATGGAGTACTGAGATAATTTAAACCAGCAGTGTCCAATCTTATCCACTAAGGGCTGGTGTGGCTGCAAGTTTTTATTCCACCCAAACAGGAGCCACACCTGATTCTACCTGTTTAATCAGTTGATTTTGGCTCTTTCTGCGGCTCGTCTTTGGTTGGAATGAAAACTTGCAGCCACACCCGTGTACCCTTCGCTGCAGAACCATCCCTGGACAAGAAATATTCACGTGTCATTTCTTTTCTAATACTTGGTTACACCTCCCATCACATTAAAAACAATGCCAATCCTGTCAGCTAAGCATCTCACTGACTCTCACTAACTGGGTGTGCAATATGGAGTTTTGTAGATGCCTTTTTTTTTTTGTCTTAATCCAATTATTTATAGACTTGCAGATTTAGTGACTGATGTCTTTTTGCCATACAAAATGTGATAACACCCTTTTGCCGCTCTATGGTGTCCTTCTTCCAACCCATTTTTCACAACACTGCCTCAGTTGATACTCCTCTTTACGTGCTTTGCACAACATCTGACAATCTTCATATGTTGTCTGGTCAATAACTTCCAGTCCAGTTTTATACTACATTTGTCCAGGTGCAGTGCCAACAAAAGCTCCATAATTGCCACTCAATTCTCCTGCCCCATATATGTTAGGATGCTTTTACACCTATTAGTCCTTTTGCCAATTCTGAAACAGTGTAATTGATACTTTTTTTTGTTTCATTTGATTTCAGTTGGCGTGGTTTAGTTTTACACTGCACATAATTAAGAGGCACATAGGGCTGAGAACGTACTCATAAAACTCTTTCATTTGTTAGTCAGAAATATGGCACCAGCAAAAGGTAAACAAACCTTTGGCAATTGTGTGTAGAAATCACAACAGCCACCTGAGCCAGTGCACAATAAATTACTAGACAATTATACAATTAGTTTATATGTATCCACTGTTTTTCTCTTTTTGTTTGTTGGTCCACATAACCAGAACACTTGATGTTTTGGTCCCGAGGGTGATTTCTGTGGTCTCATCAGCCTAAACGAACTGTACCAAAGAGGAAATACACCAGGGTTCGATTCAAATATACAAAATGCAGCATATGTGAAAGCACCATTAAATTCTCAGAGCAAAGACAAAAACAGAGGTTTTGGGGCTCCCAAAAGGTGCAACAGAAAAGCATTCATCCTGTCATCAAGAGATTGAGTTCCAATCCTGAGGATGCAATAGCCATCCATTGGCAGGAGCCAAGAGATCAAATTTGGCCATGTTGTCTGGGTGGGAAGGATGGCACGATCTATCTCACCTGTCAGTCACAGCAAAACTAGCCAATCGTGGGCATCTGTGAGCTTAGGTATGTGGAAGAGGGCAGATAGCACTTTCTTCTGAGTGTGTTATGCTGCCCTGTGATGTAGCATGAGCAGCAGTTCGAAAAGATGTGGTTGGCTGGCTTCATGCGTTTCAGAGGAAGCACATGTTAGCCTTCACCCTCTCCGGTTGGTAGCTGTTGTATGATACAGGAGAGCTGGCTGGTGGGTGGGAATTGGGGAAAAGTGGTGAAAGATTAAAAAGAGATTCCCAATTCTTATGATTTAATTAGCTAAACAGTGGCTTGTGTTCCTCTGGTCTAAATCAGAAGTCTTTTCAATCAGTAAGTGTTTAAATATATATCACTCCTAAAGAAATTTTGGCCTGCATTAAAGATTTGATAAATTCTTAAAGGATAAAGGATGTGGTCACATTTACTGTTCTATTTGGAAAATGTAATCTCTCAACCATCCTCTTCTTGGTTATATTGTATCCTATTCTTGCTTATCATTCTTCTGTAGTCTTCTTTAGTCTTTATTTTAGAATTTTTGTATTGATTGGTTTGTGTAAATCTTATTCAATTTAACATGTTCCAGCTGGCTTGCTGGTGTAAATGCTTCTTATAGATGTCTTCACCGCTGTGCAGCTAGGATAATCTAATCTAAAAAAAAAAATCAGATAATTACAACAAAAAGAAAGCTTTATGATATATTTTATGATATAGTACATTATGATGTATTTTGTCAGGTGGACAAGATGAAGCAAAAGAGGAGAAGCCTTTCGCTGGAGCGGAGGAGCTGTTTGGTGCCAGCTCTGAGAGCGACACTTCTACATTTCATGGCTTTGAGGAGGATGAGCTGGAAGAGCCCCTGTCCAACAGCGGCGAGGCCTCTCCAAAGGGCAGATAGAGAACAGTTTAAAAAGACGTGCCGTTCCTTTCTAACACAGCGCATCCCCCTGCAAAAATTCTGCTGCTTCTTTTTAAAGGTTTCGTTTGTTTGTTTGTTTGTTTTTTCCCTCTCCCTTTTATTGGAAGCACAAGTCATTGTATCAGAAGATGATGTATGAAAGTTTTATCTTCCTTTTAATGAGTTGTGGCTATTATTATTATTATTATTACTACTACCATTATTATTTATACTTTAAGAGCAAATAGGAACAGACTTTTTTTTTTTTTTTTTTTTTTTATTTTAAGAAACTTTTCTATAGTAGTTTTTTTCCCTTGAGGGGAAAGATGGTATATTATAAAGGCCGTAATGGACAGAGATTAATTGCAGATTTATTTCTGGAATCAATTTTCCGAGACTGAAGAAAAAAAAAAAAAATCAACAACAACAAAAAAACTTAAGAGACCTTTGCCCCGTTAAAGAGTACAAGTCCGTGAAGAGAAGACGCGAACTTCAAAATAAACTGGTAGCGTTTCATGTCACTGGAATTGCCAAGGGATGCAACGGAGATCTCCTCAGTAACTCTGGGTACTTAGTCTTGTGTACTGTGACTGCGCCAAAATGGAGTTGGGACAACTTTTAAGGAGAGGAGTAGCAGATGTACTGTCTTTCATCCTGCTTTGGAGATTACGGAGCTGTTGTGAAGAAGAGATTATCTGAATCAACTTTATAAATGTGGGAGACCTTGGCTATGGAAAGGTAAGGATAACTATGTTTCGGCTGAATATATGTGTATATCTGACTTTATCTTGGTCTTTGTAGTGTGAAAATAGCAGTGGTTTAAAGGTTTTGTTGTGTCTCAGGGGGGTAAAAATTGCTGTACTCAATTTTTTGCACTTGTCCGAGTACACGTGTCCAAGTACCACTCCAGCTTTTTAAATTGTACATGTACAGTGTCAGTGTTGCCCTTAGAGACTAATCTGTGGGGTAGAGACTTTAGACCTTGATGTTATTCAACATTCTTCCTAGCCACGCAAGCCAGAATTTTAGGATTTGCAAGGGCTTCTGGTATGTTTCATCGATAAATGTGACCAATAACTGTCTACTTTTACAGAAAGTGGCATTTTAATGACCTTTACCTGTAGCCTTGTGGACAAATGCATGTGATTATCTTTTTAACTCACTGCTAACTGGTTCAAGCAAACCTTTTCAATAACCTTTAAACCTCTTTTATAACTTTTAAATGTGCTGCCTTAATTTATATATATATATAGATAGAAGTGCTAATACACTTAAGTGTGGACAGCCAGTCAGATTATAACATTCAAGATTCTGTATCTTGTTGCCAGAAAAGTATACAAAGGATATTAAACACTTATTCATGTGAAAAGCATCTGAAGATGAGTCTACATTCTTCCTAACTTCCACTTTTCCATATACTAATCTGATTTATGGGTCATGCTTTTGATATCTGTGCTTATCTTTTCCCTCCACAGCAGAGAGAGGAGCTGTAGTGAAGGAGGAAGGAAAGATGAGCTACTCTTGGAAATGAAAATGATTTCAGGAGTCTCATTCCACCTCTTCAGTCTTCTGAATGTCTGAGCCAGTGAAGCTGAGGAAGCCTTCAGTGCAGCCAGACAAACACCAGACTTGCACTCATGGACAAGTATTGAACCCCCCCCCCCCCTTTTTTTTTTCTTTTCCCCCCTGCTGCTGCTCCCCTCATGTTGGTCTACAGCCTGAATCTGAGACTGTGATCAGAGCCATATGAAACTCTTCCTCCACTCTCTGTACTGCAGGAGTCTCAAACAGCCTAGGAGAGATTCCTGTTCTAGCTTTACAGTGTCACTTGGTAAGGTTACAACCTCAAGGACTGTACTTAATATGAAAACTACTCAGTTTTATTCAGGTTCTTTACAGCCATTGTATGATTTTGTTGTAACATAAACTGTGAGATGGTCTGTGAGATGTCTTGTTCACACATTTAAAGAAAAGCGAGATGTTCCTGTTATACGTAAAAGCACACAGCCATCCCGCTAGCTTTCCTGCGTTGCTCTGAAATTGACTCTGATTGGTTGAGTGACCGGGCGCTAGAGCTGTGCATTCTGATTTCATCAATACTGTGCTCGCCATACCATCACGTCACGCAGCATTTTTCCGCAAATGTGTGAACATGACATAAAAGCAGAGAGAGAATTTTTGTGTAACTTTTTTCCACGGCCCTGCTGCACAAAATTTCTATTCTGAAGCAACATGCTGAATAGCATAGCGCTGTGTTTAACCTAGTTTCTCAGGGGAAGATGATCCTGACAGCCATATTTAACACACACCACTATACAATCCTCCAAATGTGGATCTTTTAAAACTGCAGTTTCAATACCTACTACAGAAATGCTTTATTTCTACTGATTACATTTCACTTTTCTTGGTGGAAATACTCTCTACAGGCTCTTCTACCCCTCTTGTATTTGAGCTTCAATAACTGCTCAGGCATTTTCTTTGAAATGTAGGACTGCTCCTTCCATACCGGTGCTGTATACTGTATAGTCAGGCTTCATTATGCATTTGGAAAAGGATGAAGCTAAACAAGCTTAAGCTAATAACACACTGGTGGGGTGTGACACTGAGCAAGCTGGAGACTGTGACCCAGCAAAACCTTCCACTTCATAGAACAACCACTGATGGAAAGCCGTTACAGATTTATAGATCTGTCAGCTACGGGTTGCTTTTAAAAATGGTTAAATTTTTTCTTTTACCTATTTCTTTTGATTATTTTTCCAAGCATTGGCATCAAAATCAGAATAAAGTCAGCTCCACCACATTACGAGGAACAAAGTAGGGAATAAAACACAGTATGGTGTGCTGTTCTAGGATTATTTTCCTATAACAACCCATTCCATAGTGTTATTCCTCTCATACCACAGTGATTTGCCAAGGATTACAGTTTTTAATTTATTAACGAATGACACTTTTTTGTGTTTTTTTTTTATCCTGATATAGTTACAGACCATCCATGAAACAAATTAATTCCTGTTATCACTTAGCAGCTCATCAGCCTCCTTTGTTTCTCTCTCTTGAAGCTAATGAGACCAAAAAAAAAAAACAAAAAACAGAAAGCGGAATGTGCGAACCTGTCTGACGTAAAGACTTTCCTGTGGTGGAAAACTTACTGACCATTAAAAAAGAGCTGATTTTTGAGACTCCTTCTATAAATGTTACTTAAACGCCGCCTAACGAAAACTTCACTATATCAATGACTATACAATTTTCTTTGTGATATAACAACCCGTTTTTTTTTTTTTTTTTTTTATTATTATTTTTTTAAATCCATTTATTATTATGTGATGTGTCCACTATACAGGTCCCTCTGTGTGAGCTGTTACTATAGAAACAGTAATGAGAACTAGTCCATTAATTTAAACCTGTCATTTATGTTACACATGGAAACTACTGGTAGAGCTGCTGTTAAAGAAAATGAATCCACAAATTCTGATTTGAGAATTCAACAGCGCTGTGGTATAAAAACAGATCACGCATGCATGTAACACAATGCTGAAAACATTGCTGTTGGCATTTCCTGACCATGCATTAATCAAGATTCAGACGATTGAGTCTTCCTAATGATCATGGGAAAAAAATCTTTTTTTTTTTAAAATTCTGCATAACATCTTACTTTTTCCTTATGAATTTTATATTAATAATTGGGTCGTGCACTCAAGGAGCTCTGTGAAAAGCTGTGTGGATTGCAAAAGGGGTGAATGATCACATTCAAGATTTTTTTTTTCTTTTTTTTTTGGTTGTTTCATGGTTCTCACCAACACTCAGCCGGATTTCCTGTATTGTCAGAAACAGCCCATGTTTAATCAGGCGTCGCTGGGATCGTATTTGCGGCTGTACGGGTCACTCAGCGATGCCAGCATGAAGTAGAGGAAATGCACCTTTCATATTCTATACATTTTCCCCTCAAATGAAGTCTAAAGGTGCTGAGCTAAACCGTCATTACGTCCAGCACGGTGAAGAGGTTGGCACTCCAGGGTACATGTTTATTTCAGAAAATGTTTAAAAAAAAAAAAAAAAAAATGATGGCACATAGATTTACACTTGATGTGAATAACACTCCGCCTCCGTGTCGGCCAGAAGACTGTGAGTGCCATTTATTGCTTATTCCTCACATATCTTAACCCTGTTCCCACACTGAGGTTCTAATATGATTTATGAGTCCAGTTCTATATGCAGTTGGTGAATTAGGCATAATGCTGTGATGTAAATTTTAGTGCTTTTGTTTTCTTTCTTTTTGAGAACGTTTATTTATGTTTATGCAAGAATATTGTTGGCTTTGTCTACTGCACATCTTAGACTATTATAGGCCTGCAATGTTAATTGTGAGTTTTCACATCTATAGATATGAAGGTTACCAAGTGATACACAATGAACGACAGATATGTGTACATGACTGCTTACACGATGACATGGACTGGTGTGCAAACATGCACATATAATAACAGACACATTCAACAAATCCCCTCAGGGACCATAACTGCACACTCAACAAGAGCATGAGCAATGATTCTCTGGAATAAGAAACATTTTGTCTGTCAGATTTCTTCACTTCTTCATAGCTACAGAGTTTAAGGAAAGGTGTGCATTTGCTGATCTTCCAGGCAGTGGATCTTGTGCACTTTTTGAACAACGAATGCTCCTGCTGAGGGGTTATGATTGATTATAATGAAAATAATGAACTTAAGCAACTGCTCTGTCTAATATTTTCTGCTAATAAGTTTGTAGTCACTTCTGTACCTCAGAAAAGTCAATGAGCAATAGGCCCATGTTTTTTCTGCATTCCTGGGGTTGGAACCAGAGCCAATTTGAGGTGAAGGAGTTGAACTGATTATTTTGTCTGCATCTGTACATAATATAATCCAAATGAAGTCTTTGTTAGTTGTTATTTTTATTGTGGCAAAAGGAATTAAAGAATGAATTAGAAGTGTGTGGATGTAATTCTGTTTTTGTTTCTGTAGTATCAAGGGAACATGGGCTCTAGGAAATCTGAGATGCTCTTGTAGCGTATATAACTATGTGATAAGCGTTATGCTACATATCCATTTGCTAGCTCATAGCACCACATGCTATTCATTGCATCTTAGAGATTTGGGGTGTGTGTGTGTGTGTGTGTGTGATGGTTGCAGCAGGATTAGCAAAGCTCAGCATAAGCAAATTAGAACCAATCAGGCAAAGCCTTCATAAATATAGAATAAAGAAAATATATCTTTGAATAAACAAAAAACTATCTATGCTTTTAAAGGAGATGAAAACAGGAACCACGGCTTCCGTATAGCAACAATAAATATCATTATGTATTAAAAAAAGTAAATAGTAAATATGTATCTTAAACATTGTGTCCATCATGATGCAAAACTACAAAGTGACCGCTCTGTGCCGTTTTTAAAAAAACGGACCAATTGGACACAAATTTGCTATGATGTCATTTGTTTATATAGAAATTTCTTTCTTTTATAGCCAAGATTTTCAAAAATTTTCTAAAGTCTGTCACTTTTTCTTTATCGTTAATCAAATTATCATTAATCAAAACCAGCAGGAAGAACCCATAATGCAGTGCGACATGATTTCAACTCCCGAGCCTTAGTAACCGCCAACAAAATGACAATAACGCTGATGTTCATAAAGGGCCTACGAAATGATTAATATATTAAACACTATACAAAGCTGACAGCAGTGTTGTTCAGCTTATTGAGTCAGAGGATTAACTAATGCTCATTAGATTGCTGGCTTCACTGCTTACTCCGTGATTAGAAGTGGACATGTAGCATCTTTTGTGTTTTTGAAATGACGTACAAGCCTCGCATCGAACTACTATTTTAACCATCTATGTCAGATGGTTACCAGCCTGTATTATTGGTTAATTAGCCTCTAATATTGAAGTGGAAAGAAATCAGTATCGTTTGCAAAATTATCTGCAAATAGAAACCAGAAAGTTTCCAAAAGTATTCACCTCCTTTTTGCTGTGAACCCTGGAGAGATCCACAGCTCAGATGGGCTAAATTAAATACATTTCTTGTTCCAGGATGTAACACAAAATGTTCAAGGGGGCGAATAATTATGCAAGACACTGTTACTGTCTGAAGGTTAGCTACTGAGTCTGTTTTTCAAGTGAACTATCATTTTAATGGTTTTCACTGTTTCATCTTGTTAAGGCTGCTAGCACCAGAAACATCACAGTTAAATAAATGTAGTATTAACTATGAAACAACTTACCTGTAAGTAGGTGAGACTGAACTAACATTATGCTATTACACATACTAAGGTGTGTTACTAACCTGCCAGCTGTCCTTCTGTTACATAGCAGCTAATTAAAAGAAAACTGAGCACACCAATGCCTATTTTCACAGATATCAGAGTCATTATGCTGGGAAGAAGAGTAGCTGCAGTACCTTGTGTGCTGGTGTACAGTCTAAAACTCACAACAGCAGAGCTGCTCAGAAATACACTTAAAAAAAAAAAAACTAATGAAATGCCCCAGGTAACACATACCCTACATATAATTATTAATAACAGATAATTATAGTAGTTTGAATGTATAGACTCATGTGCAGAGGAATCTGCTTCCACACTGAATGTGTTAACTGAATTTGTGACCCTGAGTTCAAGTGAATTATAACCATCATAAATATAGTAGGGTAAAGTGGATTGCAAGTCCATGAGTCCAGGGCTGTTCTGCATTTTGAGTTTCAACAGCCAAAATATTTACAAGATCAAGAAGATGAAGAGGAATCCTCCTCCACTGGACGGAGAGCATGCCGTTTCAAGAGCGTTTTTAGGATCTCCACCTCACGTTCGGCTTCTTTTAGCTTTCTCTGGAGCCTCTCGTTGCTTTTCTGTAGAGACTGATTCTCCTAAACACACACACACACACACACACACACAATTACTCCACAGTTCTATCAATCTATCTATCTATCTATCTATCTATCTATCTATCTATCTCTCTCTCTATATATATATATATATATAGAGAGAGAGAGAGAGAGAGAGATATGTATATATGTGTATATCTATATGTATATATATATACAGTCAGGTCCGGAAGTATTTGGACAATGACAGAGTTTTTGTGATTTTGCCTTTATACACCACCACAATGGATTTGAAATAAAACAAAGACATGATCGAAGTGTAGACTTTCAGCTTTATTTTTAAGAGGTTCCACAAAAATATGGCAAAGGTATTTGGACAAAGTGACATAATTGTAAAATGGCTGTAATTCCTTTATTTCATTGTGGTGGTGTATAAAGGCAAAATCACAAAAACTCTGTCATTGTCCAAATACTTCCGGACCTGACTGTATGTGTGTGTGTGTATGTATGTATGTATGTACATATATATATATATATATATATATATATATATATATATATATATATATATATATATATATATATATATATATATATATATATATATATATACAGTTGAGGTCAAAAGTTTACATCCCCCTTTCAGAATCTGCAAAATGTTAATTATTTTGCCAAAATAAGAGGGATCATACAAAATGCATGTTATTGTTTATTTAGTGCTGACCTGAATAAGATATTTCACATAAAAAATGTTTACATATAGTCCACAAGAGAAAATAATAGTTGAATTTATAAAAATGACCCCGTTCAAAAGTTTACATACCCTTGATTCTTAATACTGTGTTGTTACCTGAATGATCCACAGCAGTGTTTTTTTGTTTAGTGATAGTTGTTCATGAGTCCCTTGTTTGTCCTGAACAGTTAAACTGCCTGCCGTTCTTCAGAAAAATCCAACAATGACTGTATGATTTTGAGATCCATCTTTTCACACTGAGGACAACTGAGGGACTCATATGCAACTATTACAGAGGGTTCAAACGCACACTGATGCTCCAGAAGGAAAAAACATGCATTAAGAGCCGGGGGGTGAAAACTTTTGAACAGAATGGAGATGTGTACATTTTTCTTATTTTGCCTAAATATCGTATTTTTTCATTTAGTACTGCCCTTCAGAGGCTACAGAGAAGATAGTTACATGTTTCCCAGAAGACAAAATAAGTTAAATTTACCCTGATCTTCAAATTCAAAAAGTTTTTACCCCCCCAGCTCTTAATGCATGGTTTTTCCTTCTCAAACATCAGTGTGCGTTTGAACCTTCTGTAATAGTTGCATATGAGTCCCTCAGTTGTCCTCAGTGTGAAAAGATGGATCTCAAAATCATACAGTCATTGTTGGAAAGGGTTCAAATACACAAAAAATGCTGGAAAACCAAAGAATTTGTGGGACCTGAAGGATTTTTCTGAAGAACAGCAGGCAGTTTAACTGTTCAGGACAAACAAGGGACTCATGAACAACTATCACTAAACAAAAAAACACAGCTGTGGATCATTCAGGTAACAACACAGTATTAAGAATCAAGGGGATGTAAACTTTTGAATGGGGTCATTTTTATAAATTCAGCTATTATTTTCTCTTGTGGACTATATGTAAACATCTTATATGTGAAATATCTTATTCAGATTCTGAAAGGGGGATGTAAACTTTTGACCTCAACTGTATATATATATATATATATATATATATATATATATATACCACTTGTATTACAAGATTACAGTTTTTAAAAAAGGAAGAAAAGGAAAATCATGCAGAGCCTTATGCTCTTTCAGAATGACAGGTAGCAGGTTACTGGCTATTCTAAAGTAGACCTAGGTGTGAATTCCCTGCAATGGACCGGTGTCCCAGGCATTCCTGTCTCACAGCCAGTGTTCCAGGATAAAGCATTTACTGAAGATGAATGAATGAATGAACTGGCAATTTGTAAATATGAATCCATTCTGTCACACATGCTCTCACACCTGCCACTGAGAAGATCCCTAAGCATGCCCAATGGTCTTGTGTATTGTTAATATTAGTAATAACTCACTCACACACTCACTTTCAGTAAGCACTTTATCCTGTCAGGGTCATGGTGAACCCGGAGACAATCTTGGGAAAACTGGGTGTGAGACAGGACTACACCCTGGATGGGACACCAGTCCATCGCAGGGCACCATGCACACACATTCACACATTCATTCACACCTAGAGGCAATTTATATTAGTCAGTCCACTAAACTGATGTGTTTTTGGGAAGAAACTGTGGAAACCTGGAGGAATCCCACAGGGACACTGGGAGAACATGCACAGGAACTCAACCCAACAGTAACCCAAGCTCAGGATCAAACCTAGGACCCTGCACCATAACTGAGATGATGATATGTTTTTTGTGTATTTTAAAATACATTCTTTGCTAAATAGTGAACAGAACACAAAGGTTAGAAGTATTTCAAAAATCCTGCTGATACACCAATAACCTTCTCCAGAGCTTCATAGGTGGGCTTGTTTTCCTCAGCAGGGTTGAGTGTGTTGGGAGTCTTGTTGGCACAGACTCGTTTGCGCTGAGGAACAGGGCTCGGGCATGGTGTGAGGGGTGGACCGCTTGGATGCAGCAGAGAAGACTGCACATGGCTGGATGATGGAGTTCCCTCTGTCTGAGTACTTCTGTGCACCTTTAAGGTTCTTGGCGCTGTGCTCGGGCTAAACTCTTTATGGCGCTCAGAGTTGTCTGTTAGAGCATCAGGTGGATATATGAACCGAGTTTCATCTGACCATGCAAAAAAAAAAATCAAAGCGTTAAGAGTATTAAATTCAACTTGCTTAATAGTTTTTATAGTCTGGTTCAGTCCAAAACTGACCATCATAATCAATCATTTAAACCATAACACATGCTGTTGATTCTCATATATTTATTCTCATTATTAAAAAAAATGTTTTATTGCTTTACGCTTTCTGTTATCTCACCATCATGACCACGTGTTGAGGTATCTGGCGTATTAGAAGGTGGACTCCAGTCTGAGCTGCTGTTTGGTTTGGCATTCTTCTTACACTCGAATGCTACCTGATCCTTGCAGGATTTATGGCAGTTCATTCCACAGTCTGCAGAATGACAAGATAAGCAGTATAGGCTTTCCACCTTACACAATATGGCCAAAAGTTTGTGGACACTTGACCATCACACCCATATGTGCTTTATGAACATCCCAATCAAGATTTAGTCCCGCTTTGCTGTTATAATAACCTCCACTCTTCTGGGAAGGCTTTCCAAGTAGATTTTGGAGCGAGGATGTGGTTGGTGATTTGTGCTCATTCATGCAAACAAGCATTAGTGAGGTTAGACACTGATGTTGGGTGAGGAGGCCTGGGGGACAGCTGGCAGTCCATCCAACACAAATATGTTCAGTGGGGTTGAGGTCAGGGCTCTGTGCAGGCCACTCGAGTTCTTCCACTCCAACCTTGGCAAACCATGCCTTCATGTACCTTGTTTTGTGCACAGGGGCATTGTCATGCTAGAACATGTTTAGGCCTCTTAGATCCAGTGAAGGGAAATCATAATTCTACAGCATACAAAGACATTATATACAATCATGTGCTTCCAACTTTGTGGCAGTTTGGGGAAGAGCCACACATGGGTGTGATGGACAGGTGTCCACAAACTGTTGGCCATGTAGTGTATGCAGCATATATAGTTGTGCTTAGCTGTTTATAACACAAAGTCATTTAATAAGAATGCATTGACTGTCCACTATCATAAAGCAGTAACGGTATGACTGTTACCTCTGCATCTGTAGCCTTGTTTAATGACGCCCCACAACTGCAACAGAATAAAAAAAAATGCATTTCGGTGTGACTCAGCAGAGCCGCTTCCTACATAGCAGCATGATCATGTCTGTTTGTCAGTGTGACTTACAAATCCTGAGCAGTTGTCACAGAAGGTAGGCCTCATGTATGTTGTTTCCTGGAAGTTGTGAGAGAAGCCTAGACCGAGTTTGGAACAGATGACACTGGCCCGCATGAAATAAGCCGTGATCTCATCTCTGCTGATGAGCCCGTCTCTGTATTGAGCAGCAAAGACAGTAAAAGCTGAGTAAATAATTTGAAAGTAAAAACCTTTGTAAAGGTGAAATCACCGTTGGAAGCATTTCATTTGGCACTGAGATGCACCAGGCAAGATAAAAGCCAGGAATAATAAACATTAAGTGACTTGTAATTGGGATAAAACATACATGATTAGGTGTCCTCATACCTTTGGACGTATAGTATTAACAGATTCTGTCAGACCGTCATGTTAAAATTGTATTATTTTGTGTATGTAATTGTATGCATACACAAAAAAGCTCTATTTCTTGCTGCAATCAGTATTCATATTTGATACTCACTTGTCCTTGTCTGTAACACAGAATGAGAAAGGAAAGCTCGCAGCAATTTTCTCAAAGTCTTCCTGGGAGATGAAACCCTTTTCGTCATGGTCGTAATTCATAAACACAGACTGCCAGAAAACAAAAGCAAAGACCAAATGAACATGTATGATTAAAAGTATTCGTCTAGACATTTCTTACTATAATAAACAACAAACTTTATAATCTACAGTATATATGAATTGAAACATTCTTATAGGATGGTTGAAAAATATTCCTAAAACCTTGTTTAACTTGAAAAACCTAACGCACTCTTTTCAAAGGCAGAGGAACATAAAAGAAACTGTGTTTACGGCTCATGCAGATGGGCTCACTCACATCGACCATTCTCTGAACATGTTTGCTGATGGTTTTGGGATCTGGCTTGGGAGCCACACCTGAAGCCCAGTCCACCACCACAGGGGGTCTGTAAGGAGTCGCTGGCTGATGGAGAACAAAAAAAAAACCCAATAGATATAAGAATCCATAAACAGTATTGTGATCATTCGTTTTTTGGTTCATACTTACGGAGAAAATTCCACGCCAGAGTGAATGCAACCACACCAGTGAAAAAAATATGAAATACAATACACAAAAATATAGCTTTTCATTAATGACATGCAGAAACTGTATCACACTGCAAAGCAAACGCTTTCATCGGTTCCGTTGCTTGTTATCTTCAGTGAAAAACAATCAGCAGGGGATTGCTTTTTTAAGAAATAAATGCTGATTTGTCTTGAGTCTTGAATGTAGAAATGTGAATGTAATTCCCCACTGCACTGCATTTCACTTTCATCAGTACATGGTTAAATGCAACCATGTATGCAACCAAAATGCACAGAAATGCAACCACTGTCTGAAGACGTATTACGTGGCATTGTTGTAAAAACAGTGTTGTTTCCCAGGAGGGGCTTTAATCCATATAAAGGAACATCCTTTCTTATTGGCTCATTGTTTCTTCATTGCTACTGCACTGATTGTTGAAATCCAAATCAAGCTTTTCACAATTGCTACTAAATATGAAGTCTTAATATGAATAAGTGTTAATATGAATACGTACACTTTACAGTAGGACTTAGGCATTATGTCACCATTTGTGTATTGTATTTCAAGGTTCTTCACTGGTGTGATTGCATTTTGCTTAAGTATGATCTCCATAGTTATCCACAGTGTGAGCCCTCTTAATGATGTCCATCATTTAAACCTCAAACACTTTCATTTATACTAAATCTGAAACACACACACACACACACACATAGTTTGCAGCTGCACTCACAGGTGCTCTGTGGTTCCTCGGCTCTCTTGCGTAGGACAGCTCATAGATTTCATCCTCGGTGTAGTACAGGTCAAGAGACAGCTGTGTGGGAGAACAAGTAAAACATTTCTTAGTCATTCTTCAGGAGAAAAACTGTAGGCTGTTTTTTTCCCCCATCACCCACACCTAGTCTGAATGAAGTAGAATTAAATTCTAAAGGATTTCACCTTCTTTGTCTGTAACCATGTAAAATACCCGCACATCTCACTACCTCGAATAACAAGACAGAAGTCAGAGAAAAAAATCACTTCAGAAATCAGTTTAAATTGAAATCACTTAAAATAAAAATGGTTTTGTTTAATTCTAGAGAAAACTATATGTGATTAGGATGCGTGGGATGCGCAGTTTTAAAATGCCACTGAGGAGCAGGTAATGCTTTTGAGCTTGTATACAGTATAGTGTATTTTACTAGATTACTGGGTGCATTTACTTTTGTAAAATCTGAGGAAACAAAAGCAACCAAAATTATACATTTAGGTTGTAAGCTAAGAGTCATAGTATGAGCAATTATGTTTCTTGGGTCCGAATCCAAAACTATATGGATTTTTTTTTTAAGTTTAACAAAAGTACAAAAGATTTTTCAACAAGAAGCTTCATATACTTGGCTTAGTTTCTCTGATTCCAAAAAAAAAAAAAAAAAAAAAAAGACAGCTTGCAGTTCTGGTATCAGCCTGAAAATAAATAGGGGAAAGAAAACTTAAAATAACTGGTCTTTGTAAATATGAAATATGTTGATTTTAGTTTCATATTTCACATCTCTTCCAGTTCGTATTTGCACTCACACCTGCACAGTGCACACACACACACACACACACACACACTCCCCTAAGCATATAAAATGGTTTTGTGTGTCTGTTTTTGTCAATATTCTTTATAATGCTAATTAAAATGAATATTCAATATATTAGATATTTTCAAATGTCGTGTATATAAAGAGGTGGACTAGTTTAATGAGACATGCTTTCCTAAGTATGTAGTGAACAGAAGATAAAGCCAGTACTGACGGTCAGTAAGTGCACTAGGTCTTTGTTTGCATCTAGGAGTGGTGGATTCTGCTGCAGTTGGATGAGTTCGTTTATGTGGTTGTAGAGGGCCTGAAGTTTCTGCACATTGACCTTGCCGTTGTCTACATAGTCAGTCATGGCCTCGTTCACGGCAATCAAGTCTTTCAGATGGACCCCCAAGATAGGAATCTTGAAGCCTGTGGATTTGCTGTATGCTTGTCTGTAATTCTCGTAGTTTCTAGATGATGAGAGCAGATCGGTCATTTCACTCAGAACCTGTGGAGAAAAAGAGCCTTGAGCAACGCAATCTCTGGAGCTGTCTGCTTCATCCTGATGCTCTACTTCTGCTTGGTGCTTCTGCACTTTCTGCTATGCAGATGGTCCTGCATGGACAGATTTCCACTTCCCCAAAAGAGTTTATTCCCACGTCTCCCCCTGAATACTGTAGACAGTATCTAAGAATTGCTGCTGTAATCATAAAGACTCATGCTCATACACAACATAATTTTAACACAGTTTTAACACTGTTTAACTTTCTAGATACATCGATCAGCCATAACATTAAAACCACCTGCCTAATATTGTGTAGGTCCCCCTTGTGCCGCCAAAACAGCTCTGACCCATTGAGGCACGAACTCCACAAGACCTCTGAAGGTGTGCTGTGTTGTCTGGCACCAAGACGTTAGCAGCAGATCATGTAAGTTGCCAGGTGTGGCCTCCATGGATCTGACATGTTTGTCCAGCACATCCCACAGATGCTCAACTGGATTGAGATCTGGGGAATTTGGACACCAAGTCAAAACCCTGAACTCTTTGTTATGTTCCTCAAACCATTCCTGAACAAATTTTTGCAGTGTGGCAGGGTGCATTATCCTGCTGAAAGAGAGCACTGCCATTAGGGAATATCGTAGCCATGAAGGGGTGTACTTGGTCTGCAACAACGTTTAGGTAGGTGGTACGTGTCAAAGTAACATCCACAGGAATGCCAGGACCCAAGGTTTCCCAGTAGAACATTACCCAGAGCATCACAGTGCCTCTGCCGGCTCGCCTTCTTCCCATAGTGCCATCTCTTTCCCAGGTAAGTGATGCACACACGCTCAGCTATCCACATGATGTAAATGAAAATGTGATTCATCAGACCAGGCCACCTTCTTCCATCTTCCAGTTCTGATGCTCACGTGCCCATTGTAGGCGCTTTCGGCGGTGGACAGGGGTCAGCATGGACACTTTAACCAGTCCGTGGCTTACACAGCCCCATATGCAGCAAGCTGCGATGCACTGTGTGTACTGACACCTTTCTATCATAGCATTATGAGCATTAACTTTTTCAGCAATTTGTGCTACAGTAGCTCTTCTGTGGGATCAGACCAGATGGGCTAACCTTCACTCCCCATACGCATCAGTGAGCCTTGGGCACCAATGACCCTGTCACTGGTTCACAGGTTGTTGTTCTTTGGACCACTTTTGGTAGGTACTAACCACTGCATACCAGGAATACCTCATAAGACCTGCCGTTTTGGAGATGCTCTGACCCAGTCGTCTAGCCATCACAATTTGGCCCTTGTCAAAGTCACTCAGATCCTGACGCTTGCCCATTTTTCCTGCTTCCAACACATCAACTTCAAGAACTGACTGTTCACTTGCTGCCTAATATATCCCACCCCTTGGTGCCATTGTAATGAGATAATCAATTCACTTCACCTGTTATTCACTTCAGTGGTTTTAATATTACGGCTGATCGGTATGAATGATTTACTATAACATTAGTTGTTTTCACACAGAAGAGGATATGTTCTCATGTCATCTCAGGGTGTTTTTGTCCTTGCCACTATCTCTGCTGGTTTGCTCATCAGGGATCTAAATCTACATATACGCAGATTTCTGTAAAGCTGCTTTGTGACAATTTCTATGATTCAAATAAAAATTTAACTGAATTAAATTCCATGTCATGTACTCCTAAGTAATGTAGGACCAACACAGACCCATGTAGGCACACAGATTTGGGGCTTAAAAGGAAAGAAATCGTTTGATATTATGATACTTTTAGATCGGTCTTCTCAGAAATCCTTTAGTACTTTAGCTACTTGGGAACTTTGCTGGCAGTTGAAGTTCAGGTTCTATGTGAAACCTATCAGTGTAATATGATCATACTATGAAGTCAATATTAAAAGTTTTTCCACAAAATGTCCACGAAATTCTGGTAACATAGACTATTGTGACAGATTGTGTGATGCGTATCATACCTTGGTGGTTTCATTTGGCACGTGTGTACACGTGTCTTTCAGGCGGGAAATAGACGTGTGACAGAGGCCTCCCACCACAGCCATAAGAGAGTTAAAGTTCTGCATCTGATGGAGGTTCTGCAGCAGTGGAATATAAAACATTAACACACTGCACCAAAAAGTATGTGGTGGATGTGTATGGATCTGTGGATGGTAAGTGTGTGGATGTGTATGGATCTGTCTTTTTGTGATTTTTGCTTCAGATGGATGTCAACAGCAACATATTATATGCATAACATATTATATTATATGCATATTCAACATATGGGAGATACTATTGCTCAGCACGATGGGACATTCCATTGTGGGTTTTCCTGACATCAGATAAAGATACTCATTACGTGTTCTAGCTTACTGACAGAGTTGGAATCTAGAGCTTATTCATTTCTCAAGAAAATGTGGCTTCGATCTGAGTCTTTGGAGTGTTTGGAGTCTTCTGAGGTCTCAGTTTTAGCTGGTAATCACCGCCTCTTTCCAGAATACTGACAGTGATAATCATCTCTTTCCACGTGCAGTATCTTCACAGGAAATTCCTCATTCCTTTGGTGAGTATGAGCATTTCTCAAATGATAGATGACAGTACCATTATACTAATTACAGCATAACAACACCAAACATTTAACTGAGTACAATCCTGTGCTTAAAGTGGGCCGGAATTCACTGATACACAGCTGCGCCATACAAAGCATACTTCTTGTTTTGCTTTTGTAAGTACCGAAAGGTTTTCGGTGTACCAGTACCACATACACTAACATGCCACAAATGGGTTATTTTTTTTCACTTCAATCACAATCATTAGTAATCTATGACACAGGATTTGATACAGGATACAGGATACAGGATTTGCTTGAATATTTGCTCTTGACTTCAGCTTAATCAATAATGGTTAATGGATCAGATTCATTAAAACTTGGAGATGGAAGAACATCCTGGTGATGTTGCTGAAATGTTGAGCATGTTACCTGCGCTACATAGATGAACTTGGTGAAAACCTCTGCTCGGAGCTGAGGGGTCGGTCGACTGAGCACCATGAGCTGCACCCACTGGGAGATACCATTGCACAGTGCAATGGAACGTTCCATCGTGGGGATCTCTGACAAACTCTCATTTCGGATATATTTCTGGTAATCTGCAAACTGAAATAAAAGAAAATCCTTATGTATGAACTTACTAATACTAATAATTTGAGTGTTTATTAGTGGTCACCTTGAAAAACCGAATAAGATATTACAAAAATTAAAAAAATAATCAAGGAACTTTGAAATTGTATTACACTATTACAGTACTACACTAGTATTTTGTTGTTAATCATTAGGTACTGTATAATTGAATACCCAATACACCCCCCTCCCCCTGTGGTTTTCACAAATTGATAGAGATTGATGTAGTCATGCTGATTTGTCCTGCGAGATAAAGAAAGCATTGTACCACTCTTTGTGAAAAAGTACTCACAGATATCCTGCAGAAAGATTTGAACTCCAAGTAGGTGAGATGTTCAGCTAACTCCACAGGCTCCAAATGATCGAAGAGCAAAGACACTTTCCTCTTCCTGCTGCTTCTTACCTTGATTTTCTGACTGGCTTTGTGAGACCACACTCTGTCACCCCTAAACCAGATCGGAGGAGATCAGACACAAGCATTAATCTAGTATTTATTTGCAGTCCAATCAATATCCAGAGAAAGATGGAGGTTTTTAAAGTAATGTCTGACTATTGTTTGAACAGTCAGTTATTTGGAAGCAAGATTTGATATTATTACAACACTGACATCCACTTGGTTTGGAGTAAAGGACAGAGATTCTCCTGTCCATGTTCCCTCATAAGCTCCTTAAATTGCTCCAAAGTTTCTGCCAGACAGCTGTGCAACTGGAACATGGTCCAGAACTCACTTATCCAATATCTATAGAGAAAAAATACACAGTAAACAAACTTAGGTCTGTTTTCTTTTGAGCAGCTTTATTCCTTCACATTTCAGATTGGATCACTGTCAGATCTAACAGGACATTAACATTGCAAAGAGTTTCCACTTGTCAAATGCTATTTTGTCTAAAAAAAAAAAAAAAAGTCAGTTGAGTCAATGAGCTGTTTAAAACTGCTTAGATCAGAACTTCTGCACTTGGGACTGACTTTGTGCTGCTGTGGATGATCCCAAATGCATACTCCACCCAGTGCCCAAGACTTCAATTAGTCTTTATAAGTTTACACACAGCAGAAATAATTGTTTTTAATAATGTTAGATTTTTAATAACTTAATGTAAACATACCTCAAAGCTGTGTGAGTCATATAAGGATAAGAATTAGACAGTACTCTCTGTAATAAAAGCCTTGTTCAGTCATGAGCCCTTAACCTAATTTAAGCTGTTGGATTAAAGGTTCAACCTTTGGAATATCTTGCATGCTCTCAAAATCAATATAGCTAGTCTTTAATATGTTTCATTATTGCAAACAAAGTGTTTATGGTCTACAACACTGCACAATAATCATGCATAATTAAAATCTAGTTATTAAAATCAAAAGATATCACACTTCTGCAATGTTTCAGAGTCAAAGATCATTTCATTAATAAAAGATAAAGCTAAAAGTGCTGAGATCTAGAGGACCACTGTAGACAAAACATATTAATGTTCGTCTTGTGTGATTATGATTTTATCACTACAAGCTCATAGGTCATGTTTCACTAATAGGGGAAACAGTAATGTTAGCTTGCTAATATTTGCTAATATTGGCTAATATACAGAGCAAACCTGCATTATCAGTGTTCTGCTACTTCACATATACCAGTATAATAGTCTAGCAGGCAGTGCAAGTGGTTTGTTTTAGATAAGGACAGATTAACAGTGCTTCTGTTGTCAAAGACAAGAGGAGAACCTACCGAATGAAATAACATATTTTCAGGCATGCTGCAGATTTTTCATCCTCCAGTGTATTTTTAAAGGTAAGGAATACAGGTTAAGGAACATAAGCAAGAAAATGGACAAGAAGGGACATAAGTTGACACTGAAGAACTCACTGCTTTCTTGTGGCTTGGTAAATTGAAAAACTTCAGGTAGTTAAACATGAACCGAAGTGTTTTTTTTTAAAGCGTCCATGTAATGCAAAGGCAGCAACTTGGCTATGCTAAATGTTTACAGCTTATGTATTCATTACTGATATACACTGCATTCATTCCCCATGCATCTGGTATGACAGTAAACAGGTAAATGAATAAAAGTACAGTATATTACAAATTCTAAATTATAAATTGTATAATATGGTGATGATCAGCACTTAATTAAGTTGAGGGAGTGTGTTCTTCACCTTTTTTGTTTAATGCAAAGCCTAAAATGAACCAAAAACCCCCAACAAAAACAACCTAATATCACCTAATAATCTCTCTCTCTCTCTCTCTCTCTCTCTCTCTCTCTCTGTGTTACCCCTGACATACAAGTGATACTGACTCCTCCTGTTCTCTGGACCTGCCTGATCCATTCTGATGCCCCCACTTCTGCTTGAAGATGAGAGTGACCTGAAAATCACTCGCTGCTGCTGAGGATGGCTGAGCATGTACAGCCTAAAGGTCAACATGAGATTACTGTGGATGGTACCACACAGACACCCTAAAGATGGCTGGGGATGTTCTTCCTTGGACAGTCTAAAGACTGCAATTTCTAAGAACAGTTTACACTCAAGTCTCCATCATTGAACAGTTAATAACTTCAGTTTGATACGATAGACCCTAATGATGCTCATACTCATGTTCCTTTTAACACACTTAGCAGTGTTTGACTCTATAGTATACAGATATAGAAGAGAAATGATTTATGATCACACTATCCAGTGTTACCCAGAGGAGGATGGGTTCCCTTTAGAGTCTGGTTCTTCTCAAGGTTTCTTCCTCTTGTCGCCTCAGGGAGTTTTTCCTGGCCACCGTTGCCTCTGTAAAAGCCAAAGCTGCTGTAAAGCTGCTTTGTGCCAGCGTCCATTGTTAAAAGCGCTATACTGTATAAATGTAATTTAATTGAATTGAATTCAACAGCAACAACAAATAAGACATTTTGAGTGGCTGAATTAAAAGGATATAGGATAATCAGCTTGTCCAGGAGATCATTGGAGGACAGTAGTAATCGGTGCATGGTGAGAGTGATGTTCAAAAGATGGCTGCTGTGGCAAACATTACCATCGTCATCTGTAGAGGAAAAGATTTCAAGAATGTGTGCACAAGACTGATTTTTCCTCTTGATGGACTTCTGACCAATCCTGCCTGCTCCTGCAGGTTTGTACCTGCAGTTAATACTTTTGCTTGTACCCACCCACAGTACTTTCTAATGGCCATAGCTGGTTCTATTTCTAAATTATATACAAACTACTAGTATAAACCTTAGTGACCCTGACCAGGATAAAGCGTTTAGTGAAGATGAATGAATGAACATGGTGAATGGGTTGTGCAACACCGTGAATGCAACCCACTGTGTCCAATGCACTCCATGTTAATGAACATGGCCTTGCTTTGCCCTGCAAGCTTCATGTCTGAACATAATCTTTTGAGCCAGTGTGTAAACGGAGTACTCTTGAGATTTGGTCCTTTTACCACATCTGGACAAGCAAAAACATGTCATTAATGTCACTAAATTAAGAACAGTCTACCTAAATAAAGTGAGAGGCTTTGCAGGACACAAGAGAAAGAAAAATCAGATCTTTCAAATGTAGTTTTTTTTAAAGAAAAAGCTTTAATGACACAGTAATCAAGTCTTTTGGGAGAGGGAAAAATCAGCAGGTGTTTTATTTCTTCCTTTGCACTTGTCTTGTGAAGAGTGGGTGTGATGTAGGGCGTATGATGTCATGCTATTGATTCAGCCCTCGGAGAGCTTCAAAGACTGACCATTATCTGAGAGACCTCATTTGGAGAAGTGACCTTTCTGAAAAATGCAGTGGCTTCCAGGTAATCATATCAGTTATGTTGGATTCTTTCACCTTTCAAAAGGCTGCTAAACCACAGGAAGCTTTCTGATGTAAGACCTGAGCACCAACACCTGCCATATTACATTTTAACTCACACTACAATACTAGTCTCTCAAATGCAAGCTAATTCAATCTATTGTTTAATCTTATGTATTGCAATGACTCTGTGTGGACATTTTGCTGAATACTTTGCTATGTTTAGTGCAACAGATTAAACAGACTCGAGACTTGCGTATATACATTCATATTCTGGTAAAAAAAAAAAAAAAAGAAATTCTTAAATAAAATTTAATCTTTATTTAAAAAAACATATGAAGTAAGGTTCGACAGGGTTGAAGTGGTATAATGTTTATATTTCAGATAAAATTTTTAAATATTATACTAAAAAAATGACTATTATATGATGTCTGTATACTAGAAAAATATACAACCAAAACAGTCCAGCAAAACCACAGAATAGCTATTTACTTACAAATGTTCTGAACATTTTCACACAAAGCATTAATTAGAGCTACAATGAAACCCCACACAATTTATTCTTTTTTTTTCTATTTTTTTTTAAAAGTGTTTGATATTCCTCCTTCCTTACACACAGCCAAACTATCTCATGCAGTACATTACTGAATGAAATAAATAGATCATGGCCTAGTATTAAACTGCAGGACCATCAACACAAATCAGCAGAAGGAAATGGATCACATACCGAATGACTGGATGCTTGCCTGAATGAGTTCCTCCCAGGAAGCTCCTTTAGTAAACTTTCCCACAATGCTGCTCATGATCGTCTGTGTCCTGACCGTAATTGGGTAAATGGAGTAGTTGAGTAGCAGTTGATCCAGCGGGTGGAGGTAAACAGCACAGAGATATCTATGTCCATTCCAGTGGAATGAACATATGAGTGCGTGAAAAAAGCCACACTCTAGCGTGTGTGTGTGTGTGTGTGTGTGTGTGTGCGCGTGCATACAACTGAGTGAGTGAGCACACAAGTGATTGATGTTTTCTATCAATAAAATGCTGGTTAAAAAATCCTATGCCATTATTGACAAAAAAGCTTGAATAGAGAATAAAATACAAAATAGAAGAGACAAAAAAAAAACAAAAACAACAACAAACACATAAACAAAAATCTGTCAGACTTGTAAAAAAAATAACTTACAAAAATCCATAAAAATGTAAATGTAAATAAATGTAATAATAGGTAAACGTATAATGATTTGAATGTTATTTAATATTTCAATTAATTATCAATTTAAACATTGCAAAAACAAATGTGGACAAAAAGTAGGACAATCTGTATCTACTGTATCTGTTGCAGCACATTCAGTGAAAATCTACTTTTGAAGAGCAGTGGTAACTGTGATACACTTATTGTTTTGATTCTTTTGAGCTACTCACAGCTCCAGGGTTCCTGGTTTGATCCTGAGCTCAGGTTACTGTGGGGTTTTAAATATTCTCCTCATATTCATGTGGGTTTCGTCTGTGTTTTCCTACCACTGTCCAAAAACATGTAGGTAGATGCACTGACTACGCTAAATTACCCATAGCTGTGAATGAGTGTGTGAATGATGTCGTGCAATGGACTGACGTCCCGTCCCAGGTGGATTCTCCCGCCTTGCACCAAATATCTCCAGGATTGGCTCCGGATCCACAGTGACCCTGACCAGGATAAAGCACTTACAGATGAATGAACAAATGACCGAATGAATGAATGAATGAATGAATGAACCTTGAGAGTTTGATTTTTTTCTGCTGTTTTCATAGTCATTTCACAGTCGGGTGAAACCCAAATCACTGCAAAGAATAATTATTTATATACAGTAAATTATTACACCTTGAATATCTATTAATGTTAATGGATTATAACATGAGAGAAATCTTCCATCACTGTTTATTTATGTGCAATAGGGGTTTGGATATGGTGGTGTTCTGTTCTGACTGATTTCTAATGCAGTTTTTAAGGAGTTTTGGATATAGTCAAAATTTTACAAGGTCTGTTTATTAGGGACTCTCCCCAAAATTGGAAAATGGCGGTCCAAAAAGTCTGCGAGCACTAGTGAAAATGCCTCTATTTTGCATTCTCTTGTAATTTAATTCAACAATTTTCATTACAAATTAAATTACTGAGAACAGTGTGAGTGAAATCTTTACATGAATTTCAGAATTTCTTAGTATGTGGTATGTCCACATATATGGCGTGCAGTTGAGCTGGCATGGACTCCACAAATTTTTGCTTATGATCCATTTTAGATCAAACCCATCAGAGTGACGTCTGAATATATGCTTCAGTAGAAGAGATTAGCCATGAGGAAAATCTGACCTTTTGTACAAAGCAGTTAACATGGTCAATATCACACATATGCTTACATTTAAATAGGGACCTCGAAATAGTGCAGAATTAAATTAATTACATATTAAATATTCAGGATATTGAACATTTAGAATTTACAAAATTCTAAAACCTCATTTATTTCTAATTTTAATTAATAAAAAAAAGTGGTTAAACTGAATTTTTATCCCTTTTTTTTTTGTAAACAAGTTTACAAGTTTGATTTCAAATGACCGCTATTATACAATATCATGTACATTCAAGGTCATGGCCAAACAAAGTGATTTTTTTTGTTTTGTTTTGTTTTGTTGTTACTGTTCTCAGGCAGTTTGAAGTCAGAAAGCCTTGTTTAAATCCCAGCTCACACAATACTTAAAAAATACAATACTAAAAAAAACTGAAACAAGCAATATTCAGTTTGTGTAACGCCACATGCTCAGAGCTGATGTGGGCTCTGGAGGTGGAGGATACAACGGATTGAAGTAGATGGAAAAGGCGATGTACAGACATCCTCATTCTGCAGTAATTCCACATTTCCACATTTCATACAGTGACAGTGCAGTGAGAAACGTTTGAAAGGAATACTGCAGTGCAACACTGGGATTTCTAAACTCCTAAATGAACTCAGGAAAGAGGTATTTCCTAGAGCATATCGTTCTAGTAAAACTATTGCAAGGATTGAAGTCACTTGTTTTCCATTTCAGACAAAATATGGTAGCAGTTAATGGTCACAGATCTGATATTATTATCATTAGGATGGCAGTTCAGTTCCTGTAATTTGTCATCATGGCTGAATTGTGGCTGTTTGCACAGGATGCTCCTTTAAACAAGGTTCAATAGCACCATATATTCTAATTAGAACACATTTAACTCTGTGTATAGCAGGGCAGATGATTCACAGTTTAATAATGTAGCTGGCTGTAGGGTTATAAGGGTTAACGGCTGGAAATACAGGGGTAGAATAAATAATAAATAAATAAATAAATAACAAACAAACCTCATGAGCCAATAAAATGAAAACTAGCAACAATTCAAAAAAAAAAAAAAAAAAAAAGAAAAGAAAAGAAAAACAATCTCACGCTGTTTTTTTTTTTCAAATCACATTTTTTTTTTCACAAATCACAAATCACACAATACATTGATTTCTTGGCTATAAAAATAAATTTATTGTTACATTGATAAAAAACTATGACTTATTTATAGATTCCAGCAAATCATGACAATTGTATTTTTCTGCTATAATCTTCATGCTCTCAGATGCCTTGATGGTCCAAAGAAGGATCATGACATCAGATAGGACAGTTCTGTTCAAAAAAAAAAAAAAAAAAAAAAAAAAAAAAAAAGCCACATGAAGCATATCATTAATTATACCTAGTGCTTAACGGCTGACATTTTAAAATATGAGTCTGAAAGTGTGACAGCAGAAGCTTCATTTGTCCATCGCTCTTTTGTTTTATATCACTTTAAATCAGCCACCAACACTATAAACCTCTGTGAAGGAATACTTTAAATGTTCTGTCAGTGTTAAAGCATAGATCCGTTTCATAATTACCTGCAGCTGGTGGGATCCTTTCTGTCTTTACATAATAAATCTGCTGTCTGGAGAAGATGCTTGCTGAAGTGTTGCAGTTGTGATAGTGATGATCCAGTGTTGAGATCCACAAACCAGGACTTTGGAAAACACTCAGTCACCTATCAGGAAAAAAACAGTTTGCATACGGATGAAGACTGACACGCCTAACAGTAGCTTTTATCTGATTCATGCTTTGCAGAGCGCCATTACCTTCTTGCTCTTCTGTATAATGTGCTTTGCATTGGACTCATTCAGAAGAGTCATCATCAGGTAACGGTTGAGAAGTTTGTCCAGCATCAGCTCCTTCAGAACATCCTGAGCGATCAAGCCATCCCATAATGCCATGTTTCCAAGCAACTTAAAAACAGGACATTTTTTTGACACTGATTAATATTGCTGTCTGCAAAAGTCTGCAAGTAACAGATGGCATCATCTCTTTAGTAAACATTTTATACAATCCAAATGTGACCAGCAATGTCTTTCCTGAACTTAAGTCCCGAACTAATTATACATAATACTGAATCGATGTGTCAAGCAATACTGCGTCAAAAGCAAGCAATACATACGTTAATCCTGAGTTTTTAATTGCATTTAGTTAAAATGGTAGAGAAATTGTGCTCTTCACATATCACAAAAAACTGCAAAGACAAACTGCATGCACTGTTCTGTTCATTTCTTTTTACTGTAGTCGTGTCACTAATTTTTAGTATCCATCAAAAACATGCCACTAGCAATCATTTCAATGAGAAGGATACGTTGACGGTACCAGTGCATACCAGCGTTTAAAAATTTCTCCTTTTCCTCTGTTTAGTTCACTGGAGTTGAAATTTTAAAAGAAAATAAGGAAAAGACTCTGCGCCAGAGTGAAAAGCAATCACACTAGGGAAAAACAGTGGGGAAAAAAACTGAAATACACAGTACTGCTTTTCATTAGTGACATGCAGAAAACCTTACACACTGAAAAGTACAACCTTCATTGCATTTCTCTTATATCGCTTGATCTCTTCAGTGAAAGAGAGCAGGAACTGTTTCTTTTAGGAATTAAAAACTGCTGGCCGTGTGTCTGGAGTGAATGTAATTCTCCACTGCATTGCATTTCACATTCATCAGTGTGTTGCAGTAGCGCCATTCTGAAATGCAGTCACTGTCCAATCAGATGTGTGGTTGAAATCGGAGAAAGTAATAATAATAATAATAATAATAATAATAATAATAATGAATCTGCTCTGAATTATTGCTAAAACATGATAAAAGCGTTGTTAGACTCAGCAATGCCGTAACTACACACATCAAAACGAAGCACATCTGTTTATGTTCATAATGTAGAAGCTTTAATTTAAAAAAAAAAATTTAATTAAATGAAAACTCCCACTTGTTTATGGTTTATGGCTGTTCTGCTGTTCTCTCATTATTCCAGGCATCACAGTGGGGAAGTAACAGAGTAATATCGCCACCTACTTGATATTTTTCACATTTAAGATCCTATAGGTGAGGAGTAGGAACATTTATCAGATTCTTGCCATGTTTTAGCACAGCATTGTGTGGTGGGCTGACGTAATGTTTGTATGTTGTACTTCACATTTAACAGCCGTGTGACTGCTTTTTGCTCTGGCACAGAATCTGTTCTATAGGAACGTACGCTGCGATATACGTGTGTCAGCCAATGAGATGTTCTTAACGAGGTGTCAGTCATTCAATCTCTGCCCACAAACACACCTAAGACCAATCAGCAAGGCATATCAGGGCAATTTTTGATGGATGCCACAAATTCCTTGTAAACGTTGCCTTACTCTTCCCCTCACTCTGCATCCAGAACTTTAGATATGAGAATAAAAAGGCTGTTGAAATGCAACAAGTGTGTCTTTTGAGTAAACCTGACATCTGAGTTTAGCTGTTTGTTTCAGAGGTTCAATTTTCAGTTCAGTTCAGTAATATCATATAGTGCTTTTAACAACAGATATTGTCACAAAGCAGCTTTACAGAAAACCGGATGTAGATTTTTATTTACATCCCTAATGAGTAATCCAGAGGTGACAGAGTCAAGTAAAAATCTCCCTGAGACAACCTGAGGAAGAAATCTTGAGAGGAACCAGACTCAAAAGACTCAAAACAGAACCACATAGTGCGATTATAAATCATTACTCTTTTACATCTGTATACTACAAAGTCAAACAGTACTAGGTATGCTGGAAGGATGTTCAGTATGAGACTCATAGTCTTTATGAAGAAGGGCTGAGACTTAGACATAAACTGTTCTTTGGAGACGTAATCTTTAGGGTTTCTCTGTGGTACAGTTCACACATTACATGCATTCAGAGCTCAAGAGCCAGTTTGGCTCGGTTCGGGACTGGTGTTGAGATTTCAAGTCTGAGTGGAGAACTGGAAAGCACTGTACCTTAACAGCACTCCAAAACTGTTGATTCTGAAACTGGAATTGTGGGGAAGTCTTGTCATCCAAATAACTAAAAAAAAAATACAATGAAAATACATAATGTACTAAAGCGTTAGTAGTAAAAATATAAACGAGCGATCACTGATGCTTAGATCTTCCCTCATGTACGAGGATGTGTCAAATGAAAATATTAAGGTTAAAGCATAAGGTTAAAGAATTAACGGTCTCCTTGCTTCCAGTGCATTTTTTAAATATTCATCAAAGTATGCTTTTTCATATTTTGATTTTGCAGCCTGTTAAGCAGCAACCAGATCCCAATGATTTTCCCCTAACACACACACACACACACACACACACACGCTGCCTTCACATAATGTAAAAACTAGAATCCATGAATCTTTATGAAGTAGAATCTTTATGAACAACTGGAAGATTTTGCTAAGCTTGCAAAGCCTTGCATTCATAAAAGTGTACATTTGCATACTGACAGAGAATAGACCGACCCTGCTACACATCCCTGTTAGGAACAGTATTACAAAACCCCATTTATTTTGGTAAAATACTAACAATAAATAATACTTACACAAATTCTAATACAACAATATGTGTAATACAGGACAAGTGTTCCAGTATTGGGATGCTAGAGAAAACAATGGCCACTTGCATCCTTACCTTTTTGGATAAAGAGGGATGAACACATCATTGTCCACAGCACTCCTGAGTCTCTGCATAACAGC
This sequence comes from Pangasianodon hypophthalmus, assembly GCF_027358585.1. Classification (NCBI taxonomy): domain Eukaryota; kingdom Metazoa; phylum Chordata; class Actinopteri; order Siluriformes; family Pangasiidae; genus Pangasianodon; species Pangasianodon hypophthalmus. The sequence goes on along the minus strand of NC_069719.1, from coordinate 19,708,592 downwards.
TTCCAGAAAAGCCTGTGAGGGATCATATACACCACATTAGATGTTATGGCAGAGGTCATTTACACCACCAGTGCTGTAAAATACTGTAGAACAATACCTTCACAGGCTTGCTCTGTTCACCATCGAAAACACAGTAATCCTCCTGTATCCTTTTGCAAAGCGACGTGAGACACTGAGACTCCTGCAGAGACAAAGGGTCCCACACCAGCTCCACAAATCCTTTGGGGCAAAACAAGCAAGCTAGTGGATTAATTAAGAATTTTCTAGATGACTTGTGATGTGTGTAGTGACATGACACAACATGATTTAAGTGCACATTCAAAGAAAATTACTGAAGATGAATGGTGTATATTTCCCTCGTTGACTCAGTGTTAAGGTTTCCTAACACTCTTGACCCTACTCTTGACCCTACTCTTGAAGGGCTAATAATAAGTAAGGAAAAAAAAAATACAGCTTTTTTTTAGCGCTTTCGCTTATTGGAGAAAAATCAACATTTGATGTGACCCAACACGAAGTTTTATTCCTCTTTTACTACAGCAAGTATTAATTTTTTTCAAATTAAAGAACAACACCTTGTACATTTTATTTGCTTATAGTTATGCCTAATATTGTAGAACATCCACGAAACAAGTTAGTTCCTGTTATCACTTACGTCATAACAGCTACGCTAACGTCATAACAGCTACGCTAACGTCATGACAGCTACACTCACTCATTCACCAGCCTCTATTTTTTTTGCATCTTGAATGTAATAAGCCAGTAAAATGCATCTTCTGAAGGCAACGAGAAACCACAAAGCCCACCATCCTGAATCCTGTGTCAGAAAACTTAGAGCTTTACCTCTAACTACAAAGTCCTGTTACTGGAGACTCCTTCCAAAAATTCCTCACAGAAAGCTTCACCATATCAAAGATTACACATGTTTTTCAAACCCATTTGTGTGGAGCATCATACAAGTCCCTGCGTAAGTAGAGAAAACAATGGCCAATTGCATCCTTACATTTTGGGATACTATAGAAATAATAACATATTAAAAGAAGCACATTAATATAAACGTGTGATTTGCCTTGCAGCTACTGTCTGAGCAGCGCTGTTACAGGAACTTAATCAACACCTTCTGACCAATCAGATTCAAGCATTCAGTAGGGCTGTAGTGTAATAATAAAGAATAATTAGCTGGAGCAGGTAAGTGGGAATTTTTTTTTTACCTCATATTTATACCAAAGGTAAACAGGAAGTCAGAACAGTGCTTAACAGTTCCATAACACTCAGGTGAACTAAAAGTGAAATATAAATATGTACATGCTTCATTTACATTTCGTTCATTAGAATTTCTAGGAGTGCTACTATTTGTAATGTGGTTTTGTTAAACAAAAATCAATTAAAAGTTAGTTCTCACATTTTCAATGTAACCACAAAAAAAAATTCATAAGTTTTTTTTTGTTTGTTTTTAATTACCAAGGGTGCTATTAATTCTGGATCTGACTGTAAAAGGAACAATAACTATAATATAAGCTGCAATAAGAAAAGTGAAGAATACAGCGCACGGTAAAGGTGAAATAATTAATATATAATGTTTGGAATCAGAACTTGGGTTTACCTCGAATTTTGGGCAGGATGGCCTTCTCTACGATAGCAGGTAGTGTTTTCTCATCAACATTCTCAGATTCTTCGTAGCCTTGTCCATGGCAGAATTTCTCGACAGCAGAGTACCATGGCAGTGCTTCAAAATCTTCACCCTCAGCCTGAGATAAGCAGAACAAAAAATTACTAGTTCTTATTTTTTCATAAATCTCATATCTAGTACTAAAAACTGGCAACACAAGTAGAACTTTGGCTGCCACCTAAGAGTCTAGTCCTTCTTGTTACAAATTTGTATGCAGGAGATACACTTAAAGTATGCTTCAAACAGGATTAAAGAGAAACTATTTCAGACATTTGACCTTGCTGTGACCTTGACCCTGTTTGGATCAATTCCAAATTCTCAAAAGACAGATGCATGGATGGATGGATGGATGGATGGACGGATGAACGGACAGCCCAAAATGATACAGAGGATATAAAAAGTCTACACCACCCTGTTAAAACTGCAGGTTCTTGTGATAAAAAATAAATAAATAAAAGATATTTTCTCACCTTTAATGTGATATAGCAACCACAGAATTCAAGAGAAAATGAATACAAAACATTTTAGGGGGAAAAAAAAAAAAGAAAAAACTTTCAGTAACCTGGTTGCATAAGTGTGTACACACCCCTTAACTAATACTTTGTTGAAGCACCTTTTGCCTGTAATGCAGCACTCAGTCTTTTGGGGTAAGAGTCTACCAACTCGGCACGTCCTGATTTAGCTCCAGATCTATTAAACTGCGAGGGGATTTTCTGTGCAGAGTCCTCTTCAAGTCGTTCCACAAGATTTAGATCTGGGCTTTGACTGAGACTTTCCAAAATTCCTTTGTTGACTCGGATTTGTGCTTTGGGTCATTATCGTGCTGGAAGGTGAAGTTTTTCTTCTTCTTCAGCTGTCTAACAGAGGCCTACAGGTCGTGTGCCAAAATAGATTGGTATCTGGAGCTATCCATGATTCCCTCTATCTTGACTAGAGCCACCACCATGCTTCAGTATGGTGTTCTTTGGGTCATGAGCTGTCTTGTATTTGCGCAAAACAAATCTTATGCCCAAAAATTTCTACCTTGAATTACGCCCAAAAAGTTCTACCTTGGTCTCATCAGACCATAACACATTTTTGCTGTTAGAAAGCACTTTTGTCTAGCCACCCTATCGCATAGCCCAGACATGTGAAGAACATGAGAGCTTGTCACAAGCAAGGAGAGACCAGCACGTGCCAGATATTCATACAGCTACTTTAATGTAGCCGTATGTCTCATGGCAGCATCTCTGATAAGATTTCTTCTTGTCCTTTCATCAATTTTGGAGGGATGTCCTGTTTTTGATGTCACTGTGGTGCCCCATTTTCTCCACTTTTTCATGATGGCCTTCACGGTGTTCCATGGTACATCTAATGTTTTGGAAATTCTCTTGTACCCCTCTCCTGATCAATACCTTTTGACAAGGAAATCCCGGAAGCTCTTTGTGGACCATGACTTCAGCAGTTAGACGAAACCAAGAACACGTAAAGAAAATCTTACAGAAACAGCTGGTCTTTATTTCGGGTTAATCAGAATCACTTCATTGAGGACAGCTGTATGATAATTACTTTTGAACATGAGTTGAATGTGATTGGTTAAATTTGAGCACAGTCACATGCCCCATTATAAAGGGGTATGCACACGTATGGTTAATAACCAGGTTATTGTAAGTTTTTTCTTTTCTCCCCCCTAAAACATTTCTATTTGTTTCTCACCTGAATTTTGTTGGTTGCTGTATCGCATTAAAGGTGGAAACAGATCTGACAGATCATCAGGATGGACAAGGCAGTCAACAATGATGATCAAGGGACCAAGCTTTTAAATTACTTGGCTGTTTAATTGTTGGGGGAAATGGAAAATGTACTTACGATAAAAAAATAAATAAGAATGATACAAAGGGAACTGCAGATAAGATCAGAAAAAAGTCAAAGTATCTGCAGAAACAAGTGGGCGTGGTCAGATTCCCTGTGGGCCGGGTGGTTGTGGAATAAAAACAAGAGACCCAACCATAAATCCAATTTAAAAACACTGTGATTCAAAGTTAACCCTTACGGGAGACATTTTTCTTTACAGTTTTCTGTGCTTTTCTTCACAGTACTGTTGTCTGGTTTTTGTTTTTGTTTTTTTTGGTAGAGAAACGGCTACCAGACTGGCGCTCTCACTGCCGTGGCCTGGGTTCGATTCTCAGCCAGGGAACTGACTCCAGCTACTGGGGCTGCACAGGATAGTGCACTCCAAGCCCGGAAAAAAATTGGGGAGGGTTGCGTCAGGAAGGGCATCTGGCGTAAAAACTGTGCCAAATCAAATACGTGGATCAATGATCTGCCATGGCGACCCGTAACGGGAGCATCCGAAGAAAAATAAAATCCTTTGAATCACCCTGTATGTTTAGGGACGGGTCTTTGCTTTCAAGGTAAAATCTGATATCTAAACTACTGGGGGCAAAAACCTTTACTAGGTAACTGTAGTAAAGTGAGAAACTGTATGTGGAGTATGATACCTTGAGAGGGTTCCAGCCAATGAGCTGGTGTCGTATCAAAGGGGCCAGGAGTTTAGGAAGACATAAACTGATGTAGGCGTTGGTATACGACTCTGGAAATGAGACACGCCATTCATTAAACCTGGAGAGGATTTTCTTCACATCTGAGAAGTCGTCCTGAACATCAGTAAAAATCTCCTGACTTCCCTTCAGTATGTCCTCTGTAGAGCAGAGACCGAGATTCACTATTAGCAACTGTAGTTTGGATGTAACTCTGTTTTCATCTCAGTTTATTAAAGTAAGAATAAGGTGCTGTTTTCACCTCAGTTTATTAAAGTAAGTATAAGGTGCTGTCGACAGTTGATATGATCATCTTAATATGCTAATTGTGTGGAATCTTGAGTGAATACACACTTCTTTTACTCTGCAGTTCGGCCTCCTGCTCTGCTGTTGGTCCCAAATCAGCTGGGACGCTCCCACAATCTTCCTCTAACAGCTCACTGGAATATGATCAGAGATTTCTAAATCACACAATATTTCACAGAACAACATGCAGTAAATGTACTACAATATACAGACAGGTGACAAATTAAAGGAAAAACCAACAAGTGTCTTAGTAAGGCACCAAGAGCCACCAGAACAGCTACATGCTTTGGCACAGATTCTACACAGTCTCTGGAAGTGTACTGGAGAGAAAGATGCCATTCTTCCAAAATATATTCTCAACTGGTGTTGTGATGATGGTGGAGGAGAGTGTTGTCTAACATGGCAGTCCAAAATCTCCCACAGGTCTTCATTTGGGTTGAGGTCTGGTGACTGTGAAGGCCACAGCATATGATTTACATTATTTTCATACTCATCAATCCATTCAGTGAGCTCTCCTGACCTGTGTATGGGAACACTGTCATCCTGAAAGAGACCACTCCCATCAGGATAGAAATGTTTCATCATAGGATAAAGGTGATCAGTCAGAATAACTTTGTATTGATTTGCAGTGATTCTTTCCTCTAAGAGCAACAAGCCCCCACAGCGTAACAGCCTCTGGTTTTCCCTTTATCACCTGTTTGTATATAATATATACACTACAGCTGCATATTGTCTCAATACAACATGTTGAATTTTTTCCCTTGATATTTGTACCTGCTGCATTTACAAGCTAATTTGTGCATCATGTTGAGCTGCTTCACCTGTCTGTAGCTGTGCTGGTTTTCCCCAGTGCTTCTCCATTGCTGTGTGGATTAGTGCTGTCTACAGAGGAGACATTATAGAGACAAACGATTAATAATTTCCTAATGGAGGAAGAGAAATGTTCGAGAGTGCAGTGGTGGATGGTCAAGGAAACAATAATGGGTGCAATTAAGCAATAATGGATCCAGAGTTAGAACTATCAGTGACGCTCATGAATTTCCCCAGTATTAACCTGTAGTTGCAACTATCAGTGACGCTCATGAATTTCCCCAGTATTAACCTGTAGTTGCAACTAATTAAAGCTAAAGTAAAGAGATTTGAAAATAACATATCAAGCATGATACACATTTGTAAGGCTGTCTTCATGCCAGGCATTTGTTTTCCACAACTGCCAGCACATACAGTGGGGTCCAAAAGTCTGAGACCACACTGAAAATCTGTGGTTTTTTTCCCATTTAAAATTGGAAATAAACAGGTTTTAGAATTTTGAAATACTTAAAACAAATAAGTAATTGTTCAATATCTTGAATATTTAATATTCAAGACTCTGGCACTATTTCTAGGTACCTAAAATGTAAGCATATTTAAATTTAAAGCATGTGTGTGATACTGACCATGTTAACTGCTTTGTACAAAAGGTCAGATTTTTCTCATGTCTAATCTGTTCTATTGAAGCATGTGTTCAGACGACACTCTGATGGATTTGATCTAAAATGGATCATAAGGTTTTAGACAAACTTGTGGAGTCCATGCCAGCTCGAGTGCACACTGTCATTAAAGCAAACAGAAATAGCAAAGAATCTCTGAAATTCATGAAAATATTCTACTTTTCACTGATGTTGTTGACAATAATATAGTTTGTTATGAAAATTGCTGTATTAAAAAAAGAAATAGAAGCATTTTCACTCAAGGGCTCAGACTTTTGGACCCCTCTGTAATCCTACAGGAAGCAGGCAGTTAAAATGGTGGCAGAGTGGAACACTATCAAACACTGAATAAATGCTCCTGTTCAGAAAAGTACTGAGGGACATCAAGTGCTTCTTAACAACAAACCAATCAAATTACAGCGTGTGGTTTCAAAAAAAAAAAAAAAGAACTATGATGGAGAGTTGAAGTGTGGCTGGTGGGAAAAAGTGTCACCTTTTTGTAAAATGCTTTATTTCCCTTCATAATGTATTATTATTAGTAACAAATTTACTCTAGCTAGAATCTGCTCTTATACAAGAGAACTCCTAATGCGAACATGCGCGTGTAACGCGGTAACCTTCCACTTACAGGTTAACTGCTGAAGGTGTCTGGACTGTTCCTGCACTGCTTTTCTTCTCTGAGACAACAGCGCCTCCGCCTGGTCAATATACAGATTGTGCATGTCCAGCTCCGCGGAGTTTATCAGCTGCATCTATAGCAATCATAACATACTGCATTTTAGCTATCTGAAAATTTAACACTGTAGCCTTATACCCCATACCTCAAGTCTAAGATTAGCCCCGCCATATGAGGTATGAGGTAAGAGGTACGAGGTACGAGGTACGAGGTATGCTCTCTTGACCTTCTCAGACAAGCAGTCCACCAGGTTCTGGGTGAAGGTGTTCATGCTGCGATAGAAGAGGAGCTGGCTGTCAGCAGGATGGTTCTCTAGGTTCTCTACAGAGCTCCTTGCACTCTCTATGTCCTGCTGCATCCTCCTGAGCTCGGCTTCATGAGCCCTCTGCACCTCCTTCAGAGATTCCAGCCTACAGAGATACAAATACATACAGAAAGTCTGTAGATTGATAGTCAGGAGGATTTGTCTTGTGGTAGCATTAGTCCTCATTGCAGTGGGATTACCAAAAGTATATTTCTCTGTGGTAGAGATGTACATGTTTTTCAATCCTAATCCTGCAGTTATTTTTGTTAAGGAATATAGTTAGTTAGTTCAGTGTCCTAAAATAAAATATAAACACATTAGTTAATTATTCTACAGCACCACTAACCAGAATAAAGCAGTTATCATCATGTATCATCATATCCTAGGACAGTACAATAAATGGTTTGTAATTAATGCAATAATGTTTTAGGAAACGATTAAGAACTGGAATAAGCACCATTACAACAGACCAGTGGTTAGTAATGACTACTGATCGTGGTGCACTTGCATATTGTACATACTGTATGTTAATGATAGCAGGGTCGTAGGATGGTGTTTAAAAACCTCTGTCTCTGTCCCTCCAGTACTAAAACTACAGTGACACTCATCCCGTAGGAATATTCTTGTTCTGGACCAACTAACACAATTTAGAACGCAGGTTAATGCAAAACATTCACACTTTCAATAATTACCATGAAGAGAATGAAAACTTACTTTCCAGCGATTCTCTTCTTTATGATATCGATGCTGACTGGTGAAAGAGTCTCAGGGATGTCAAGCATTTTCTTCCGCCTGAGAGGTTTGAAATCATTTCTACTTTGCTTCTGAAAACAAAAGTAGTTATAGAAAAAAAAATACGTCCAAGTTGAAACCCTGAAAACGGTCATGAATTTTGCGATTCAATTTTCTCAAAATAAAAACAGCACCTTAAAGGGGTGTGCAAAATTTGCCTTCAAAACAATGGTATTCACCTGGTGTCGTTTAACACCTTTTCCTATCTGCTGCTCCTCCCAGAGGTGCTGGTCCTCCTCCTGGCTATCAGAGCAACTCTCCTCACTCCCACTCCCACCTACGCAGGACATTTAGATTTTTATGGTAGATTTTGACAGGTTTGGCTACTGTTAAATACATTCCTGGGAATATGATGACAGAAATTGAGATTCAAATATTGAAACATATCGACAAATACAAGCTAGATTACTGTCATTTACCTAATTATTATTACCTAATTACTATTTATCTATTTATTTACTACTTTATCTAATTAGATTACTATCATTTACCTAATTATGGCAGAAATTAAGACTTATCGACAAATACAAGCTAGATTACTGTCATTTACCTAATTATTATTACCTAATTACTATTTACTATTTATTTACTACTTTATCTAATTAGATTACTATCATTTACCTAATTATGGCAGAAATTAAGACTTAAATACTGAAACATATCAACAAATACAAGCTAGATTACTATCATCTATCTAATTATACTCTAAGGAATGACAGAAAGACATGTAGGTCTTATTCATGCATATTCAACTATTCATACAACTAATCAAACATTTTAATATTCTACATATGTTATGTTAAATGGTTTAAAATGCCATTGCCAAATTTATGCCATTTTTTAATAGAATTTCAGTATTTTGAAAGTGTTAAAGCTTGGTTAAGGCAATATGACAGAAGAAACAAAGATTAAGTTATTAGCTCTGTTTAAGGTTTAAATCATGAAGCTGCCTGTGACATATATCTACTTTCCATTTCTTACCCATTTTCTCAGTCATCCGTTCTCTAAGTGTTTTGGATTTGGGTGCAAACTGGATCCTGCGTTCGTGATCGTCCGGTTCATCGTCACTGCCGTGTTCTCTATCGCTCTCATCCTGCGCTCTATCTCCAACCTCTGCTCCACTTTCCTGATCTGCATCCAGAGGAATGTAGTCTCGCTGTGCCCTCGCTCTCCTCCTCTGCTCCTTAGCTGCGCGGATCTTCTCGGCATTAGGGATGTTAACTACAATGGAGGACACAACGTCATACACTGCACCGAACAGCTATCGGTTAATATCCAATGATGCGACCTGACTCTGTTTACCGGTCTGAGTTTTGAAAGACTCAGTAGAGCTGGAGGAGCTGGAAGCTGTGGAGTTTGTTTCATCGCTGCTGTCTGGAGACATGTCCTCAGCAGAACTGCTCTCTGACTGCTCCTTAGGCTCAATGTCTTCCACATCTAAACAGAATGAATGTGATCAGTGTGTAGGATTTTTGGGTTGCATCCAAGCTTTGGTTATGAAATCAATACACTGAACTATATAATGTGTTGTACCTTGTTGTGAAGGTGACACCTTGATGGGCGAATCTTCCTTTTTGCGAGCCTGGAAGACCACAGCTTTGTTCGCAGTTCTTTTCAACTTGAAGTCACTCTCACCTGCACCTGTAGAGCACAGGTTTATTTGATTAAATCACCATTCTCTTGAACGTTACAGAACTGCCAGATTCTCCTTAAACAATTTCTGAATTTCATCACCCTCATTGGGTGTTCCCATGGCCTTTCTCTTGTTTTATGCCAAAATCTTTTTAACAACCACAGAAAGCTAAAACTGATTTGTTGAAGTGACTACAGGCTGTTATAATCTTCAGATTTACTTCATCACAGTGGCAACAAGCTGAGAAGGTCAATCCAGGCTTCTCTATACCCAGATTCCAGCTCCTCCTGGGGGATCCCCAGATGTTCCCAAGCCAACTGTGAAATATAATCTCTCCAGCTGATCCTGGGTCTCCCGCAGGGTCTCTGTCCACTGGGACATGCCTGATACACCTCTAACAGGAGCCGACCAGGAAGAACCCCTCTAAAGCCACCTCAACTGGCTCCTCTTAATTTGGACGAGCAGTGCCTCTACTCTGAGGCTCTCCTGGATTGTCGAGCTCCTTATCTTATCAAAGAGGAGCCTCATTTCTTCTACCTGGACTCCTGATCTTATTATTCTGGTCACAACCCTAAGCTCATAACTATAGGGGAAGATAGACTGACTGGCAAACATTGTGTGTTAATCATCATCTAGCCCTTCAGCAGTGTTTTCAGTTTTCAAAACCAAGCAGTTACTGAAAATCGCAGCAACGTTGGTGTGTCGGCTCCACTCAGGGTCACAGGGTCACTAATGTGCTGAGAATGATCCATGACCCAAAACATATCTCCTCAGAGGTGGTGCTACAGTGGTCTCTTTCCAGTGACGGACAGTTTATAGGACAGGCTGAGAAACCTTGATGGTCAAGTGTGTGCACAATTCAAAAGAATGCAGAAAATACATACATTTTATACATATGTACACACACATTATATGCATACACACACACACACACACATACATATACATATATACACACATATACGTGTATATACGTGTGCTGACAGGTAAGATGCTGAGGTGCATCACCAATACACACACACACACACACACACACACACATACATACATATATATACATATATATATATATATATATATATATATATATACATACACATGTGTGTGTGTGCATTGGTGATACACACACACACACACACACACACGTGTGTATATATGTGTGTATATATATATATATATATATATATATATATATATATATATATATATATATACACATGTGTGTGTGTGTGTGTGTATTGGTGATACACCTCAGCATCTTACCTGTCAGCAGGGGGAATAATGGTTAGAGAGCCAGATCGAGACTCACCTTCTTTTTCACCCAGGAAGCTCAGGGTTTGACTCTTGGGCGTCTTGTCTTCTTTAGTTGGGGCTTTAGATGGCTCAGGATCCTGTGTGTGTTGTGGGCTGGACTCAGCGCACGAGCCTCTGTGTGCTGGAGCTGGGTTTGATTTTGAGCTGCATGAGATTCCTCTCCGCACATTCACCTGCTTTAAACTGTCCACTTCCTTCACACCATCACTGACTTTTTCACCTTCATCCTCTTCACTGGAGTCGTCTCTTCGTTGCCGAAAATTTCTCCTTGCTTTCTTGTTAAACATCCTGCTGCCAGTTTAAAACCGACAATAATGCAGGCGGAGATCAAAGCATTTCCACTTCCGGGTCACGACGCGTCAAAATAAAAGTCTCTCTCTCTCTCTCTCTCTCTCTCTCTCTCTCAAATTAGAAAATAACTTCAGAAATAAATAAATAGAAACAAATGCGCTACTACAAACTAGTAGAGTAGTAGAGTAAAGTACTTTATAGTACTTTATTCCCCCAAGGGGAAATTTGGTGTCACAACAGCCACAACACAAGAGCAACAAGGAAGACTAAGACCTTAAAAGTGCACAATAAACTCACAATATAAAAACTTTTTTTTTTTTTAAATTACATTCGTATCCTCATGCGTGACCACTCTCTCAAACCTAGCCTGCCCTGACTGAAAGGTCTTTCTTGAAAATAAATTCACCAGACCTTCTCTTTGTGGACTGGACATGCCAAATTTAATAAATCATAATACTAAAACTTGTCTCTTGAAAAATGGTGTTTTTACATGAGTGTATTGAGTGAATGAAACAATGCCTTACTCATAATATCTAAAAAGACACTCACTGGCACCAACTACTGGTGTAATGATGTAACTTACAGAAAGGTTCGGCTCAGTGAACGGATCAGTGAACGACTCAGTGAACGGATCAGTGAACGACTCAGTGAACGAATCTTTCTGGTGAACTGAATAACCACCATTGCTGGTTACACAGGAGCAGTGGGAGATTACACAACTGTAGATTTGGCCATTTAGATTAAAGTGTTAGTCTCAGAGATGTATGGGGAACTGTTTTTTTAAAAGAACTTAGTTCTGTATCCCAAATTATAAAAATTTAAACCACAGCAACTCCTACCAGGTTAAAGCATTTACTGAAAATAAATGAATAAACATGGTAAACATGTCACACTGCACCACAAGACAAGTGAAACATGAAACACACTCCCACGTTAACCAACATGGCCTTTCTTTGTCCTGTGAGTTGTGTATCTTGCCTTCTGCTCCCGCAGCTTTTTGTTGGCTATGTGGTTCCTGCAGGATGAAAACAGGGGACAGCATTTTTTCAGTTTTTAAAACTTATTTTTTAAATGTTAAAAGACAGGCCAAGCACATTTCCACTCAGTTGGCCATATTTAACAATCTTTTAGTAAAGTTGTGTGTAAACGTTTGCGTAAGCCAAACCGAAGTAATATGGATTTTTAAAAAAAAGTGTCAGAAAGGCTGATTTTCTTTGTGCTTGTGTGTGTATGCTGATCACCCATAACATGCAAAGCGCATTCCTGACACAGTTAATTTGCATAGTGACACAGCGTCTCATGATGGTGCAATTAAATGCATGTGAACTATGCAAAGTGGAGTTCATTTCCTTGCATTTTCCATACCTTATCCTACACAGGGTCATGGGGAGCCTGGAGCCTATCCTAGGGGACTTGGGGCATGAGGCAGGGGACACCCTGGATGGGGTGAAAACCCATTGCAGGACACACACACTCACACACTATGGACAATTTGCCAATCAGCTTACAATGCATGTCTTTTTTCTGGGGAGGAAACCGGAGTACCTGGAGGAAACCCCCCAAAGCACGGGGAGAGTATGCAAACTCCGTGCACACAGGGCAGAGGCGGGAATCGAACCCCCCACCCTGGAGGTGCACAAATATTTTTCTAGGACCACAACACTCATCAAACCATTGTGCAAAGCTTTGTCATAGCTGTTAGCAACAGTGCTCTGTGTTTGTAAGTGAGAAACCTGTGCATGATTTGTAGTCAGTTCTGCTGATATCTTCAGTTCTGCACATCTTCCATAGTGGAAAGAGACTACGGAAGATGACAGTTGACATTTCAGATGGTCCTGGCAGGTGACTGTCATGTACTAGCTTATCAACTGATTCTCAACATAGTTTAAGGTTGTTGAAGTTTATTAGATAATTTAGACTTTTTTCATCTAGTCATTTAGCAGACAGTTGAAGGTGTAACAATACACAGCACCTAAAAAAAATCTGCACGGTTTCATAACCTGAAAGGCTAGAGACTAAACCTGGTTTGCAGAAGTGCTAATGTGGTCTAGTCTAGCTGGCATAAGGAGAATTAAAAATCTAAGCACATAAACAAAAAAATCATTATTTTTGTGAAGCTGCTTTGTGACAATGTCAATTGTTAAATGTGCTATACAAATAAAATAATTGAGTTGAATTAAACAATAATCAATAAATCTGAATTTGTGATCATGCTTTATTTGGATAGTCCGCATAATTTTGTTCCCTTTGCCATCAGTTTATTTGCTTAGTCCAGTTTATGACTGTTGATCTTTATTAGATATCAACTTGTCCCTAAACGTGTCACTAGTGCTATCACTACTTTCAGGTCCAGCTCTTGTGCACTCTATTAATTAAAAAAACACAGGGTTGAAAATAAACCGATAAACGTTTGTTGACGTAGATAGGCAGGTTCATGACAGTCTATAAATGGTTATCAGAAAATCAGCTTTTATAACTAGGGAAATTAGACACACCCCAACCCTAACTGTACATGTGCCCACACTCTAACACTTAAATCAACTGCAGCTCTGCATTTGCAGATGTGAAATGGCAGGCTCTTATATTTTATGACACAACACCACTTGTCCGTTACATACTAATTAGACTATCAGCACCTATAAGAAAGAGATAAAACCACCACAGTAACAGTTTTCACACTTTGACCATTCAGATTTAATCATGATTTTAATTATCTTGAGAGATTACAGACCAAAGCCATTGGCCCTTTACATTCCCTTTTAATATCATAGTAAATCAAAGTTTTGATGATGTGATGATGTTGTGGCCACTAGTTAGGATTCATATTCCCTTAAGTTACATAATCTGTGGCCCCAGTATATCAGCTTTCTGATAGATTCAAGTTATGAGCAAGATGGTAGCCCTATACCTATAAACTTAGGCACCCAACAGAGGGCGCAAAAGGTGTGCTAAAGCCACACCTTCAGTAATGGATACTCCCGAAGCAAAAGGTGCGCATTGAGAGAAAGGAGATAGGTATGTACTGTCCCCAGAAGCATAGCTAACCTGACTGGGCCAATCTATAAACCATCAGCCAGCTATGGAGTCAAACTGAGGGCTTTAACATTGTTCAAAATAGAAAATATCACAATGATGAAGTTGCAAACAAAGTAAGGTATTGATGTTTTTTTGATGCAATAATTTTGTTTTGTAGTACCATTTTGAAGTGTTTCACTTCTTTGTCTCTGCAAATTTTCCCTTTACTTTTTTGTTTCCAGCTCAGTTTTGTCATTTTTTAAGGTGGCATTAGAATGACAGAAGTAAAGCATGAACAGACCAGAAGGTGATTATGACTGTAATTGTTGACTAGCAAAACACATTCATGTTCCAAATCTATCCGAGCACTCGCTCAAAGTCTCACAATTTATCAAACCTGCTGTGAAAAGTATTTAACTGTTCTTGCCATGACATTCCAACAATATTTGTCTTTAAGAACATGCATGGGAACATACCTTATTCAACTTACATACTTTTCACTGTTAAAATGTCAAACATCTGCTTCTGCATCATTTCTAATTCATGTAAAATGTGAGATACGAGTCTTGAATTTATGCAGCTATCAATAGCAGTAAAAACACTAAACTGCAAAACTGTAAAAAGTTCATAAATTCATGTTCACTGCTGAAAGAATGCAGAGATAATGCAGAATTAACAGCTGTGCACATACAATAGGTCAAATGAAATCTATTTGAACATTGTATTATTTTATAAAGATGAACAATCAAGTACTTATTTTTTGTTAGACGATGACTAGCTGAATTGACATTTTCATCTGTTCTTGATTATTCTGATTGGTTGTATATAAATAAATCACACTGGTATCTTCATATGTTGGATACTGTTTGTCACAGAGCTTTTAGCTTCCTTACAAACTGTGGAGCTCTTGCACATCACTCCTCTCTGCGCTCATTCAACCTGAAGCCTTAGATATTACTAAGTTTTTATTTATTAGGCAAAATTAAAAAGGCTGACATATTACTCATCTTCCAATTTTACAATTTTAAGTGTCATAATTAATGAAAAAATACATTTGCCCTTTTTCAACTGGGAAAATCTTTTGTAAAATTGTTTGGATTTTAGAAAATCTCAGAGCCTCATTCCTCAGTTTTATTGTTGTTTTCAAGTGGGTTTTCATGTTTGTATGTGACCAAGCAGTTAGGAATTTTGAATGTCACGTTGCATAAGTACAAAAGAATATTCTAAAGATTTAAAGATTCCCCATTAAGAAATGACCATAAAACACATTACTCAAATGTTAAAGTAAAATCTACTGGTTTAAATGTGAACTCTTAATTTTCCTAATGTGAGAATCTTTCGATTTTTTACCTTTTTTTGCGTTAAGAGCATTAGGAGTTTGACTAACTAACAGTGGTATAACCCATAACATAGCTTAAATAGCAGCACTGAGGTGCAGTAGACAGTAGTGTGAGGTGATGGATTATTAAAAGAATGATTTTCATCCTATTGGATAATCCCCCCCCCCCCCCCCCATCTAATCTGAAGGCATGGAAGTTTCAGCTCTTCTGTCCTTCATTTTCCATCGCTGTTATCAGATGTCCATAACTAGAAAAAAATGAACAAAAAAAGTGGCAATCACTAGGCTCAGCTGAACATGAAGATATTACAATACCACTGGTTAGTAAATGTAGATCACTTACAGATGAATAAAGATTATTTGACATGTCAACTGAAGTTAAAAATTTGCTTAGAGCTTCTTAAAAAAAATGTTACTCACGGAGAGGTTGTCTCTTAGCAGCTGTATGATGATGGTGCTGTCTTTAAAAGACTCTTCATTAAGTGAACTGACCTCTGCTGTGGCTTTTTCAAGTACCTGCAAGCAACCACACCCAGTTTACATGGCTGCTCAAAAAAAGTGGGGAAAAAAAAGATGATGGATGTTAATCGTCTGTCTCATTGCTGGGCTGAGTGTACCTCTCTGGCGAGGTTGCAAGCCTCCTTTGGAGAGCCAAGAATCTCGTAATAGAAGACAGAGAAGTTCAGGGCAAGGCCCAGGTGGATGGGGTGTGTTGGCTGCATCTCCGCCTTGCTCAGATTGAATGCCTCTTGGTAGGCTTGCTGAGAGTCATTTATAGCAGCTGGGATGCAAAGAAAGAAAAATCAGTGAACAACTACTCCACAAGAAGGAACACCAAAAGGATAGAAAGATATAATATATTCATTCAGTCATTTTCAGTAACTTTTCAGTAACATGATCAGAATTGCAGTGGATCCAGAGCCCATCCCAGGAATACTGGGTGTGAGGCAGGTACACACCCCAAATGGAACACCAGTCCATCTCAGCACACCACGCACACACACATTCACACCTAGGGGCAATTTAGCATAGCCAAACCACCTACTGGCATGTTTTTTGGAGGTGGGAGGAAACTAGGGAAGTGGGAGGAAACTAGCGAACACTGGGAGAACAACAAAGCAGTAACCCAAGCTCACTATTGAACGAGGGACCCTGGAGCTGTGAGGCAGCAACACTACACACCACACCATCAAGCTGTCCTGATATGATATATGCAAGGTCTATCCATAATATTCCCAGTGAGCACCGACTGGGTAGTGACGTCCAGTCTTAGTTACTGCGCCAATCTGGCTGATTTATCTGGCTGATCTGCTCCCTATAAATACACATATTTTTGTTATTATTCGTGGTAGGTTCATGATCACAATAGCTATCTTTTCTACATGTTTAAAAGCATGTATATATTAGAATCTAGAAATCTAGATATCCAATTAACATAGGCAAAGGGATCTTTTTCACATCCTGGTGTTCATCAATGTTAAATATCCTCTTTTCCTCATAAGGTAGCATTCCTACAGTCCACTTTTTGGAGCCCTATGTCTAAGTTGTTTGGCTAACAATTAAGCAACAGCATGGTCTCACAACCAACACAAGGTGGCCTACTGTGTCCTCACATTGAGGACTGGCAGTATGCATGCATTTTTATAATCATCAGGTTTATTTTCTTACATTTATCATCTTTAGGGGCCACTTCAGCAAGGTATCTGAAGTAGTCTCCCTTCATCTTCAGGTAAAAGACCTTGTTTTCGTAATTTTCAGAATTTGTTATTAGGTATTTACTCAGCAGCTCCTGTAGAAGAGAGACGAAATTATTAGATTAAATGAGAAAAATTGGTACAAAAACTCCATCAAAATTTGAAAAAGACCTAAGAAGCTGAATATTGAGTGTATGAGTAAGATGCAGTTTGACTGTGTTGCCTTTATCACCAGTCACTTCTCACATGGACTATGTAAGTATGAACTACTGCTGTGCTCACGGTGCCTTGTAAGTGGTAAGTTATGAAGACGTCATTTCCGATCTCAGCACAAAACCTCTTTTGTTTGTTCTGTCAGAGCATGTAAAGCTCATAAAATAGCTGCATTAACAGCACTTTTACAGTTACAGGCCTGGGGGCAATTAGTACTGTTCTAGTATAGTGAATTTCAAACATTCATACAACATTTTGGACTGAAATTGCAGTACAGCAACAACAGCGGACAATAGTGAGTAGCGTTAGCAACAAGCTAGCCAGTCAATGTTAGTTATATGAGTGATAATTCTAATGTTGATTATTATCTTCTTGAAATAGCGATTAGTATGGTCAGTGTTATAGAATTAACCAACTACTGAGTCTGTATATTAATGTGTTTAAAGCCGATATTGCTATAAACTAATTTAAAAGTAGAGAAGGAGCACTTTACACTGTTCGCAGTGTGCGTGGCCATGTTGATTTCACTCTGAAGACAGGGAAGGAACTGGTAGTTGAGAAGACTACCCCAAGTTGATGAGTTGAAATTTCAAGTTGAGGGGTCTTGTTGCAACCTCACCTCGAACGCAGCAGTAGTCTTTATCATGTCCTAGCACACTCAACCTTAACTGTATACTAAGAGGGAACCTTTAAATAGGAAACACTGATGTCCATTACTTAGGAGGTACAGACGAATGGTGGCTTCTTTACCATAACCCTTTGTTTATCCTACTAGAGCTCAATGAGGACAAGAACTCGCTGTTCAGAACAGTTCCTCCAAGCAGTAATATGTTCAGTTATCCAGGTCATTTAAACTGCTGCCAATAGTTACTCTAGGGGACTGGATTTGGATTATAACTTTAAAGACTTTAAATATCTGATTTTTAAAGAAGCTAGCTGAAGGGGTAGGCCACATTGTATTGTATTTGTATAATGGATTCAGTTCTTGTGTGGTGTTAAAAGAGAAGGGTTTTCTATCAACCTAAGAGCTTTCAGTATTCATTTCCAGAATGTCTATCTGATATCAGGTAATATTGCATGAACTGTTGAATGGATCACTTTATTACTCAATATCTAGCAAAGTATCTGCGAAATAAAGACCACTCAAGATATAAGCTTGAATCCAAAACCTACACAATCCTGTTTTCATCCCATGCCTTGCCAAACAGTATTGCTTACCAGTACATCATTGCAGATATCTCGGAGTTCACGCTCCACTTTCTCCCGGTATTCTTTGACCACCTCAGGCTTCTTGTCACTCTCTTCAGGATTGTTCTCAATGTTGGATATGACCCGCCAGGCCAACCTGCGTGTGCCCACCACATTCTTGTAGGCAACAGACAGCAAGTTCCTTTCCTCATTAGAGAGATCGTGGCCAGTCTTGGTCACCTCCCTCATACAAGCCACCATATCTTCATAACGCTCAGCTTGCTCAGCCAATTTGGCCTTTTGGACAAAGTCTGCTCTTTCCATTCTGGGTCTGTTTTATGGGTGTTTTTATGGAAACCAAAAAAAGAAAGAAGCTCTCTACGGAGCACAACAATGAAACAAAATTTTGGGGAATTTTGTTTTAAGACTAATCAAGTGGCTGCAGTGGACACAGTTCTTCCTCAATCTTCAAAGAAGCTGAGGGGGAAAGAAAGAGGTTTCATTAGTAACGCTGAACATCAGCTTAATTCACGGCATACATGTTCAATATACATGCTTGTTTCAATTTACTTACATTACAAACTTATTTTATCAAATGATAAACATTCTCCATTTATATACTTCTGCACTGATTAATTCTATTTTTTAAATGAAAAATCCATCCTGAATGACTTGCATATTAATCTTTATCATTAACATGTGATCCTCCATGGTCTCCAAGTTTTAGTGTGTCATGAAATTCTGAGTTGCTCTAGTTTCACTTTGGTTTTCTATATTACCCACAATGCTGTTCGACTACCTGCTGGTAGTGCTTCCAATAGGATTTAGCCCTTGCTTCATCTCTATCTAAAGAGACTGATGCAGCAGTGCTTTAGTACTTTAGTTTGCCCAGCTCTCCAACCTCCTCATCTGTGCACAAAGCTTCAACTTTCATGCTGATACCACTATCAATACCACTGTGCTTGTAATCTTGCAGATCACTAACTAGCTAGAGTCGAGTCTCTTCCATAACTCAGCACAACCGTGCCATGTAGCTGCACTACATCCTGGATCTTTGAGTCGGACATTTGCGGTCTATACTATCTCCATGCTGGATTTCTCATTAATATAACATTCACAGGAACACATTCACACTATCATCGGGTGATCGCCAGGTCAAATCCTGACAATGGCACAGCCATCTTTGGCTGGAAGCCAAGGGAGCAAAATTGGCTGTGCCCTCCAGGTAGGGGGGTCTCTATTCCATGTCAATCACAAAAACTAGCCACTAGAATCTGTGAGCCCATGTATTCATTTGTACTAGATCAGATAGATTTATGATCTAAATCTATATCCAGATTTCTGTCAGTGCTATATAATTAAAATTGAATTGAATTGAATGTGTGTGGAAGAAGTCAGATAGTGCTTTCCTCCGAGTGTGTTACGCTGCCTGTGATGTAGCATGAGCAGCAGTTCAAAACGATGCAGTAGGCTGGCTTCACGTGTCTCAGAGGAAGCACATGCTAGCCTTAACTCTCTCTGATTGGTAGCTGTTGTATGATTTAGAAGAGTTGGCTGGTGGGTGGGAATTGACAGCTGACCAAATTGGGGAGAAAATTAAGAAAAAGACATTGAACGTCACTGAAGATTGGTGAGTAAGAAAAGTAGTTCTTGCTTCTTTGTCTTTAGGAGCTACCAGTGTTTCACTGAGCTTTATGTTTGAGATAGGTGAAATGTTTTCTCCTATTAAAGGCCATTGTAACTGTGCTCGCAATGTCCCCATGTGACATCATAGCAACACACAATTGTAACCTCTCATAGGAATAAAAAGATTACAGCAACATGCTAAGAAATATTGCAATGAAAACAATTGCAATGAAAACAAGGTGAAGATTTCCTTTAAGTATTAACACAGAAAAATTAAGAAATGAACACCTAGAAGAGCAAAAATTTACACTGAACAATCAGGCTGTGTATTTGCATACCCTCAGTAGCTCAGTAACTGGCACAAAAGGACACTTTGAATCAACAGATACAGACCAATATAGCTGCAAAACTTTTACAAGTTGAATCAGCCATCTATTTTCTGTACCACTTATCCTACACGGAGTTGTGGGAAGCCTGGAGCCTATCCTGGGAGACTCAGGGCAGTAGGTGGGGGACACTCTGGATGGGGTGTCAACCCAACACAGAGCACAACCATACACACACACACACACTCACACTCACACACCATGGACAATTTAGAGACTCCAATCAGCCTACAACGCATGTCTTTGGACTGGGAAGGAAGCCAGAGTACCCGGAAGAAACCCCTGAAGCATGGGAGAGCATACAAACTCCACGCACACAGGGCGGAGGCAGGAATCGAGCCCCAAGCCCTGGAAGTGCGAGGCAAGTGTGCTAACCACTAAGCCACCGTAACTCCCCCACCCCCAAGTTGAATCAGTGAAACATTATATATTAAGAATCAAAGAGCAGAACAGTCTATACAGTCTGATTAACTATTCACACCTTTCATTCAGAGTGCATGTAGTGTTGCACAAGGAATCTGCATTTCCACACTAAATAACAGCAGTTTCTATAGGGTTCTACAGACATATTAAGATTGAACATAAAGTCTGATGCGGAAAGAAAGAAAGAAGGAAAGAAGGAAGGAATGTGGTGATTTTAGGTGGCCACACCTGTGAGTCGAGTTCTTAGACACTTTCCTGCCACACCTAATCAATCTGCTGGCAAACTAAAAGTGTGTGAAGTGCAGCATGGTGAGGAGGAAGAAGCATTCCTGACTTTCTTTTTTATTTATTATTATTTTTTTTTTTACACATGTTTTAAAACATTTCTATCTTTGTAAAAGAGGAAAGTCTGTTTAAAAAAAATAAGCATTTGAAATTCTGTAAATAAATAGGAAAGTGTGGCTTGTTTAGAAATTAAGTTATTTCCCTAAAATTTCCTGTTAGAAAACACCTACATAAGCAAGTCATGCATGCATGATAAACAGACCTCACCTGAGATATGAACGCTCCTCTTTACACCTGAGCAGCTGAGAGAATGAGGCATACATTCCTCATCGGAAAGCACTTCTGTATGGTATAACCACGCCCACGACGTCCTCCTCCAATCAGAGCGCAGGACCGCGCCTGTTCTCTTGGCACCGTTTACCAAATTCGTCCATTAGATTCTGAGCGCGCGCGCGGCCGGGTTAAATCGGCTAAAGCTGATTGCCATGGTGACGTCGCATCCTCTCTCCAGCATCTGGAACATCATGAAGAGACCCAGTCCAGTATGTCCTGTTTCCTACAGACAGCAGAGTGTATGATGGGAATGCTGTGCCTGCTAGCACACTGGGCCACTAAGCTCTTGCAGTGCACTTTGGGATTTTATGAGTGCACTGGATATTCTTTACTAGAAAAGGGCACAACGTCCAAAATAGTGCATTGTATAGTAGATAGGGTCTGATTTCAGACTTAACACAGAATCAGTTGTAGGTGGGATACTTGCTAATTTAGTTATTGACTTTTAAGATGGATTTCCTTGTATATCTATCTATCTATATATATATATATATATATATATATATATATATATATATATATATATATATGCATGCATGGTAAACGGACTACACCTTAGATATGAACACTCCTCTTCAGACCTGAACAAATATATATATATATATATATATATATATATATATATATATATATATATATATATATATATATATATATATATATAGTCCTTTTGTATTTAATGTGTTTGTTTGTGTGTCTGTCCTTCTTGTGAGTTTTCTCTCTTGGATAGTCTTTACTAGAAAAAGGGAAAGGGCACAACGTCCAAAATAGTGCATTGTATAGTAAATAGGGTATGATTTCAGACTTAACACAGAATCAGTTGTAGTTGGCATACTTGCTAATTTATTTATTGACTTTTAAGATGGATTTCCTTGTGGAGATAGATAGATAGATAGATATGCATGCATGCATGATAAACAGACCACACCTCAGATATAAACGCTCCTCTTCAGAGCTGAACGGGTATATATATATATATATGTATATGGGAATATGTGTTTTTTTGCGTGTTTGTCCTTCTTGTTCATGGTTTTTCACCAATTGGAGCATTCTTTCAGCTCTTCCAATCACAGGGGTTATATGTGGGATCTGCTCATTTCGAGGGCTCTACAAAATGCAACTATTAGCATGCATTTGAGAACAGTTATTTATGAAGATCATGCAAAAAAATACAGCAAATATAAAATGGCCTTTATTATCTTTCAGTAAACTTGTGTGTAAATATATTCGTAGGCCAAACCGAGTTAAAATATTCCCCTAAACAGTGAAAGAGTGCCACCTCAGCATGGTTTGTATTAATCTTCCAGTAATACAGCTCAGCCAGTTATACTGCAGCATTTGTTTTGTGCTAACTGAGTGGCTAGTCTTCTTTGTCTTAATTTTTGGATTTCTTTGGGATTGCTTTGTTTTAAGTCATTAATATTATCAAATTTTAAAATCATTTTTCACATTTGTGCATGCAATTGAAATAAATGACTGAAACTTAACACTGTAATCCGTATATAAAAATGCTATGCTAATTATACGACCCAAGCAAATTATACAATTTGAAGTCCAGCAATCAAGGTTTACATCCATTAATGAGTCTCCTTATATATAAATTATATCAACTCAGGAGCACTCGTAGGATACAAACGTTTTTCCAAACTAACCGTATGGCACAGGAAAGCCACATTTCTTGTGTGCATGCTCCTGCAAATGATTTACAAATACATTTGTTTGTATGCAGTTTGTTAAATGAGGCCCATTGTGTGGAAGGCATATTCAGAAATAATAATAAAACTATATAAAAAAAATGAAACATACTCAGAGCTAGGCATTACAGCTCCATCAAAATTTCAATATTGACCCATATTTCATTCCAACACTTCTGAGTAACCAAAGATCTGATAAAAGAATCTGAAAACATAAAGCACTGGGTAGTGATGGCATTTCTGGAACATGAAAAAAATAGAGGGGAGATATTAACATAAAGTGACAAATCCAGTTTGTCTGGGTTTCCTGTTGTCAGATTCACTGAATCATTGTTAAAGCCCAGTTCAAAAAAGAGGTGTGGAAAGCCACAAATGTTTAAAAAGAGGACAATGGTGATGCTGTCTTGACCACCCTGTAAAGCAAAGAGTAGCATACTCAGATCTGTATTATAAAAGTATATGAACTGCTTGTATTTTAAGACAGACTTGCATCGTTTGGATTTAACAGATGTACTCCCTTTTGGGGAATCAAAATGTTTTACTGTTGGGCGTGACAGGATGCGTAGTAGGCTTTCTGTAGTAGTAAGTGTTTAATAGCCTGATCTTGTCCGAACATGTAGTTCTTCATGTCAGTGCACAATAACTCTCTGAAGTGGTGGTATATGAGACAACACAGAGAGAGACTGTAGTCTCATCCAGACACACACACCCTTAATGCTGTGTGCGAAAGTTGATTTTTAGATGTAACACCATTTTATAGGGTGTTGTTGTTAAATCAGTGTAGCCAGTTTAATCACACTCTTTTGACGTCATTAGCATATATGCTTTAATATAAAAAATGGTTTCCGGTTTCCTTTCAGTGTCCAAAAACATGGCAGTAGGTGGATTGGCTACGTTAAATTGCCCCTAGGTGTGAATTCTCCCACCTTGTGCCTGGTGTTCTTGGGATAGGCTGTAACAGGCATGACCAGGATAAAGCGGTTAATGAAGATGAATGAATGAATAACTGAATACACTTGGAATTTAAGGGGTCAAAGCTGATATTTCTATAGGCTACATCAGCATGTTAGCACTGAGAAAGAACCATGTCAGCTCTTACATAGCTGCAGAGGCTCAGTCATCGAGTCATCCGCGTGTATATGTGTGTGTTGGAAGGTAGAAATATTACTGTGGCTCTTCTAAGTGAATCATCTCTCAGCACATGACAACTTTAATACATATATTATGAAGAAAATATGATACTCCATTGGATTTCCTCACTCACGCATATCAGTTTTTACTTCTAAATCCAGGATGTAATTTCATCTTATCTATTCAATGTGTACCAGTGACTTCATCATCATAGTGTTGCAGAGAGATTCTGTCAACGTTTATGAAGTTTATTTTGGTGTCTTTTATTAAATCTATCAAGGAGTGCCATTATTTAAAATACAGTCAATAAATTCAAGGCAGTGGTCTAAAATTTTACTGGACTAATGAGCTTCTTATTGCGGACACAAAAGTTTTTCTACTATAAGAAACGTTATATGTGGGTTTGAGGATTTAAACGAATGACATTGTCCTTCATGATGTGTGTGTGTGTGTGTGTGTGTGTGTGGGAGTGAGGGGACAGTAAATGCTCACTTTGCCTTTTCACTAATGTGAAATGAAACACATTTACAGTGAGCATAATTTGTTGTAAGCTCTCTGCTTGTCTGCCCCCACAGTTTCCTCATGTGTGTGTGTTTTTTTTTTCTTTTACATGCCTGTGTTTTGGCAAACTAAGCAAAAAGAGTGATTGATTTATTGCATTAAACATGTTAGAACACATTTCGCTCATATTGGTAAATTTGACATTGTTCTGCTGTTTGCCTATTTTGCTTTTATTCCCTGTTAAGTTAATTCTGAAATTATGTGTGTGCAAGCTGGGTCACTGTGGGTGTGTGTGGTGGGTTTGGTTGTATTGTTGTTTCTAGTCAGTTGGCTTAACCCTAGTCTTATGATGTCTTGCTAGCCAATTGCATCTTTTCAAACTGATTCCCATGGTGTGTCACTGGGCAGTGTAACACACTTTTATGAAAGCGTTATCTGCTATAATAGTATATAATAGTAGACATGCCATAATATAATAGTAGACATGATTGTAGGTTTGATTCTGTGGTGAAGCAAAGTGCAAATATTGTGACTAACAGACATTTTAAATGAAATGAGATAATGATTTATGTCAAACCTTAATATGAAATCAAGGGTGTGTCTGCCCTAGTGATTGGGTCCTGTCCCCTACTGAGTCTAATATGTACACGGAGCATTTTTTATCTGACAATTACAGCTTTTTCTACTGTATCTTTCTTAAATAAACAAACACAGTAGATTAAATCCGTGATCAGTTAGATTATTATATTATAATTTACACATTTTAGATGTAAGAGCTCAAATATTTAGTAGTTTTAGCTTCAAATCAAAGGTGCAGACTGTGTACTTGGTATGATTTAATATTAATTAGATTAATAAAACAACCATTCTGGGATGTTCTGCATTTTTGTTTATGTTTAGCTAGGGAACAGATACAGTCTCAATGTGGTGTAACTTGAGCAATGCCTCAAGGCAGCTAGCATACAATCAGATTAGCATTTTTGTCTGCTGCCTCTCTGTCTGTAATAAGATTTTGAGTTATATTACAGTTACACCTTCCCGAATGGGATGTACAGTATAACATCCTGCCCTAAAGGCTTCACTAGTTTCCCATATCGTAGAAGAGAGTCTCCTATAACCAGAGCACTTTCAGCAGGCTTCTTAGTGGGCGTTTTGCTGTTAGACACACAAAAATCTGAGGGGAGTGGTGCTCCTGCGGACAAGCCTTAGCGTTAGCATCAGCTTTGTGACTGTGCTGCTGAGTCGTCATCCATTTCCCAATTTTGAGAGCTCTAATGGCAGAGACGAGGGCTCACAGTGTACACCTAAGACATCTAGACATTCGTCTCTGATGTCTGGATGTGGACCATTATTGGCATTATTTTCTCCATCAGAATGGCTACTAATCTACACTTTTCACAAGTAAAACTATGACTAATGATGGAAGAAGACTAGATACATCTTTCTAGATACTTCTTAGAACATCTTTCACCCAATACAGTGAATAGGGCCAAGGTTATCCATGATGAAATACTGAGGATGTTTATTGTCACTTACTTATTTTGTCACTTACTTAGGGATTTCAGGATCAAAAAGAAACTTTGAAAAAAATTAGTTGCACGTGAAAAAGTAAATAATGAAAATGCAGCAGCTACTAAAGAATGTAAAGAAGAAAAATGGGGATAAATGGGGCAGGGGGGTGGAATGGGGAAAAAAGTGGAAAATAAAAATGTGGAAAGGTCTAAACTCTGAAACAGCTAGTCTCTCCTGAAAAATGGATTTGAAAACAGGAACTGTGTCAGGACAAATGTCACTGGATAAACGTGTCTGCTAAACAAACATGTATAAATGAAAGCAGTGGATGCAATGCATGTAGGACTGGGAGCATGTTCATGGGAATATGTTTGTCCAATCCTATTTGCATGACTTTAACGTGTTACACCAATAAATATAAAAATACTCTCATGCATTCGTATGCAAAAATAGACCTCTTTAACTTTTCCTGATCACAGTTCACTTGCCTTTTTTGCCAATACTGATTTACACTGCTTAATCAACTCTGATCTGTGACACTAACACTGACTTCTCATTTGAAAAGATGAATGTACGAACATTTGAATTTTAACACAAGCTGTTATTTCTTTTACGTAGATACACGCATCAATGTGTTGTAACAGACTAGCCGTGAGAATGGCCACACGAGAGTATTCACGTCATACTGAACTGAATTCTAATCTTTAGTAATCCAAGCAACTGTTAGCAAAAGGCAGTGCGTATCAAAAAAGCAGATAGCATTGCATATGAAAATCTCATCTTCGTCATTTACTGCTAGCTATGTGCTTACCAGGAAAGGCCAGAGAAGATAAGAGATTGACAGCATGGAAAGCTAAACAAATGGCATAGATAATACAAATGTGTCAGACAGAATATCAACATCACACATATAATTATCTTGCTAATGACTCATGGCTTGTTGTATGATGGAAGTGTTCTGTCTATAAGATCATCTTTAGTTTTAGAGAATGGGTTTGAATCATATTTTCATCTTATAATTATCTTACGGTAAAACTATGAAACCCTGATTAGAAGTGTGTGCCATTGAATTTTGTGCCAATGGCATTTAATGGCATTTCTTGCCATTAAACCCATTTAATTTGATATTAGTTAGTAAATGTTCAGACAAGCTCTTCCCATGACTCATGATTATGCAGTCCGGGCATGTCAGTGTGCAGCTAATTGTGTGAAAGTAGCCTTTCTGTTTCAGATCATTCTGCCAGATCATTATGTTAGTTAAATAGTATATATAACAACTGCCTAATACAGAGAACTGAGAACTGTACAGATGGAAATAGCTGATTTCTGTAAGAGTACTGATAGTTATCATTGTCAATGCAGAGTGGAATTGAACAAACACGGGTTCTGATATACTGATAAGAAACAGGTCCAGGATCAGATTTTCTATGTCTGTTATGATCTTACGCAATGTGAGCTAAAGCTGCCACACTAAATGTGAAGCAGCTTTCCTGCTCTGAGATGCTTAAGGGATATTGTAACCGAGAACGTAAGAAGATCCAGGAGTATGGATGTAACTGAATATGAATACACTATGTGGAATGAACAGATAATGTGTTCTAAACAGATATAACAGATATGAATAGGAGGGTAGCAGGCAGGCTTTGTTTTTTTGTTTTTTTTTTTGGTCACAGGGTTCACAGGGTGTCTGACTGAACCAGAATTCACAGACCATGCTGACAGTGCTGGCACCTCTGGTGTTTAAGCCATGCACACTTCGGGTTTAATTCAGAATATAGATACAGATAGTGGCTTTGCGTCACACCCCTATCCAGGAGGTACGTGACCTCATATCCTCTTATCTATTGTTATGGTAACGTTGTACAGGTTGTCTCAATGTCTCCTTCCCCTTCTCTCACTCTCTCTCTCCTTTTCTGTTACCCCTTATCCAAATCTCAATCCCCCACACACCCAATTCCCATGGCTTTTTAACCTGATTTACATAAAACACACACACACACACACACACACAGGGGATTGTAATGAGAGCAGAGGAAGGCACTTAACATGCAAAAATAAAGGTAAACAACTAGAGTACAAGCTTTGGAATGACCTGAATTATACAAACTGTGAATAATACAAGCAAAAACCTCTAAATGAGAGCCTGGAGAATGAAGGATGAGACTGCAAGTGGTTCATTAAACCCAGGATTTACTGAATATTTAACATCTTAATTCCCATTTTGACGCCTAATGATTCAGCGACATGGTCCCTAACATATATAATATGAACTATACCCAAATCTTTGTCATTGTGTAAGACATAATCTTCATGAATTCTTACAGTAGTATGTCATTCTTTTTGGCTGAGAGCATTGCTTTCCAATGAAAATTTTGTCACTTGGTTTGGAGGAAGTGAGGCACATTTTTGGGCGTGTTTTGTTATTGACAACTTCTTGGTTGTAGTCCATAGGGAGTGAGTCAGTGGGGTTCTGGGCAAGCCCAGCCTGGCTGTTTAAAAACCATTCTTTATCACATCAGCTGGAACAAGCACTGACTTCACTGTGGCTTACACACGTTTTAGGGTGTGACTGAGAACTGTAGGGCACTCAAATATCAGCCTTAGCATGGAAAGACTCATGTCTTTCACTCATATTTCATTGTATTATCTTCTCTGGTTGAATTATAGAGAAAACTGCATCCTTTATAAATCAAAAATAAGGAGTACTGGTTCAGACATGCCACATCCATAACGCAAAACTTTCACATCCATAATGCCAGTATTTCTTAAAGATGTACTCCCAAAACAAGAAATATTTTCAAATCTCTTTCTCTCTTTCAATATTATACACATGCCGCCTTATGTGATGGTATAGTCTCCCAAAAAAGTTTGTCCATTTGACATCACATCCACATCACTGATAAATTGCTATGTATTTGAAACATGTAAATTAATACATGCCTTTTTTTTTAAACATGTATCTGCATTTTCCTCAAGAGCTTAAATAATAACATAAGCAAAATGACTCAGTGGTCTTAAGCTTGTCTCTGCTGTGAAACATTTTGTTACCCAGTACCACAGTGAGTGCAAATGTCACATCCATAATGCTGGAATTGCTCTGTAATGCTGTTTTCCGTTCCGTCTCATTTCAGATCCTGTACATGTACAGTCCTGTGTGTAAGTAGTCTAATAAGTAGCAGAAAAAGCATTCTGATCTGTGTCTTGAGTAAACAGCTCAGTGAAATGAGGTAACTAGTATACTTTGACTAGTCATCCAGTTTGACTTTTAATCTCTCAAAGTGGAGACCGGAGATCTCAGGGGTCAGTGATGTATAGCCAGGATATAAACAGAATTATCTGGCATTCACACTAACTGGTTTAATTCTTCATCTAAATCCCACTAACTAAAAAACAAGCAGGAGTAACATTAGCATGAATCTACCTGTAATTTTAATAAACTAGAAAAAATTGATACAAACAGTGGGTGAAAAGTTCAAAAATAAAATAAAAATCTCTAATGGCGCCAATAAGATGTTGCGCATTTTGCAAATACATTTGGCATCTGTTCATGTGTCCTCTCATCCCAACTTTTTTTTTTCTTTCCTTTCGTCCTCAGAGGGAGCAGCTAAGATCTGATTAAGGAAATCAAAGAAGGACAACAAGTGAGTGCATGTAATGAAATTAGAAGCACCTCCTGTCTGCTGATCAAATTCCAGACCTGCACTCCAGAGCACAATTATCAGTTTAAACGATCGGATAAATTCAGTTTGTTTTCAAAGATTAACAAAAGATGTATCCTGGTCACGACAGGAGATGGATCAGAAACATTAATGTGGGCTGTTGAAACATTTCATTCATTCGTTCGTTTGTGCGTTCGTTCGTTCGTTCATTCGTTCTTTCATTCATTTGTTTGTTCTTTTGTTTGTTTGACTTTGTGCATTTTAAACCTTTGTATAAGCCACTGAATAATGTGAATCTTTATACTTTGAATCTTTTTGTACAATATCATTATTTTGTAGACATTATTAATATTATTATTATTATTGTTCTGCCTACTATATGGTATATTCCCATGTACTGAAGAATTATGGCTATTCTTGATCACTGCATCATGTTATTACGTGGTTATATCATAAATTAAATGACAAGTTAAAGAATTTTCATAGCATGTTGTATGTATTGCACTTTACTATCTGAGCATTATCACTCTACAGTTATGTAGAATTGATTCTGTGTTATACTAGTGCATTGATATGGAGTCAAACTGATTTCTCCCACCTTGCGTCCAGTGTTACCAGTATGGCTCTGGACCCTTTCCACGATAAAGTGTTTACTGAAGATGAATGAATGAATGATCAGTTAGGACACAAGATTTTTTTTATATGTAATGAGAGTTTTGAAACTTATTACCTTGATTTCTTAATCCTAGTTTTTAAATGCTTATGTATGTTTATATCTGTTACTTGCTTTGCTGAGTTGTCTATAGGGGCAGGCAGAAAAAATCCACGTTCACAACTCAGTACATTATAATTCTGTTGCAGTTACCTCGTTTGAGTGACCAATGACTTTCTAAAACCTGTTGCTATTAGACAGATATAAGCAGATGCTCTATTGATTTACTCACCTTTCCTGCACAATCATGGGGCAGAGTGTTCACTGCCCCATTTATCTCCATAGAGTTATTACTGCACCACATGATCAGAAAATTAGAACAGCAACAAGCGCTAATAAAGGGCAGAAATCATGCTGCCCCATTGCTTTATATGAATGTTTTCAGTGGAGTAGCAGTGGACAAGACAGTTAACCCTGACCAGGTTGCCATGTTCACAGTGTTTACACCAAATTGGGCTAGTTTAAAAATACTCTGTGGTCACCATGATCTTGTTCATCCACCAGAACATTAATTCATTAATGATGTTGAGTGAGAAGGCTTGGCATGCAGTCTGCGTCCCATCCCAAAGGTTTTTAATGGAGTTGAGGTCAGGGCTCTGTACAGGCCACTCAAATTCTTCCTCTCCAAACTTGGCAAACTAGGTCTTAATGGCGCTCGCTTTGTGCACAGGGGCATTGTCATGCTGGAACAGGTTTGGGCCCCTTAGATCCAGTGAAGACAAATCTTAATGCTACAGCATACAAAAACATATTTCCTATACAGTTGTGTGCTTCCAGCTTTGTGGCAACGTATGATGTGATGGTGTCCATAGAATTTTGGTCATTTGATTAAAGGCAACCATGGAGATTACTGAGAACAATTTAAAAATTATTTTCTCAGGGATGAAATTGCATTTATTTTAAATATTCTTTATGGGGGTCAGTAATTATATATTCTTTATGGAGGTCAAAATACTATAATTTAAACATTGCTTATGATTTTTGTCAAAGGAAATATAAGTAGTTATTGTATTTGCTTAAATGGAAAGCATTACGTGTAATGTTTATTTTATACTATCATTTTTGCCTAATTTCCTGTAAAATGGCAATAATGCTATAGTGCAGTTGTGATGAAGGTATATGCTGCCCCCTAGAGGTCAATTAACAGCATCACAGATTATCCAGGTTAAATTAGCATACTAACTTCTAAGCATTCATTTGTAATTTTTTTTTTTTAAATCAGTTTCTAAATATATTACTTGGTTTATCTTATTCACCATTAGCCTATTCAAAACAGTTTATGCAAATGAGCATACTGAGATTAGCATCCCCAGTGCATTGATTTAGTTGTATTGTCCAGTGAATTGTCCAATAATAGTTTAAAAATGGTTTGCTATTTATATGAAATGGGGAAAAAATCATATACTGGAGGTCACTTTGAAAAATCAATCAATCAATCAATCAATCAATCAATCAATCAATCAATCAACCCTGTACTGAAACTATCTTAATAATGTACAGAAATGCATGAAGATGTATTATAATTATAATGAAGTGTGAAGCATTATAATTTATACAATTTTCAGCATTAAAAGTTAAGACCTGCCTTACTAAATATTATGTTTCAAATACTGCACTACCATCAGAACAACTCATAAGGTGTTTATATGATGGAGTAGCTTTGCACTGTACTAGAGTATCTAATCATACAGTAATAATATATATAATGCATACATTCAACTGTGTATGTTATAAATAAAGACTTTGAAATAACTCTATTTACACACTGACGTGCTCCAAGCACTAAGTCTGGCTGAAATTATGTTTGAAAAAAAGGATCCAGCATAGCTGTGTAAATACACAGTTACTTTATATACCCTTTATTGCTTTTCTACTCCAACACACAAATAATAGTTTCCATCAAGTATATAAATGACAAGGGCCTTATGAACTACATTTATAACTACATTTTTATGAATAAAGTAAAAAAAAAAAAAAACAGCAAATTATTTTTTGTTTTGGTTATTGATCAATGATTTTGTGTATTAATTCGTGTATTTTGTGAAATTCTAACAATACAATGATTTAGTTAACAATAATAAGTCTTTATTGGTCTTATTACCAGTAAAAGTGGTATACACTTTTATTACTCAATCTAGCTTGTGACAGAGATTATAATCACTTCCCAAAGGTTTTATCTCCTTGAACAACAGGACGTTTTTGTTCCAAAGAAGGGTTTCGTTAAAAAAAAAAAAAAACACCATCCATTATAAACATACAGATGCTCATTACTACTTGGAGTACAACTCTTCCCATATCAAGCCCTTCAAAATACTCCATCTCTTCTTCTCAGCTTACGCAACTTAAACACATGTGAAGTGAGAATGAAGGTTTCCTCCAAACAAGTGAGGAAACATGTGATTATATCTTTTATAACTGTGGATTCCCTAAGAAAGTCATAAAAAATCTATGACCTAGTCTCCATAGATGATCTGGAGACTGCTTTTCTTTTCAAGGAACCTTTACTCATCTTCTACAGCCAGGATAAAACATCCATGACCTATTTTTCAGAAGTGAATTAAATGATCAGTCTACGTGTAACTCCAGTACATCTGCATGCAACTGTTCTAGTGCAAATGTATTAATACAGCCACTAAAATCACAGGCACTAAAGGATCAGTTTATTATACAGTGAGGTCCAAAGTCTGAGAGCACTAATGAAAATGCTTCTATTTTGCATTCTTTGCTAATTTAATTTTAAATAAATTTCCTAATTTTCCAATTTTCATTACAAATGATATTACTGGCAACAACTTCGGTGAAAAGTAGAATCGTTGAAATGTTTATATGAATTTCAGAGTTTCTTATGTCCCTTTTTTGCTTTACTAACAGTGTGCACTCGAGCTGGCATGGACTCCACAAGTTTGTGCAAAACCCTATGATCCATTTTAGATCAAATCTATCAGAGTGTCGTCTGAACACATTCTTCAGTAGAAGAGATCAGGCATGAGGAAAATCTGCCCTTATGTACAAAGCAGTTGGGACCTAGAAATAGTGCAGAATCTTGAATATTAAATATTCAAGAGAGGGGTGTGTAAGTGTGTAATTGTGTAAGTAAGTAAGTGTGTAAGTAAGTGTGTAAGTTTGTGTGTGTAACATTTACTTTTGTACTCTTTAAAAATTCTAAAATCTCTTTATTTCCAATTTTAAATGAAAATAAATAAATAAATTCCCAGATTTTCAATGTGGTCACAGACTTTTGGAGCCCACTGTATCTCCTTTAAGAGCCGTAATTAGTTGTACATTGAGAAACCCAGAGGAGACTGGTCGAGCATTTTGTCAAGCACCTTTGCACCATCAGAATGAAGGATTTCTCTTTACCAGTGGCGAAACACTTCGACAGCGATGGACATAACATTGATAACATCTCTGTTTGCATTGCTAGTTATTGTTAATGAAGTGAGGAAATGTAAGGAGAAAGAGCTCATCTATGCTCTCAAAACTCTGGAACCCCATTGAATTACAGCCATTCCCAACATCCACTGATTTCACCTACAGCCTAAGAAGCCTTTGCTTGCACAGCTGAGGGACATTTGTCAGAAATCTGTTTCTCTGCACTATGCTTAACTTGTACTACATCCACTGTCTGTACTATCTGTTCATCATCAGAGCCCTCTGCTGCCTGCTTGGGGAATTGCAATTGCAATAACAACATTGTTTCTGGTGAAACTCTTTTTTTTTGTTTGTTTGTTTTTTGCCTCTTTAAGAAAAATATAAACATAAGCTGATAAGGATATGAAGAATCTAGTCTGATGCATGGCAGAATTTTACAATTATCTTAAGTTAACTTGAAATGAAATTATCATTCTGCATATAAAACACCATTTAAACTTGACAGCAAACATCAACTCTTACTTTTATTACTGTCGCTGGGTTGTAAGAATTGTCCCTTTACTTCAGTACAGACAACTATGCAATTTGTTTGATTTGACACTGAACAATATATTCATATAATATAGCCTAGAATAACATATTAACTAAATAAATATAGAGGGACATTGCAGTTTGAGTTTAACACAATATTCTACACAATTGTTTGTAGACAGTCCCTCATTTATTCATTTTAAAATGAATACTTGATGAAGCCTCCTACAGAGAGAACAATAAACAAAATAAAAACCTAAAATGGTTCTTATGAAATGTATGTTAATTAGAGAAAAAGTGAGTAGTTTCTCCTGCAAAAAGTGTAAAATCGTAACCTTTATGTATAGTTTAGACAATTATTCTTGTTCATCCTCAAAGAGGGTGCCAATAATTCTGGAGTTGACTGTGTATATCTGCATAAGTTTACACGCACTTTGCTTCTATTCTCATGATAGTCAGAAAAAGGATGCAATGAAAATAAACTAAGCATCATAAAGCAATTATCAAGACAAAAAGTAAAAGTTTAATCAGAATGTACTGTATGCTACTGTAACCACAGACATTATTAACATTATTAACATTCTCTTCCCAATCAAAAGCTGTTCCTTATAGATATGACATGTGTAAAAAAAAAATTATTATTGTGTGACATCTCAGTCATCAGCAGTATATCAGCAGGAGGTTGATGCAGGTTTCCACAGAGAGGAGCACAAGCCTGTAGCGTATTCAAATCATTCGTATATTCACTGTATTTCTCCTGCCTTTCTACCAGGACCACAACTGAAAAAAATGTCTTTTGTGCTCTTCTGATATGATCTTGGGCAGGGCTTTGTCGTACGAGTAGTGTAAGGGCTGTATATGACGAGTCAGACTAGTTCTTTCTCAGTGATAATAGACTCCTGTGGCTGCTTCAGTGACAATCCTGTCCTTTTCCAGTCGCCCATAACACGTCCAGCGGGTTATCTGATTTTCATTTTTGATTTAGATCCATGGATTTGTCCATATCAGTTCAATGATACACAACTGGAATCAAATTATAAATATAAATAAATATAATTTAGTTAAAGTGGACTTTTAGCAATTGCTTTGCCACAGCTTTGTAATTACATATTATTATTGCAAATGTCAAAAGTGTCATTTACATGTAGATCCCTCACCATAACAATATTTATACACAGACTTAGCTTTAAGTTGTCCAGTGCTTGAATAGTCATAGAGTAGTCATTTTACATTAGACTGTAACACTATGTAAAATTATTCCCAGCCTGTGTGAGTTGCATTATGAGGACTATAAATTTGCTCTTAGTGGTCATATGTTCTCTATATTTATGTAATTCATTAAGGAATAAAGCATGACAAGATGCACAGTAAGAGAAAATTATTTATGATTACGATACTGTTTCCACCCTGAAGTTAATAGTTTTCCAAAAACAGCACATCCCACAGTGTATTATTCCTATTATACCACACCAATTTTCCCATGACTACCATTTTTAATTATATATATTTTACTTATATATAGTTATGCAAAAAGTTAGTTCCTGTTATATCTTATGTTAGATAAAAGCTCATTTCTTCACCAGTCTCTCTGTTTTTCTTTCTCCTGAAGTTATTCACAAAGCCTTCTGTCCTGAAGACTTTCCAATTATGTTACAGCTTGACCAGGTTTACAAAGCTGTGACACTGGAGACTCCTTCCAAAAGTGTTAAATTAACATCCCCTCACTGCAAACTTCACCACATCAGAATTACGCACTTTAATCCTTTTATATAATTCCCTGTGTTTTCTGTTACTATAGAAACAATAACATAACCACTATAGAAAATTAATCAGCAGCTTCTAAATAATCAGAATTATGAATTTAACTGTGATGAAATTTAGGACAACATTTACATTATACATATAAAACCACGTTTAAACATAATATCAAACATTGTGTAAGATTAAGAAACTATTATAACACAGGAATCTGAGCCATTTGATTACAATAAATGACCACAATTACTACAAATCTATATTCTGAAACTAGAAAAATGAACCTGTTCATTTACTTTTCAGGTAAATTTTTACGTCTGATCACTTTGTTTAAGTGGCATAAATCTAAGAGCCCTTATGCTGGTGAATCATAACATGTTCATTAATGTCTGCCGAGCTCCTAACATGTCACTTCTGTGTTCTTCGCCTCAGGTGAAAAGAGCTGGATCAGGTTCAACTGAAACTTGCTTTTTATGCTTTCATTTAAAAAAACAACTACAATAGAAACCCTGCTATTTTTTTTTTATTATTAAGTTACCTTTCTTCTCAACATTGAAACAAAAATTCAATTATAGCACTTATTTTAAATTAACCGATACAAGCGCACGGACAAATGTTTATGTTTGTTTGGCTTTTTATCTGGGAAATGTGATGAGATGAAGATGAGATGAAGTAGCTGCTGCATAGTAAAGTCAGTGACAGCAGGTTAGCTGTACTGAACAGGAAATGGCGTTTTTTTTTTTCTTTTCTTTTCTTTTTTTTAAAAAAAATTTTTAAAAAAGAAATATATGATTTGTATGTATGAATGTATGACGTGTTGTTAGTTAGTGCAAAATACACATCTTTACAAATGTGCTGTACTAAACTATTGTGAATAGCCAAATATCTACATCTTTTCTGTAGGTGTGTTCTAACGAGAGAAGGTAGATAAAATCCTTTTGCTGAGTTGGTCACAGGTAGATTAGCTGTCATGACTCATGTCACCCCCCTAAAAAAACTGTCTGGACTCTTAGGTGGTGAAAGTATTGAATTACTATGCAAAGTTCTATGTAAAGTACAGAAGTGTAAGGTCTTAAATTTACTTAAATATGAAACTAAATGCACAAGAAGAAAAAGACATCTGCCTCAAATCTTTAGTTACAGACGGTAAATTAGTGCTCCACCAAGTAACCAAGGCCTGGGGGAAACATTATCTAAGGCTAAATTAAAAAAAAAAATCCGCTTCCTAAGATTCTTAATATCTCAAATGTCAGCTAGACAAACTAGTTGAGTCTCTAACAACTAGCTGTTACAGTACAAACCTCCTTGCTAACTACAAAGTGTACACAACAGATTACAGTGATAGGTTTTAAGTCTCATCTCATTGTTAGGTCTCGGAATTTTGATTTGTTAGGGATTTAGATGTAGTCGAAGCTCCTTGATGCTTAAAAGTCACTTTATGACTTTACAAATATGGGATTATAGAGAAATCTAGTGATGTTTGGGAATGCAGTGAGCAGAAAATAGAGGATTTGTCTTTTGAAATGTAGTAAGTAAAAAAAAAAGTATTAGGTGAAAGAAGAACTGAAATAAAGTACAGATACTTTAAATAAGACTGAAGTACAGTAGCAAAGTAATAGTGTTATAAAATAATGTTACTTCCCGCCTCTTCATGCTGCACATATTAGTGAAGCAGCAGTTTTCTTCTGTGGGATTTGTGTATAAAAAGAAAATTAATGAACGCTCACCCAGTCCCTAATGCTTTCATTATGTTTGTAACCTCGTGGCCTTAAGATGAAACTTAATATTTCATACAATCTGAGTGGGAATTGTTATGGACTTGCAAGCATAAGCATTGTTGTATGTGGAGTCTATACATGTCTGTAACTGTAACATGCTGCAGGACTCCAGGGTAATTAACACCTGACCTTTCAAATGTCACAAGAAGCCAAGAATCGTCCTGTCACCTCCTACCTGAGTTCTCAGTGAGGGGCAGTTAGAAAGTATTTATAAGGGTTCTATGCAAAAGCTTGTTTTCTTCGAAAAGCCCATCTTTCTTCTGCACTGTTACACCCACATGGGAGGTGCAGGCCTCGAAGGTGAGCTAGAGATAGGCGTGTGTGTGTGTGTGTGTGTGTGTGTGTGTGTGTGTGTGTGTAGCTGTTAATGGCTATTGTGTCTCTCCGAGATGATCAGCTCACTGTAAAATCTTTGGCTTGAGTACAACTGAAACTGCTTCCTGCATGTTCCTACCTGTCATGATCCGGCACATAACATGCTGGGTTTCTTCTTCTCCCTCCTTCACTTGTTCTCTGGCTGTCTTGCGCTTTTCACCCTGACTTCATACCTGTGTTCGATTGTCATGTTGGCTTTGTGTTATGTTTGGTTGCCTATATTTCTCGTATCTCTTCTTTCTCTGTGGGTCAAGAGGTCGTTTTGTAGCCTGCGAGGTTCTTAATGTCACTCTTTATTGTGCTTGTATTAAAAATAGAAATGGAGAGGCTGCATTGCATGTGCGAAACTGAGTATGTGTTTCACACACACACGCACGCACTCTCTCTCTCACACACACACACACACACACACACACACACATGCAAACACACCCCACAACCAACTTCTTGCACAGATTTCTTAAGAAGTGTCACATTTTGGTGAACTGAGCTTGGCACAGAATTTTCATTGCTTACTATGAACAGTTCTATGAATTTTGAAAAACAGGCATGTAAGCAAGACACCCATATTTATTGTATATATTTGCCTAGGTTATTTTATCATGATATTCAAATAATGTGGATGTTTGAATCCGTTCTATCCACCCTAGTGTTATGTATATAAATTTAATTCAAATAAAGTTCTAACTGCTCTGGGGATTTGCATGCACCCCCAACTGCTGTTTTAATCATTTTGTCTTTGGAGTCCAGGACCACAGCTGAAAACAAATTAGCTTCTTATATAACCATGCAACTTACTTCATAATGGGAATTAGCCTAATGGTGTCCATTAACTACTTTTTCCCTGTATCTAGTGATTTTGATTTTTGTTCAGAGGAAACAATTAAGGGAATGTCATTGTCCAAAAATTATACTGTTGGACAAACAGAGAGCAGACACTTATGTGATTGTTAACATGATGGCATGCAATAAAAATTTTGTGACATCCATCCATAACCAAACTGATCAAGGCTTTGAATAGAACAATACAAGCATCTATATAAATAATGATCATTAGCGGGTCAGAATGAGGACATGGGTGCACAGTGCCATACGCAGCAAGCGTGCTGTTTAGGGCCTCAAACCAGTATAGCCACTTGATACATTATCTTCCCTTTGTGAAAACTGTGTGTGTTTTATAAATCACTGGTGGCTGAGAACTTGATTGGGCTGTAAAAGAGGCTTAACCGGGCTAGGCAGAGGAACACGTTCCCTCCAGTGCACAAGGCTACAGCTTGTTCTTGTTCTTCAGGCCCCAATCTCAGTCTGCCAGTCCCTTTATTCAGCCTGGTTAAGGTTTTGTCAGGTTTCAGTTGCTTCAGTTTGGTCGTTGAGATTTTCACAGAAAAGTGCTGAGGTGTGTCCTAAGCATGTGATGACTTGCTCTTGTACTTCTTTCTGGCATTTTGATATCAAGTCGCAAATCTTTCAGCGTCATGTGTCACTTGTTGGGAGTGAGACAGAAAGCAAAACAGTTTACAGTTGACCTGTTGTCCTGTGAGGAAAATTTACACCCAAATAGCTCTAATGGCTGTTGTGCATGTGCGTGTGTGTGTGTGTGTGTGTGTGTTTGTGTGTACATATTTGCACATGGATGTATGTGTGCACACCTATGCTTCAAGCTTACACAGGAAAATGTGAAGCTTTTACAGGAAGACATACAGGTGCATCTTCTTCCAGGGATCACATGATGCACGCCCTCATTCTGCATGTATACACTACAAAAATGAGAATCGCAGCAAGTGAAAATATCTTGAATATGGACAAATGCATCTAATATTTTTTGTTATGAGCTTCTTATGAATCAAATGTAAGATCGTTCAGCCTGTTTTAGATCCTTTTAGTCATTTCTTATTATACTGGCAAATAATTTTGCTTCTTAGTAGTAAATGTTCAAAAATATGTCTATAAATGAGTTTAATTAACATATT
Organism: Pangasianodon hypophthalmus; assembly: GCF_027358585.1. Taxonomy (NCBI): domain Eukaryota; kingdom Metazoa; phylum Chordata; class Actinopteri; order Siluriformes; family Pangasiidae; genus Pangasianodon; species Pangasianodon hypophthalmus. The sequence goes on along the minus strand of NC_069719.1, from coordinate 19,668,130 downwards.
TGGTTAATTTTAATTTTATGATAGAAAATGTTAGATAAACATGACTATATGACAAGATGTTTTTGCTTGCAGTGTAATATGCTGTATATAAACTACATTTCTCAAATTTGCAATCATGCAGCATGTTTTTAAACCAAAATTCTAAGCTGCTTTGTTAACGCAGTGCTGTAAAATAGCTTAAATTCACTCCTCTTGATAAACACATCTATGAAAAACTGTTCAGTTCACCGAAATGTGCAGCTACAGAGGCCAACTGTATATGAAGCTCATCATCTTAGAGTCTTCTACTTTTTGTTCTACGCATGTCATGTTGTTGGTCTATGGGAAAAACTCATAGCAGGGGATGTTTGAGGAATGTTGTGTGCTCTGTTCCTCAGCATTCCAGAAGCTGGCTTCGTGTAGCATCTGCTTGCAAACTAACATCAAGCAGCAGTGTGACACATTTTAAAATGCACAAACATTTCCGTAACTGGTCGAAGGAGTTGCTTAGCTCTCATTCCAGTGCTCTTCTTCTGTACTGTTGTTGCTTTAGCACTTCAGTCAATTGCATCAAATATTTGTTGGTTATTTGATGCAGACCACGTGTTTTTTTTTTTCTAAAAATATCTTTAGGTAATGGAAGGCGTATAGAGAAATGCTTTGGGAATCTGTTGGTCTAGCAAAGCATGTGTGAGTGTGTGTAGGTGTGTGTGTGTGAGAGAGAGAGAGAGAGAGAACCAAAAAAAGACAGAGATAAGCGGGTTAGCTCATTTGGATATACTGTGTTTTTTGCCGTTCAGCATTTGTGCATGGAAATATGGGCCTGTAGCAGTTTTCAGCTTGTGTAGTATTACTTCATGTGCATGCAAAGCCATAATACTGAACATGCTGCTCAATTTATATTGGTGGATGTGGCTTGTCTCTAAGAACCCTTTACTTTTGATCAGGTGATAAGACTGGACACAGACCAAAAGAACTATGTTCTCACAAAAACAGAGCTCATTTATTGTGGAATTTAATGATGAAACTAGAGACGTGATGCAATGTTTTTTTTTTTTTGTTGCTTTTTTTTTTAACAGATTTTTGATCCTGACAGCTTATCAAATGACCCAGTGGCCTGTTTTAACACCTAAGCTTGAGAGTGTATTACTTTGTGCTAAAAACATGTTTCAACCTGTGAGGTTTTGGCAGAAAAAAATTGGCTCTGGATTTCTCAACAGCTTGTAGAAAAAAAAAAAAAAAAAAAAAAAAGCAAAAGTGGAGCCAATGATCTGAATTAATAGTGTCAATATTTGCCAGTTTCAATTGGCAAGAGCTGCTGTCACCTCACACAGAACATCATGTAGACTCGTAGCATATTCATCCTCGTTATCATTATGACTGTTAAACAGGCTGTCTATACGCTTTCTCTCTTTCTCTCCCACTCTTTCCTTTCTACCTGTCCCCAATGTACCTCCTTCTTCTTCCACAATATTTTCCCTGCCTATCTGTCTCTCTCTCCTTCTCAATGGCTATGTATCCCTTTCCTTCCCCCCCTATCTTTGTCCTCTCCTTTCCGATGCCTATATCATTCTCAAGCTGTGTGTTAATTCACAACAAACCATGTGTCATGGCTCTCAGAATCCCAGAACGCCTTGGTGCAGAGTTGAGCATATGGTTAAAGGCAGGAGGAGGAGAGGGCATGTGAGCATACGGGTCTGTCGCACTGTTTGCAGTGTAAGCATGCTGCATGAAGTGATAACATCTTCCCAGGAAAGCTTCTCCAAAAACAATGCTCTTCATCTGGACTATTTCTGGGGCTAGCCTATAGGATGGATTATACACACACACACACACACACACACAGAGTAAAACATAGCGCATACACAACAAAGGGGAAAACGGTTACACTATTGACATTTGCACTGAGTTATCAGTACTCAGTTGTGTTTCTGTGTTTAGCCCATATATTGGCTTTTTGTCTTGAGGGCATAACTGGTCAAATAGCGTGCAGGAGCCACCCACCATTACATAGAGCAAATAGGATGCGGTCTGGTTAATGAGCTAGTGCTGGAGAGAGACTGGTGGCTGAAGCCTGTTGATATACACTGGGCTTAAAGCGAAGGTGAGGCCCACCCTCGAGGACAGACACAATAAGCCCAGACAAGCCTTGAAAGAAGTCCACATTTGCATCTTATTTCCCTGACATCCTGGTGTTGAGTGGGCAGCTACCCATAACTATAGAGAGAGAGAAAGAGAGAGAGAGAGAGAGAGAGAGAGAGAGAGAGAGAGACTTTCTTCACTATTGAGTAAATAGACAGAACAAACAGATAGGAATCTCACATCCTAGGAGAACTGTTAACTGCCAAGAAATCATTCGGAAAGTCCTGTAGGAAACAGATGGATATAATTTCACACTTACTGACTGTTCTTCCAATTACTTACCACCCAAAACTGTTCTTAACATCCTGTGTGTTGTCTAATGGAAATAAGTATATTTCTTTCAAACTAATGAATTTGTTGACATTTCAAACTTGACCATATCATATCATATCATATCATATCCACAGTTCTGTTTGCCACAAAAACTTTGATTAACTTCATCATATAGTGGCTTAAATAATAACGAGCTGTCTCAATACCTGCTTTCATTGAACTTTTAGTCTGGTTGCTTATTATGACATCTTGTGTGACTCACATGTCCAGAGAGGATTAGTTGTGGGTCCATGAACTTTCCATCAGCATATTACTACCAATTATCACCAATTGTACTGGCAAGGATGTTTAAGGATGTTTAAGGATGTTTAAGGATGTCGTGGTTCTGTAGCGTTTTCCATTGAAGTGTTGTTTAAAAAAGATGTCCCTGAGAACTTCAGTAAGCTCCTTCACCTTCACCATGACTGCTACTTGTTGTCTGAAATCTTCCCAGCCAGTGGCGATGTCTTTTATAACGACACCAGGTACAATTCGCATGAGAACATTTTTATGCAGCTTGGTTATCTAGAACTTTATTTATTTATTTATTTTTATGTAACCTGACCATCAGACCCAACTGCTGCCACAAAGGTAGAAGCACACGACTGTGCACCAAGCCCTGACCTCAACCCCACTGAACACCTCTGGGATAAATTGGAACATGGACTGTGCCCCAGGCCGCCTCACCCAACATCAGTGCCTGACCTCGCTAATGCTCTTGTGGCTGAATGAGCACAAATCCCCAAAGCCACACTCCAAAAGCTAATGAAAAGCCTTCCCAGAAGAGTGGAGGCTATTATAACAGCAAAGGGAGGACTAAATCTGGAATATGATGTTCAAATAGCACAGGTAAGTGTTACAGTCAGGTGTCCACAAACCTTTGGATATATAGTGTATATATAGTTTTAATAAAGCATGTGAATACTTTTTTACCTGTCAGATTTGCTTTTTAAATATATCTTTGTTTGTGCTTATGAATACATACTTTTTTACATTTATATTTATAAGTACAAAGTCAAAAGACTTTGTATGTGTAAATCTGAAGTGGATATATGGACTGGAAGTATATTAAATAATAAAAACAACAGTGTCTGAATACTTATTTCCCTTCGTTGTATACATCACAGGGTGACAAACCACGTAATTTGCATGTGTTAAATCAGGTTAGTTAAAACCACAATAAGTGACCAACCACTAAGAATACTGGTAATGTTTTCCTCTTATGCAGGCACATTAAAGGTAAGGTATAGGTAAGATATATATATAAATTTTTTAAAAAAGGGTCTCAATGTTTAAATGGGTGGAGTTGAATAAGATTTGAATTATTTTTTACTTATTGAGCCCATCCCCATTCCCACCCATGTACATAAAGCTCCGCCACCAAAACTAGATTTAGCATGCTAAAGTAAGCATTAGCAAGGACATGACATCACTTTCAAGTGCACTTGCAGTCAACTGTTTGAAAGCCAAATTACAACTCGTGACACATAAACATGCAAAAATTGTCCTCATAATGATTTAAGAGGATGTGAAGGGGCATTGGAGGTGTGACTATAAAATGAAAATCCAAATATAGATTGGATAAATGACAAACATACATTCGTGCCAGACGACACATTTCCAGACTGTTTTTTTTTTCAGCTATAAAGCCACTTGTTCTGAGACTAAACTGGCTAAAACTCTTTTTTTTAATATTATTTCTACATATTTTTCCACATTATATGTAGTAGTAATAAATAAAAAATATTGACTATTGCACCTTTAATGGATAGAGAGTCGGACTTGCAACCCGAAGGTGAACCTGAAGGTTGTGGGTTCGAGTCTCAGGTCCGGCAGGGATTGTAGGTGGGGGGAGTGAATGACCAGCGCTCTCTCCCACCCTCAATACCACGACTGAGGTGAGACCCTTGAGCAAGGCACCGAACCCCCAACTGCTCCCTGGGCGCCGCAGCGAAAAAGGCTGCCCTGTCTGTGTGTGTGTGTGTGTGTGTGTGTGTGTGTGTGTGTGTGTGTGTGTGTGCGTGCGCGCGCGCACTTGGATGGGTTAAATGCAGAGCACAAATTCCTAGTATGGGTCACCATACTTGGCCACAAGTCACTTCACTTAATAGATTTAATGGACATATAGTAACATGAATGGCTTGCTTTCTGTCTTTCATAGCTCATGCTCCCAAACATATTTGGGAATTGGCTATAAATAAAATGTGTGACAGTGTAAATCAAGGTTAGCTAATGTTTAGGCTGTGCTTGTGTTTGCAGTCAGTGATGTACTGTATCTTAACCTTCCAGAAAGCCTGGAGTGAGCCCTTTCGAAATAAATGAACCCATCCATTGGATTAAAACATTGGTTGATTCCACTGTTATTTCCTAACAATGTTAGTGATTAATATGACGTATGAAGGCTCCTGAAATCCTAGCTGGTTTAGCTGCATCTATCTGGGCACCACAAAAAATCCTGATTGGATTATCTTATTTTGGACATTTCATAATTTTAATACTTTTGTTTTAGACTAAAACATAATGTTTTGAGTGTGCTACTACAATACTTGCAAAGACTAAATGCAAGCATGGTCCATCCATCCATTTTCTGTACTGCTTATCCTACACAGGGTCGTGGGGAGCCTGGAGCCTATCCCAGGGGACTCGGGGCTCAAGGCAGGGGACACCCCAATGCAGGGCACAATTGTGCACACACACACACACTCACTCACTCATTCACACACTACAGACAATTTAGAGATGCCAATCAGCCTACAACGCATGTCTTTGGACTGGGGGAGGAAACCAATCCCCGGAGGAAACCCCCGAAGCACAGGGAGAACATGCAAACTCCAAGCACACAGGGCGGAGGTGGGAATCGGACCCCCAACCCCGGGTGTGCGAGGCAAACGTGCTAATTAACTAAAATTATAGATATGTAATATATGATATGTGACACTGCAGGACAGTCAGCGTAAAAATTAAGTCTGTTTGAGTGTGTTTGGGATATGCATTCTTGGTCTTGAATGGTGTGATTTTACTTGATTGGGATTAACCATCAATGCGCCTCAGGCATTATAAAGGGTGTGTGTGTGTGTGTGTGTGTGCATGTGCGTGTTTCTGCACATGGAAGTGTGTTTTTGTATATAACAGCATAATTGTGCAGGGTGTACTTCATGGGTGTGGGTTGGTTTATGTTTCTAAAAACAAGTGAATAATAGCTGACAAAGTTTTTATATACATTGTTCTGTGTGTTTTTCATAAGGGCTGGCATATAATAAAACTTAGATCTAGCTGCCATTTTGTCTGTGTTAAGAAATACATGGTGGGGGTTCATCAAGCAGTGAGAAGTACAAATACTTCATCCAGTCACTGTCTTATACTAGATCCTTTAGAGAATCATTGTGTTACTGTACTGTGTCCATGTTCGTACCGGTTTATACTGGCAGGCGCTGGTGAATATCAGACTTACAGTATCAGACGTATGGAAGTCGCAGAGTCATTTTCATTGCGAAAACGCTGGAAACGCACTGCTTGTTCTTCCCTGAGGGGGAAGAAATGATGTCATCACATCTTATGATTTTTCTGTAGCCAGAACTCATCCAACAACTTGAGTGCAAATATAAACACTGAACTAGCTCAAGCAAGTGTCCCTCTGATGAGCTGTGTGTGTGTATGTGTGTGTGTGTGTGTGGGTGTGTATTGTGTGTGTGGGTGTGTGGGTGTGTGGGGTGGGGTGGGGGTGGGGGTGGTTTGTATCTGTGATACCATCTCTAAATCCTTGTCCAAGGGCATGTTCTGTGTATTTTTTCTCAATATGTGTGTCATTATAGAGTTTTAATCTCTAACCCTATGTTGTATGAGGTACTTCTCATGCACACTGTTAAAGCAAGGAGTCTCCATGGTTAGGCTATTACAACATACAGTTAAGCTGAAAAATATTTAACTAACTTCAGCACTTTTAGTACAGCAGAATTTGCTTATTGCCCTGAATGTTGTGAAGGCCTAAATGTCCTACATGTTGTTAACTGTCAAGAATTCACACATCTGCCCGCTCTGAACTTTTAGTATTTTTCAAGGCAAAGCATATGCAAATGAATCCCTGAGGTGCAACTTGATAGCAATTGCATTAACCACTTTCTGCTTTTCAGTAGTGGCTTGCAAATGCATGTTTAGGATAAAAATAGTATTGAATGTTTACTCAGTTTATTTCCCATGCTGCTGCAAACCATACATGTAAATAGTAAGACAAAATTAGAATAATATTTTAGAGCAAAAACATTAACATTATTTTTAATTGTCCATATGTAGGGGCATAAATTCCTTCAAGGAGAGAAATCTAAGAAATTACATTCCATCACTTTTCCAGTTTTAGAAATGTTTTTATGTTGCTTTGCTAAATTACATTATTTTTATTGTGAGATTTTATTGTCATATCTATCAGGAATCTTGGCTTTTGTATATGCTAGGCACACTACTTGCCAGGATTCAAACTATTTGTAAACTGTACACAGATGTGGAAAGTAACAAATTGCATATATTTATAGTGAAGACATTTGTCTTTTGATGTATGTCTGAATGTTGCTTTAATTTTTAATTGAATACGGTTTGGCATGTTCAGCTTCACATATAGTTCACATACAAGAAAATCATTTAATGTCATTCATCACACAATTAATCTGTCAGATGTTATTTTGATTATGATGTGGAATCAACACTAGACATACAAAAATGGGAACAAGAATATGAGCAAGAATGTGAAGACATATTTAATCAATTATATTAAAATGACTCTTTAGTACCTTAATGAATACAAACTCACTTCTCCATCTTAATAGTATTTTTTTAGGATAAAACTACTTTGCACGACCCACAGGAACACAGGAAGAATTAATGTAAGGCAACAGTATTTTTATTTTCACATAGTTCATGATCATAAGAAAGAATGAGGGGTCAATCCTTATAACACTAAGGCCATGGTTTCACAGTTTAAAATCATAATGTCTGATTATTATATTTTTGCACTCTAAAATGCGATCCTCGACCTCTCACACTTTGATCATTTTAGAAGTAGATTGTGGATTAAGCCTACTGGGATTACATTTGATCCTAGTACACTGAGAAACCCCCTTCACACCACTGAGTATCATTAAGAATCGTCTCCCCTCCCTTTTCTCAATGGATAATAGCTTCTCTTTAGAGTGTGGTTTCAACAGAAAGTGACTCCCCATTAAAAAAATGCAGTGCTGATGTGGTGCAAATGCAGAGAGATGAAAATCCTGCATGTGGGCTTTAGGCAGGAAATAGTTTCTGAATTGTCACTGTAAATCATAAATAATTACAGATCAATGATTTTTTGAAACAACAAGAAGTGAGAGTAAACTTAATTTTAACTGTTTTTACATTTGGTAATTAGTACACGCTCCAAAAAAATGACAAAGGTTACTAAACTGTACCTTTCCTTCCCACTGGGGGTGGTCTTTAACCACTTCAGGTGCATGAAGTGTACCTTTAAATGATTACACTAAAAGTTAATTATAGGTACATCAGTGGTCCTTAAGGTGCAGCTATTTACTTTAAATAATTTTTAAAAGCACACAACACATTGCCATGTAAAAATACAGTATATACTTTAGATACAAAAGATGTAGACTCCTCTACAGAAGTACTTCTTAAATTGGGGTCTGGGACCCCCGGGGTCTGCGAAGCATAGCCAGGGACCTGTGATTTTAAATTTAGATACACCTACGATTATCAAAATTATTACTATTCTTATTGAGTTTGAATTATTATTAGCCTTTTTGACTGGCCCTTTGAACTGAACAGATTTAATCAAAACCTTAATAATTCCAAAACCTGCAGCCTGTAAATAATGTCACCTTGGAGCTAATGAGTTCTGCCTGTGGAAAGTTCAGGAATAGAAAGCGCTATGGCTCTAATAAATAGAATAGAATAGAAAACATTTTTATTAATACTACACATTTAAATTATGTTCATGAGAGGCTAAATGTGTCCTGAGGGGTCCGTGAAATGAATTTTGCAGTTAAACAGGTCCCTGGTTACAGAAAGTTAGAGAACCCCTGCCTTTAGAGTGTACCACTGCGTTGAACGACAAAAATACATTTTAGTAGTTTTTGTAGATCTCATTGAGAAGTCAGGAACAAGACATATCTGTCTTAAACTAGAATGAACTGATTTTTGGTATAGTTTCTGTAGTCATATTGGGGCACCTGAGATTAGACTGCAATAACAAGTATTTCAATAAGAGTCAATTGTTAAAATAATATGTATAACAAATCATGCATCCAAATAATGTAGCAGTTGTGTTTATTATAGCAGATTATCATTTAGATGAGTATGTCTACATTTTAAATATATCATTATAGCCCCTCGCAGATGATCAGAGAATCACACGCACAACCAGGTCCCGCTAATTCCACCTGCTCGCTGATTGGTCCTTTCTGTTTACTGCGCTGATGGACCAATTAGAAGTTGGTCCTAAGTGTAGTTGCATATTAGGCCCCGCCCCTCAGGTGTAACCCAATCCGATGCCCTGTCACAGGTAAAACCGGCCCTAAATTTTGAGTATATCCCAAAAAGCAAGAAAAGCTAACAAAACCCGTTCTCTCGCCGACAGCCGCAACCGTAACCCTCATTCTCTCGTTCCTCTGCTGGAAGAAGACGGGTCGGATATACAGTACCAACTAGAAAGTCCAGTCCGACCAAAACGAGATGTCACAGGAGCATGACAAGTAAGTGTGTGTGTGTGTGTGTGTGCAGTGAATAGCTGAGGTCCGTTACAGGACGCTACTCATTTGGAGCAGCTGTCAGGAGAACCGCTTCGTCCGGACTGAAATGTAGAATTTTTTATGTATTTTATTTTAGTTATTTATTTATTTACACAGAATTGTTTTTAGGAACGTTTTCCTTTACTTTCAATAGACGTAGGCCTATTTTTATTTACTGAAAAGTCAGTTCTTGAAGGGTTTGTGGTCGTTATTTTAGGCCTATTAAACGTCGAGAGCTGTGGTGAGAAGAGCGCGAGCTGTATATGTGGGACTGAGCAGCGCGCGCGGAGTTTCGGCTCTGTTCCACCTGTCGTGTTCAGACCCGCGCTGCTCACACACACACACACACACACAGGTGTACTGCACCTGCCGCGCGAGCTCTCCGTGCGCGTTCCCTTCTTACCGTCCTCGCTTTCCTCACTTAACATAACCTGTGTTTGTGCTAACTGACTAGTTTTTAGCCTTAGAAAACTAAAGGGAACTAGTTAGCTGACTACAATATAATTTTTTTCAGTTTTCAGTTGTTGTTACTATTACTATTACTATTAATACTATTTTAAAGCACCCTGATACAGGTTTGAAGCTACTTTTTTCTCGGTGTAATCCTTAACAAGTTGTGACAGACTGACAGGAATTTATCGCCTCATGACATTTAATGGCGTTTAACTCCTTGAAATGTAATTTGAATGTAATTACCAACGGCTGCTTGTTTTTTTTTAACCTTATGTGGGTTCATTAGTGTTTTTTGTTTTGTTTTATTTATTTTTTATTATTATTTTTGAGTTCAACGACAGAGAGTCTGTTGACTCTAGTGAAATCGTACACCTTTTTAGGCGTTGGCTGTTTTTTTTTCCCCCCAGCAACAAATTGTGTTTAAGCCCATTGTAAATTGTTAAAAACTTCGAAAAACTTCTAAACAAAACTGAAGAGCAGATCGTCAGAAAGACGTTTGCTTGTTGGAGTTTGCAGCTCTGTAGGCCTACAAAACCAGCCACGCAAAAACATTTCCACAGAGCAGGTTAGATCTGAGGGCATGTGACATTTGGTGGAAAACAGCTACAGGTCTTAAATAAAGGTGTTAATGAGATTCAGTATACATACTAACAAAACAAGAATGTTAAACCAGTTTTAAATAAATCGTTAAACCTGCCAGACCCAACAATGTCATGCCAAAGTTTGTTTAGCACTTTCTGTGAAATTTGCCTCCTTCTGGTTCCAAGCCCTTGTAGACTTGTGTATGATTTAAATGAGTGACCTCTTGCATGAACTGTCTCCTACCACGATTAAGTCAACTTAATAGTTGCTGGCAAAATAGTAGTTTACGCTGGCAGTAACAGACCTACATCCCATTTGTTTGCGTACTATTCTGAAATGTCATGAAAGTGGTTGAGGACGTTGCCTTGGAATCCCAGCAGAAACTTTTTTCTTCTTTCTTACTCCACCGGGATATAGTCAGGATACGGTGTAAAGTCTATCATTACCCATTTCGCGCATGATCAGCCCTCTTGTTTTTAGTAGCGGGATTGCGTTCCCACTCAGGTTTTTATTGTCCCGGGATAACGGATCTATCAGGTTGCAGTGTTAAAATCAAACGGAGCTGGAGCAGGAGGGGGTTAAAGAATGGCACAATTAGTTATCAGATTACTGCTAATCCCCGCTGCGTCAACAATTATCCTATAAGGACGCGTCGGTGTTTCCATGGCTATGCATTATAATATTGGCTTTGTGAATCAAAACCTTGTCACTTCAGAATGGCATCACTGAAGTCTTTCAACAGCATACAGTCATATACTGCTTTCTAAATTTGAGTGATTATTACTAAACTATTAAACTTACTAAAACTATTTTGGTGTGCATTGAACTGAAAAGATCTTTATCTTTCCAAGAAATAAAGCTGTAGTTTGTGGACTGTCTGTTTGAAAGTGTCATTTGTAATCTCCTTTCTTCACCATGTAGAAATAACTACACCCAGTTAAAGGCACACACTGTCTCGTTCTAGTTAAGTAATACACTTCATAAACAATAAGTCAGTCGACTGCAGAAAATGTCTCCTGGAAAGTGATAGCTACAAATGTAGTAGAAGGATGTTCGAGAGTAAGAAGAACTCAGAGTTTTTGTTCTCAATAAAACAATACACTGGGTGATGGTAAAAGGCTCTGTAATGTCAAGGAAGATCATTCTGTCAAGATTCTTGACAGCCACCCAATGAGGAACTGCGATCTTTGTCGGTCTTACTGGAAGAGCCAGTAGAGCATCTTGTCAGGCAGGAAGTGACTGAGATTTATTCCGCTTTCAGATGGGTTTACCTTAGCTCACCATCATAAAGAAAACCTTTGACTGCTTTATGTAAAAGATGTACCTTCATTTGTCACTGTCATTTCACCATTGCACAACCTAGCCAGTATAACTTCTTCAGTTAAACAAGGCTTTTGTTTATTTTTGAAGTCCAGTCACCTGAGGTTTCTGACTGGTTTCTCTTTAGCCCATTTCTACACAAGTGTTTCTTTTTGTACATACCTTTACAGATGACTAGTAGTGCTGTTTCTCTCTCTCATCCATCTCTGTATCTCTCACAGTAAGCGAGCAGTGCTGGTGCTACAGAATGATCCAGCCTACAGCCGTCGTGGCTTCACCAGTGAAGATGAAGCATGGAAGTCCTTCCTGGAGAACCCTCTTACAGCTGCCACCAAGGCCATGATGAGCATTAATGGAGATGAGGACAGTGCTGCTGCTCTAGGCCTCCTTTATGACTATTACAAGGTAGGAGGCCTGGGCTCATATGTATCAACACACTTAGGGGTCATTGATTGTATTATCAGCTTCTTCTTAGCTATGTAAAGGAATTCATCAGCACTCAAATGGCAAAACGTAATCCCTGGACAGTATTCATTGTGGAATGAAACTAGATACTTTTAATATATTGGCAAGTAACAGATCCAGACAGCGCCTGGTGTTGAAAATTGGGATATGTCAGGTCAGAGGTTGGGCAGATACTGAGATCTGAAAAACTTGGAGAAACATGGAGAAATGTTTATTCAGTAATTTCAACTGCAACAGACAACTATAGATATCTGCAATATCCTGAAATACTGAGATGAAAATGTAAAGCCAAGTTTTATATATATATATATATATATATATATATATATGTATACGTACATATGTACATATGTATTTATTAGTTTATTTGTAAGTTTGTTTATAGAATTGAACATTAATAAGACTGATTAGAACTGTGAAATTTAATCTGACATTCCATACTGATATTTTAAATGCAGCTTGCTAATACAGAAGCTAAGGCACTGAATGTACTGTATGTCCACTGGATTAAATAACAGGTCATCTATAAAGATAAAGCTGTGTGTAGTTCAGGTTGACAGAGGCTGTGTTTGCCTTCTCCAGGTGCCACGGGAAAAGAGGACAATATCCCAGCCAAAGACCGACATCCTAGGCTCTGATGTGGATCCCAACAAAAGGTGACGTGTTCTTGTTCAAAGCAGTGGTTATGGACGACCCTTTTGTTATCTTTGCTGTTGCGTGACGTCTGCGTTCCTCTTCAGCAGGAACCTCATGGCTCCTCTCCCAGAGGCCTCAATGACATCGGCGGAGAGCAGGATTCAGGTTCTGAAGGGAGTCCCACTGAACATCGTGCTCCCTGGGAACCAGCTGGTGCAGGACAAGAGAGCGCTGTTCCCCTCACCCGACACCACAGTCACTGTGTCCATCGCTGCTATGCCCAATTACCCTGTAAAGACTGAGGAGCCATCGCATGCTTTCTCCGTCACCGTGCCCAACCCGCACTGCTCAGAGCCTGAGGGTCATGCAGTTGCATTCGAGCGTCAGCTCGCCCACAGTCAGTTCAGCCCCAACACACAGCCCCGTACACCAGATTCTACCTTCCCTGAGACCTTCAAGGATGGGGGTCAGGAGGTAGGTTGATGTTCCTATTATTCGTTCAGCCACTTATTGTTTCCTTCCCTCACTACCTTCATCTTCTGTTCTCACACTAAGCCCCCTACCCCAATCCTCACATAATATCACCTTTACAGCAAACTCTAGAGTCTGGCGGTGTACTGCTTGTAATGTTATTTGAACATAGCCAGAAGAGCGGCTAGCATGTCATTATGCCATTGTCTCGCTGGCACAATAAAGTGCTGTGTTTTCCTGCTGCACAAAAGCCAGGGCCTTCTCTCTCTGACTCTCTTTCTCTCTCTCTCTCTTTTTACCTCTCTCCTAGTCTGTATTAAAACCTAGGGTATGGACGGGCGGGGGATTATTTTAGAATGCCCAACAAAACCCTGCACACACAGATAGCATAGGGGGAAGCTCTCTTTTTGTTTGCCCTGTGGTTGCTTGCTTTGGCTGGATGCAAGCAAGGCCACGGCGTGGCTGTTTGCGCTGAAGCCGGGCCCTCTCGGACACTCTTTTGTGCTCCACAGGTGTTCTCGTTCCCAGGGGATCTCCAGTTACGGATGGCCTCCATTGCACAAGAGGACTATCCCGCCTTCGACACCGTGTCAGGGTAAGCCATACACACTGCCTCACTCCTGAGAAGCCCCCTTGGGAGTAAACAGATTATGTCAGACAACTATGTTAAGATGTCTCCCAAATTATGCAGTTATGATTGAAGCATACAAGCAAATGACTAGAATAGTCCTCTTGTGACTATAAACCTTCAGCAAAAATGAATATACATTCATTTTCATATCTCAGTAAACAGAATGAAAATTGTTCTGGGTGTAATTGATTACAAGTGGAATTTCACTGTAGCAGAATTTCATATGCGCTATGGTTTTTGTCTTTGTTTACCAGTAATAATTTTGAGTACACACTGGAAGCTTCAAAGTCCCTCCGGCAGAAGTCAGGTGACGGCACAATGACATACCTCAATAAGGGCCAGTTCTACCCTATCACTCTAAAGGAAACAGACAACAGCAAAGTCCTTCACCACCCAATCTGCAAAGTCAGGGTATGTGGAGTGTATGTGTGTGTGTGTGTGTGTATTTGTATGGTAACTTAGACATGTGTAGTGAGCATATGTAACTTTCACCATACATTGTTTTTACAGAGTGTTGTGATGGTAGTTTTCGGTGAAGAGAAATGCAGGGATGACCAGCTCAAGCATTGGAAGTATTGGCACTCCAGACAGCACACGGCCAAACAGAGATGCATCGACATTGGTGAGGAGTTTGGGATGTTTTCTTCATGACTCAGGCCCAGTCACCTGTGCTGGAAAAAAGAATGCAACTGTAGACTATGTCAGACACCAGTTTAGCCCACCATTTTCTATTCAGGACAAGATAAAAAGAAATAGGTTTTCAATAGGGTGGGCCAAGAAACACACTTACTGTGCCTGTTTCAATATAAAATTCCCTTTTTCACAATATATATATACTAAAAAGAGTATTGCCAGTTTTTCAAAACACATAACACAAATTTCTTATAAGTTCTTATAAGACTATAAGTTATGCATGAGGTCACTATAGTGTAATAACATAATTAAACATTCAAAGTTCACTTGGCCAAATACTAACTAAGGCTTTTAGGTGATTCTGCCTAATAGCCTCAGAGAATGCTCTATAGATCAAAGATGAGAGCCATATTACAGTGGAAGTGGGTGGGAGAGAAAGGGGGTGGAGGTAGAAAGAGCTTAATGGTCCTGTTTGTTTACCATCTACAAACCGTTCTCAGATGAATGGGGGCTGCAAGTAAACAATGCAACATAGTAAGCGGTCTGAATCGACCTGGAAAAGGAGAGTTTGAACTTAGTCTGGTAACTCAATTCAACACACAACAAAGATGACAGTACAGTCTCTTAATCCTGAGTCTGTTGATATCCAAACAAAACTAGCTTCCTACCACCAGTGGATGTTAAATTTGATTGGACAGTTTTAATATTTTGTATATTTAATAGCAATAGCAATGTCATGGTATCTAATGGTAAAGTAGATAGATATAAGTGGCATTTAATAATCACATGTCAAAAGCTAGCTGCAGTGATGGGCTGTCTCAGAGTTGACAGGTTTTTGGTGGTCTTATTGCTGGTCAGTGAAATTCTGCAGTCCACAGAAAAAGAATCAAGAACACATGAAACATAGGGAGCTGGTCCTGTTTTACCTGCCCCATGTTAATAGCTCACAAAACCAGTGGTGGCTGTTTTTCTTCTTTTCTTCTTCATTGTATAAACCCTCAGCACCTTTTCATGTCTGTTTTGTCTTTTCTTCCACAACCTCAACCTTTCCTCTCTTCCCCTGGTCCTGTAGTGCTAACCTCAGCATTTTCTTCTGTCCACAGCTGACTACAAAGAAAGCTTTAATACCATCAGCAACATCGAGGAGATCTCCTACAATGCTATCTCCTTCACATGGGACATCAATGAGGAGGCAAAGGTAGGCTTTGGAAAACATTGTCATTACTCTTTCAGCTTCAGTTGAAAGTCCAATATGTAACAAAATCAAGTTTCACTTAAGAGTCATGAGCTGTCATTGAGCATTTGAATTCCTTAAAATGCTTAAGAATCTCTCCATTATTATTTCAATAGGAAGGCCTTAATTATGTGATATTTACTTTAAAAAATGGTTTAAATCAAGAGTTAGTAATAAGAATAGAGCAAGAAGGCATGTGCTTGTTCCTGTGCGCGTTCTGTACTTTTGTTATGTGGCGTCACATCAGTTTGAGATCTGTAGGCAGATTAGACATTAGTTTGTTAGTTCAGGTTACAGACTAATAGATTGTCAAAAGTTTACAGTGCAATAAAATATTTAGCCTTTATTGAACCATTTTGTTGCCATATTAGTGTGTTTAACAGACCTTCCTTGCCTCTTAAAATAAACCTGACCTTTAAAAAATCTGGTCTGTGGAAGAGATTTATACTCGAAATAGACAGTGCAATGTTGGGCACATTGTGATTACTCAAACAATGGCTGTCATTCACTCAAAACAAACCAAGTGCCTTGTTTCTTCTGGTTTGAAAGGTGTAATTAGGAGTGAATATGAGCAAGGAAGTGCTAATCAGGGAGTTTCCATGGCTTACATTTTGTTTTGCTTTTACGTATATTCTCATTTTGACTAATGCTGTACCTTGTTTCTTATAATAAAAGAATAATGAAAAATGAAAAATACATATATATATATATAAATCCTGTTGGGTCAGACAAAGGTAAATACTTATTGTGTAACAGCGTAAAGATGTGTGCGTGTACATGGGTGTGTTAACATGTTAGTTATTAAGACTTAGTTCTCAGCCCATTTCAACTGTCAGCCCTATTGTATGCTAAGGTGATGCGTTCAGAGGAGACGAGACGTTTGGGTGAGACTCAGCTCTGCCCAAAGAGGAATGAGGAAATGTAAAGGAGAGTAGAGGAGCCAAGACCTAAAACCTAGCACTGACAGTTTATGGAATCCAGTTCAACGAGTATATCGAGACAAGTCTGGTACAACCTGTCACTCATCAAGTGGCAACTTGACTTTTTGAATCCACCTCCACTGACCAGTTCAACTTCTTTTTGGTCAGTGGCCGAGTTTCCTTTATAGTCTGAAAATCTACCGTCAGCTACGTTGTAGATTAATGCATGCTGATGTGTTAATGAGTCAAACCTAAAATGCAGTTTTCTGTGCTGTGTGTTGTGCTGAAAACCAGGATGTAGATCACAAGGTATGCATGTCATAGGATACTCATCCGTGTGCTCTGGAGTGCTCTCTGTTTGCTGTGTGTATCTGTGTTTATGTGTGTGTATGTGTGTGTGTGTGTACAAACAGAAGAGAGAAAGATGGAATGAGAGGTGGAGATATTCACTCTGCAGTTCTTTTTTGTTTGTTATTGAAATCATAAGAAGTACAGAAAACGTGTAAAGACAAAGAACAATTATGAAATAGACTTGATGATGGAGAAAGAATACACATATTCAAGCCTGTTGTGCCCCCTAGTGGACATATGTGAAACAGCATGTAATAAAATAACGCGCTGATTTCAAGGCACCTACTGAGAATTTATATTTTATCTTGCTTAGTCTTTTATATTCTGTATTATAATTCTGCATTCATAAGTTATTTCTTCCTATTTTGATACTTTATATAATTAATAATTGTATAGTTGTATTATTTGTCAAATTAGAAAGGAATATTAGATAAATAAGTAATATTTTTCCATTAATATTGTGATGTATTTCTGTCTGAGGAAGGCACTTAAGATAGAACTGTTTGCTACTGTAAATATATTGTACTCTAAACTTATATTTAGCTGTAAGGAATGAAGTGTTATTGCATCTGAGCCCAAAGGGGGAGACATACATCAACTTATTGCTTCTGCACCTGTAATCTGTGTCACTTATGAAATAGCTATAAGTAATTATAGCAAGTCATTGTAGCATCTTGTATATTACATTTAAAATAAAAGATAATATAATTAAAAATTAATGACTGAATAAATGATATGTTGCATTACATTTGGGGGGTTTAGAAGTGTGCTCTGAATAGACCAGCATAAACGATATACCCAATATGACCCCAAAAGCTTGATGATCACCACAGTCCTAATGTACTGTATACCATCAGCTGGAGAAGTCTTTTTTTCATGGCTCTTTCCTTCTCCACATTCTTTAGATCTTCATCTCAGTCAACTGCCTGAGCACAGACTTTTCCTCTCAGAAGGGTGTGAAGGGTCTCCCGCTGAACCTGCAGATTGACACGTACAGCTACAACAACCGCAGCAACAAGCCTATTCACCGTGCCTACTGCCAGATCAAAGTGTTCTGTGACAAAGGTGCAGAGAGGAAAATCCGCGATGAGGAGCGCAAGCAGTCACGCAGGAAGGGCAAATGTGCTGAAGTGAACCCCAACTTGGCTCCCTGTGAGTGTGGCCTGCATTACTTCATGATGCCATGTTTTCTAATGAGAAAATCAATAATAATTACCAGATAATATAATGCACAAAAAAACTAGTAGGGGCAGGTAGATGGTTAGTTATAAAGGACAATGATTTTGTGATTTTTTTTTTTGCCTTGTTAACAAAAGAAAAACACTCTGATGTGTGTATATGTATGTGATTGTTTTCTAGTTGTGGATGCCAAAATGCCTCTGATGCACAAGCGTGGTGATATCACTGTGTTTAAGATGATGGCAGACCTGGAAACTCAGCCCGTCCTCTTCATCCCAGACATTCACTTTGCAAATTTCCAGCGCCATGTGAGTACCTTGCTCTTTAATCTTCCTCCCAAAAGTAGTGTTCCTCAAATCTGTTCACTATCACCACATAAAAATATATGGTCATGAGAGCAGTACATAAAATCTTAGTCAAACACAAAGCATCATCGTCTGAGCTATACAATACTGAATGAAACATTGAGGTTTATGGACGAGACTTCTTGAAAGCTTTTCGTGTAAGCTTTTTTCCCCCACATGTAGTAGCAAACAATCCCAGAACATGACTGAACAAGCTGTACAAATACAGTTTGCACTGTAATAGAACTGCTCAATTTCAGTGAAGGCAGACATATATGAGAATATAACTCATTCCATGACCACATTTTCTCTTTCTCTGTACTGTTAAAAAAAAAAAAAAAAAAAAAAAAAAAAACGGTGGTTGAAGTGTTTTGCATACTAACAGTACATTTTCCCGCAACCTGTCCTAAGAGATAATAAACCAAGAGTCAGGTCAGCATGACCTCAGAGCTGTACTTGGCTTTCACGTGAACACGGCATGTTCTCTCAATGAACCAAGCTCTTTATGGCACAGTTTTGGCTGTTATCAAGTTGGACTCTGATAGACGTGGAAACTAAAAACAAAATTTTTTTGTGGGACAATAAGAAATCTCTCAAATACTCTAATGTTAACAGGAGATGATAGAGAAGTGGTCTTGTTTGAAACCTGAGACATACTCCATAACTTAGATGTAATTTGTATTAACCTCTGTTGCTGAGATCATGTTTATAGCTTTCTATTGGATCACAGGTGAGAAGGGTCCCTGAAAAAGACCTTTGACCTCTTTACTGGCTGAACACCAGCATGTCTAATGCTGACCCCTAGAGCAGTATAAATCCAAAAATAAACCTTCTGACTGTTTACTGTCCTGAATTACACAGAAAACGTTTGTTTTAGCACACAGTGGTGGTACAGCTCCAGTGCCAACCCACATAACCTATTTTGGGTTCAGTCACATAGAAGCTAATAAAGCATACACACCAAGGATGAGGAAGGGGACCATATATTTTCACATGCCCTGAAATTCTGCAGCGTAAATTATGTTAGTGAAATAATAGTGAAACAGCTCACAAGCCATTTTATATTAAATTAACAAACTCCACGTCAGCCTCTAGGGTATTTTATGCATAAATAACAGTGAAGTAAAAAAAAAAGATTTATGTATCTTAAATAACCTAATAATCTAAATGACAGTGTCATATATGTTAAATAACATCTAAATAAGGAGCCAACTTCAGTTTATTAGTAACGCACTATGGAAATCACAGCACAGGTCAAGCTCTCTTTCATACGACTCATGCAATTTTCCATTAAGAATGAATATGTGGGGGCATGTAGTAGTGTGAACATGGCCTCAGAAGAGAGTGTGTGTGTAAGTTGTGTGAAAGTCATACATTTTCTGGAAATATGCAATAAAAATAATACCATTATTTAATAAATGGCAAGCTACATGCATGTTCACATGTTGTACAAGCTGCATACATGTTGTTCATTGACTTAAACATATTCTTAAAAGTTTTGTCCTTAGGATACACCTTGAAGTATCAGTAGTGTGTACTTAGTAGAACAAATGTAAAAAAATAATACATCCATGAAGAAATGCACGATCATAGACTCTACTCAGCAATAGATATCATTTTATGTAATGTCTGTTAACAGGCGTTTGCTGTGAACAGTGTGAGTAATTAAATATTTCCTTTGTTGTTTTTTCTACTCTTCTTTCAGCCATTCTCTCCTGAGGATGCAGAAGATGGGTAGGTTTGCATTTGATATATTGCTAATTTTTCCTCCTATCTCCCAAAAACATTCCAGTAGGTGGATTAGCTATGCTAAATTCCCCTAGGTGTGAAGTGTGAGTGTTTGAATAAGTGTGTGCATGGTGCACTGCGATGGATTAACATCTAACTTGGGATATGTCTCCACCTCACACCCAGTGTTCCTCCATGACCCTGGCCAGGATAAAGTGGTTACTGAAGATGAATGAATGAATGATGCAACTTTGTCTCTCTCTCACTGGTCCTGTGTGCTGTTTATTGTGTACTATAGGGCAAAAGTCAAAGTTTAGCCAAGTCCAGTAAATACCAGGAAAGTCAGGAACACATTTTGGGATTATTTTGGGTCAATGGCTAATGCACTTTTCTAAGAACAGCACACATTTACTCATCGTGTCTCTCATTCCTTTTCAGCTCAGGAATGAAAAGATTACCCTACTCAGAAGACGAGTTTGGATCTCCTCCTAATAAGTTGGCCAGGGTGGATGAACCAAAGAGAGGTGTGCAATGTTATCGTGCTATGTTGTCTACGTTTTATATTTGTGCACCAATTTTCTGTACCAACTCTTGTTTGCATTTGTGTGCATGAGAGAGGAGTGTAGCGACAGAAAGGAGTGTGTTTGTTTGGTAACAGACTGCTTTTGTCACCATGGTACAGTCTCAGTGGAACGTTGCTTCAAGGTGCTTCATTACCTAAAACCACCCCTGTCTTTTCCTCCAATCACACACTTACCTCTTGTTCCCTTGTGTATTTTTATGGGGAGTGCGTAGGTTTTTTTTTCTTTTTTCCTTTGCACTCAGTGCAGAACAGTGGTGGGATGTTAAGTACACTTTAGCAAACACATAACTGTATGTTTCCTACAACCTGTGACTTACACTGGAAGGGTCAGTTAGCATTTATGTTGCTGTGGCATGGTGTGCAGGTGAATATGTGTGTTTGAACTGGCTTTGTGCCAAAATCAACACTGTATTGTGTAATTCCATGCTCTAATACTCTCCACTGTGCTCCATACTCATACTCCATACTCCGCTCACTCAAATATACCTGCCACTCCAGAACTCTGCCCACTCCTCCTACAGACTCTACGAAGTTGGTGTGGGTCTTGTGGTTTGGGCAGCATCCCTAACTAAAGGGAACAGTATGTGAGGTCACTAGAGCCAAGGACACAGAGAGCAGATCAAATACTTTCCCCAGGCCACATGAAGCTTTGGCCATAGCAAAACAGATGATGTTGACTTTTTATTGCTGGTAAATGGGTTTGTTGTTTTTCTTCCTTTGCAGCTCTGATCTCAGTTTCGAGAAGCCCTGAGAAATTGTGTGCGTGTATATCTGTATATGTATGTGAGACCACAATTGACCACATTTCTCTGGCTCTTCCAGTTTTGCTGTATGTGCGGAAAGAAAGTGAGGAGGTCTTCGATGCCCTCATGCTGAAGACTCCCACACTGAAAGGACTAGTGGAAGCGGTGAGTTCTTTGTAGTTTAGTGCTTCCTGAACTTGTCACTGTGCCGCCCAGACAGACACATTTTTGCCTTCTCTGTGCACCTAATACACATGTTCCAGAAAACCAAGTACAGTGAATGCCTTGGAAAGCAAAAATAGGGGAATCGTAGTGTCAAAACATGGCTAACAATTTATCATACCATGAAAAAGTGGTGACTGAAGGTTTTTTTGTTTCAGTCACTGTCTGACTCAAATAACAGTGCCTCCCCCATCCATTAGATGAATCCACATGAATGATAGAATAGACAATTGCATGCATGGACTACTTTTTCATTCCTCCTTCCCAGTTATTATATAATCCATCTGAAGCCACAGTATAGACCACAATACATTAGAGTCATCTCCTAATCAGTTTCCAAGAGCCCAGGCAGGCTCAAGGTGCGTATAACCAACATGAATTCATTGATGCCTCACTAATCAACTTGTTGGGCCCAGTGGTGAGATCTAAGCGTGTCACTACCCTCATATGCCCCAGATATCAGGATCTAACAATCAAAAGATATGTGCTAGCTTACAGCTCCCATACAGCTCCCCAAACCACAATGTCCTGACTCAACAACAGGCCAAATGTATACTAAAAGGGGCCTGGCATGGCTTATGTAAAGTCCAGTGGATAGGGAATGTGTGTATGATGTTTACTGCTGTTAAGAGAAGGAATCTAGGTTACAGGGTACATAGATGGCTGTAGGTATCACAGACAAGGGCTTGCCAGCAAAGCATGCAGACAGGCTAGAACTGTGAGGAGCAGCATGCTTCCATTTGTTTGTGTGTGTATATATATATATATATATATGTACAGTGTGTGTGTGTGTGTGTGTGTGTGTGTGTGTGTGCTCGTGTGTGTATGTGAATGATGACGCACATTACACTGGTATGGGCTATGGGAATATGGAGAGTAGAATGACAGGTGGGTGGTGGTCAGGGAGGGAGGGGTGGTGAATTCGCTACACTAAGCCTCCTTTAAAATAAGTCGACCTATGATACGACTTGGCAACAAACCCATTTGCTTCCGCTTACAAATGTTCCATTAAATCACTGCAGAGGGGTCACATAATTCACCCAAATGTTTTCAGCTATTCCTTCATAAGGAACAACAATACCTTATATGGATTACTTATTGTGGTAATATTTGTGAAAAATAATTCAACCTTGTTTCCTCTCTTTCAGATTTCAGAAAAGTATGAGGTTCCGCTTGAGAAACTGGGGAAGGTCTACAAGAAGTGCAAAAAAGGGTAAGCTTTTTTTGCACTTGGGTAAGGGTAAGCCATGTAACCCATGACCATCTGAGCATTGCATCATCTTTAAGTTGCTAAAAAAAACAAATTGTGTCATTTCAACAGGATCCTGGTCAACATGGACGATAATATTATCAAGCATTACTCCAATGAGGACACCTTTCAGATCCAGATGGAGGAGATGGGTGGAATAGTGAAGCTCACTCTCACTGAGATTTGAATGGCCTCCTCCCCCAATGTGGACTGTTTACATGCCTCTATGTCTATGTCCATGGCCTTGGAGGTACCTCAGGCCTTCCATGCACTTCTTATCTGTGGTTTCCTACATGTAGCTAAGACTAAGATTTTCTCCCCTAATCTCCTCAAATCCTGTTTTGTGTGTGCATCTATTATGACATGTGAAGAGTATGCCAAACTATGCAATGTGTGAAATGAGAATGGAGGGGAAAAATGTGTATGCCTTGATATATAAATCCTGAAGTTTTGAGCCATATGTTCTATTTTTGGAATGTAAAAAAAAGCAAATATCTGTGGTTTTAAATAGTCTGAGAATCTGAGAAAGAGCTGAGTTGCTCAAAAGTCAGATTCCCTCTTAATATTTAATCGGTGTTATAGAGCTTTAAAACCAACAGCACTGGAGAGATCCTGATATTTAAAGGCAAGAGCAGAATGCATTCAGTAAATGGGGTATTGTTGCTGTTAGAGGGATTTTAGGGCATTCTCACTGGTTTCTGTATTTATACATAAACACTGAGCAGTATTTAGTGTGTACAGCATAACCCCATGCTGAGCAGCTCTATGAGGTACTGTGTCACCAGTGTTGCTTGTGTATGTATGTTTGTATAAATGCATATTATGTTTCTATATACAAATGTGTGGGGACAAATTACAATTTCATCCAAAAACAGGTAATATGTCCTTAAAGTGAATTCTGTAATTTTTGCATGTCACAGGGGAAAGTTCTTGTTCTAGATATAAACAAGGAAAAAGTTATGTGACTTAATGTCCCTGATGGAAAAACAAACAGAGCAACGTGAATTCCATGTAGATTCCATGCAGATTTTTGCCTCTGGTGCCGGTTAACAAGCAAAACCAGAGGAGATGAATCATGAGTAAATAATTTGTTCTGTAAGACACTATTCAGACACTATTAATATTTATGATTCTGATCTGAAGTGTTTTCCCTGATCAAAAATTTCTAAAACACAGCCACAGGAGTAAAATATTCCAACAGAGCTTGATAAATTTCTCATACAGAACCAGAACTACCATGCAAGACAAGACATGCAAGGGTTTCTGGATACAGAATGCCAAGTCAATAGTATTATGTTTAGACCATCCATAGTTTATTCCGTCTCCATGGATCATTGTGTTCTCTTCAATTTTGTTGATTATTGTCTTTATCAGTCATCCTATTTAGAGTCTTTTTTTAAACTACAGACTGTATAGCATCAGGGTTTTTTTTTTTATTTTTTTTAAACAGTTTTCTAACTCACTTATCTGATGATTTTTGTATCAAAGTACTTATCTATATATTTATTGTTATATTTGGGTGGGGTATTTTTTATGTTGTTGTGCAAACAAAATGTGCATTGCTGTTATATACTGTTACATGTTAAATGCTTTTTATATGGAATCAATACTATAAAACTATGATGTATTTATGCACAGGGTAGATTTGTAATTCTATCAGCTCCTACAGCGCTATTTGCCTCTTGATCCTTACAGCTACATCTTAGATTTGATGTTAAGGTCATCTGGCAATGTTTATCAGAATAGAAAAGGCTCAAATATTCTTTGCTGTATGGCTTTAGCTGTTATTATGTGCACACATTTTCTTTTAGTCGCAATAAAAGCCAGCTTGGCTTGGCTGTTGTGATTGGCCATGTGTCGCGTGGTTTTCTATTGGCTACAGCCAAAGCAGTCGTCTTGGCAACAAGGTCTGTGATCCAATGGCCCATCTGTCTGGAGGACAGGAAGTGGGCGTGGAAATGGAGTGACTCGGAGTATCCGTGTCCTCAAATACCCCTGTGTTCCACAACGCTACACTGAGCTTTATAATGTACATGTGATTTTAATACACTCCAGCTATAGACAACTTCTCACACAGTTTAAAAACAGAGAGAACAGCATGTTTAAGGCTTGCACATTTACATTTCTGTCTTGGACTGCATTAATTTTAGACATTTAATGAGAATTGTTAAAATAATAATAAGCACTTCTAGGACAAGGCAAAGAGCTTTGAGACATGCTGTACAAGGCTACCACATCCAAGCAGAGTCTAACTTCTTATACCATATTATTAAAACCTAAACAATAGACAGCAGTGCATAGTAATGCAACAGGAGGGCTCAAACACGCATGTAGACTTAACCTTGACTGTATAATGAGATGAGGTGTGTGTAGGAGGGGAATTTCTTATGTTTACAAATGCACTAGGAGCAGTGGGCTGCAGATAAGAGGAGGAGAGATCTGGTTAGACTTTAACCAGGCAGCCAACGCCTGGACGCCACGGCTCTCTGTGGTTAGCCATCTGCTTTTTGTTTACTACCTCCCTTCTTCCTCTCGCCCTTTTTCGATACTGTTTCACTGTCCATTTATTTCTGTACAGTCTTGTACAGTACATCTTGTACCTTCTTGTCTCCTGGTTTAGCATATCATTGAAATCTCAGCAAGGGCAAATAAAAGATACCAGTTACATTTAACATTTAATAGCAGGAATAATAGGAATGTGAAAGTGCTCAGTAGCTATGATACTATAACATGGCTGCTGGGTTTTTTTCCATGTACTCTGTGTTACTTCTTGATAGGTGTAGTACTTTTAAGTCACTTATAAGTACATTGTGAAGCATGTGATTGTGAAGGGGTGTGAAGAAAGAAGGGCATTTGAGGACACAGTTGCTCTAAGCCTTTCCTTGTACACACCCATTTCCTGTCCATGCATTAAAATTAAACTTGTTAAACATCTATAAAACAAAAAAAATTGTTTACCACAACTTTTTTTTTCTGATGGGATAATGGGCTGAACGGGAGGATATTTGCTATAATGACTTTTCTCCCTGTCAGAAAGGTGACAGATAACTAACACTGCAGTTACGTGTGAAGTGTAACACTTCAGTTATATGGTGTGTGCTGTGTGTGTGTGTGTGTGTTTGTGTGTGAATTAGAAATTCTCATCACAGTTTTCTTCAAAAAAAAAAGAATACAATGACCAAAAAAAAAAAAAGCCTTGATCAGCAATTCTAAAAGCATTACATATAAACCTACCTGGCCTAGCAGCACTAATCTAACTGACTTGATTTGTAGACTTACCTGCTTCAACAGCCACTCAATGCAGCCATTAGCCATCACTGTAAAACTGAACGAGAGGAGTTCAGGAGAATTCAAGAGCACAGAATGAACCTTGATCTCTTCCTTTTAAACTAGTGGCCTAAATTATTGGTATGTCTCTTGTGCCTCACATTCTCCACCACTAACAGTAAGCACTTAGAATATACAGCTAGGTCCATAAGTATTTGGACAGTGACTTCTGTACACCACCACAATGGATTTGAAATGAAGCAATCAAGATGTGATTGAAGTGTAGACTTTCAGCTTTAATTCAAGGGGTTTAACAATTGCAAATATATTGCAAAAATATTGCTGTTTAGGAATTACAGCCATTTTTACATAGTCCCTCCATTTTCACAGGCTCAAAAGTAATTGGACAAAGTAACATAATTGTAGATATTAGGATTATTTTTAATACTGCAAAACCTTTGCAGTCGATGACTGCTTGAAATCTGGAACCCATGGACATCACCAAATGCTGATTTTCCTCCCTTGAGATGCTTTGCCAGGCCTTTAGTGCAGCCACCTTCTGTTGCTGCTTGTTTGTTGGTCTTTCTGCCTTCAGTTTTGCCTTCAGTAAGAGAAAAACATGATCAGTTGGGTTGAGGTCAGGTGACTGACTCGGACATTTAAGAACATTCCATTTCCAAGCTCATGGGTTGCTTTTGTGGTATGTTTTAGGTCATTATCCATCTGTACTGTGAAGCACTTTCCTATCAGTTTTGCAGCATTTGACTGAATCTGAGCAGAAAGTAGAGCTCTATACACTTCAGTATTCATCCTGCTACTTCTATCAGCAGTCACATCATCAATAATCACCACTGACCCGGTTCCATTGGCAGCCATACATGCTCATGCCATAACACTGTCTCCACGTTTGACAGATGATGTGGTATGCTTTGGATATTCCTTCTCCTTATCGTTCTCTTCACAAGTTAATCTTGCATCAGAAGTGGTTAGGCATTTTTAGAGCTTTTTTTGTCTAGAAAGTCTAATCTAGGCTTTCTGTTCTTGAGCATTACCAGTGGTTTGCAGCTTGAGGTAAACCATCTGTATTTACATTCATGAAGGCATCTCTTGATTGTAGACTTTGACAATGATACACCTACCTCCTCCAGTGTGTTCTTGACTTGGCTCGATGTTGCGAAAGGGTTTTTCTTCACCGAAGAAAGAATTCTGCGATCATCCACTTTAGTTGTCTTCCGTGGTCTTCCAGGCCTTTTGGTGTTGCTGAGCTCGGACTAGCTCGGACTCAGCTATGGACTGCATAGTGAGAGTTCCCATGAACAGCTACCAAATGCAAATTCAACACTTGGAATCAACTCCAGACCTTTTATCTGTCATGAAGTCTGTCATTAGACCTTTAATTTGTCATGAAATAAGGAGGAAACAGGCCTCACCTGGCCATGAAACTGCTTGTCAGTCAACTGTCCAGTTACTTTTGAGCCTGTGAAAATGGAGGGACTCTGTATAAAATGGCTGTAATTCCTAAACGGTTAATGCTATATTTTTGTCAAACACATTTTGTAGCATTACAACCTGGAATTGAAATGGAATTAATTACTATTATTATGTCATGCATCTAGACAAAATAGCCCTTAACATTGAAGCGGGAAATATTTAGTTAAAAGATAATATTACTTACCAGTAAAATATGTAAAAGTTGTGACTGTGTGTTCTAAATACTAGGGGTGTAACGATCAGACAATTTGGATTGACGCTAACAGAAATAAAATAGGCTAACTGGGAATTTGCCCACTACTCTTATACTCAAAATAGTTCTTCTCTGTTTTACATATTAACTGTAGGCTTACTCCAGATACTGAGCAAAGTTGGTGATATATCGATCAGACGATACTAAATCGAGTTGCTTCATATCATATCGTAGCAGATTCAGTGGTACTGACAAATATCAGATTATTGCTTTAGGAATCAAAACCATAATATATGGTAGCAGATTCAGGGCTATTGTCAAATATCAAATAGTTGCCTTAATAAACAAAACTGTATCAGCTCATATGGAAGTCAGAGGTTTACACCCCTAAAAATTACACCTGTACTTGGAAGGCCCCAGAGTTTGTTAGAGAACATACCTAAACAAACAGCATCATGCAGACTAAGGAGCTGCTGTATGAAAACAAGTCCAGGACAAAGTTCTGTAAAACTATCAGTCGTGATTTGGTTACTCCCTAAGTAACAGTGGATTGGTTCAAAACCAACAACCCGAATGTGTTAGAATGTCCCAGTCAAAGCCCAGAGCCCAATCTCAAAAAGACCTCAGCTGAGAATCTGTCGCAAGACTTGAAAATTGCTGTTCATCACTGGCCTCCATCCAATCTGACAGAGCTTGAGCAATTTTGCCAAGATGAATGGACAAAAATATCAGGATCCAGATGTGAAAATGTGACAGAAACATATCCCAGAAGGCTTGCAGCTGTAATTGCAGGCAAAGGTGGTTCTACCAAGTATTGTCCCACGGAGGAGGGGGGTTGGTTGAATATTCATGCAACCAAAAAAAGGTCTGTTTTTTTTTTTATTATAATTTGTTTCACATTAACAAAAATTCCAACTTCAAATGTTCAGTATATTGTGTAAATCAAATGGTAAAAATCCCAATGAAGTAAATTTCAATTCCATACTACAAAATGTGGAAAGGTTCACGGGGCATGTATATTTATGCAAGGCACTGTAACACACAGGCCCTGCTCAGACTCATCTCTGATTGACTCTCTTCCTACATAATTCACACATGATTCGTAAATACACTATATGGACAAAAGTTTGCGGACACCTGACCATCACACCCATACGTGGTTCCTCCCAAACTGTTGCCACAAATTTGGAAGCACACAATTGTATAGAAAAGGGCCTTTTGCACCGCGGGAACCTTTTCATAGTACCTGAACTAATTGTGGAACTACCCACTACGCACCTCCGGAACTGGGTGTGATTTTAGTACTAGACTGCCTTTTTCGAGAACCAAATTAGCTCCTACTCCGGAGCAGGGTCTAACCAGCACAACTGGTACTATCCGTGACGTAAGTAGACGTTGATTGGCTAAACGCGTACGAAAACGCCCTCACTCGCCATGATTTAATACGCCGTGTAAACATACTGTAGTGTCAACTTATTTTGCAAGTATGGAGAACAGCGATAGAAGGACGGACGCTGAAGTGCAACACAGCTCCGATCACAGCGTCCTCCATCCTCCAGTTGTTTACGTTGTTCTTCTTTGTTTCCGTTGTTGAACGCCGCGCACAAATGACGTCGCTGTCGACCGGCTTTCGTCACTTCCTAGTGTCCACTGTCGGTGTGAATGCAACCCTTTAAACGGTACTGGGAAATAGTTCACGCAAAATCACCCAGTACTTTAGTACTGTAAACTTAGTTCTGGAACTAAAGCGGTGCGAAAGGCCCCAATGTCTTTGTATGCTGCAGCATTACAATTTCCCTTCACTGGAACTAAGGGGCGCAAACCTGTTCCAGCAAGACAATGCCCCTGTGCACATTGTCATTATCACCTGAAGACATGGTTTGCCAAGGTTGGAGTGGAAGAACTCGAGTGGCCTGTACAGAGCCCTGACTTCAACCCCACTGAACATCTTTGGGATGAATTGGAATACCAAATACCCTCCAGGCCTCCTTGCCTGACATCAGTGCCTGACCTCACTAAAGCTCTTGTTTCCGAATGAGCACAAATTTCCACAGCCACGCTCCAAAATGTAGTGGAAAGCGTTCCCAGAGGAGTGGAGGATGACAGCAAATTGGGACTAAATCTGGAATGGGATGTTCAACAAGCACATGCTGTATGAATGTTATGGTCAGGTGTCAGCAAACTTTCAGCCATATAGTGTATATTCTATCTGAAAACACACAAATCCATGATTGATTCTGGAATGAAAGTCAAAGATTTTCTGCCATATTTGGTCAACTTTTTACTTAAATCTAGAGCTGTGAATCAGACCGACCCCCTACCCACCAAAAAAAGGTACAGGCATTTTCTCTCATGATGAATCACCAGAAATTTTTGCTGCACAAAAAGAGACAGCACATAGCCACTGTTACTGCTACTTATTAATGACCAGTATCTCCACTGCCTGCTCTTTTTCAATCTTCACCTGTTTTGGTGAGCCTGTGCCCACTGTAGCCTCAGATTCCGGTTGTTGACTGACAGAAGTCTTCTGCTGTTGTAGCTCACCTGCCTCAAGGGTTGATGTGTGTTCTGTAATGCTTTTCTGCTCACCATGGTTGTAAAGAGTGGTTATTTGAGTTACTGTAGCCTTCCTGTCAGCTTGACGCAGTCTGGCCATTCAACTTTGACCTTTCTCTTCAACAAGGCACTTCACTGGATGTTTTTTTTTCTTCACACCATTCTGTGTACACTATAGAGACTGTTGTGTGTGAAAATATAACAATAAAAAATGTTGTGGTACTCAAGACCGGTCTTGATCTTGAGACCTTGAGTCTTGAGACCTCAAATCAATGCTTGTCTCTGCCTTGTCATAAACTCAGGTGAAAGTTTACTCGGTCTTGTCTCAGTCTCGGCTTACAAAGACAAATTATTTTTTTCAACACCACCCAAGACCATAACATCATTTCCATGAACAAGTACTTACTCCTGTTGTAATGCTTCTGTTACAGTACAAAATGCAAATGTCTGTCTCTGCATGTGGAGTTATATAGTGCCTATACATTTCAAGTGACTATGTTTCAAGATACTTCATCTTATGTTCAAAATAATATAGCACTAGAACATATAATAACACAGCTATATTTGGTTGCAGAAAGTTGTATGAGCCTAATGTCCTATGTAAGTCTTGTGTACTTATTTGTACAAAATTACAATGGGAGCAAAGTAGATAGGTTATTGTAGTTAATTCATGAGAAATTTCACGTTAGGTTAGAAAGATACTACCACATCTGAGCTTCTGACTTCGATCTTGACACGGACTCCGCCATGTGTGGTGTTGATCTTATCTTGGTCTTGCCCCGCTCTCATACTCAGACTCCATTGGCTATGGTCTCAGTCTTGACTCAGTCTCGGTTAAGGTGGTCTTGAACCCAAAAGTATGAAAATCCCAGAAGATCAGCCATTTCTGAAATACTCAAACCAGTCCATCTGGCACTAACAAAGATGGCACTCTCATAGTCTCTGAAATCACATTTGAACTGAAGCTCTTTGCATGTTTCTGCATGATTTTATGCATTGTGCTTCTGCCACATGATTGGCTGACT
Organism: Pangasianodon hypophthalmus; assembly: GCF_027358585.1. Taxonomy (NCBI): domain Eukaryota; kingdom Metazoa; phylum Chordata; class Actinopteri; order Siluriformes; family Pangasiidae; genus Pangasianodon; species Pangasianodon hypophthalmus. The sequence goes on along the minus strand of NC_069719.1, from coordinate 19,636,654 downwards.
GGATAATTGCATGAATAAGCAAGCGTACAGTAAAGTGGTCGATGAGGGTAGATGAATATATAAAATGAGTAACATGTAATGAGTGATATTTTGAGCTTAGATATAGGGGGATGCTGTATATATTTGTATAAAGAAAATGTTAAGTAGGTTTTTTTAAATACTAGTTTTCAAAAATATCATCACCCCTGCAATTAATATTTGGTGAATCCTATCCTGAGGAAATTAACAGCACTAACTGGCTACCTGTCTAACAAGGTTGGAGAGATCTGTATATCTTCTGTAAAGCAGGCAACCTCATATTTGGTCAAACTCAACAATAACTGCACACTGAGAACCATAAATAGAAAAATGGAATTTTTTAAGAATGGAAGTTTGCAGTTATTGTAAATAGTATTTAAAGGTGTTGATTTGAAATAACAAACTGGAATATTATAGTGTGTAATGTGTGGTGTATAACAATCATTCTTGCCCATCTTGCCCACATTCTTTCCAAGTTTTTGCTGGACCGCAGCGTGCCGATATTCAAGATGGCAAATTATATTCATTTCCTATTTTCTGCAAGACTGCAATAAGAACTATTAACTAACTACGAACTCCTAACACAAGAGGCACGAATAATTGTAGCACACAAGTGAATTTGTCTTTGATACGCTACTTCTCTCAGTTTATGGAAGGACTGCTTGTCTGTGTTTTAGGTGTGTCCTGCTATTTGTGTTTAGATGTCCTGAGCGACTTCGGCACATGCGCGTTTCAACAAAGGGGATCAGGCAGTGAGTCAGACAGGCCTGTTCAGGCCATGTTATGGCCTGCATCATGCTGATTAGTTCTTCGCTTTTATAAGCACTATTATACTCAGTAGTGTTTGTTTAATAAATACGTGTTATAAATAAAATAGCGTATTATTAAAGGAGCCTAAGAGACCATTAAGTTGTAAACTGAAAGCAACCTTAAAAACATTTGAAATGATAGATGTTCATAAACATGCATGTTTATTTCAGTCATGTGCACTGTATAATTTTAAAATCTGAATGTGTAGCAAATATTTTACACTTAACAGACAATTCTAACTCTCTTTCTGGATGTGTTCAGTGACAAGAACTGCAGTTCTATAAACAGATGATGATTGGAGTTTGCGTAACTTGCCGTGACATGCCCATTAGTGATGTGTCATCATAGGTGAACATTGAGAGCTGACTTGCAAATATGACTGGTTTTTGTTTTGTTTTGTTTTGTTTTTAAGATGTCGGTGATGCCAGTACTCTTGCAGTGTAATTTCATCAAAACTCTTCCATGGAAACCTCATTTCAACATTCGTTCGTTAGCATGAATGGTGCATGACATGACATGACATGAATGCTTGCTGAAAATCTTCTGTATGTAGTCTGGTGTGATAAGGGAGGTACTTATCAGAAAAAAAAAAGAAAATGGCACATACACAATGATATCAATGTGTAGATGCTTACTGTATGGACATTTATTTATTTAAATTTAAATGGGTTTTATAAACATTCAGTTCAGAGTAACATTATTTTGTTAAATAAAAGATGGAGTAAGATTTTATTTCAGTCATATTTAGGCAAAGAAGAGCAATATCACCGACTGTTATAAATATCATTCATGCAATATTATAAATTGCATTCTGCATTCTGAGGCAAATGACTCAATGAAAAAAAGCTGGAATTCCAATTATTAATATCCATATGCATCGCTGTTCCTGAGAAAACTGTAAGGCCTTGAACATGTGTTCTTGAAATGGCAGACTTAAACATATTAAAACATTATAAGAACAAGAATTTCGTTCTTATATACAGATACATTTGACGATATCAGAGGCATTTGACAAAAGTGGTCTGTTAATGGCCTGATGTAAATAGTAGCTAACAGAGATAATGGCATTATTATACGCCCTCATAAAAACAGCAGGTGATTTTTATGACTCACAATCGCTGTAGTCAAGGCTGAGTGAAAAAAAATAGGGTCTCATGTGCAATAAGTACATAAAACTAAGTACAAGACCACTGCTAGCTTTATAACCCACAGAGAAAAAAACAACTTGCTGAGTGTACAGAAAAATCACATGAATTTCACAATCATGTTTTTTTTACACACTTGACATGATGTCACATACCATGAGTCACAGTTTTTTAGTTATCAAGTGGAAAAACACGTGAAATCCACATGATTTTTCCATATACGTACTCAGAGATTTTTTTTTTTTCAGATTTACCTGCATCTGTGCAACACAAACTCATACGTATTGAAATCTAAATATAGCAGAGTGTTGAATCTCCCTCACTAATAAGGCTACTACATGTAAACAGTGCATCACCTTAAAGCCTGACTATTGAGTTGTTCAAAAGGTTTAGGGCAAATGATTAGCACATTTCTGTGCATAATTCATTTGGAAGTTGGAGTCATAAACACCAACAAATCAATAAGTGCAACTCAAGGCAACTCATACAGAGATCTGTAATGTATTTATATAGTTTTAAACAATGCAGTTTTCAGCGTGTGCCTACGTGCACCTCACACAGTAGGGCCAGACCTGCTGATGTTCAGCCTTCAACAAAACAAATCACCTCGCCCTTTCACCCATATACACACCCACAAGAGAAAGCTCGAGTGTGGGAGTATCGGTATATCAACGTGTCATCAGGACTGCTGCGACTAGCTCCAATTGACACTTTCCACTGAGTTTAGCTGCCACTGAGCCACAAGCAGTATGCTAGTCTATACTTAACCCTACCAGGAATAGTGCTGCTCACATTTCCACTGTCCCCTCTACAGCTCCATAGAACAGAAGTGCACTACTTGGTAGGGGAGGAGATGTGAGCTACATAACCTCTCCTCTAGTTTCCATGCCCCTCTTGTCCCACTTATATCACCACCAGTGCCCACACATCACACGCATCTCATATATTTTCCCCGACATTCCTTTGCTTTGGCAATGTGCCTGTTTTGCATCGGTGTGGTTACGTGACTCAGGAAGAGGCTTGTCCTCCTTTCGACCTCCACACCTCCTCAGAGGGCTGACTCAGGCACATCCAGGAAGTAGAAGTCCAAAAACAGGATGATTGGGGAAATTTTTTGTTTGTTTTTTTCCAAGTTACCGTAGACTATCTTAATTACATGGCACAGAGGACTAGTAGTTGATGCAACACTATCCATAATTTGGTCATTGCTAACAACAAAATCCCAGCAGTCAGAGAGCAAAACCAGTTTTTTTCCCCACAAAAATTCTAGTGTCTATTGGTGGATGAGATGGCTCTGTCCTAACAGCATAAATAATAAACACCACAAAAGATAAACAGCATATTTTACCCTGCATGTTTTTGACCAGAGACCATGGCCACACACTCCTGTGGTTCAAAAAACTGAGGTTTGTGAATTCACAGGTCAGAGTACACCTAGACCAAATCAGCACAAAGCAAAGGAACCCCCGGACAAAGCATAAATGTGTGTCGTTTAGTCCTTTTTTTTTCTTACAACATACACTATATGTCCAAAAGTTTGTGGACACTTGACATCACATCTCATTCCAGATTTAATTCCCTCTTTTGCTGTTATAATAACCACCACTCTTCTGGGAAGGCTTTCCACTTTTTCTTTAAAAAGTGACTGTGGGGATTTGTGCTCATTCAGCCACAGGAGCATTAGTGAGCTTGGGTACTGATGTCAGGTGAGGAGGTCTGGGGTGCCGTCAGCAATCCATTCAACACAAAGGTGTTCAGTGGAGTTGAGGTCAGGGCTTTGCACAGGCCACTTGAGTTTTTCCAAACCAAACTTGGTATATCATATCTACATGGAGCTCACTTTGTGCACAGGGGCATTGTCATGCTGGAACATGTTTGGGTCTCTTAGTTCCAGTGAAGGAAGGGAAAATGCAATGCTAAAGCATACAAAGACATCCTATACAATTATGTGCTTCCAACTTTGTGACAACAGTTTAGGAAAAGCGCACATTTGGATGTGATTGTCAGTTGTCTATAAACTTTTAGCCATATAGTGTATATTGTAGTGAGAGCTAACATCACAATTTAGCTTTCTTTTCACTTTTTCAGAAACCCAGGAACTTTGTCAGGAACCCAGGAACATTAGCCACCAGAGGAGCCAGGTCTGATTTTAGTTTCCTCTGCCTTAGTTTTTCCTCTGCACTAGTTCTGTGTTCCAGCTCCAGGATAGGCACTTTTCTGTTCACGAGGGACTACTGGTGTTCAGCTTGCTGTATTGAACGTTTCTGATTGGTCAAATGCAAGCTTTATAGGAAGTCCAACTCTTTCCCCTGCTAATAGGTCCATAACTCATTAATTTCTCCAAAGTGGAACCTCTGTGTGTCTTTTATTTGGAAAGTACCAGTAGATCATGTGCCATTCCTGAGGACCCATGCCTTGCATAGTTTTACTTGCTCTTACATACCTGGTTGATGAAATAACTGCTAATCACAACAGAGTCTGGCAACTAAGCCTGTAACTTTACTACTATTCAGATTTTTAACTCTAACCCTAACCCTATAAATTGCAGTAGTGCTTTTGGTTAAGAATAGGGTTAGGTTTTATACTGAGGTTAGGGTCAGGGTCAGATAGATTAAACATCTACGATGGAGCATCCCCATAAAGTGTATGTTACAAGCAGCCTAAAAGTACTGCTACAAACCTTATATGGGAAAAAAGCTCTTTGTTTATGTAAAACTATTCTCAAGTGTTAAATGTAGAGATACTGATGTGGATACGGAAATCTTGAGTGTATGTATATATATATATATATATATATATATATATATATATATATATATATATATATATATATATATATATTTATTACTACAGTTTAAAATGTTTTTTTCAACTCAGGCACTTTACAGTTAAACACTTTCAAACAAGAATCACTTACATTGTAAATATAATATATATAATGAAGTATAAAATATAAATATAATAAAATGAATCTTAACAAAAGACAAAAACAGTCAATTCCAGTTCCATTCTTTGCCCTTTGTTATAGGATCCAATATCCAATGTTTTCTCTAATATTTGATCCATCATTTTTTGCTGGATCACAACTTGTGGGTAATTATTTTTTATCATTTCTGATTCCATTTTGGCCTGTACCTGTCGTATTAAAAAAAAAAAGTTAAGAAAAAAAAAAATCAAAGGTGTTTCTCCATTGCCTCTGTTTCATTGGATAGAGATTTACACTTAGGAGATTTACACTTGGTGAATATAACCTTATATTCATTTTATCTATCTATCTATCTATCTATCTATTTAAACCACATCAGGTCTTTTAAAGCAGTATATACCATAAAGAAAAAATTAACTTATGCAGTTTCTGATTGGATTCTGATTAGCAATGTGATGAACTGAAAGGTTTTTTCATCTTATGTCCTTAAAAAGAGAGAGAGAGGAAATAGAGAAGATGGAAAGGGAACTATTTATAGCTGTTATAACAGCGGTGATGGGAACTAACTTGCTTCATGGAAGTTTCACAAGTTTAAATGTGAGTATGAGATAAAAAGAAGAATGTGTCGTTCTTTAACAAATAATAAATTCATTTCATTTGTTGTCAAACTGCTATGGTGTAATTCAAGAAGTACAAGTGGAATAAAAATCCTTCAGAAAGTGAACAACTCCAGGATGGTAACGACCGCAGTGCACCACCCCATCGTTAACTCTTTTTCTATGATGGCACCTCCTGTCATTTTTTTATGCCTTACTTCATTACTACGACTTTATACTGACGCTGGAGTGTTATGTGTCAATATCATCCATTCTGAGTGGCAACGCTTTAAACAACAGAATCAACACAATTAATAAAACTTGCAGAGAGCACATTAATTGCAATGCAATAATTACTGTAATCATGTGATCATTTTAAATTATAACAAATGTAGCTTCTTCTTCTTCTTTTTTTTTTTGTTTACCTCATTAGGTACTTCATTACTAAATGAAGAATATGCTCCTCAACTTAGGGCCTTAAAATGTATTGCTGCCAGGCAGTCGGTGTAATTTCTCTAAGCTTTGTCATATTTACTGTCCTAAACTGAGATTGCAAACCAATTAAAGAAGCCCTAAATGCATAGATAAAAGAGTCATGCCAGCTCAACACTGGATTTCTTGATTCATTGTGGTCATGTAAATGTTTGTGTGGGAGAAAAGTCAATGGGTCGAGATCTAGGTATGGGCCAAAGGGAGCCCAACTTGCCAATAAATGTCTCCAAACTTGCTTACATGAGCATGTTAAGATGTGGTTTGTTCATGAGTAACCTGCAACTGAGGGTTGTTTTACGGCATGTTTAATAATTTGCTTATGGAACCGTGATCCTCATTCCTGTGCTGTACAGATTGCTAATGCATTATATCATCTCTAGAGTGGCACACTGGTAGCATTGGTGCCTCACAGCCCCTGGCTCCATGGTGTCAATTCTGAGCTTGGTTTACTGTCTGTGTGGAGTTTCACATGTTCTCTCTGAGTCCACATGGTATTCTTAACTTGCCCCTAAATCCGAATGTGTGTGTGCGTGGACTGGCGTCCCATTCGGGGTGACTTCTCCTGCCTTGTGCCCAGTGTTCCTTGAATAGGCTCCAGATCCATCTGGTCCCTGACCACTATAAAGTGGATAGTGACGATGAATGAGTGATATCATCTCTATGTCATGAACAAGCATGGAGCATGATCTCGTCATGCTACTGTGTTCTATCTTTCTACTAATATTTAATACCTCAGGACCCCTGCATAGCTCTTAATAAGAAGCATAGAGGAGTATTAGTCTCAGTGCTGTCCCAGCAGTGAACCTGTCAGCAAACCTAAGCATTTCTGCTCATTTCTTCACTCCTTATAGAGCTTCAGTTTGCTCCCAGAGGTGTTCTGAAGAGAAAAATCAAAACAGACACCACGTACGTGCCGTGCTTTTCCTGCTACAGCTGACCCAACCAACCAAACCTAGCGTTATTACTCACTATAACGCTTTAGTCAAGGCTGCTATGACCTTTCGCCCAGTTTCCCGGCACGCGGTTCACTGGGTTTGCTCTGACACCGCTGACTCCCACAACACGCCCACCCACAGCCGCGCACCCCACTTCCGCCAATCGCGTCGCTGACATGCGCTGATCACGCGTCCTTTCGCACGCTATTGGTCGAGCGGCCACACATGCTCGTTTTTCATTGGTAGCATGTTGCCACCCGCCAGTCTGTTGTGAATTTTGTTTTTCTATTTTTTTCCCCCTCATGACTTGTTTTACTCAGCTGAGGCGAGAGCTGAGTGGTAAAAGCGAATTGAATTCCGGTCTCAGTCGTCACTACACGGGCGTTAGTAGCACGGACTCCTTTGTTCTGTGAAGTGTTTTTTTTTTTTAAAAATAAATATATATATATACATTTTGAAGACATGTCAACGCGACTATTTCCGAATATGGACGCATTATCTCAGGTAAGAACAAACATACACACGTATTTACCTATTACTCATGTTCTGTTTGTACCTGTCCGGATGGTTATTGTTGATTCACACAAAGAGCCTGCATTTCTATTATATTTATTATAAACATCATAACACACTTCTAAACTAAATCCTAATGTTACTTTACTGTATTTATTTATTTATTTTTTTTACAACTGGCTACATTTTATTTAGTGACTTTTATTTTTACATTTTAAAGTGTATGAATTTGAGGCTACACACTTCCAAAAAGTAGGTTCCTCAGTGGTTCTTTAGATGGTTCTAGCTTTCTAAATAGGTTCTACTTAGAGGAACCCACTGTTATATGGTTCTTCATAGAACCTTTAAGGTTTCCACCAGAGAGACAAAGAGGAAGGTGGTAGATGGATCCTAAAAGTGGTTTTACACAACTGTAGTAGAAAACAATTTAATGTCAAGACTAAGCTGAAGTCTTAGAATGAGCTGAAATCTCTGATAATTGTAGCGTTGTCCATCCAGCATGACTGTAAACAACTTCAGTTATTTGTCTGTAGTGTTTTGTGTTTTGTGTGTGTGAGTGTGTGTGTGAGTGAGAGAGAGATCGGGAGGGGCATGGTGTGAATCATAACTGTTTTACGCATCGGGAATAGTTGGCTTCCTGAAGCACAAAGGGCTTTTTTTTTTAGCTGTGTTTTCTCACATGAGCATCCGGAAAGTCCCATTTAAGCTTATATTAGGTATTCTTGTTCTTCTCAGGGAGCTCAGATGGACATTCACAGACCGTATATGGAAAGGAGGAGGCACGACAGTGAGCAGTCGTTATGCAGCGTGCCAGAGTCCAACGATCTGGAGGCGGCCGAAGCGCTCGTCTGCATGAGCTCCTGGTTTCAGTCCTCCCAAAGACCCGGCAGCCTGAAACCTCGTCCTCTGACCCCGGCCTCTGACTCCTGCGACTCCCTCCTGCATCCCGAATCCCCAGAGACCCCTGGAGACTTTGTTTCGCTCTCATCGTTGGTAAGGAAGCTGAACAGACAAAGGCAATCTTAAATAAAGCATAATACATTCTAAGCATTTATGAGCTTTGTTTAAACTTGAAACTTCCCCACTGGAGGTGAAAGAATAACACGTGGCCTTGCGATGTGTGGGGTAGGGATCTTCAGAGGATTGAGTAGTTTGCTTGTACTCAGTAAGATGACTTTATGACAGCCCAGACATGTGGCATTGTATAGATAAGCCTCCTCTGCCGGATGAACTTCAGCCTGAGTGTCGATGTGCAATTAATTACTTAACCCATGCAAGATAAAACATGGCCACTAAAAACATAGATTGTTTTGTTAAATAGCAGTGTGCCGGTGTTTCACGTCTGTTCATACTGAAGACCTTGTGGCTACGTCTAGTTAATATTTTGCATCTTCCCCTTTCTTCAGTGTATGACGCCACCTCACAGCCCCAGTTTTGCTGAGACCACGGCCCACATCCCAGTGCCCACCTCACCCTGCCCTCTGAAAAATCCTTGCACCAGCGTCCTCAGTCCCAGACTCCAGCAACCTGCTGTGACCTCCTGTGCTGAGACGTCACCTCCCAGGTGGCTTCCCACAACTGAGAATTCTTCCTCCCAGCCCTGCAGAGCCATGGCTACCAGCGTCATCCGACACACAGCTGACAGTTCAGTCTACCAGAACATTCCACACGCTGTCCAACGTCAACAATCAGCCCCGACACACATTCAGCCGCCAAAACAGCCAGCACAGCCAGAGGTTCCCTTACCAGCCTCTTCACCCTGCCAGTCCCACACATCCAGCACTGCATCAGAAACATGTCCGAACAGCAGCAACCAATCCACCAGTGACAAGATCCCTTCCAAATCTTCTTCCAATTCGCCACTTTCCACAGCCAGTCCACCCATCATATGCCAGATGTTCCCAGTGGCACAACCAGGACTTATTTCAGCAGCGTTTATTCAGAGTCCAGCTCCAAAGTCTATCCTGCCACAGCCAATTTTTGTTGGTTCTTCAGTTCCACAAGGTACTGTGATGCTGGTGATGCCTCGGGCATCAGTGGGTCAGACACCCCAGTGCCCACAGCAGGCGGTTGTGACCGTCGGCAACACCAAACTGCTGCCTCTGGCACCAGCACCTATCTACCTACCCTCAGGGCAGAGTGGCACCACGCAGTCAGAGTTCTCCCGTAGGCGCAACTATGTCTGCAGCTTCCCTGGCTGCAGGAAGACCTATTTCAAGAGCTCTCACCTCAAGGCACACCTTAGAACTCACACAGGTAATGAAGAATCAGGTTTGCAGGAATACTTAAGTATCCTTTTGTTTATATGGGAGTTGGAAAGTGTGTAGCATTTCTCTAACCGTGTTTTTGTCTGTTCCTGCAGGCGAGAAGCCATTCAGCTGTAACTGGGAGGGCTGTGACAAAAAATTTGCACGCTCTGATGAGCTCTCCCGTCACCGGCGAACACACACCGGCGAGAAAAAGTTCGTCTGTCCTGTTTGCGACAGACGCTTCATGCGCAGTGACCACCTTACTAAGCATGCTCGCCGTCACATGACCACCAAGAAGATCCCCTCCTGGCAAACAGAGGTTCGAAATCTCAACAAGATAACAACAGCCAAGGCTCTGCCAATCAGCATGCTGTTACCGGCCTCAAACTGAATCTGACTGGAGCAAACTACTTCAGTCATACAGAGACTCTTTATTGGAACGATAAGGCTGCTAATTCTCGTGGACATGCACTGGACTCTCTCTTGTTTTCCATTCTGCTCATTTTGTACACTTTGCAATGAACGCAATGTTTTGTTTACTCACTTGTTATAATCATTCATGCACTCTATTTTTTGCCAAAGTCTTCGTACTATGTTTGTCTTAATTATATGTGTATGTATAATTACAATTGCATTCTGTTGGAAATAAATGGCCTATTCCTTACTGCCTCAAGGATCTACTTATGGATAATTATCTGAACTGCTCTAATGAAATCATTTTCTTTTATTTAATACCCATTTTCAGTAAACAGTGATAAATCAGTATTCTGTTTTCGTGGTTATTTATTTCTGGGTCTTGCGCTGGCAGTCAAATGAAACTGACACCTAAACAAAGTGAAAAATACAGTTCTCATTCAAACAGGAAGTATCGGCTTAAAAAAGACGTTCACAGCGATGATGTGGTGTTGAGTAGTTAATCTGAGACACCCACCCTTTTCTACAGCCATGTTTTTTCCTGTTCAGTTTTGCTGACACTGATCTGGAGCGTTTCCTGTGTGCTTTGTGAAGTCTGGGACTGAAGACCTGTTGTATCACATTCAATACATTCAGTACAAATACACATTAAACACTTTGCTCACAGCTGGCAGGAGAGACAAAATACGTCACATCACACTGAAATTGTATTTGGATTTACAATCCTACAAAATAGCCTAGAGTCTACAATTTATATTTTTGTTATACAGTGGTTAAAAAAACATGATTTCACACACCACATTACTTATTGGATGGTTAAAACAAGACACTGCAGGTAGAAATGACAGTTTTGGTCATGTCATTTTTCAGATTTTTTCTCTCAAACAGTAGTAATAAAAATACCAACAAAAAATGTTATATGTCTATACGTCAATTTATGTCTCATGTTTATATATGTCAATTAAAACTTATAAACCACACTTAAAGTGCGAACACAGTAAACCATATTGTATTTTCTCAAAATAATTTTTTTCTATATTCAGAACCAAAAATCTGTAGATGAGCTGCATTCATGCAATTCTACATATTCATTCCTATCCCTAATTAGAAAGATATTACAGAGGTAAATGATGAGTATTGTTGAGTATATACCGATCAGCCAAAACATTAAAACCACCGACAGGTGAAGTGAATAACATTAATTATTCAATGTTACAAAGGGACCTGTCAAGGCACCTGGGATATATTAGGCAGCAAGTGAACAATCAGTTCTTGAACTTGATGTGTTGGAAGCAGGAAAAATGGGCGATTGTAAAGATATGAACGACTTGGACAAGGGCCAATTTGTGATGGCTAGACGACTGGGTCAGTGCATCTCCAAAACGGCGGGTCTTGCAGTGGTTAGTACCTACCAAAACTGGTGCAAGGAAGTACAGCTGGTGACCCAGTGACAGGTTCATGGCGCCCAAGGTTCATTGATGTGTAAAGGCTGGCACATCTGGTCTGATCACACAGAAGAGCTACTGTAGCACAAATTGCTGAAAAAGTTCATGCTGGCTATGATATAAAGGTGTCAGAACACACAGTGCATTGCAGCTTGCTGTGTATGAGGCTGGTTAAAGACTTTAACCAGACTGGTTAAAGTGTCCATGCTGACCCCTGTCCACCGCCGAAAGCGCCTACAGTGGGCACGTGAGCATCAGAACTGGACCATGGAGCAATGGAAGAAGGTGGTCTGGTCTGATGAATCACACTGTCTTTTACATCATGTGGACGGCCAGGTGCTTGTGCATCACTTACCTGGGGAAGAGACAGCACCAGGATGCACTATGGGAAAAAAGCAAGCCAGCAGAGGCAGTGTGATGATCTGAGCAATGTTCTGCTGGGAAACCTTGGGTCCTGGCATTCATGTGGATGTTACTTTGACACGTACCACCTACCTAAACATTGTTGCAAACCAAGTACACCCCTTCATGGCTACGGTATTCCCTAATGCCAGTGGCCTCTTTCAGCAAGATAATACGCCCTACCACAGTGCAAAAATTGTTCAGGAATGGTTTGAGGAACATGGCAAAGAGTTCAAGGTGTTGTCTTTTCCTCCAAATTCCCCAGATTTCAATCCCATTGAGCATCCTCTGGAGCAAAGCTGTTTTTGAGGCACAAGGGGCAACTACACAATATTAGGCAGATGGTTTTAATGTTATGGCTGATCAGTGTATATCTTCAGATTTTATATTTAAAAATGGCATAAAATTATTTTCATAACGATGCATGGTATTTCTTGCATGATAAAGGAATGATTTTCGAGCTAACATTTCTGTAAAAGTCTTTCTCTTGAGAGAGTCTTCACAGTAAAATAAACATTTTAATTCTAACAACATCTAAAGACTAGTTTTTGGTTTGATTAGTATGCAAATGTATGCATATTTAATTAGACAAAGCCTCATTTGCATAAATAATACATGTTAAAGAAAATGTTTACTTGTTTACTTGAAATGTTTACTTGTAAGAGTAATCATTTGGTGGTAAGATGTATTGTGATATCTGTTGTTTTAACTAAAAAAATAGTTAATAAAATAATTATTAATTAATTAAACAATTAATTAAATAAATAAACCCTATTGGCATGTAGTGTCTTACATTAAGAAAAAAAAAAACAACAACCAAAAATAGTCAGTGTGATTTCTATAGGCATTATGTTAGACATTACACTTCCTCAGAGGTCAGATTTTGAGGCTGAAAAGACTTTTCTTGCTTATGTTTGGTAAATGAAAACAAGCAAATCCCCTACACACCCAGTAACGACGTTATTTATGGACCAATTGAATGGCGTGGGTGACTGTAGCGCTGAGAGGCGCGACCAATCAGATTTCAGAAGCGACATCCCGCCCTCCCGTCTTACTCACCGTGTTTACGAGTGTAACGGTCAGCAGTCCAGGAACAGCGACACACTGTGGACAAAACCCTTCAGTGCTCTGTACTGATCTTACTGTCTTATAGCCAGTTACAGCATTACAAATTACTACTCACAGGATGTAAGTATTGTAGAAAAATTGTGTCCTGTATAGTCAAAAATCTAAGAATAGAATAGAATAGGATAGAATAGAATAGAGGGTGCACAGTGGCTTAATACGTTTGCATCCCACCTCAGGGGGGTTGGGGGTTCGAATCCCAGTTTGTGGAGTTTGTATGTTCTTCCTGTGCTTCAGGGGTTTCCTCTGGGTACTCTGGTTTCCTCCCCCAGTCCAAAGACATGCGTTGAAGGCTGACTGGCATCTCTAAATTGTCTGTAGTGTGTGAATGGGTGTGTGATTGTGCCCTGCGATGGGTTGGCACCCCATCCAGGGTGTCCCCTGTCTTGTGCCCCGAGTCCCATGGTACAGGCTCCAGGCTACCCTGCGACCCTGCGTGAGATAAATAGTACAGAGAATGGATAGATGAATGGATGGATATAATGTAATATAATATACTATAATATAATATAATATAATGTGTGAAAAATATTAAATAAAAATACATACCTACATACATAAATTCTCTTCAACCAGCTAATTGAGCAGCAAAATCCTTCTGAACAAAACAGCAAAATACATATTCTTCAGTTTTAACTGGAAATGTCCTAATGAGAAGATCAAATCAATTAATGAAGAAAGAAAGCTACAGTGAATGTTGCATTCTTAATCTACAGTCCTGACCTGAGTGCATGTGTGTGTGAGTATGTGGGTGAGTAAACTGGTGCTTTTATGTGTTTATGTAATGTTAATTTGACGTGGATATAAATATTAAGTTTTACAATAATAAACTGATCAGTCAAAATAGCTGTTTAAAAGCAATCATTAAGGGGACCCAAAAAAAGCTGAAATAAAATGGCTAAAATTCCTCTCAATTTAAAAATGTTTTTTTTTTTTTGGACGTTTCAGCATTTTTATTATAGGCACCATAAAATCTAATTATTATAATAAAACATAGACAATCATTTTTAGTAATATATCAACCATATCATGTGATATCATACCACACTGACTTGGCCAGCAACTTCCTATATGTCAAATGCTATTGTGTAAACAGTGTTTAATTATTTTTAGCAATTACTAATGATTAAAAACTAATTTTTTTACCTGATGGTCTGATTTACCTGACTTCCACTGAAATCGATTCAAAACATTGTAATCTCGTGATACCAAATAGCTTCAGCACTAGTTCTCATGCTGTGTAAACAGGTCTATTATCAGAACAAATGTAAGAATGATTTCAGTTCTTAAACCTGCAGTATATGTTTGAGGACTGAAATAAGGAACGAAGGAAAGAAAGAAGGAAGAAAGAAACAGTGAGCGTAATTCCGAACTGAAGCTCCACTATTAAGATTCACCTGGATGATTTATTCCTACCCATAGCCACATCCATAGGTTTTTAATCAATTAATCAGTGTGTGATTCCATTCTTTTAGCATGAAGTGAAGACAATTATAATTCTGTTAGCACAGGCCAGTATGCAGAAGAGATGGAGAAAAAGAGCCTTCATGTAGGAACTACATCCCAAACTGTGTTAATGTGCATTCCACTACTGAGTGGTGGAGAGCACCACAGAAACTGCGGCCAGGAAATGAAACTTCAACATACATTCCTGACATGCAAATTTTTTCCCTGAAATTATTTCATGACCATGAAAATACTGAATCCTTTCTTCTGTGTGTAATGCAAATCAAAAAGATTTAATCTGGTTTATTACTTTGGAACATAAGTACAATGCAATACAATACAATACAATACAATACAGTACAATACAGTACAATACAGGTATTTTTGGCAAATAGAACGACACATTCAAAGGCTGGATTTATAGAGAGCAAGATTTATATAAAAATAGGCATCTGTATTTTTCATTAAGATACGGTCTGGTTTTTGTAAAGCAAGTATTTACAGTTTGCATCCAAGATAAACTGCCTCATAATTATGCTATCCAAATTCTCTCTCTATTGCACTCATCAAGTCTTCTTCTGAAGCATCATACGACACAGGCAAAGCCAGCGAAATGTCATCACAAATGCCAGGAATACTGTAATGGAAGAAACAGATGCACTTTTAGTGGACTTTATGAATATGTGAAAGTAGACAGGATGTAAAGTATGGCATATTTTACCTAAGTAGTCATTATTAAAGATCCGAAATTCATGGAGTGCTGGAATGGAGCCCAGTTTGGCTGCTATAATAGCTGTTAATAAAAACAACCTGAGTTGTTCAGGTCCATCAGAACCAGGATTCTCCAACTAGAGCCCTCAGATCCTGAGCATCCATTATGTTTAAAACCTTTAAAGTCTTTTCTAAAAGACTGTACTGAGTATCAGGCAAATCGAGCATGGTGGTTTGGCCATGTCAGACCTGAGGCATCATTATCTAAAGATCAGGCTATTGTCAGAAGCAACGTGTGTGAAGCAATGTGTGTGTGACAGATCAATAATTGATGGGAGTGTAAGTTACTTACTGTGTTGTCTTTGTGCACACTGGATCTGCTGTCACTGCAGTCTATGGAGACAAACATAAAAATTTATACAAACGTTTCTTATAACATTCAACATTAGCTATTATTTTAATATCAGCATTGAATTATTTTTGATGTCACACTCCACAGTAATGGTTAATGGCTCATATGAAAGTAGACACTCAGGATGTAAGAATTTGCAGTTTTGCATAGTTATGTTTTTTTTTTACCTAGCCTACTAGGTTTAAATGTTATAATTCTACTGTGAAAGTTGTAAACAGTATTTTACTATCAAAAAGCTTTAGTTATGTTGTCCGTTTTATCTGTACCAGTGTTATTGTGGAGAGGCGTGAATTGTTTGCCCAGCAGGGGGCTCACACCCCTCCCCTTTCCCATCATCCTGCTCACCAGCAGCTAAACAGAGTCATGATACTCTACACACAGAAACCCAACAGTGTCCTGACTAATCTTATAACAGACTTGCAATGATAATTCATTTGTTTATACTGATTGAAAATGTCAGATAAGTCAATTTCCATTCCACCGGCAGAATGGAACGGGATTAAAAGGGTTAAAGGAATATTACTCCAGCATTGTTCAAACCTAATCTCCATCCACTGCAGATGTAGCACATGTGCATTTGCAGAAGACAAGTATTTCAAATTCTGTTGATAGTAATATTAACTTACAGTGGATATATATATATATATATATATATATATATATATATATATATATATATATATATATATATATATATATATATCTTACCTAGAATTGTGCTTTAAATTATTACTCTAAACAGTACTTACAATCCAAATATGTACCTTAAGGAACACTATATCTACACTTCCAGGTGAAAGACACATATTAAAGGTACAAAAGATAAGTGTATCACTCCAGTGACAAGGATAGGTACAGTTCAGTACCCTTTAGTAGTACTCTGAGTGTGTATGTAAAAATTCTTATCCTTGAAATTTGCACATATACAATACCTTTTGGGGAACTTAAGGAAATTAGGATTCTTTTTTCCATTAACATTTTGAAAATTTAATATAATGTGACACTGATTGTCTCACAAATCCCATGCTGGGAGTTAATTTCACTGAAAAGTGAGTACTTAAGTCATAAAAACCAGATGTTTACGACTTAATCACCTGCTTCTGGGGCTTGTTTAGTTTACTGAAGGTACAGATATCCTTTCTGTCTTCAAATCCACCAGGCGTGAGTAGATCAGAGAGTAGAATATCAGCAGTGTGTGTGCTCTCAGCGTCTGTGTGACGTTGATCTCTTTGGTTGTAACAGAAGGCGTAATTTTCACACACGTACAATGGACTTTCCCAAAAACCTCTCTTCGTGTCCTCTGTGTTTTCACACGCCTTGAGAATTCGGTCCACTTCCTCCCCCAGGTTTCTGTCATCTGCTGAAAACTGCGCGACTCGCCTGTTGCTGAGACGATCTTTCTGAATGTTTTTCTGAGAAACACTAACGCTGGAGGTTTGACACTCGAGTATTTGAGCGCTTGGGTCTCCCTCGGTCATAGACGCAGGTGCCACTTTTTTCCCTCTGCTCCCAGAGATCCCCATGGCCGCGTTAGACGTTAGACTACAGAGCAGAGCACTGCTGTCATTTTTTAGCTTGGCCACCCGCACAGAGAGTTACACTTTAACTGTTCCATGCAAACCCAGAACGAATACAAAAACACGTCCAGGATTCAACAGAACTGTCACAAAGCTGAATTCAAACGTAAACCGAAGTTGTTCAGATACTCAGATATCACACGTCCAAGAAAATGTGCACGATTTACACTCAGAAGTGGCTTTTCTTCTCTAGCCTTCCCCTCTCAGCCATCTGGATGCGTGCTTGTGAATAGGATCTGTGTGTATGTGTGTGTGTGTGTGTGTGTGTGTGTGTGAGAGCAGCTGTGCACAACATTATAGTTACACAACACCAGACCCCACACACACACACGCACACACACATGCACACACGCAACTCTAAAGTGCAATGGAGAAAGAAGGAAAACACTGCAGTAAGCTCAAAATCCTGTTATGTTCTGTGAAAATGTGTCGTGGCTCCAACAGATAACTCCCTAGCATCTGTTTGCATGGAACAAACTTTCTGCAGTCAGGGACTTAAAAATCATGCCGTTAGGGGGAAAAAAAATCCTGCT
Source organism: Pangasianodon hypophthalmus (assembly GCF_027358585.1). Lineage (NCBI taxonomy): Eukaryota > Metazoa > Chordata > Actinopteri > Siluriformes > Pangasiidae > Pangasianodon > Pangasianodon hypophthalmus. The sequence continues at coordinate 19,618,905 of NC_069719.1, read as the reverse complement.
ATTCAAATATTAAGCACATAAGCAAATGCGTACCATCATATTTATTTATTGAAGCCATGAGCCCTTTTCAAAAATTTATTTATTTATTTATTTATTATTTCTAACTACTCACAGAACCAAACCACTTCCACTGTACCAAAGACTCAAAACCTTGTGCTTCGTGTTAGAAGCACTTTCTGTGAGGTGAGTTTAGACCTCTTGGATGAGTACAATCTATAAAATGAATGTAAACATTATAAACATTTGTAGACTAGCATTCTAATACTGCTCTAGTATAAAAGAAATAAAACATATCAGGATGCGCTGTTATTGGAAAATAATCAACATTACACTTTCCCGTTGTTGATATTATACCTCTTATACCACAATATTTTTAATGAACCACTGACACATCATGCTTTTTATCTGTTTATAGTTACACTTAATGTTGTGGAACAAGTTAGTTCTGGTTATTCATTCATTCATCTCCAGCAACCACTTTATCCAGGTCAGAGTCCTAATGAAACCCTGGGCACAAGGTGTGAGAATTCACCCCGGATAGAACAGCAGTCCATCACAGGGCATCATGCACACACATTCCCATACTCATTCACACATATGAGCAATTTCAGCATAGCCAGTCTGCCTATCTGCACGTTTCTAGACTCAATTCAATTCAACTTTATTTGTATAGCGGTTATAACAATGGACATTGTCACAAAGCAGCTTTACAGAAATAAATGGATTCACAAAAAAAGGATATATTGTAAATATGTGAATTTATCCCGGTGAATTTATCCCTAATGAGCAAGCCAGAGGCAACGGTGGCAAGGAAAAACTCCCTGAGATGATATGAGGAAGAAACCTTGAGAGGAACCAGGCTCAAAAGTGAACCCATCCTCATCTGGGTGCAACGGATAGTGCGATTATAAATAAATCCCTTCTATTATTGTGTACTATATGGACAAATAGTGCAATTGTGCAACCAGTAAATTCATCACAGTTTTTGCAAGAAGTCCGGTTGGTTAAAATCTATCCACTGTCCACTGATGGAGTCCTGAGTACGAAGGTGCTCGTGGCAACCGCAGCCCCAAAGCCACTACAGCAATCGCAGTCCCAAGCCATTACAGAACAATGGGAGGAAACCACAGTACCATGAGGAAACCCATGCAAACACAGAGGAACCATGTGAAACTCAGCACAGACAATAACTTGAGCTCAGGATCAAACCAGGGACCCTGGTCTCATGTTCCTGTTATCATTTATGTTATACAACAGTTAGCGCCGGTCCACTAATGTGATTGGTCAAGCAGTGTTCCAAGAGTGCGTATATTTAGTATAACCTCACTGGGATGTTTCACGGCGTGTATCACTCCAGTCGTCTGCGTTCAGCACATAAAATTCTACTTCCTAGTTCGAAACAGTTGCTACAATAGAGTTAGTGACATCATCAGCGGACATGGCAAATGGTACAGTTTTCATGAATATAAATTTTGAGTTAAACTATGAAAGCTCGTCAGATGAAGATGAAAAAGATGAAGGGACACCAATTTCACAGGAAGCTCCTTTAACGGGAATGTACAAATCAACATGAGCCAGCTAGCGAGCTAGCCGACGTGCTATAAAGTGAGTGTGGCTTCTTCGGGATCTATTTCTGCTAGCAGAGCAAAAATAAACCAAACATTTGGCCATATGTGTCCGAAATGTCACTTACTCAATATTAATGTCTTGTTTATAAAACTGTGGTATAAATACAATATCACACTCGCATATTAATCGTGGGGTTATACTGCATAAGTACGAGGCCACAGGCCCAGTGCCGTAGCCAACCACAGCCATGCCGATACTCAGTATAGCCAAATGTTTGTGTATTCAGTATAACAGCACTCTTGCCTGCGTGATATTGTTTAAATAGTTATAAACAGTTCTTCCCTCACCAGCTTCTCTCCATTTTCTCTTCCGAAGTCAATGATATAGTTGAGGTCAAAAGTTTACATCCCCTTTTCAGAATCTGCAAAATGTTAATTATTTTACCAAAATAAGAGGGATCATACAAAATGCATGTTATTGTTTATTTACTGCTGACCTGAATAAGATATTTCACATAAAAGATGTTTACATATACATGCATTAAGAGCCGGGGGGTGAAAACTTTTGAACAGAATGGAGATGTGTACATTTTTCTTATTTTGCCTAAATATTGTATTTTTTCATTTAGTACTGCCCTTCAGAGGCTACAGAAGATAGTTACATGTTTCCCAGAAAACAAAATAAGTTAAATTTACCCTGATCTTCAAATTCAAAAAGTTTTCACCCCCCCAAGCTCTTAATGCATGTTTTTTCCTTCTGGAGCATCAGTGTGCATTTGAACCCTCTGTAATAGTTGCATATGAGTCCCTCAGTTGTCCTCAGTGTGAAAAGATGGATCTCAAAATCACACAGTCATTGTTGGATTTTTCTGAAGAACGGCAGGCAGTTTAACTGTTCAGGACAAACAAGGGACTCATGAACAACTATCACTAAACAAAAAAACACAGCTGTGGATCATTCAGGTAACAACACAGTATTAAGAATCAAGGGTATGTAAACTTTTGAATGGGGTCATTTTTATAAATTCAGCTATTATTTTCTCTTGTGGACTATATGTAAACATTTTTTATGTGAAATATCTTATTCAGGTCAGCACTAAATAAACAATAACATATTTTGTATGATCCCTCTTATTTTGGCAAAATAATTAACATTTTGCAGATTCTGAAAGGGGGATGTAAACTTTTGACCTCAACTGTATAAGAAATGCTTGTCATGTCCGAAAGACATTCCCCTGGTGGATACTTTACAGTTACAGCTTTACATCTGATTGTTACAAAACACTGACACTGGAGACTCCTTACAAAAATGCAAATGTAAACTGTTACTCTATAAACAGTAACACATTAGAACAAGCACATTAATATAAATCTGTTATTGAATAATAGCTGGCACTAATGTCAAAGCTGCAGTTATAAAAAATTAATCAACACATTCTGATCATAAATTGGGAACTCAAAAGCACTGTGGTATAAACTGTTTTTTTTTTTTATTATTATTATAGTGCAATTAAACAAACATGTATTAGCAGAGCAGATAAATATATAAACACATTGGCTGACAGAACATATGACACACATATTAATTAAATCTACATTTTTAGTGTCGTTGACAAGAAACCCTGCATCTAATACTGTTAACAGAAATATTGTATTTTTATTCAAAAAGAGTACACAAAGGCTAACTAGTAGCTACAGTTTCTGAGGGACAACTCAGTCCAGTCTCTAGTTTCACATACAGCTTAACTGCTGCAGTTACTGCACAGCAGTATTCAAATACATGTCTCTTATACTTACTTCTTAGTCCCACAGCATTACATTTAACCCAGATGCTGTTTCTAGAGGTCCATACTGTATATTATAGCTTCAAACCACCTTCAGTACAGCCGTATACTGTTCTGCATCTCTATGCAGATGATTAAACCCTGTTCATTTTTTTACCCTGTTTTTGAGGCTATGGTGTGATATATGGTATATCTGCTCACTGTATGACACAGCGCTCGTAGGACTGCTCTTCACTGGCGCTGTTGTTGAGGGTCTGCGCTTTAGTCTTGCCCTTGCCCGGTGCTGCTGAGCCCTGCTTTATAACATACTGCAGTATGTCTTTACTCTCACTAGAGGGCAGGTTGTAGAAGAAATACTGAGGAGTCATCTGGATGAACCTGGTCATGAGACAACACAGAAATGTATAAATAAATAAATAAATAAATAAATAAACTCCCAAAAATCTAAAATATTAATGAGATTATGAACATACTACTATTGCCTAATGATGTAACTACCGGAAAACTGTTGTTTCTTCATTAATTCAACACAATTTTCTCTAGATTTTATAAAATCATTTAATTCACTATTTCAGTATTATTGTAAGGAAATGTTTCAAAAGGTTTCAAAAGGCAAAAAGAATAAGTACAAAACTCCAATTTTACTCTTTCTAAACCAGGTTTTATTTTAGACTCCTTTAACGCATTCTGAGCATGCAGAATCTTTAAGTCTATCTTCCCTAAATATACTTTTCCCGCACTACGCATCTTCTGTGTAAACAGGGTGACTTCCACTACACTACGCCTCTTTTCTTTCATTGCAGTTGCAGTGGAGTACTTTTCTTAAACCCACTGCAATATTTCTGGCTACAGATGGCAGGAATTCTCAAATAACACATCGAGTTAGGTTCTCTAATGCAGAGAATGCAATACGTGCCTAAGAAATTAAATATTAATTCAGCTGTCAGTCACAAAGCTATAACATCTGTGAAAAAGTGGGCATAAGGAACAAATCTGACTGTTGCAAGAATTCGCTGAGGATGAAGCAAGTAAATGTGCTATAGGTTTTGAAAATCACCAAGAGTTTATAAAAATACAGACACAATAGCAAACACAATAGCAATTAATATATGAGTAATGTATTGATTACATTACTACTAGCTGCTCCATTAAATGCCAGCAGGAATAAAGCTTCAGAAGCTGCACTTACTCATGTGCTGAGATCTGGGTGACGGTTCTGATGCAGTTATTCTCAGACAGTGTGTGCTCATGATATAAAACCCACTCAGGAAGGTTCTGCTTGGGCGACTCACTTCCATAGACAGAGAGAGGATGGATCTGAGCAACGTGCTTGTGGGTAAGTATGAAGTAATTCCCTGTCCCATCGATGTCCCTGGCCACCTGAGATAGCAGACAGTACAGAGGGAAAGTGCAAAACATAAGCATTCAGCTGCGGGTGAGAACCTTTTGACCAGAAAGTCATACTGGCAAACAAAATCAAATACTGATTTGCTAATATAAATTTTCATACATTAGTCTGGGATTAAAAAAAAAGTTACTGGATTATTTGGAAAGAAAAGCTCAGCATCAAAGGTAAGAATGTGACTTGGTTAAATTTAATCTTTTTATTTCTGGTTAATTTGTAGAAAAAACACAACTACAAAAATATTTTCATAAACTTAAAATTAAAAAAATGTACTATGATAAAAACACAACTAAATGAAAACAAGAATTATTGCAGCTGAAATGAATTAAATAAAAAGCAGATTCATTTGTTTACATTTTCTGAGTAATATTTGTGTGACTAAACGTATTCTATTAATAGTGTATTATAATAATAATAATAATAATAATAATAATAATAATAATAATAAAATCCAAGTTAAAATACCTCAATATTTTTAAAGTAAGCATTTTAAATAAAAAAAAAGAATAAATACATCTATAAAAATTGAAATACTATAAATAATTGAAATAATGTCTAAGTACTTTTGGAATTGATCATATTTTGAACTTCACCGTGCTTGTTATTAATTATAGCCTTGTCTTATTCTCCAGAATCTCACATCACACTTGATTAACATTCTATACCACTTTCTTCATGAGCTAGAAAATTCCTAGTAGCTATATGTCAGCTGATGTGAACCTATTATCTTTCTGCACATTAGCATTAAAAAATTGTCAGGATGTTCGGTTAAAAGGCCCTGTTATATCCTGAAACAGCAGGAAAGGTTAAATCTAATCAGAGCCAGGCTGATCCTGAAGGCTGTACCTGCATGAAGAAGCCAGCCAGCAGAGCCAGTTTGATGTTCAGAGTGTTCGTCTTGGAGCCAAAGGCTGGACAGGACACTGGCAGCTCTAACCGCTTCAGGATCTCAGTGAGCTCTGCTCGAACTGCATCGGCCATCTGAAGGGCACTTAAACTCAGGAAATGCTCGTCACACCAGCGCTCGATGCTGCAGTCTGAGGGACAGATCACACAGGTTAGAGATAACGCCAAAATGACTCAGCGGTGAATCATAAGGATAGTGCTCTGTATTTGCTTACATGTTTAATGAAGAAAAAAGGTATAATCATTGATGTGATGTTTTTTTTATTGGGAGACACTTATTTAATATTTATGAGGAGTCTCGAGTGTCAGCGCTTTGTAACAGTCATGGTGCATTGCAAAGTTTCTCAGCATGGGAAAGTGTTCAGGACAGAGGAGTTTACACTTTCTGGTGTCTCTGTAAAATGACAGAGAGACAGCACGCGTGCACGAGAGAGAGAGAGAGAGGGAGAGAGAGGAGATGCTGGTGAAGAAGCAACGCATAGCTCTAAGTGATAACAGGAACTAACTTTACTCTTTTACTCAGGAACTGTGGTATAATTGAAATAACACACTCCAGACAGTGCTGTGTTATGAAAATAATCCACTTTGTAGTGGTAATGTGCATGTATAACAACACAGTCTGGAGTGTATTATTCCTTATATAAAGTATGTCAGCGTGTCCAGACCTATTTTTGTGCGTTTTTTTTCCTCCAAATTTTGTGATTGAAATATTAGCTATGTCAAGATCATGTCATGAACACCATGCTATTTGTATCTCTACTACCTGATTTGGTGTGAAGGTTTGAAGAGTTTATAAATATTCCACATCTGCATTGATGTTTTGATCCATGACTTACATGAGCTGTGCTGGCTGTGTTTGTAGGCATTGTACACATTGACGAGGGTGAAGTGGTCTCCTTCAGAGTGATGGAAACGCTGATGGCACTTTAAGGCCTGCAGTTTGAACTCCACAGGTGGGACCAGGAAACAGCTTGGAGCTGAGACAGGCACACAGAGAAACTCACAGTAACATGAAAAATGCACACTATCACTTATTAATCATTATCACAACAATCATCTGTGCGTCAACGCATCTCCAGTATTAGCACTATGTAACCCATCTGAGTTGGAAGCAGTGATTAGTCATTGATTATTTTGCTATAACAGCACACATTTGACAGGTCATGTTTCATTCCTTACTTAGCAAAATGTGTAGCTTAGAAATATTTGTTATCCTTGTTAATTACAATTAATTTTTTTTTGTTATTTTAAAATTCATATCAGATTGGCACACCCAGCACCCAGATGATGTCTCCCTCCCCTGACTACTAACCACTTCTTCTTCATCATGCTCCACTAGCTCTTTATAGACTATATAAAGCTAGATCAAACTCTCAGCCATTGCGAAGTCTTGCCAACGTCTGCAAACCTGATATCCAGTAACTGTTATTTTCGTGTTGTTAACCTTTGTCTTGTTCTACGACTACTCTTTGGATTTGCATGTTGTATGGACTGTTCTTGATTTTCTGTGCCCCATTCCGATGCTCATTTTGGACTGTGTTTTGGATTTTTATTAATAATAAAGCTTCTGCGCATAGAATCTCCCATGCCATGTTCATTACAGAGATAAAGGACTGATGAGATATGGCAAATTAGCATCTGATTTATGCTACATTCCAGTCTTAACAGCCCAACTGTGATAAATGCTTCACAAAAATACAAAGGTATTTTGTCTAATGTAATACACTGACATTAATGATGATAAAACAGCTAGTAGCAATAAGTACTGGGTGAGGTCAGGGCAGCCTTTTGTGGAAAACAAAGACACAGGAAACGTGCCTCACTATATTAATTAAGATGAAATTACCTGTTAGCATGGCAGCGATGGTGAGCACCTCACTCACACAGTCAAATTCACAGGACGCCAGAAGAGTCTTAGCCATCTGGGGCTCCAGAGGAAATTCAGACATTATTATTCCAATCTCCGACAGATTACCGTCGTTATCCAGAGCCGCTAAGTAGTCCAGCTCTTCTAAAGCCTGCATGAGGCCCTCAGGATCTAAAAGTTGATCAAAAATGTTCTATAAGAAATTAGATTTGAAGTGGTATTCTATAATCCTGCCAAATCCCGCCAAATCACACAGTGGAGCTACTTCTTTATGGAAAAGTACTCAATGAGCAAATCTTTTGCACTGTGTATGAGAATGAGAATGAATGAGACTTCACATTAGATACATCACAATGACTGCAGCTTTCATACAATGTGTCAGGTTTAACTAAAACAACTCCTATTTTTCCAGTCCATCATTACTGCATACTTTTCCAACAGAATTTCTCCTGTCTCTCTTTCTGCTAATGATGTGCTTGTGGATGTTCCTAGAGCTCCATGCATCCGAAGCAGGTCATCTCTGGAACAAAGAGGCCAGTGAGAGTGCTCTTAGTTCAGCTAGCCACCCAGTAATGCGGCCATTGCCATCTGTGCCTGATCTGTGGGCCAAGAGAAACCTGGCTGACCCAAGCTAGCACATGCTGAGGGAAGGAATCAGCTTATTCTTGTTGAATTCTTTTGGACAAAAGCAGCTTGTTTTCAGTGAGTAAACAGCATATGTCCTAATTCAGTATACTCTGCACTAATAAATGTCGGGGTGAGAGTATTTTTCTGAAAAACACAAAGGTGGCAACAAGAAAATCCCTCCAGGCTGAGAGAAAAAACAAGAACCTTAGCGTACATCAGTGGACGGGACAGCTCTATGCTAACATAATCAATAAAACATGTATTGGTAGAACTGATACTGCAGAAATGTTAAGATTTATAACCAACTGAGGGTATAAGTTTGCTTTATAGAAGTGTTATATAATTGAAATATAAAGAAGTGAATACATAAGGTGAAATATTAAGAAGTGAAATATATTTACTGTTACTATACTGTCTTATTTGTAGACATTTGTAGATATTCATAAATACAAACAACATGTCTGCCCAAATAGGAATAAAACATACTCAATATATTAAAAAACAAAAAAAATACTGAAAAAAAAATATTAAATGAACAGCCTGTCTGTTGATGCAGCAATGCAAAATGACCATTTTTATAAAAAATAAAAAAGCACTTTCCACCTTTTTTCATCCAGTTATCCTATTTCTCCAACTTAGATCCAGAGAGATGTTTTTGATAGTAGACTAACTGATCACGTAATCTTGTCAAGATACTCATCGACGGTATGTTGGTGTAACTGCTACTTAATAGTTAGCTGCTACTCCTTTTTTTATCAACCAAAGAGACCACTGTCTTCCCTTCTTGGTTTTCTATTGGCTTGAGGTTCGTGAATTCACAGGTCAAAGTTCACCTAGAAAAAATTCACTTAGAAATGCGTTTTGCACAACCCACATCCTATCTGCTTCAGTAAACTGGCTTTTCTGCTGAGCTGAGAAAGCAGAAAAATGAAGTTTTCAGATGTCTCTTGCATCACCATAGCAAAGGGTCAAAAATCGTAAATGCTACAGCTAAACTCTAGATGTTGGAACCTCTGTAGAAAGAATTTACTTGATGTATGGATGCGTCATGGGCTTTCCTGCTTGCAGGTGTAGTGTGATTATGACTGTGTGTGGCTGAGAGTGTGTCTCACCTGGCCTATCGATGAAATCACAGTGACCCAACCCTGCGATTTCCATCCTCTTAAGGAAAAGCACCGTGGAAGTGATGTCAGACTCCATGATGTGAGGCACGTTCTCAACGGGAAGGGACGTGTTCTCCAGGTACAAACAAAAACACTTCCCTAAAAGCAACACAGTTCATATTACACAAGAATAAGTGCTAAGCTGACGTTCACAAACTTGTTTAATTCACTTACCTGTTGGACCAATCAGCTGTTTTCGGCATTCGGCTTGGCTTTTGCTGATTGGTTGAATAACAATAGAGCTGGCTCTGATTCGAGGGTTGTACACCTGTGAAATATAATGTCTTTATCTTAACACATCAAGAATCAATCAAATATCAATCAAATCAATATACAATCTTCGCTACTAAGAGGTAATAATTTAACTGTGAGATTACTACGTACATATCTTTTTTGTACTCCAGCATCAATGATGAAGCGAATGCTATGTGTGGCCCAGAATAAGTCTTCAGTGGGACCACAAGTGAGGAAGACTCTCCTGCACCTGCCCTCCCCTTCTGTAAGCACAGGCAGACTGTCCTCCTGCTCTGGACAGACGGACACGGGCATGAGCTCACCTAGCGATGGAGCTACACCGGCCCCTTCCCTCCGCAAGATGGCATGAGCACATTCAACCTCCTTCGAGAAAAAGAAGGAGGTATGATGGGGTGAGGAGACAGTGAGCATTGAAAATGAAAATCTGACCACTTGCACTCAAGGCACAACAAGTCAATTTGCACAGGTGCTCAGAAACCTAAAGAAAAAACTTGTAAAACAAACATTCTGCTCCACTACTTCTCATTTTTGTTCATTATAAACTCACAAACTCTCATCAGTACTAAATAAATTTGCCAGCATCATCTTACTTGTTCAGTAGCCAGAAACACTACAATATCTCCATGCTCTTGAGACTGATGGATCTCCATAGCAAGTTGAAGAGAGGCATACAAATAGTCTTTCACACCTCCCCTCCCGGTGCCATACACCATTTCAGAGGGTCGTTCTGCTTCAAGCTGGATCAAGGGCACGTTTCCGTAGTGGCGCAGCAGCTTGTCGGAGGAGTGAGGTGCAGTGAGGATGACCAGACGCAGCTCAGGCCGCGCCAGCAGCACATCTTTGAGCAGGCCGAGTAGGAGGTCTGTGCTGACCGTGCGCTCCCGAGCCTGATCGATCAACAACACACCGTACTGCTCCAACAGAGGGTCTGACATCATCTCCCAAAGCAGCATGTCATCAGTGCAGTACCTGAAAAGAGTTCATTACCAATATTAACATACAATGTTGATATTGGTGTTATGATAGCAAACGATATATTGGTGTGTATCCACACTGTTGTACAAGTTAATATGTCTTCTTTTCATGATTTCAATACTCAAAATTTATTACAATTGAACATATTTTCAAAAGGAGCTTAAACACAATAGCACTGACCTCAAATTACAAAGCAAAAATTAAAGTCAGACAAAGTAACAAATGCAAAGTTTCTGACCCTCCAAGCATTTGACATTAAAATGAGCCTAATGAAGACAGACAGGGAATTGTCTGATGATAATTTACTCAGGTAATTACTGAGGTCAGTGTTTTCATTAAGTCTGCTCCTCTCAGCTATTCTAATCATAGTCTTTGTTTGCGAGACTGACTAATGGCCACTCTGAAGGCACCTCAGGAGCATATGGATTGTGTGGGGGCATGGCAGCTGTAGATGGGGACCCCAGAATCAAGCCCGTGGGCCTTTTGTTCTCTTTTCTTAGCAAGGCAGACGTCTATGAAAGGACGTGTGTAGGGGGGAAGGGGATGGTCCTGAATAAGTGCAGGGGGAAGTGTATTGTCCGTCAGAAAAGTGACCGTGTTGAGTGAGCAAAAGTGTGTTTAGGCCAAAAGCAAAGAAAATGCATATAGTAAAACAATTTAAAGTACCTAAGAACAGTATCAGCGGAGCAGCAGTTCTGGAAAGGGATGTTGTATCCTACTTCATGGCCAATGTTCACGTCCATTTCATCAGCCACACGCAGGGCGAGATCCACTGTGCTCTGCCGGTGGATCTGAGTGCACACCACCGTGCCGTGGCGGTACTGCACAGACAAGCAGAACTCTGCACACCACTGCGGGATCTGCAAAGGGGAGATCACATCACATCTCACAATCACATCTCAGTCACAGTCTCAGCTTAGTGGCAAACAGTCTTTAGTTCACATGAACTGCTTAGTCTGATTTACTGACTAGGAATCACGTGGTGCATTTTAGTGTTAACAGATTTCAGTAAAATGATTTCTGAGAGTACCAACAGTTCTGTGTGGCCCTGATCTCTGAGATATCAGTTCATTAATTGTCAGAAAATGCTGAAGACTAAATGCTTAAGATTATGTTATAGATGTAGGCTATAGGTTTATATTTATACATACACACAACCACACACACATATATATATGCTACAGGTTAATTTTAATTTACACACACACATACACACACACACACACACACATATATATATATATATATATATATATATTTATATATATATATGCTACTGGTTAATTTTAATTTATACACACAAACACACACCCATATATATATATATATATATATATATATATATATATATATATATATATATATATAAACAAATTAAAGGAAGCAACACTTACCTGAGTGCTTTGTCCAGTTTTCACTGTGCCACTGATAATAACAAGCTGGTTGTTGGTGATGTAGTCCATGAACTCACACTTGGCTTCCCACACTGGCAGAGCTTTTCTCTCCTCTAGCAGTGTGTAATAGCGTGAGGAAAAGGGAAGACCATCAAACTGGTTGAACTCGAGAATATCATCACAGCCCAGGTCCTGATGTCCAGCTGCCATGTCTGCAGTCTTCTCCATATCTCGCGCCTTAATTTCTTCACGCGCCGGGTAAAACAGGCGAAAGAAGGTCAGCACTAAGTCAGTAATTACCAACTATAACCTAACCATGATTTACAAGGATAACTATAAATAATCATTATCATTATACATTTCTATAGCCCGCCAAATCTCGCGCGAGCCGAGAAGCTCGTCACCTCAACAGATGTCCACAGAGTGAAGCGGAGACTCAGTGAGGCGCTCAGACTGGGTCACGTGACCTCTCCATCCTCTGCACAGCAGTATGGCGGCGCCAGGAAGAGAGTTATGTCCTTACTGTCTTCATTAACGAAGTTCACTTTTTCAAAACTCTCCCCGCAGCACACACACACACACACACACCTATTTCTACACAAGCACGCAAACACGCAGCTGGGCATGGCCAAAATTACATAACTATTAAAACACTAATCTCAATATAGACTTTAGTCTCTCTCTCTCTCTCTCTCTCTCTCACTCTCTCTATCTATATGTGTGTGTGTGTGTGTGTGTGTGGATAAATATAAACGTGTAGCCTACATCTATAACATAATCTTACCACACACACACACACACACACACACATATATTCCATTAAAAATCCAGCTATAGTAGTCATTTACAACACAGTGTCTAGATTGTATTTCTGATCAAACTAATTCAATTCAATTCAATTCATTTTTATTTGTATAGCGCTTTTTACAAAGGTCATTGTCTCAAAGCAGCTTTACACAAACAAAAGTAAAGTGAAGTGTGTGTGTGTGCCATCTCTGATGAGCAAGCAGGGCGACGGTGGCAAGGAAAAACTCCCTGAGATGGTGATAGGAAGAAACCTTGAGAGGAACCAGGCTCAACAGAGAACCCATCCTCATATGGGTTTACACTGTAGTGTGCGTGTGTGTGAGCACAATGTGTGTTGGTGTAGTCCATGGAAAACAGCTGAAGCGTTTTCGTGGCAGTATGAAGCATTGCCGGTGGACAGGTCCAGAGTGAAGGGGGGGAGGTCTGGATCACCGGCAGCTCAGGAGTGTAGCTCGGCAGAAGGAGAAGGAAAGTGGTTAGGTAAATAAAATAACTAATGTTATTTTAATTTAAAAAAAAAAAGAAAAAAAAAGCACTAGTGTAAAATTGTTTAATGTCCCCATAATCATGTCTTCACATATTAAGTTCAGATATTTCACACCCCTAGACTTCCATGGTTTATCTTTTAATGGTACTCCTCAAATGCCTCTTTATCTCCTCTCTGTTTTGTTATCAAGACCCTAATGAAAATGATAGAGATGTCACCACCAGTGAGTTCTTTTTGGAGGAAGAGCCAAAGAGCCACGTCTCCCCTGACACCACCTCCTTTAAGACTAGTGCTCATGCTTTTATACACACACTAGGTCAGTTTTAAAACAGGACTCCATAGGTTAAAAACAGGACTCCATAAATTACTGTAATGAAATAATAAAAGAAATTTATTGCATAAGACAATTATTTCTCCTCTTTCTCCTTTTCTCTCTCAGTATGAAGCTGTTCAGGCTGACAATATAACCGTTCCTCAGGCTCCTGCTGCTGATGCGCTCACACGGTAAACGAGAATAAAATATACCTCAGTTTTCTATTATTAGTTCAGTGACTTGACTCTTTTGTGCATTGTTTAATGTTGTAACACTTCTATGCACTTTTCTCTGTCTTAAAATTCCAAGGTTGAGGAGGTAGAGGAGCTCAAGGAGCAGGTTGAGGAGGTAGAGGAGTTCAGGGAGCAGGTTAGGGAGGTAGAGGAGCTCAAGGAGCAGTTTGAGGAGGTAGAAAAGTTCAAGAAGCAGGTTGGGGAGGTAGAGGAGCTCAATGAGCAGGCTGAGGAGGCAGAAGATCAAGGAGCAGGTTGAAGAGGTAAAGGAGCTCAAGGAGCAGGTTTAGGAGGTAGAAGAGTGCAATGAGCTGGTTGAGGAGAATTTAGGACCTCAAGGAGCTGGTTGAGGAGAAAGAGGAGCTCAAGGAGCAGGTTGAGGAGGTAGAAGATCACAAGGAGCAGGTTGAGGAGGTAGAGAAGATCACAATGAGCAGACTGAGGAGGTAGAAGATCACAAGGAGCAGGTTGAGGAGAAAGAGGAGCTCAAGGAGCAGGTTGAAGAGGTAGAGGAGCTCAAGGAGCAGGTTTAGGAGGTAGAGGAGCTCAAGGAGCAGGTTTAGGAGGTAGAGAAGTTCAAGGAGCAGGTTGAAGAGGTAGAGGAGTTTAGGGAGCAGGTTGAGGAGAAAGAGGAGCTCAAGGAGCAGGTTGAAGAGGTAGAGGAGCTCAAGGAGCAGGTTTAGGAGGTAGAGGAGCTCAAGGAGCAGGTTGAGGAGGTAGAGAAGTTCAAGGAGCAGGTTTAGGAGGTAGAAGAGTGCAATGAGCTGGTTGAGGAGAATTTAGGACCTCAAGGAGCTGGTTGAGGAGAAGGAGGAGCTCAAGGAGCAGGTTGAGGAGGTAGAAGATCACAATGAGCAGGCTGAGGAGGTAGAAGATCACAAGGAGCAGGTTGAGGAGAAAGAGGAGCTCAAGGAGCAGGTTGAAGAGGTAGAGGAGCTCAAGGAGCAGGTTGAGGAGGTAGAGAAGTTCAAGGAGCAGGTTGAAGAGGTAGAGGAGCTCAAGGAGCAGGTTTAGGAGGTAGAAGAGTGCAAGGACCTCAAGGAACAGGTTGAAGAGGTAGAGGAGCTCAAGGAGCAGGTTGAGGAGGTAGAGGAGCTCAAGAAGCAGGTTCAGGAGGTAGAGGAGTTCAAGAAGTAGGTCGAAGAGGTAGCTCAAGGAGCAGGTATAGTCCAATAGCAGCTGCCTGCTAGGACCAAGAAGCTCCCAATGGACATGTTGTGAGTGTTTCTGAGTCTACGTATGAAAATACTGACTTTTAGTCTTTTAGGGAATGTGGCTGAAAGTTGAAAAATGTAAGAGTCAAACTGTTCGTGAGGGACCCTTACTACAGCTGGGATGACAAACGGCTATATAAGGACTTTGTCCCATTCAGAACCATCATCAGTGCAAAGGTCATTTACAACTACTAATCCCTACAAGGTTCTCATACTTTACTATAATTTTTGCTCATTCCTCCTGACAGAACTGGTGTAAATCAGTCAGGTTTGAGGACCTCCTTGCTCAGACACACTTTTTCACTTCAGTTCACGAATTTTCTTTGGGATTCCGGTCAGCGCTTTGTGATGGCCATTCCAGTACTTACACGTTGTTGTCTTTAAGCCAGTTTGTTACAACTTTGAATGTATACAAAGGTATGTATGGTATGTTTAGGAGCACTGTCCTGCTTTACATTTTAGTGTGCCACGTTAGTGTGTGTGTGTGTGTAATGCTCATCCTTTGCTTTCCTTGCTGTCCCCTACAGGTTATGATGGACACTGACAGCTTCAGAGCCTTTGGGTTTGTTTGTTGCCTTTGTTTAGTTTATTACTATTTACTGCTCTTTATATTATTTTTAAAATGTAGAAACATTATGTTCGTTATTTCTGAAGGCATCTTTGTTTTATAGCATTTCTTTGTATGTGCCTAAGACTTTTCCACTGCAAATATTGTGAAATATGGTGAATACTGTAAATATTGTGAAATGTGATGCATTGACATTCTGAATTGAAATGATAGGGGCAGTAATCTGCATTTTAATGCAGCATTGTATACGGATGCTAGAGACAGAAGATAAGCAATTCAAGAAACTTTTAGTTATGTCATGCATGTAGAAGCTCCACTGTTTTGTAATTTGAGAAAAAAAAGACAGCATAAGGAGGGGAGAAACCCAAAGAATTAACTTGATGAATTCACTTGTTGCATTCACACTGTTGCTCTTAGACATCAGCGTGAGTTCCACTCATAACAGTTTGCCATGAAACCATGAAGCCACAAATTTGAAAATACTTTAGCATTTATTTGCTGTTTATTTGCTAAATAGAGCAGTAGTGTAGTATATACATATATACATACATATACACACACACACACACACACACACACACATATATATATATATATATATATATATATGTTTGTGTGGGCTGTGGTCTAAATGAAATGAGGTAGCGGGCCACGTTTGGTAAGGGGGCTTGAGTTTGACATGTTTTAGATCATCTTTACCATTAGATGCTTCTTCTTGACCTTATGAGAGGCGAAATCTTTGATAATCTCTAATCATGACACATTTCAGGGACATGCGTGTCAGGTACGTGGCTAAGTGTCTCCTGTCCAATAGCTGACCACAAGCAATATTTTAAAAATTGACCCATTGGTAAGAGGCAATATGAGGTAGGGCTATATCTAAATTTGGAAAAATATTTTGCAGATTGCCGGAAATTATTCAAAAATCTTGTTATGCGTAGAAAGCAGATCAATATGGGTATGTAGACACTACTCCCCAGCAAACACGCCCACACTGGCCCTTTACAGGCAAGTTGTTGGCAGTGTGGGCCTGGGCCAGACCATACAAATCCCACTTTGGCTCGACACAGGTTTTCTGTGGGCAGCCCAGACCTTCAGACCTTGGTATGCTCTCACAAATCCCATGTGGGACCAGTGTGGGTTTTCCACACTGAGCCAATGCTGTGGGGCCAGTGTTTTGCCAATGTTCTAATCCCCAGTGCCCAAATGTAGGTGCCCACATCGGGTCCTCAGTGTTTGCTCGGGTTGATCTTTGGTTGTATTTGAGCTTTCTTGCTCTATAACTACGCTACTTCTTACTTGTCAATCATGCAGCTGACACAAACGACAGCCAATCAGGGGCCCCCTTCATACTCAGGCCATAGGGCTTCAGCCCCACCTAATCCGGCTCTGGAGAAACCCATTCAGTTCAAGTGACCGGTCAAACTGGGTAATAACTATAAAGGTATGATCACACATACAGTCATTTTAATCCCTGTAAGTCACCAGTTGCTGTACTGTGAAGATGCCAGTAGGTGGTCCTACTCCTGGTTGCCATAGTAACATGTATCAGTGGGTGGCGCAACTAGCATTCCACTTTTGACAACAAACCAGTTTTCTTGCTGCTAAAATATAACATTCTGGAGGGAGAGCGTTTGTATATAAAATTCTCCAGTGCATATATGCATCATATCATACGACATGAAGGATAAACTCTGTGTGCTCTGTGCCATTGCGGCCATCTACCTGCAGCGAAAGTGCCAATTAGCTTAGCTTATGGCCTTAGTGCGTTAAAGCCACGGATCACGTGCGCTCTCCTGTCTTCACTCCCATTGGTAGTCGCTGCACCAAGACGCTCCAAATTTGCATAATCTAATTACCACATCTAATTACCCAATGGCTGCTGTCGCTCATGTCGCCGGAAGTCACCAGCTCTCAGTGTAAATGAATGGTTTCTTTGTCACTGCGAGTCGCTGTATGTGTGAATAATTGTAATATCTTTGAAAAAGAAAAGAAAAGAAAAAAAAAAACAAAAACAAAATACTGGAACCTTGACCCCTCGAGAAATGAACCATTTTAACCCAGGTGGAAATCGACTGGCACCGGAAACCAACCCGGAAGCGCGCGCACCAGCGCTCGTGCACGTAGCAGTAATGGCTAATGTAGTTACAGTTTGCTCCACGTAGTGCGCTGTTACGCTGCGTGAAGAGTGTGAAGCTCTTAAATAAATGCTGGTTAGCAACTGTAAAACCCGAATAATCGAACAAAAATCTACTTTATTAAAGCTAACCTAGAGAACGATATGTAATTTGTCTAAAATGGTGATCTGGAAAAAAAAAAGCTCAGTAAGTAAACACTCACGCGCTGAGAACCAGACTCACGCGCTGTTCCCATAGCAACTGTACACTCAACAACCAGCAGCTCTGTGGGAGTAACTGCACGGTTGTAGGTAACATCTGTACGCTAAAGTTTACCAGCTGTTGACTCAGTTTAACCAGCTGTTACTGAGGAAAACATCTGCTTTCATAACGCATCAACACTGTAAAGAATCATCGATGAACCCAGGTAAAGCTTATTTTTTATTTCTTTATTTCACAGAAATCAGGTAATATGTTATTAGATAACGGAGTCTAAGAGCTACCTAAATAAGAAGGTTAATGTCAGCAAATGAGCTAGTTAGTTAGCCAATTTTAAATATATTACATAAGCTATTATAGCTCATAACTTATAGCTAATATATTTAAAATTGCTGCCTAACTAGCTATGTAGTGAAATGAAATCCCATCATCCACTGCGGCTCTCTGTTAGGGTTAACAGGTGTCTGCTTCTGGACCATGAAGCTCGGTTTAGGCCTTAAAATATCCAGTCCAGGCTCTTTCTAAATGTTTCCCATTAGATCAAGTAGATAAAGTGCAGTTCTCTCTTTCTCGCACCTCCCCCCAAAAGGTCAAAGTCAAAAGGTTGCTTTACTGGCATGACAAATATTAACATTTTTATTGCCAAAGCGATACAGACTTTGGGAACAAATTAGAAAATAACTACAGAAATAAATAAATAAACAACTGTACATACATTCAACAAATAAAAAAAAAACTTAGATTAAAAAAAAAAATCAATAAATATATAAACAAACACAAACATTTAATTATATATTTATACACACACACACACACACACACACACACACACACACACTATATGGCCAAAAGTTTGTGGACACCTGACAATCCCACCCATATGTGCTTTCTGAACATCCCATTCCAGCTGTGGAGGTTTGAGCTCATTCAGCCACAAGAGCATTAGTGAGGTCAGGCTCTGATGTTAAGTGAGGAGGCCTGGGGTGCAGTCGGTGTTCCAGTTCATCCCAAAGGTGTTCAGTGGGGTTGAGGTTGGGGCTCTGTGCAGGCCACTCGAGGTCTTGCACACCAAGCTTAACACACCATGTCTTCATGGAGCTCGCTTTGTGCACAGGGGCATTGTCGTGCTGGAACAGGTTTGGGCCTCTTAGTTCTAGTGAAGGGAAATCATAAAGCTACAGCAAGCACAGACATTCTATACAATTGTGTGGATTGAGACCCTGCCTGGGCATAGACTCAAACCAAGTATGGATAAAAAGGGAAGTGACGTGAAGTGAATTATTTCTCAATTACAGCTACTTTCAAAATGGAAATACGAATTCAATATGCAACTTCAACAAACACAGGCACTGTTTTTTTCAGGGATTTGTTTTACACAAAGCCAGAACTCTTAGTTCAAACAACACTTACAGAGTTAAGCCTATAATGGTCATTATAGAAAATAAAATGTAAAAATAAACATCATAAAAATAAACACACACACACAGCAAAAATGGACATCTTAACAACTGAAAACATCTGGAATATTGTCAAATTTAACTAATTTGAATAGGAAATGATAGGAAATACTACATAAATTTGACTATATTCAAGATATTTTCACTTAGTAAGATGTCAGTTTTTGCAGTGCACACACACACACACACACACACAACATGCCAGAAAAGAATGGAGTAATAAAGTGAGATGAAGGTCTCATTATATACAGTTACTGGGGCATGGTATAAATTAAGTAACCATCATTAATTGGTAATCATAGTAATATTAATGATAGGATAGGGCATTGAACACCCTCCCTCTACTCCCTCTATACTTTGTGCCATGCTGTTCCCCACCCCTTCCTCATGACCAGAGCTATCCCTGCTCCCTCGGGAAAACATTCAGGAAAGGGTCATTCTACTGATCGTGATTTTGGAGTCAGGGATGAACATTGACTCAAGTCAGTGTCTTAGAAAGTCACTTTCTGTTCCTGTCCTGTCTTCTCTACAGCCATGTAAGTTATGTACTCTCTCTCTCTGTCTCTCTCTCTCTCTCTCTCTCTCTCTCTCTCTCTCTCTCCAACACACCTCGTCCCTCATTTGGCATTGCAAACCAGAAACTATCAAAATATATTTTACAAAGTATAATTTATTATCTGGTACATTAATCCTGTGAGAATCAGTGGAATATGAATTAAATTGCCATATTAAAGGTATGTATGATTTTGTATTTCATTTTTTTTTTTTTTTTTTTGCTGTTATAGAGCAAGTGCCTTTTTGCAAATACATTTTCAGCTTGGAGAAGCAGAGCCTATTAAGGGGTGGGAGTGTTATTAACCCCTTAAACTCTCAGACTATTGTTTATTTATTCCTCTACAAGCATATTATTCAGTAACTGCTATGATACAAATAGGAAGAAACTACAAACATACAAAAAGGGGTTGCTTAAGGGTACTTTGCAAGGGTTCCTAGTGTACTAAAGGCTTGAGTTGGAGCCTTTTTGAACAAGGAGACTGGGTTCTGGGAGAAGGGTTCTGCAAAGAATCGTTAAGGGCTCCCATGTAGTTCAGAGAGTGAGGAATGTAAGTCTGGACCTGGCTTTGGGTTTGTGAAGGGTACAAGTTTTCCACTGATAATCTCACTGTGTTTTGATGCAGCTTCAGTCAGTGGAGACTGCGTGTCTCCTGAAGTACTCGTGGTTGAGAAGGTCAGTCATCACAGTATTGAGCTAAGCTGGAGAACGGCGCAGGATGACCGCAGCGGCCCTACTGAAAAGTGGACTCGCTTTGCTGTGGAACAGATGGATCCCAAAACACACACATATGACACCATATATATGTGAGTGTGTTCTGTTACATGCACTAAATTTTATATTTAAAAAGACAATTTATATACACCTATTACACTGATGTGTTTTTGCATAGACTGTTTCAATGAGGTAAGCAACAAGTTACTGCACGTACAGTCAGGTCCGGAAGTAATACACCACCACAATGGATTTGAAATAAAACAGTCAAAATGAGATGGAAGTGTATAATAAAAAATAAAATTAAAAAAAAAAAGTTTTTTTTATTTTAAGAGGTTCCACAAAAATATGGCATTTACCATTTAGGAATTGTAGCCATTTTCAACAAAGTACCTCCATTTTCAGGGGCTCAAAGGTATTTGGACAATTGACTGACAAGAAGTTAACTGACCATGTGCGGTCCATTCCCTTGTTACTTCAAGACAAATGAAGCAGATAAAAGGTCTGGAGTTGATATCAGGTATTGAGTTGGCATTTGGCAGCTGTTCGACTGGAGCTACCAATATGAAGTCCAAGGAGATCTCAGTGCAAGTGAACGAGGCCATCATTCGGCTGAAAAAACAACCTTCTCTAAATTTAAATCTATCAAAACAAAAACTTCTTGAGTCTCCTGAAAAGTGAACAAACAAGACATACTGTATACAAAAATTAATGATACAATAAATGATTGATTGTCGGGGGGGCATGCTGGCTAGGTGGTTAGCATGGTTTCCTCACACCTCTGGGGTTGAAGGTTCAATTTCCACCTCCGCCAGTTTGCGTGTTCTCCCCATGCTTCGGGGGTTTCCTCTAGGTACTCTGGTTTCCTCCCCCAGTCCAACGACATGCGTTGTAGGCTGATTGGCATCTCTAAATTGTCTGTAGTGTGTGTGCGATTGTGCCCTGCGATGGGTTGGCACCCTGTCCGGGGTATCCCCCGCCTTGTGCCCCGAGTAACCTGAGATAATCTCCAGGCTCCCTGCAACCCTGTGTAGGATAAGCAATACAGAAAATGGATGGATGGATGATCGATTGTCGTTACCTGTTCCTTTGAACAAGAATTTGAGAAAACCTTTAAAAACTTTTACCTGAAGTGACCCGTATGCATATCATTACCTTGATGATACAGAGCAGCGGACCAGCGCCCACCTACCTTAAAGCACTTATCAGACTCCAGTCTGCACCACACTTCCTCCACCTCTAGCACTACTGTTAGATCCACCATCTTTCAGAGTACAAGGAAGACATGCATCAAGGCTCTTCTCTGTCCTGGCTCCCAGATGGTTAAAAACAACTTCCCCTGGCTGTCTGATACTAAAATTGAAATACATATATAAAAATACATATGCTAAAATTGAACAGCTGAGTCACTGGCTGTCTTTAAACGAAGAATAAAGACCTACCTCTTCACCAAGCACTTAAATTAACACTTTACTATTTAAAAAAAATCACTGGCTTGTGCTTTTCAATCTCCCCAACAGGGTTTTTAAACTGATGGTACTCTTACTCCCTGACTTAGTGAACTAGCATGAGGATGTGATTTTGATAGAGACTACAAAGTGCTTCTGTAAGTCTGCCAAATCCCATAAATGTAAATGTAACCAGAGAGAGACCAGAGAGACAGCTAAAGCTTATCATAGTCTGAATGCTTACAATGATTGGGGAAATTATTTGCTCTTATAATGTGAATTGCATCTGTATTGTGTATAGTGAAGCTGGAGCAGTCAGACGCTGTCTAAACCATACTCAGCATGGTTCAGTGCTAAGAAGGAAGGTGAAGTTGTGAGCAGACACTGTACGTATATGGCTGGGCGAGTTAGAAAGTTAGACGGTTAGCTTTCTTGTTTGGCATATGACTACATTATACAGCCAAGTATTCACCCGTTTATACATGCAGCTTGTTCTGACCTCTGGTTTTAAATGCATCAAGACTCTTCTGTGTCCTGGCACCCACAGCTTAAGGCGTATGTCTTTACTAGGCATTTAATCTGGCAATAAAAAAACAAAAGCTGAGCTCGTACTCTGTCTTTATTTGTTGTACTAGTTCATTGTACTAAAGGGTAATGGTATTCTTAGACCTTGACTTATTCGTACCATATGGATATGTTTGAAGACAGTGGAGAATCTGAGTATAAGAATAAGAGAATCTGGCAAATGCTATAATTAAGCAATATCGCATGAGCAAGAGTGCTGTTATACTGAATATGAGCACAGCTGTGATTTGGCCGGAGGTAATCGCAGGTATTCACAGCCGTAGTGATAGTCAGTACAGCAGCACAATTGCGAGTGTGATATTACTTTTATACAAGTTCAATAAACAGAAATTAATATTGAGTATCTGATATTTCAGACATAATATGGCCACATATATTTAGAGTTTTTTTGCTCTGTCAGCAAAAATAATTCGCAAAGAAGCCACAGCAGGCCAACGCACAAACCGAATGACAAGCCGTAGTAAGTGTACTAACAGTTCCAGTGTAAAGAACTATTGCTAGAATTGGAAGTTTATATAGCAAACAGACAAACGGAGTGTTACAACCAGTGAGATGTACCAGTGCTGTTATGCTGAATGTCAGCACTCTTGGAACGCTGCTTGTCCAATCAAATTAGTGGACTGGAAGTAACTGTTGTATAAATGTAAATGTAGGACACCCATTCATGGAGAGAACTGAAGAGTAAAGCAACACACCAATAACAACAACAGCAGCAATAATTCACAGACAACCGGATTGTTTCGGGTGCAGGATTCTCTCACATTAGCCTGTGCAATAATTCAGTATGAGTAGCAGTTCCCTATATTTTTCCTTGGTTTGTTTTTATTTGCAAACAATTTAATTCTGATTGTTTGGTATGTTGCTCCAGAGGATACAGCACTCATCATATTGTGGAGGAATTAGAGCCGTGTACATCGTATCGGTTCAGACTGAGGATCAGCAGAGCAAACGGGGAGTTCTGTCTCACCCCGCCTGTCTCAGCCTCCACCTCTAGTGAGTCTGCTCTATTCAGTTTAACACTACGATTCTGTTTCCAGGGCTGTTACAGATGAAGTCGGATTGTAATTGGAGGATGAAACTGTGTTTAGCAAGCAGAAGCACTGTTGGTAGTTGATGTAAAAATAGTACTTGTAACTAGTATATTGTAATAAAAAGAGTGAAAAGGTGCCACAAATTGCTTGTGGTTGGGATGTTCACTAGTACTGATATTGTACTAGTTCTGAGCTACTGTAGTGGCCTTAATGTGAATTGCAAGGCAAAACAAATCCATCAATATATCCATCATTATTATGTACTTCCTTTGTTTCAGGGGAGCCGCTGAATGGCAAACATCTGCACCAAGCTGTAAACCGGAATGATGAAGAGGAGCTGAGTAGAGTGTTGCAGTCTGGGTGAGTGAGTAACACCATCTTAATCCAATGGCCTGTTATGAGAAGTACATATCACAGCAAGATCCAGCATTTAGGAATTATTTATATCATTCATATTCATAACACATTATATCTATGAATCGTACCATAAAGTGTAAATTCAATTCAGTCAAATTTTATTTATATAGTGCTTAAAGCAGCTTTACAGAAATCCGGATATAGATTTAAATTTGTCCCATGCTGTGTTGAAGCAGTCTGTAGAGCTATAGGCTATAACCTACTGTACTGTTCAAATGGGATCTGGAACACAACTTTCGAAGGAATGGGAAAAGAAATTGATTCTTAGATGCAATGCAGTTATCTTTTCAAAAAGAATGGAATAATTTATGCACCAAACATTATAAATGTATCAAACATTTCTGATGGAAAATACTAAATAGGTAAATATGGCCAAAGGTGTGTGGACACCTGACATCACACCCATATGAGGGTCTTCCCCAAACTGTTGCCACAATGTTGTAAGCAATCGATTGTCTAGAATGACTTAGTATGCTGTAGCATTTCCACTTCACTGGAACCATGGGACTCAAACATGTTCCAGCATAACAATGGCCCTGTGAACAGAGTGAGGTCCATAATGACATGGTTTGCCAAGGTTGGTGTGGAAGAACTCGAGTGGCCTGCAAAGAGCCCTGACCTCAACCCCGGGATGAATTGGAACGCTATGTGCCAGGACTCCTCACTTGACATCGTGCCTGACCTCACTAATGCTCTTGTGGCTGAATGTCCATGTGCCTGCCATGGACTGACATTCCACCCTGGGTGTATTCCTGCCTCACACCCAATGTTCCAGGGATATACTCTGACCAGGAAAAAGCACTTACTGAAGATGAATGCATAAATTAATGAATGAACATTAATAAAAAGGAACACTAAGTATGCATGTTTTGAAAATCATTATAGTGGTCATACTGAGAAAAACCATAATGTAGATTATAGAATTAAAAAATGAATTAAAATGTATTAGGATTCATTTTATAATCACAAATTGTTGCACCCTGTATCAGTGTTGAATTTGATTGTAAGGTGCTAATAGATTACCTTCCCTATGAAATACTAATATTTTTAATAGTATTTTACACAAGCACTAATCTTCTCTTATGCCTTACCTTCATCAGGATGGTGAACGTGAATGTTTGTGACAAGCTGGGACTCACACCACTCATGGTGGCTGCACAGAAAGGTTTTAGCAGGTAGACATGTTTTTCCCTGAGAAATTAGTGTAAACGTCTTGCAAACGTCTTGCCAACATGCATACTTGACATATCAACCACTTGTCAAGTTGTTCTGCATTAGGAGCAAATGCGCTGAAAGACACTGAGTGCATCACTTATCACTTGTGTGATTATTATGTTTGTAGGATGGTCTATAAACTGGTAGAACACGGTGCTGATATTCACATGAAGAATGGCAGTGGTAAAGACTCGTGAGTTTGGATTTGCTGCTTGATTGGAGACCGTCTGATCGAATAGCAACTGCTATAATAGTCTTTGAATTTTCAGGAACATCTACATGAGGTATTTTATAAATATTTCTGAAGTTTCATTGTGTGTTGCTGACAGTCTGATGCTGGCCTGTTTTGCTGGGCATTTGGATATTGTGAAGCACCTGCGCAACTTTGGGGCTACATGGCAGTCTCGGGACATGGGCGGCTGCACTCCTCTCCACTGGGCTGCAGACGGGGGCCATCTTCCTGTCCTAGCCTACATGATTCAGGATGGCTGTGAGGTCAGTATCAATCGATTTCCATTTGTATGTCCATTTAGTCCAAGTTTGTGGTAGTTAAACACTATTTTATAGGCAACTTACAATGTACAGGATTTAAAGTTGTCACTTTTTGTGGTGCATTTGTGGTTAATTTTTACAACACCCAGACTCTCTCACGTTACCAGATTACTGATTACACACACCTGGACTCAGTTACCTTCACAGCAACCTCACAGTATAAATAGACTCATTTCACACTCATTATGAAGTATACACTCTGTGTCCTTTTGTGCCAGTCGTTATCAGCCTTTTGTTATTGTGATGCTCCTTCTGGTTTGATTTGGTATTCATGTTTTTGCTCTTGTCTGCCATTGTTAATGTTGTTTGCTCATCGCCTGACCCATGTCTGTTGTTTGACTATGTTTTTGGATTACGTTTTTGTCCTGTTTGCTACGATTAATAAAAAAAATCATTGACATACCTGCACTTGCATGCTGAAGTGACAAAATGCCATAAAATGTCATCACTCCAATTTTATCTATTATTATGTTTGCAGCTTTATTCATTAATACAAACCACACAAGTTATTATTTACTTACAAGTAGTGAAATAAGCTCATAATAAAAATTGAGAAAATAAGTCTCAAAATGTGTTATGGTAGTACGTATGTATAACTAGTTTGCCCTATCATACAGAGATCGTGAGTGCGAATCCTGATGATGCCACAACCATCCATGGTCAGGAGCCCAAGAGAGCAAAACTGGCCGTACTCTCAGGCATACTCTCTCTCCCGTATCAAACACAGTGATACTAGCCGAGTCACTGTGGGTGTCTGTGAGCTCATGCATGTGGAAGTGGGTAGATAGTGCTTTCCTCCGAGTGTGTTATGCTGCCCCCTGACGTTGCATGAGCAGCAGTTTGAAAAGATGCAGTCGATACATTTCAATTTCTCTAAAATATGTTTGCTAAAATTTCAAATAATATAGTCTTGATTACTAAGCCTCAATTCATTACACTTAATAAAAAAAATAGCCTTTTCTATTTGGTATGTATTGTACCATTTTTGTACTGTAGTAATTCTACAGGTTGTCATGCTCTTTGGTTTACATGCTACAGAAATCTTTCTATGTCAGGTGATTGTCCGTGTGCTCGCTGTGTGTATATACAGTACACATTTTCATATGTGTTGTGTATGCACTGTGTCAGCTGGATGTGCGGGACACCGTGTCTCAGTGGACTCCTCTCATGAGAGTGGCAGCAGTGAGCGGAAACTCCGCCGTGGCCTCACTTCTTATCCGGGCCGGAGCTGACGTCAACGTCCGAGACAAGGACGGGAAGACGCCACTTATGGTACTGTGGAATGACTATGTGCAAAAAAGCAGTGGCTCTCAGGATACACCACATAAGGTGAAAAAAAAAGAAACAGGCTCTGTGTTCTCTCTAACAGGTAGCTGTGCTAAACAATCATGAGCAGCTGGTGAAGCTCCTGCTGGATAGCGGCGCTGACCGGGATGTGAAAAATGAGGTAAAAAAATGAACCGCAGTGTCTTTTACAATATGCATTTGATTAAATTATGTAGGAAAAATTTGACAAATAATAAATAAACTTTTATAATATCAACAAAACGCTTCTTTTATTCTTTTGTAGTGTGTTAAGATTGTGTTTTTATCTCATTCCAGTTTGGATCAGGTGCAGCAGAAATGGCCAAAGCCTTTGGAAAGCAGGTGATTTAATTTACCAAAAATGTTTGTATTTTTTTCCCCATTTTTGCATTTTGTTAAGAAGAAATTTCTCAACATTTCTTTTCTAGAACATCATCAACTTGTTGGAGGGAAGGAAGATTCTTTAGATTTGGCATCAAAAAGAGAACAGTATAAAACTAGAGATGTCACGATGCCACTTTTTTTCTGATTCTGATTCTGAATACCTTGAGTGTCAGCTGATACTGATACTCATCCAGTATTGTTTTCATTAACTACTAAACTATAAAATTATTTTTCAACTGAAGCACTTAAAAAATACAGGAAAAATACATAGCTAAAAAAAAAAAAACATGACACACAAAACCACAGCTTTCACACAAAATCACTTACATTGCAAATTAATAAAGTATAAATAGAATAAAAATCAATCCTAACAAAAAATCGTTCGTTTTGTATGTAAACATTTACAGCTCCAGAAAGGTGTTTTCCCCCAAAACCCAATTCCAATCTTTTCCGTTTGTTACAGGATCAGATCATAATCATTCCTTTTTTTCTCTGATATCCGATGAACCATTTTGCCGCCTCTATATAAAAGAAAACAAAAACACTAACACTAAGAATATTTGTGGATACACTCTTATGTTTTATGTCTACTTAAACCAGTGTTGATGATTGGGTTGAAAGTGTTGATTAATTTTCTATAACAGCAGCTCTGACAATAGTGCCAGATGTAAGACAGTTTAGAGGTTTATATTAATGCACTTCTAATCTTGTATTAATGCAGTTCTAATCTATTCCTACAGTAACTTACACTAGGACTTGTATAGCAGATGCTCCACATAAATGGTTTATATGGATGCTTTCTGTTTCAGATTCTGTTTATTTTTGTATTTTTGTAAGGAGTCTCCAGTGTCAGCACTAGAGAGAAGAAAAACTGTACACACACAAATAAAATGGGCCAAGCCCAAAATAGAAATATTGAGCTTTTAATGGTCTTAACAACAATTCGTTGGTTGGAAAATGAGCAAGAATTAAACAAATGCACTCCTGAGACCTCCATTTAAAGCCACCATTTACTTTTGCTGCAGTTTGTGTTTGTGTCTTCTTGTACGCAAAGGTAAAATCATGACAAGGATTAAAACATTTTAAACTAAAATTCAAACTAACACATATTTGGGTGTACTAAATTTTCCAAAAATATCTTCTGGGATGTTTTTTTTTTTCTTGAAAGATTAGTCACTAAGATTAGTCATTATGTTATTTGCCACACCTGATGCAGCCCCGTCAAAGGGCCACAAGGCTTAAACATTTAACGAAATCAAAGGGAAAAGCTCCCATACTAAGCTCCTTTATCTATTTGTTTAATTCTTGCTAATTTCCTGACCAATTATTTGTTGTTAAGACCATTAAAAGCTTAATATTTTGTCATTTTGGGCTTGGCCCATTTTTTTCGCCAAGGCGTGTAAACACTGAAAGTATTTGGAAGTAAGGCTTTGTGGTTTCTTCATTTTTTTTTTTTTTTTTTTTTGGAGAAATAAAAAGGCTATAAAGTAAGTGAGAACAGGAACATCCACAACTTTATGGACATCCACAACATTAAATGTAAGTATAAACAAAAAAATAATAATGTGTTGTTCTTATAAATAAAGAAAGAAAGGCAAATTGCTGTGGTATAAGAGGAACAACACACTCCATTTGTGTGCCGTTATAGGAAAATATAACCCTCTGTCATTGATAACTTTCGTAAAAACAGGACTTCCCATCATTGTTTATTCCTTACATACAGTAGGATGAAGACAATTAGAAATGTTGTTGATAAAAATAATTCCTTTGGTTTCATTTGGGATGAGATTTCCATGGTTGATTCATTAAACCACAGTTTACACAGAACACCAAACGGTGATGGAAAGTACTTTTTATTTTTTTTACTTTTCAATCTTTGAATAACCCCAGACACAGTTACAATTCAAGTTCACTTGTAATTTCACATCTTCAACACTGATTTGCTTGTGATGTATTAAACAATGACATGAGTGAAACAGAAATATCTCGACAGCAAAGACATGGCTTCTTTTATGCGATCTACAAGCTGACAGAAACGTACCATGGACTGTTACACAGAAAACACACACACAAATTGTTTTTTTTTTGGAAATGTGACAAAACGATATGCATTTCAATACAGCACTGAGTCTATCATAGATACAAACAGTGAAGTTAACAGTACTAAAGATGCCAGCAAGATTTATGAAATATCACGGTGAATGGTAAATGTAAACCAGCTTGTAATTAAAACAAATCCTGTTGCTTTAAAAGACAGTAGCTGTGACAGATGCCAGTTTTTCTCGAATCACTATAATTTAATTAAATAGGACAGGGAAAAAAATTTGTACTTGTTGACTCACTTACAGTTAAATAATGGTTTGGTGGGACATCAACAGAAGTATGATCCAGCATCCAGTCTGCATTAGCCAGCTTCACAGCTGAAAACAAATCTGAGCATGATAACACAACCTCTTTTTTTTCTTTCTGTAGGTTTTTAGTTATAATTCCTCCTCAGTGGATCTGTATCAACCAGGTATTTAAGTATACCGCAGGTTTGTTGATACACTGACTATAATGTCAGTCCAGTTTTTACTTGCAATTATGTTTTCACTAAAATATGCCTCGAGAGAAATATGTTTTATGTTTGAAATCTCTGCTGGACGAAGCACCTTCAACTTGCAAGTATATTGTGTTCACACTCCAGTTCCTATGCCATACAAAGCGTATGTAAGTCTAGTACTTTTACAACACCCATTCATATTTTATTTACAGGATCATCACAGGTTTTTGCCCTAGTACAGACTAACTTGAATAAAAGCAAACAATCTCTTGATTCGAAATCAATAAGTGTCCGTAGTGTTAACAAAAAGACAAGCACAAACATGGTCGTAAAAAGGTCACAATAATAACCACCATAGAAAAAGTGTTGACCACAGTGCATTGTGTTCTTCTGACAATAAATATACATCTCGTTTCTACAGTACCTGAGTGAGGACGCTGAGCACCTTGTGTGAGGCACAGCACCAAGAAGTTAGCACAGTTCCCTTCTTTTCTCAGAGATGCTCTAAGGAGTTCCACAGGGGTGTGCAGTGGGTCCACTAGAGTTTTCATAGTGCAAATAACAGTGTCCATTCGCTGGTGGAATTCGTCCTTGATTTTATCAGGAGCTTGTATCAGCGCTTATATAGAGACGGTGGTAGCCTTGGTGTTGGCCTAAAGTATCACCCAAAAGTCGTTTGTTAATTTTAGGTATATATTCTGAAGGATTTAGAAACATGTAGACAACATTTTACTGACCTTGCTGGCTGTGGTATAGTAGGTGGAGGCCGTGGTGCAGTTGGGATTGGAGCACCAGTGCTTGATGTGTGCACTCCAACTGCTGATGTGCTCCGTGCCAGTCTGTAACCTCTAACTGGGGGGTCTGCAGGCAGTGGCTTTTGGGGAGGACTGGGCTTCTCATGGTCCTGTTTACAACACAAAATAATAATGACCTGTTATGATCTGGAGTGTGGTTAAAGCTTATACACTACATTTGAAAAGAAAAAAAAAGAGGCGTACATAACCACTAGATGGTGGTATGTTGCTGTCTATTACAGGAGCCCTGACACCTCGCAGTGTGTACTGTAATCAAGTTGCAACTGCTGTGTTTGTTTCCTGACCAGCACTTCTAGGGACTGATTTTAAATAATAATGCAGCTAATTTATTCCAAGGGTGAGGTAATGGCAGGTGCGGTAATCGCATGATGACTTGGAAAGACTCATTCATGCTGCTTTGTGTAGGAATGACAGAAAGACTGTCTTTTTTTTTTTTAATCTAATTAGCTCTATAATTTCTTAAAACATTCACAGAATATTGGAGCAAATATATGGATTTGTTATACATTAGAAACTATGGGGTCTGTTTTTGTGGACTCACTAATGTATTGCTACTGTATTTTGGTTGGACACAAACCAATCATTGTTTCCTGTTCCTGCTGAGTTGCTATTTTCACGGTCAGAGATAAAAGCGCCTGTGCCTGATGCACTACAGGTGCAATTTTCAAAATCTGTTGTTGCACTGGTATTTTCAAACTTACGTTTGTCTAACATTGCATTTCTGTTGCTGCTGGCTGAAAGTCCATCTTAGCACAAACCAATCTCAAAACTGTATTTTCCTGCCTTGTTCCATTTAAAATATTTTTTTTTATTATTATTTTTTAAATTTTATTTTGCAACCTAGTTTTGTGGATGTTCACTATTTATGAAACCCCACTTCAGTATAAAAGCTACTCCACCCAACTACACGTCTGGGCAAAAAAAGAAAATGGGCCAAGCCCAAAATGGCAAAATATTAAGCTTTTAATGGTCTTAACAACAAATCATTGGTCAGGAAATTAGAAAGAATTAAGTAGCTTAGTATGGGAGAGCTCTCCCCTGTGATTTCATTAGATGTTTAAGCCTTGTGGCTCTTGATGGACTGCATCAGTTGTGGCACATAACCTAATAATGACTAATCTTTTAAGAAAAAACATCCCAAAGGTCTTTTTTTGGAAATATTTTGTACACCCAGTCAGACATGTGTGAGTTTGAATTTTACATCAAACATATAATCATTATCATGATTTTACTTTTGTGTGCAAGAAGACTATGTAAGTGAATTTCCCTGTTTCTACTGTAGCTTTTCCCCAAACAAACAGTTCACTGCAGCAAAAGTAAATGAGTAAATGGTGGCACAGGAGGTGCCAGGAGTGCATTTGTTTAATTCTTGCTAATTTTCTGATCAATGATTTGTTGTTAGGACCATTAGAAGCTCAATATTTGCCATTTTGGGCTCGCCCCCCCCCTTCTTTTTTTGCCCAGGAGTGTATAACTAAATACAACTAACTAAAATTATTTTATACATAACAAATAAGATCACAATTGTGTAATACACAATAAGTGTATTTATTAAAGCCAGCTGTTTCCACCACTAAAAAAAAAAAAAAAAAAAAAAAAAAAACTAGAAGTGAAATCTATTTCACTATTATGACTATTGTTTCAGTACAGAAAATCTCTACTTCACTTATATCTGTCAGTCTGTTTGTCTTATAAAGAAAATGTCAATGCACTGAACACTCTGATAAGCCGATCTGATTGGATTTGACATCAGCACGCATACTCCTTCTACGCCAACCCATTTTATCACAAAAATACAAAGAATATATCTTTTACACACCAGTGCCGTGATCGTATGCCTTATTTAGCGCTTGCGTTATGATCATGAAAATAGCGCCCTAGGTCTTTTTCTGAGCCACTGAGCCTCTCCAGTGTGTGAAAGTGATTACTGTTAACCTTGCCTGAGCAGGTCTCTTCCCCAGAGATTGCAAGGTCACCATAGCATTATGGGAGCACTTAGTCGTGTGTGTTGAGCTGTGAGACCAATTTGCAGCAGCGCCTAAAGAAATGATCCCATTTTGGGACTCTCACAGTAAATAGTGACTCGGTCAACCAGCACAGGCACTCAAGGGTACCAAGTTAACCGATGTGCCCGCTTCATTGCTTACACAAGTGGTTTAGTACTCATGCTAACCATGCGATCATCACTACTAATAAGATCGTCACTGGCCCAGTAACTTTGCTGAAAAGTTCCAGGGCATACTCTTAAAAAAAAAAAAAGTTTGTTAGTAATATTATTCTCCTATTTGGGAGAATAATATTGTTTATTAAAATAACCGATGAACAAGTATAGATAGGACATTAGTAGGAAAAGCACATAGAGCAGAATTTTGCATTGTCTATATATATATTTTTTTTGGATAAACCTGAGAGCATATTATTATGACTGTTGTTTCAGTACAGAAAAGCAGAGTCGCACACACTTGGGGGAAGATGCTTTCTTTATATCCCTCGAGATGTCTTTTAATAAAGTACTTTAAGGCAAGGTGGGATATTCAATACTAACACAGTCACACACTGACCAGTACTTACAAGTCAATTCTGCAACAAATCCTCAACTCATTGCTGTTTCTGGGAACCTGCTGGGAAGCCCTCGCTGATATAACTACAAAACAATCTCTGCACAGTCTCTGAAGTCTTTGGCACAATATTAAATCCAGAAATTTATTAAACCTCAGCCTGGCTGTCAACATAGTACCTCTACAGCTCATGCTGTTTGTTTGATTTTTACTTAAAAAAGCGGAGGCCCCATGGGGTGGGTGGTGGTTACTGCCTCAGCAGGATCGTTTGAGTTAGTATGAATGCCCTTTGGACAGTGCTGGTCTCTGCTTCCCACACATACTGAGCATGTAAGAGAGTCACTTTAGCTCTTCTGTCATGGCGTTGCTCTCTGAACTGCTCATGCTGATTTAAGTCTTAATAAGAGCGTGCTTAGAGAATCAGTAGGAGAGAAACGAGCACTGCAGCAGCACAGCTAGTGGGTAAAGCCACTTCAGACTCAGAGATTTGTTCTTCACATGGTTGTTCTTACATGTGAGATCAAGGCTATGACCATTTGTGTGCAATTTAGGACGTTAAAAAAAGAATAAAAACGCCAAATTCTTAATTTCCCACTTTATGTGTTCACCATCATCTGACACATGCCATGTAACTTCACAAACACAAGCTCATGGAAGCTCATTATTATGCACTATTATCCCCTAAATATCATTCTTATTTCACCATCTGCTCACATTTTGGTTTGAGATTGGCTTTCTACATCAACAGCTGTCGGTATGTGAGGAGAAGTTTGCCAAATATTGCCAAAATTCTTTTATAGAGCCATAGCCATATTTCTCATCTCTGTGTTCATAATTCTAATGTTTTCCAGGTTTGTTCTCTTGCCTGTCTGTTGCCAAGGATTGTCTTGTCTATGCCTTTAACCAGTTCCTCCTGTTTTGATCTGTTTTTTTTTTTCTTTAGCCCTAATAAAGCCACTCAGAACTTTCGCCCTCTTGTCTATAGCGCCCACGCATTACATTTGCATTCTTCCCCTTGGAGACTTGGAGACTGGTTATGCATTTGTGGCTGTGGAATACATGCCTCATAACACAGCATGCATGTCAATTAGAGACCTACACTCAGGCAGAGCTATGCCACAGTCAGCCCCAAACATCCTAGGACTAGCTTTACTGTACTGTAAGGCTGTCTGTCTGCTTTAAGGAGGATGTACTCAGGATGTAGCAGAGGTGATTTTCAATTCATGAAAAAGCAGCAGGCTGAAAAAGGCACAAATACAGAGATGAAAATTTCTGCAACTGCCACATCTCATTGACTAATTAAGAAACGTTTTTAGTATGGCTATAACCTACATAAAGGCAGCTAGTTAGCTAGACCTATGCTAAATTGAATAATGGTATTTTGGCTGTTTGCTAGCCACTGGCCTTTGAATATTTGCAGTGTTGCTCTTTTAAATTTTGGTAGTGACATAAATAATAATTTTATGTACATTATGTCTGACCATAAACTACTGAAGCTACTGCTACTGCTATGGTTAGATTACGAGAGAACTGTACACAAGTAGACTTTTTTTTTAGTGTTTTAAATGTTGAATACAAAAAAAACCATAAAGTTGTACAGGGATAAACAATCATTGTTGGAGACATTAGACCATTGTGTGCAGCAACATTTTTTCAATGGAGTGAGTTCCTTTCAAAAATTCAAATGAACCTTGTGCTGAGATAATTATTTATTTAGCATTTTAAGGTCCCTATGCACGACAGGCGACAGAATCGCAACTTTAACCGCTATTGTACATCCACCTTGAGCCAGTTTTGTGTACAGCGTTTACAGTGCTTCATATAAATATGGAAGATTCATGCTTCAATGCACGTGAGAACTCACCTGATTGGCCATGAAGACTGGCTGTCGTGGGAGAGTAAAGAAAGGAGATGCTCTCACGGGAGACTGAGTGAGTCTGGGCAGAGGCCTGTGGGGAGGAATGGGGGGCGGAGTCTGTAGAGCAGGAGCCACACCCAGACCCAGCGTGATGGGAATGGGGTGGCTGATGTGGAGGGGTTGGCACTGAGCAGGGCAGTGAGGAAACCGTCTCAGACTGTGAGGGTGGAATGTAGTAGGAGGCAGAAGAGGCTCGGCACTGAGATGACAGGGCTAAAGACAGAGAATGAGGCCATGAGAGAGAGAGAGAGAGAGAGAGAGAGAGAGAGAGGGGAGGGAGAGAGAATGCTTTACTTCACGAGTTTTACAGTTTTGCCATGTACAGTCATGTCTCTGTATAGTTCATTTGAACTTTGCTTTCTGATGCTTAACCTTTGCATTTGCCTCTTCCATGTGCATGCAGTACTGCTGCTTTGTGTATGAATGAGTCTACACACACTTTCTCTGTCTCTCTGTCAGCCTTGCACACATGAATGAAGCTCATATTGTAGCACAGTTCTATTTAATCAAACACATACTGATGATCTATACAGAAAAAAACATAATCACCTCGTTACCTTAACAATCAGTGATGAATTTATGGCTATGAATAAGGCAATTTAAGGTTGTTATGTTTTGTTTTGTAGTGGCGCTTCACTTTAACACTTTTGACTAGAGGCACTGACTGAATAAATGATACACAAGGAGAATAAACACATTCTACTCTGTCCATTTGTCTTTCAACATTCTGTTTTAGTCACTGACTTTATAAAAGTCTATGAAAGTCTGACAAGTCTCTCCTTTCTGTTCTAATGTCTCTAGCCCTGTAACTAGTCTCTGTAACTAGTCTCTGGTCCAATGAGATGCCTTCAGCTAAATAATTGACATAAATGCATGTGATTGCATTAGCAAAAGAGATCTGCTACAGAAGCCTCAGTGGTTCATTTTTAGAAAATTAGAGTCACTGAACTACAGCCAGTTTTTTTTTTCTCCATATGTTGATCAGCTCTACTGAAGTACTCAGTTTGTCTCCTGAAATACATTACTGCGTCAGCAAATGGACCAAGTTCCACCAGTTGAAAAAATCCGTTCTAGAGTATACATTTCTCCAACAGTTTTCCTTAAAGCATATCAATTCACACATACAGAGAAAACCCCATATTTAAGCAAGGTATGGTCATAAAAATAAGCTGTTCTTTTATGATATTTCTGTCTCATGGACAGTGAATTGAACTAGAGGTGCTACTTCATTAAGATGTGCATTTTGTAGAGGTTAAAGACATTTTCTTGGAAAAGACCTAGAGAATAAATCAATGATTCACCTTCATAGCATCTTGTTTATGACAGTAAGCTTCATCTGAATTAGGTTGGATGGGCACATTAATTTCATCAAGCCACAAAAAACACTGGCGATACAGAGAGATCAAACTGGTCTTTGTGTGCATCAGTGTACGAGTGTGTACGGATGCGTGTACAGAATTAATCCTACGTACCTTATCTAACCTACAGTTAGCAGTTCTGGATGGGGATTTGTGTTGGGGAGAGTCTCTGTACACAGGCTGTGAGTGTGATGGACTGGCCGTTCTCCTCCATCCCACTGATCTACAGACGAACAGAAAAAGGACAGAAACTGTAAGAGTAACCACCTTGATCTTTTTTCCCCCACATTTTTTGTAGTGTTATAACCTGAAACTGGAATGGACTTAGGAATTTTACCAATTGATTTATACAGTATATCAATACGGCAATTGCAGCTGCAAGTCTTCTGGGATCTGTCAACTTAGCACATCTGGATTTTGATATTTTTACCCATTCTTCTTGGCGAAATTGCTCAGGCTCTGTCAGATCGGATGGAAACCGCTGGTGAACAGCAATTTTCAAGTCCTGCCACAGTTTCTCAATTGGATTAATGTGGCTTTGACTTGGCTATTCTAGCAGACTCTTGGTTTTAATCCACTCCAGTGTAGCTTTGACAGTACACTCTTGGGCAAAAAAATGGGCCAAGCCCAAAATGGCAAATATTGCATTAAGCTTTTAATGGCCTTAATAATAAATCATTGATCAGAAAATTAGCAAGAATGAAACAAATGCACTCCTGAGACCTCCTGTGCCAGCATTTGCTCGTTTACTTTTGCTGCAGTGAACTGTTTGTTTGGGGAAAAGCTAGAAACAGGGAAATTCAATTATATAGTCTTCTTGTACGCAAAGGTAAAATCATGATAATGTTTAAAACGTTTAATGTCAGATTCAAACTAACACATGTCTGGGTGTACAAAATTTGCCAAAAATATCTCCTGGGATGTTTTTTTTCTCTTAAAAGTTAGTCATTATTTGGATATCTGCATCGTCTTATGCAGCCCATCAACATTTAAAGAAATCAAAGGGAAAATCTATTCCATACTAAGTAACTTTATCTATTTGTTTAATTCTTGCAAATTTCATGACCAATGATTTGTTGTTAAGACCATTAAAAGCTTCATATTTTGCCAATTTGGGCTTGGCCCATTTTTTTTTTGCCCAGGACTATATGCATAGGGTCGTTGTCCTGTTGGAAGGTGAACCTCCTCCCCAGTCTCAAGTCTCCTGCAGACTGGGACAGGTTCTTCTAGAATTTCCTTCTATTTGGCTCTATCTATCTCGGCCCTCAACCCTGACCGGATTTCCCAGTCCCCACTGATTAAAAGTATCCCCACAACGTGATACTACCACCACCATGTTTCAGTGAGGGGATAGCTTCTTGACATCCGAATTCCATTTCAGATCCAGGTTGTAACATTATAAAATGTGGGCTGTGAATAATTATGGAAGGCACTGTAGCATACTCTCAGTTTCTGCAGAATGACACAATACACCTCTTGCTGTGTTTCTGGCCATACCTGAGCTTCTGAATCGTGCTCTTCTTATTAGTAAAGAGCATCTGGAGCAGAGTCTTCCTCTTCAAGCAGATGAGCAAGCCAGCAGCAAACAGGCAGAACACTGTGACCAGCACGCCTGTGGTGATGGCCCGACTATCAGCTGACATCACATAGGACAATACACACATTAATACACACACACTGACATCTAAGGTACAGCACAGCACAGAGGGGAAACACACAGATAGCAACCAGTCAAAGGTGGTTCAAAACTCGACTACAGTCACTCATTGTCTTTTTTGGACATCAAGCATCTCAGTGATTTAAATACCTTAATTCAAAGGCTGGCTTTGTACATCAGTGCAAGAAAGTCAGTGACAATTCTGCACTGGATCTGCAACAGACCTGCCTTTTTTGAGGGGTTTTGCCATAACTTAAGGGCAGGGCTCAGACTCAAGCCCCTTGTATGTGAATAAAATATGAAAGATGTAAGAATTGGAGCCTTTTGCACACAATAATGCAGGTATGAGATTCAAGGGAATTAGTGGTGTGTTTTACTGGTGTTTTTGTCTATCTTTATTTCAAGTATCTGTAGCCTAGGGGTGATTACCACTGCCAGAAATTTTGACACATTTCTCTGTACTGAGAAAAGAAAAGAAGGTTATTGACTGCCCCAACAATTGTTCTTAAAATTCCATTATAAGTTTCACATAAACGGATTTTCAGTTCTTTTCCCAGTACAGAGAAATGCGCCAGAATGTCTGTCAGTGGTAATCGGCCCAGGTTTGAAAAACACTGGAATATTCCTCTAATTCTTATGTGTGTTGTAATTCTAATCTGTGCCAATCACACATTACATTAAATTAGGTTTGATAAAAGAAGAACTTATTCACTGACCATGCCTGAGCATTAGTTTATGCAGGAATTGCATTTGCTTTGTAAAAGCTGCCAAGTTAAATGGAAATATGGCTACAGCTCCACTTTGGCCAAAGCACCAAACATAAAAGTCTTACATGTTCCTTGTTAAAAATAGTCACTCATCAATCAAAGAAAGCACAGTGAAAAGAACAGGCCTATTTCTCACATCATGCCCTATTATTAATCATTACTGGCGCAAATGAATATTATTAATATACTGATGATTTAAAATGGTCGGGTCAGTGTAGGACTGATTTTCAAGTCACAGTTAATTGCCTAAGCAGTCCTCAGTGTTTCTTGACTTTCTTTTATTTTTAGTTTTGCAGATACAAAAACATTACATGCGGAGAGAGCAAAAGCATGTCCATACAGTCTATACACACATCATGGGTCATCAGTGAGTCTCATTTTATGTACACATGCAGGACTTTTTACTGCACTGGTTTTTTACATTTCTGGTAAAATATTCATCAGGTTTGATGAATAAACATGAGAATTAAATGCTTACTTAGAATTTCTACAGTTACATATAGGGAGGCATGAATCTGATACGGAGACTTGAAAATGCTGGATCTGTATTTGATTTATTTTTGTGATCCAATGCACTGAGTTATTTCATGCCATGAAAGTGTGTGGTGTCAACTGACATGACACAGTTCTCTCACTGAATATAAAACGCAACTTTTCAGCACTCCACCATCACTCATCTGATGTTTCACATAACGTTTAACAGCAGAAGCTTGCAGACAGTTGCCTTTGATTACTAAGAATCAGATCAGTGTTAGGTTTTAACTCTATTATTGGGTTTGAAAATGAAAAAAAAAAGACGATCAGTGCATTGCTAGTTACATGTTGCATATTGCGTATATTATGCGTATAATAACTGTTCACTACTGTACCTGCCAATCTCATTGGTCCACTGTCCACGCTGCCACCAAACCCTGCGCTCTCGCAGAATGGTGGTGCCCAATGAGCTTCACAGTGGCAGTTTTTCTTATTATTACAGACCTGCAGACACAAAGCAGACTGAGGTTAAAGGAGAAAATCCACCCTGGACAACTAGCAATCGATTTTTATAACTATCAACATCGGGATGCTGGAATTTTAAGCAGCATACATGTGGTGTGTGCTATGATGTCACACCTGAATAGTCAAATCATTTTTATTGACTGCGTTTATATTAATGAGCTCTTTCTAATACATTATTGTTCCTATAGTAACAGCTCATTCACAGAAACTTTATGGCAGATGCTCCACATAGGCTATGCATAATAGCCTAATAAACAGATTAAAAATGAAACATGTTGTTGTTTAACAAAGAAATGCATATAATTGTTGATATGAGGTTTTATGGTATATGTTTATTTAACCTTTATGGAAGGAGTCTCGAGTGTAAGCTCGTTGTAAATGTTGCCTGTTATCGATTACACTGTAGTTGTTATATACAGACATTCCATCATCAGCTTCCATGTCTTCTGTCTCTTCAAGTTACTGAGACAAAAAACCTTGCATGTTACTGAGAAAGCACAAGAAGAGCTCAAACTCCTCTGTCCTAATGAGCACTGACAAACTGCTGTGGTATAAGAGGGATACTATCTCTGATATACTAAAAGCTAAAAAACTAAACGTTTACTCAACATTTTCAAATTGAAAGTTTGTTTTGTTCTTTATTATTATTATTATTATTATTATTATTATTATTATTATTATTATTATTGGGTCCCTGGAGGACTAGTGGTTGGACCTCAGTGCTCTCACCCGACAGTGCACTACAAGTGGATAAAATTGGGGAGGGTTGCGTCAGGAAGGGCACCCGGCATTAAAAACTGTACCAAATCAAATATGCGGACCAATGATCCACTGTGTTGACCCCTAATGGGAACACCTGAAAGAGGAAGAAGAACATTATTATTATTATTTTAGCAGTTTAAAGGAGTCCTGAACGCTGATTTGTGCATCCTTGTCTGACATTGAATCAGATATTGGAAAATGGTGAGTGAGAAAAGAAGATCTTGCTATTTTGCTTTTAGGAGCGTACAGTGAAACCTGACATTATTCCTTATGAGCAAGATTGAAATTTTTTCTTCTATTAAATGCCACTGTAGCTGTGCTAGAATTGTCCTCCTGTGCTTATTTCTAACAGGAGTAATTAAAAAAATACACCAACCACCAAAGAATAGCATATGATTTGCTAAACAAATATTTCAATATAAACATATTTATTGTGTTTGAGGGTGGACATTTCCTTTAACATCACACAGACAGAGCCCGAACAGATTAATCCTCTATAGGCTGTTATACTTCACCAACTTGCTGCTATTTTCAAATTCGCTGTTAAGTCTAATGTTCATTGGACAGACTGAACTGTGATGTGATCACATTCTATCTGTAAA
Organism: Pangasianodon hypophthalmus; assembly: GCF_027358585.1. Classification (NCBI taxonomy): domain Eukaryota; kingdom Metazoa; phylum Chordata; class Actinopteri; order Siluriformes; family Pangasiidae; genus Pangasianodon; species Pangasianodon hypophthalmus. The sequence continues at coordinate 19,577,364 of NC_069719.1, read as the reverse complement.
GCATAAACACAGTGGTGTTATTTTTCCATGCTGTCCATGAAGAACCACACTAAGGACTGATGAACATCTGCATCGACATGAAAGTGCAGATCAGCGTATTCCAATGTATTTGATGTGTGTTTTCAGAACTTCATGCGTTTCCTTGGTCATGCTGAGAGGCTTAGGAGTGGCCAGTGATGTTTAAAACATACAGAGGACAGGTCACTCTTCACCTCAGGCTTCAGTGAGGATCCTGGAGGTTTCAGGAGGTAATGGTTCTCAGCTGTGTGTGGGTGTGTGTGTCTGTGGCTGTGTGTGTTAGCTGTCAGGACCAATATGTCCTGATTATGCAGGAAAAACAGAAAAAAAACTGGGATAACTTACTTTGTCAGGACCAGCAAGACAGCCCTTACAAATTAAAGCGTTTTTATAAAAGCGATGTGCTTCTTTTTTCAAAACTGAAAGAGTAAAACCAGGGGGAGCTACATTCCAAACGAGATTAGGGCTCTGAATGGGACCTCAGATCAGCTATAATTTCTTTTATCTCCATTTTATGGACACACACTCACACATCCATCTGCATCTATAAGGACCTGGACTGTTCCATCATATCACTCATTCCAGCAGCACACACCAAATTAGGACATTCATGTACATGCTAATAACATTCATGTTATTTTCTCTGCACTTTATTGTCACTTTATATCTTAGGTGGAGTACATGTCTTACATGCCTTGTGTGTCTTTTGCTCTTTGCGATCTTTTCACAGCTCTGGAATGTGCAGTTAAGAATTTCATGGCAAGAACCATACACTGTATCGCTCTTTATATGTGACAAATAAAGACTCAAATTTCTTCGTGGTTGCTGAGGTGAGGGTTAGGGTTTAGTTTTAGGATTAGGTGTAGAAACTCTAAAAAATTCTTATTCCATATAGCTGGTTACATATATTCAATATATACATTAATTAATTTACTAAATACTACATATGTATAACCCTGAAATATCAGAAAAGTCAGGAAAAAACCCCAAACGTGTGTGTACATGTGTGTCAGGGCCTAGAAAGGAATTATAGAGAGTTAAGGGAACTAGACACTCACTAATACGTTTAACACCCACACACACACACACACACTTTTGTATATCTGAGGAAAAGCACTACTCATTAGCTAGGAGCAGTGAGCCTGACTGAGGATTCAGGGATAAAAAAACACAAACACAAAGACACTCTACCATCATTATGTCCTGGTGTCCACTGGTCCACACCAGCAGCATGATCAGGGAGCGCAACACGTCAAGATCAGCTTTCAGTTTGTTTCAGCTGCTACACTGCATCCCATCATGCATCACTAATCATAAACGCTAATTTACTCAGTCAACAATACTCCTTTTGTTCAAACACAACACACAGAAACAACAAAAAGTTGCTATAAGATCCTGGCAAGTGTCTTATCTGTCTCAGGTTATGGACAGAAAACACAGAATTTCTAAGAAATTGACACTGAGCATGTGCCGGCTTTTGAGAGTGGAATAAGAAGTAAAACAGTATGTAAATAAACCCCCCCAGGGGGAACGTGGGATGTGGATGACAGTGCAGGGGTGGATCTTGGCCAGGATGTATAGTATTCACATTTCAGTGCTTTGCTGGCAAACACGGTGCACATCTGAGCCAAATGATGATGAATGGTGCTTTAAGTAGAACATAAATAAAGCTATTAAATACGAGTGCTTTAACTGTAGTGGGGGGAATGAAGACCGATTTAACGTTAACACAGCAGCTGCCGGAAGCCACTGGAGCATGTGGTTCTAACTGGGAAGCAATAATATTAGGTGAAGCTCTGATCTGTTATTGATTGTACGTTGCAGAACAGTTTACTGCAGTGAGCAGAATGATGATAAGTTTCACTGTGCAGATTAAAGTGCCATGCTTTAAAGGGAACTAATAGTAGATTTCCTTTTACAGTAGAACTTGTTCCTAGCTGGCAAACTGATTTCATGAGTGGGGCTTCCAGTGGGGTGTCCATAGCTAAATATGTGTGTAGTAGTTAAAAAGAGTTCATCAGCATTTTATTTTATTGAAATAGCAGCCTAGGGTTTTTGGCTCATCCATATTTATTACGGAAGTACACTGGAGTTACCCAATTTGATCACCTGCCAATTCCCACCCACTAGCCAGCTCTCCTCTATCATACCATGGCTACCATCTGGTGAAGGTGAAGGCTAACACGTGCTTCCTCTGAGACATGTAAAGCCAGCCAACCATATCTTTTCAAACTGTTGGTCATGGTACACCATGGAGCGCTATCCGCCCCCTTCCACATGCATGAGCTTACAGACGCCCACGATTGGCTAGTGTTGCTGTGATTGACAGAGGAGGGAGAGAGAGTATATCATCCCTCTCAGCCAGAGAGCACGGTCAATTTTGCTCTCTTGAACCACGTGCCACGGAAACCACATGGCTGCAGCATCATCTACATTCATACTCACGATCTCTGGACGATTGGGGGAATGCTCTTCTGTTGCGCCACTCAAGATCCCATGCACGTTTTTTAAACTATGTTATGTGGAGCATCTGCCATATAAGTCCCTGCATAAGTTGTTACTATAGAAACAAGACTGTAATAGTGCAGCAATATAAATAATATAAAGAACAATATAAAGAACAAGCGCTTTATTATAAACCTTGCAGCACTATTGTCAAACCTGCTGTTATGTGTCAGACTTAAGCAGTCAAAAGCTCTGTGATATCTTTTATGAAAGATTCATGTTTTGAAACATAGGGATGAGTCGAAAGTTTGCATATTCTTATTTCAAAAATGATGATATTTAATGTGAGTTTTACAGATCTTCCTTCATTACCACTAATAACCAAACTGGGCGAGTGGAGGTTAAGATATTACATTTACAGCATTTGGCAGATGCTCTTATCCAGAGTGACTTACAGTTATCTCTTTTATATAACTGAGCAGTTGAGGGTTAAGGGTCTTGCTCAAGGGCCCAGCAGTGGCAGCTTGGCAGTGCTGGGATTTGACCTCACGACCTTCCCATCAGAAGTCCAACATCTTAACCACATTGTGTTTATGTGTCTTCCATCTCATATTTACGGTTTGCACTGTTGATTATTTCAATATTCAAAACGTTGAATCGTTCAGTACTTTTTATTTTTTAGGTCTTAGAATAACGGTTTTCCTTATCCCACTATCTTGACTGCTCACAGCAGTCTGCTTAAGCGTTGAATCTGTTTTATCTTTTCATTTCTTAAATAAGAGTAAACATTTCACTTTTAAATCTTAGACCCCATAATGAGACAAATACGTAAATCAACTAGACCATATCTATGGGGATATAAACCTTTAAGATAAGTAAGCCATGTTGTAAAAGGTTTGCAGCAGAAAAACACTATTAAAGGAACATAGTTTTTGTTGTAAACGGTAAAATAGATATACACTTTTCTGTTTTTTTTTTTTTAAACCCAGAAACCAAGGGGTATGCAAACATCTGTACTCAAACATAATCCAAAGGTAGAAAGGCCATTTAGCTTTTCAGAATTATAAGCAGGTTATATAAGGAACATTCTGGATTATCCATGTGTGCTAGTGTTACCTACCCCTCTGCCATGGCACTTCCCTGAACACTCGTGCACTCCAAACACACTGACATTCTGACACTGTCTGTTCAAACACATCTGTAATGGAGAGGAAAAATCCACAGAGAACGAGACATTGAGTACATGTTCGTTTCAAACATCAACTCTGTGATTAAATGTTGACTCTGCTTGTGACTGAAACATTTCCCGAACCTCTACAGAGCCTTACCATGCCCTCAGCACACTTGGTGCCAGTCAGCACCAGTCCTGGGTCAGGCATGTCGTCCCCGAGGTATACATGCGTCCCCCGACACAGGATCCGCCCCCCTTCATGCAGGGGGATATTGGTCTCTATGGAAACAGCATTGGTTCCAATTACAGGTCGACTGGCACCACCCTGGCACTGGATTTTACCACATTTAGCATCCCTGTAGCAAAACACACACACATATAGGTCAATTGATGAGAACAAGAGAACAAACAGTGAGTGAGTGAGTCAGTGCTTAGGCTTTTGTTTCTTTTACTCAGCATCTCTCTCTCTATATATACCTCTGTGTGTTAAATGTTCATTGGGAGAGAAAGAAAGAAAGAGGTCTTTTATAAACAACTTTATCTCACAATCTCACAGGCCAAGAAATTATAGATATTATATCAGTTACAAGATGCTCTCCAATGTCTGTTACCATATTTTGGCAGGATGGTTACATGAGTTACTAGAAAGAGAACATTAATATATTAATAGACATCCACTGCAAATTCTCTCCTTTAAAGCACACGACTCCAGCGTCCACTTGAATTCAACAGACTTTCAACATAGACGTTCAACATTCAACCTAGAGAATAACTCCTAATGGTTCAGGAATATTCCAGGGGAAGGCTTAGTCACACTCATTTCTGAAGTCTTGTCTAGTAACATGTGTATCACAGAACATACACTATATGGTCAAAAGTTTGTGGACACCTGACCATCACACCCATATGTACTTGTTGCACATCCCATTCCAGATTTAGTCGCTCCTTTGCTGTTATAGTAACCTCCACTCTTCTGGGAAGGCTTTCCGCTAGATTTTGGAGTGTGACTGTGGGGATTTGCTCAACCACAACCACAAGAGCATTAGTGATGCCAGGCACTGATGAGGCACTGATCAACCTTCCTAAATTTTCCCACACCACCCCATTGCTGCGCTCCCTCCACTGGCTTCCTGTAGCTGCCCGCATCAGATTTAAAACACTGATGCTCGCCTACAAAGCCAAAAACGGACCAGCACCCACTTATCTCAAAGCACTTATCACACCTCGAGCGCCACCACGCTCCCTCCGATCCTCTAGCACTGCTCGACTGGTCCCTCCATCTCTCAGGGTACAAGGAAGGCATGCATCGAGACTCTTCTCTGTTCTGGCACCAAGGTGGTGGAATGAACTTCCCCTAGATGTCCGAACAGCTGAGTCACTGGCAGTCTTCAAACGACGGCTAAAGACTTACCTCTTCATAAAATACTTAAATTAGCACTTTCACAAAAAAAAAAAAAAAAAAAAAAACCTCCCCAACAGAGTGATGGTATTCCTAGTTTGTGACCTACCGAGCCAATATCAGAATGTATTTTTGATAGACTTCAAAGCACTATTGTAAGTCGCTCTGGATAAGGGCGTCTGCCAAATGCCATAAATGTAAATGTAAAATGTAATGTTTGAGGAGGCTTGGTGTGCAGTTGGCGTTCCAGTTCATCCCAAAGGTGATCAGTGGGGTTGAGGTCAGGGCTCTGTGCAGGTCACTCGAGTTCTTCCACACCAACCTTGTCTTGAAACCATGTCTTCTTGGACCTCGCTTTGTGCACAAGGGAATTGTCATGCTGGAACATGTTGGGCCTACTTAGTTCCAGTCAAGGGAAAATGTAACGCTACAGCATACAAAGACATTCTATACAACTGTGTGCTTCCAACTTTGTGGTAACAATTTGGGATAGAACCATTAGTGCATGATTATTCATGTACTCTTATTGTAAAGTGTTACCCATTTCTGGGTGTGACTGCAGTATAAAACCAGGTTGAGTTCACCAGATCAGGTCAATTGTTTCTTCTATAATAATATACTACATTATTTTATGCATGGGAGCCATGCCATGAAGCCGTCACCCTTTTCCTGGCTGTGTGGTGTGTTGTGAACAAGGTATACCGTGCTTCACATTTGGCGAAGGAGCCTTTGGAATCTTTGCCACAGTTGCCATAAGGATCTCCAGCTGAGTTCACTCTTTCAAAGCAGATACCAGGGGCAGGTTTGGCCCCTAGAGAGAGAGAGAGAGAGAGAGAGAGAAAGAGAGAGAAATACACAGTCAACTCTGGTCCTTAATTCAGAGTGGCACTAAAAACACATCCTGTTTGAGTCCATTTCTGATTACAAAACAGACAGCAGGGAATACTGTTTAAACATGTCTCAAACTGTGGCCTGTGTCACATTAGTAGCCATGTGGAATAAACAACACTGCATGATGTGGATGTTATATGAGCAACATTACATCAATTTGTATTATTATCAATTTGGCTATTGCATAATGACTGCATTTTACAGTACAAACCCATCTGCAAGATGACAACACTCTTCCACTGCATGCCTGACACAAGCATCCAAATGTGCTTTTTTTAATTATAATTATTTGTGTGTACGTCTATAACATACAATGGCACCTCAACATTAAGAAAGCATAAATATATTTTAACAAAACAACATGGAAATGGTTTTATTTACTTTTTAATCTTGCCTAGGCTATCGTCCTGCAAAGATCACAGACCACATTAAATTGGTATGGAGAAATGTGAAAGGAAATTGGTAAGGAAATGTGGTGGACGTCAGTCTGCGTGCCTAAAGATGGCTAAAATCTTGCAAGCTAAGTAGCTTTTCTCACACCATGAATAAATGTCATGCTTTTATCAAGTTGTTGGATAGTTATGTGCCATAGTAAAATGAACATAAGACCAATCAATTCAGTTTGTCTGCAATGAAATGAATGAAATCAAGATTTTATGTGAAGGGTTTTCCATGCCACCACGACCTCCCAAGACTGGCTGATGGAGTTTCAGGGGTTAAATGGGTCATTTGGACCCAAACTGAAGGTGGTTCTAATATCAGCAGTATAAGCTAGGACTGCACTTATGCACAACTGTAGTGCAGAATGAGCTTTAACAGGGACTACAGCAAATTTCAGGAATAACATATAGGTTTTTCTTCTCATTCAGATACAAACTCTGCTCAGAAACTAACCTGGACCCCAGAGTGTGATGCACTGCTGTTCGTGGGTTTGGCAGATGCCATTGTAACAGTAGCCGTCAACAGCGTGGCACGCATGCCCATCGTGCAGGTAAACATTGGCCGGGCAGTGAGGACTCGAACCAGTGCAGAACTCAGGCAGGTCACATGAGTTACTCGACTCTCTGCATGGTGTTCCAGCAGGCTTCAACTTCAAACACACACATACACACACAGAAACATACACATACCAAGTTTTTCAAGTCCAACATAATGACTGTTGCCAATAATATCATACAATTCATTTAATACTGAAGCAGTATTAAAACAAATGGTTCTTTCAGCTAGGTACTAAATTGGTATCATATTATTACAGAATAAAGAATAGCTATAAGAATAACTTGACCAGTTCACTGATGCACAACATGATGGATTCATACAATAACATACACACACATAATATAAGAGGAGATCATCTGACTTTCAAGAATTTCATCTGACTGTGGACTTCAACATATTTTAATACACAGATATAATTAAATCAAAATCAATCACGCACCACCAACACACACTACAACACAAAACACCACAAGGACCAAGAGGAAGTGTCACCCATTGCTGAAATAACAATAGTGGCACCAGTGGCACAACCCAAAGAGGTGCACGGTGTTTCCTCAACTACAAATATAATGATAAAAACACTAGGGACTTTGTAACAGTGTTGGACTTCATTTCCAAGATGTTTTTTTTTTCATGAGCGCTTAAGTCAACACAACGCGTGCCAAATTGTGTCAGCCAAGCTATGAGCCAAAAGATATGTGTGACCTTGCCAGCCAGAAAGCACTGCGGATTGTAAGCCGGCTCAGTATTTCTGTCCTCGTTCAGTCAGTGAACTATGTTGACTGATTTATATGTCTGAAGCCCTTGGAGGAAATTCGGCGTGCGCTTTTGGAGTATAAATGACAGTTCATGTTGCGCTCACTAATGGGGCAAAGAGAATGCGTTTTCCACGCTTTCCCTTTTTTCCTCTGAGAATGAGTATGGAGGAGGAGAGGCAGAGGAGTAGGGAGTGAGTCAAAAGAGAGACAGGCACAGATCAAACGAGTACCTTGCAGTCCTCACAGCACTGTCCATGGGCGCATACAGCATCTTCTTTGAGAGTGCAGGTAGTTGCGTTGCAGCATGGATTTACACACTCCTGAAATGTGCACACACACGCACACACACACACACACACACACACACACAAACACACACACAAAAGCAAATAAATGTTAGGCATGTTAACAGCCTTTTTGTTATAAAATGGCAAACAAATTAGCTGTGCTGCCAAAAGAGATTTGTGACTCCGGGGATGCAGAAAACATATATACATAGTGTCTTGCATAAGTATTCACCCCCTTAAACTTTTCCACTTTTTGTAGTGTTACAACTTGCCACTGAAATGGACTCCACTGGATTATATGTCATGACGTGGCCAAAATAATAAAGTAGCTGAAAATAACAATATAGTTTGCAAAATTATTCAGAAATAAAAACCTTGAAAAATACCTCCTCCCCCCATCCTTCCCTTGCTGTGATGCATCCAGTTCCCATCAGAAGTCACATAATTAGTTGAATGGAGTCGACAATTAAATGTCACATGATCTCAATCTAAACACACCTGTCCCTGGAAGACTCCAGAGTTTATGAGAGAACATGCCTATACAACCAGTTTCATGAAGCACCCAAGGAGCTATCAAAACAAGACAAAGTTCTGGAAAAGTATAAACCAGGGCTTGGCTTAAAAAAAAAAATTCCAAACTTTGAACATCCCATGGAAGAAGGAAGGCATTAGTCAGACAAGCAATAGGGATAGGGATAGGGGGTGAATATTTATGCAAAGCACTGTGTATATGGTCTTGTACATATGTATAGTCTTATATTCAACACTATAGGAACTTTAAGAGAGAAAAAAGAGCTTTGCCAGAAAAAAACAAGCTTTCTGTTGGTGTGTGTTAACACACATGCTTTAGATTAACACATACTGTAGGAGGACCCTCAACTACATTGTACAGTGTTTTTGTCTGTGTGTGTGTGTGTGTGTGTGTGTGTGTGTGTGTGTGTGTGTGAGGTAGGGATTGTTTAAATACCCATCAGAGAGAAAAATGCTGAAACAAATGAAATGTGTAACCAGGATGTGTGCGTGTGTGTTGCCAGAAAAGATCCGGTTTTCATCAGCTCTTCACAATTGAAGGAAAGGCGAGACGTCTTTCAACCATAAGAAGAGAGAGAGAGAGGTCAGAAAGAAAGAGTTCAAGAAACAACCCTGAGAAAAAGAAGTGCTTTAACAGAAAAACACTGACTGGATGCACACCAGGTGTCTGTTCCCTAGAAGAACTCATTTAGGACATTGAGTTCATTTTGCAATCATGCCAAGGGTTTTCTTCTTTCTGTCTCTCTCTTACTTCCTCTACTTCACTCTTTTTTTCCTTTAACAAGGCCCCGATATGTTGGCCTTGTGTTGACAGAATGGGCTGGGTGAGGCTTGAACATTTTTGGCTGAGATTAGGATCTCTTTACAAACCTGGCTTCTCCCCTGCAGTCTGACATCAGCCTGTTGTGCATGCATGAGGACAGACTGTGGGAAGAGAGAAAAACGGGTGGAGGGCCCTCATCTGGCCATCCAATAAAGTCCCTTTATTGGGGATTCATCCTTCCTTTGGCTTGTATTCTCTGCATCCTTCCAGATGTGTGAAAGTGTTATTAAATGCCTTGTCAGGTTTTGGTGCATAATATAAACAACACATGATGAGTATGATGAATCTTGGTCCTTGCCCTAAATCAAATCCATCAATCTGACCAAACCCAACAATCTTCTAAATGGCAACCTGATGAACTGTCGAGACCAGCCAGGCTTTTTTAAAGGCCCAGAACAGATCACATGAAGGAACTGAGCAAAAAGTAACAATTCATGTGAACAACTGGTTTAATCATCTTGACAAAGTTACTGTCGTACATAATGATTGGTCCGATCAGATTTTTGCACTGTATTAATTTATTCAGTTATTCACTGAAGGTAGTATCACTGGCCATAAGTAATAAAACATAACAAGGCTGTGCTGTTAGAGGAAAACAATCAAAGACTGGTTAGCGTGATGTGAAGTGGAATTAATATTATTATTAATTATTATTATTATTATTAATATTATTTACCACCACGAAGACATCCTGATTTGTTTTATTCCTCTTTTACCACAGAAATTTTCACAGAAAAGAAAGTCACATTTTTATCTATTAATAGTTGCATTTAAGGCTGTGGAACATCCTAGAAACAAGCTAGTTCCTGTTTCTGTTCACTTCCATTCCTCTTATAGTCTCACATTTTTCTTTCTCTATAAGTGATCTTTCTCTATCACTTTTTTCTTTCTTTTCTCTTCCTGAAGACTCTTCATTGGTGAAGAACTTAATACTAACTATTACAAAGGTCTGACACTAGAGACTCCTTAAAGAAAGCTTCACCATATCAATGATTATTTGTTGTTCTTTGGATCATTAGTCCACATATTTGACTTGGCATAGTTTTTACACCAGATGCCCTTCCTGATCCAATCCTACTCAGTTTTATCCTGGCTTAGGGCTGGCACTGGGAGTACACTGTCTTATGAACCCCCAGTAGCTGAGGTTGGGTCCCTGGCCAGGAATCGAACCCGTGCCGTGGCCTAACCACTAGTCCTCCAGGGACCTTTCTTTGTTAAATAACAACATTCTTAAAAAATGAGCCTTAGCCTTAGATTATTGTGGAGCATCTGCCATACACTTATTACTATAGAAACAATAACGTGTGTGTTAATATAAACCTGTGATTTGAAATACAACCCTTCTGACTATTGAAAATTGAGAATTCAGTACTGCAGTGTAAATTTTAATATCTTATCATCTCTTTATATTGAATACTTTTAGGGCTGAACAACAATTTCACCTGACTGAGTGACTCACTCAGCAACCAGTATAAGAGTTAGTTGAATAATTGATAAGTTGCATAAGTCGTACCTCTGGTTCTCCGCAGTCACACTCCTCTCCCTCCTCCACATAGCCGTTGCCACATTTCTGTCCCCCATATAGCACTTTGACCTCTGGAATGTTGTAAAGACACATACCCACTCCCTTGTCCAGACTGGCTGCAAGATCCTTCTTGCTGCATGTGCTGAATACAGTGGGGAACGGGTACCTGAGAAGGAGAGAGATGAGCATGAGAGATATCTACACAAGTCTATTCATTTTTGTCCTTCTAGCCAAGTGCATATGGTGTGAATAAGCAGCATACAGAGTGAGGCACAGGGAGCAGGTCTCTTATGTGCTTACAACGTGACCTCTTTTCCTTGCACAGTGAAATCTGGCTGGTAAAAGGCTGAGAGCTTTTTGCCCAGAATCCAAATCTGAGTCTAAATCTGTTTGGGTGTGCTGTGTTCTGCAGAACAATGATTCATAGGAACACTAGATTCACATGTGCCAGTAACGCAGCCTTAAGGTATTATCAGCTGCTTCTAAGACATGATCCCTGGCCAAATTTCAAAATTTAACACAGCGTTGTCTTTGGCATATTTTTAAAAAAAAATCCTAGCAAAACATGGATCAGTATAATTACGTTCTTACTCTTTGACATTCATGCAGCAAATTGCAAATGATAAACTCAGCCAGCTTAAGTCTAAATGGTAAAAGGTCATGGAGGAAATGCTCATTAAATTTGTTATGATCTGCCACTAGGAGCATGATTATCCACAAAACCATTTTCTGAATCCAGCTTGACCATAGCACTTTAACAACCAAAGCAGGCAGCCTTAGCATTATTTAATCTCTCTCAGTCAAAGAGCTGTCACTCATGACAAGCTGGAATGAAGCCACAGTGGACAGACAGATCTGAGAGCAGAACAAGATGAGCTCATTTGTTTCAAGTTTACTTCTCTTTTTGAGGCTGATCTGAATAAAAATGGGTCTTTAAGAGGTTACATTGGTGAGACACACTAAGACACTAATACTAGCAATGAACACGCCAAGCACCAGAGCACGCTCACGAACATTAAGCTGCAAACACATGGCCTTGAGTTGGTAGCTCTCTGCTTGAATGCAGGGGAGGGAAAATTTTAATTTTGATTTTCATGAAGGTAATGGGCCTTAGCACCAACCCACTGGGTATTTACTACATGCTGTTTATTTTAAAATCTTCATCATGTCTGGGTAAATGCTATAATATAATAATACACAATGAATAACTGTGAAATTTCCTCTTGATTGTATTAGTCATTAGGCATTAGTCATTAGAATGTGAAAATTAAATCATCAGATCATTATCCCATGCACTTTGAAAGTGTGTGTGTGTGTGTGTGTGAGAGAGAGAGAGAGAGAGAGAGAGAGAGAGAGAAATATAGATCAACAGAAAGGTTAATCATCAAGGCAACATGCAGGTAAGTTACACTTGCTCTTTTCACAGCTTGACTTGATCAAAATGGAGATTTCATCGGGTTGAGCATTTGGGAAGCCAAAGATTTTTCATCATCATCATCATCATCATCATCATCATCATCAAAGAACTGCCACAGAGACAGTATGTGTAAGGTCACAATAACCCTGACCAGATATGTCTTTTATGTTGTTTCTTTAATCAAATGATAACATGGTGAAACATACAAGATATTATAAGCCAAATGATGGTATTTAAATGTACGTGTGTCTAATGGCTATGTCTGACCACAGGATTTAAAAGCCAAAAAAACAAAATTAAAATCTAGAAAGGACATAAAACCTCCAGAGCATTAGACAGTGAACATTAGCTATAACTAAAAAAAGTGTAATTACCGTATTTCATCTTTTATTTGGATTAAATACACCACATATTTCTCTTTCTAGGGGCTGCACGGCTGCTAATTTTTACTACCAGTATTGCAAAAAAGGAGTCAACTAATCTAGTCTATTTTTAGACTGTTTTATTTGTGAAGCAAAGAATGTGTGAACCGCACTCCACTAACAGCCACACACAGGCCACAAATGAAATTTCTAGCTTCAATGTTTTTAGGCTACACTTTTCTCAGCAAAAATAAATAAATCAGTGCAATAAAGGTGCAAAATAATAACTCTGTGTGTCATATTACACTATCTAAGGATGTACCAATGTACCAATATAGCTTAATACATGATGGCTGGAGGATGCAGTGTCTACAGCAGTGACTGGGAGTTGTTTCTGCCATGCTCAACTCAGCTGAAAATGAGACTGGATCAGCAGCTAGGAGCTGATCACCGTCGCCCATCTGACTCTAGCTGAATGGGAGTGATTAGCGATGTGCAACCCGCGGCTCCAACAGTACTCTTTCACACAGTGCTGGTCACAATGAAGTTCACTATGGCACAGTGTATGGATTTTATTGAAAGATTATTTAGCTTTAAAGGACAACAAAAAGAACTGGGATTAAAAACACACTTCTCCACTTCATGCAAAGTGATATCGAAGTGTTGATGGTCCATTAAGGCAAAAGAAATTAAAAAAGGCTCTTCCCAATGCAGCAGTGGGCATTTGATGCTAGAATTCATAGTAGCAAAGTACATTTACTTTTCTGCTTTCTTTGCCATCTGCCTCACTGTTTTTTCTACTGTGCCGGCTATATAACAGCACCCCACAGCCATGACTAGTGAGTGTACGAGTCGAGTGGTCTATGCGATGCATAATTTCTACACAGAAGATTTTTGGCTGCAGCCCCTTAGGATGCACTGAGGAACAGTTTGTGCAAACTGCCTGAGCTATTTGATTAGAGAACAAAATACAACCACAGAACAATGGACTGCAAGTTTATAGATATCAGGAAACTGATAGACTGAGGGCAAGTAGCAACACTGAAGCTAACGTCACTACCATTTCACTTTGCCCTTACACTGGACTCTGAAGCAGTCCTACATAACCTTACCCTTTTAACCCTGCCCTTTTCCTGCCCACTCATCCCTGCCCTTCTGTTCAGCTGAAAAGGTCTCATCTCTTACGAGAGGAAGTTCAGTCAGAGGTTTTAACACTTCTCTGGAAAGGATGCAGGATGACACTGCTGGGAATCAAACCTCCCTGAGTCAGGAATGACTGTCACCAGTTCTAGCAAAGCACAACAAACATAGCGAATAATAGAGAGGAAAGAAGGAGTGAGGAATGGAGGGAGGAACTAGGAGGAGGAAATGTTGGCTATGAACAGCTGTGCTCCCTTGGGGGTGTGGGGTTGAAGTTCACAGGCCTGCCTCCACTGCAATATGCTTTAGCTTAACAAAATACACAAAAACCATTCTGTAATTATCGATAGAGTGTGCATAGCTAAATGACACATGGCAAGATGTTGGTTTTGCATACATAATAAAACTTACAACTGTGCCTGACATCACTAATGCCCTTGTGGATGAATGAGCACAAATCCCCACTGCCATGCTCCAAAATCTAGCGGATAGCCTTCCCAGAAGAGTGGAGGTTATTATAATGATTATATAAAGGTTATACTCAGTACTGTGCAAAAGTCTTAGGCACATGCAAAGAAATGCTGTAGAGCAAAGATGCCTTCAAAAATAATTAAATTTAATGTTTCTACATAAATAAAATACTATAAAGAGCAGTAAACAGTAATAAAATGAAACAAAGTCAATATTTGGTGTGACGATCCTTCGCTTTAAAAAAATAGTAGTCTCAGGTACAGTTTGTGCAGTTTTATAAGGAAATGAGCTGTAAGTGTTACTGAGCATCTTGCAGAAGCAGCCACAGTTCTTCTGGAGACTTTGACTGTCACACTTGCTTATTTTTGCAGCAAAACCCAGCAGCCTTCATTATGTTTTTTTGTCTGAAAAGTGCCTCTTATGTAATCTGCTGCTTTCTTTACTGACATACAAACATTTTTCTGTAACATTTAATTTTGTGCTGGAAAACTAATGTTTGGAAATCTAAAATGTTTTTGTACTGCATCAGTAATGTATAAGTCATAAAATAAAAATCTATAACAAAGTTTGTACTAAAAAAATAGGGTGCCTAAGACTTTTGCACAGCACTGTATATGGGATGTTCAAAGAGCACATATGGGTGAGATGGTCAGGTGTCCACAAACTCTTGGCCATATAGTGTATAATGAATAGCACATGACTTGAGAAATTAAAGTATTTTAGTATTAACAAGGGCAACTATGTAATACTAATAACCATGAAACCCCAAATCTTTTTTAAATCTTGTATTATATTATATTGTATTATAAAAGCTACACAACCCGAAAAAAAAGGGTCTATAAAAGCAGGTTTCTCTTTTTGCAGTCAGGGACTTCTTTACCTGTAAAACGCATTTGACAGACCCCCTCACTACAGATTTACAGTATTTTTTTTATGTATACAATCCAATTATTCATGTATTAGGCTCATTATTTAATTACAGAACACATTAGATGCAAGATGGCATTATGTATAAGGCTACTTGGTTTTGGGTTTTGAGGTTCGGGTTAAACACATTCAGTTTAAGTGACCTGTCGAAAAGGTAATTAACTAAAAAAAAACCTCAACAATAATGATGTATAATAACTTCAATAACAGTGACGGTAATAAAAAAAAAAATCATGGACCCCCGGCGATGCTTCATGGATCCCTGAGAGCCAGACTGCACTTTGAATACCATTGGTATATACAGTAATACAAAAAAATAGGTTGGCGTCTAATAATTGAAGAACCGTTTTGCGGTTCATTACAACAATTGTACATATAATAGTTTCTTTAAAGAGCCTTCAAGGTGCTATAAAAAAGTTTTTTAAATTTTTCTTAGTCAAACTGGATATTTCCTTTGATTTTTATCATATTAATATATTCTCTCACATGTTTCACATGTTCTCTCTTTGTTCATGATGGTTCTCCGATATCCTCTCATGCCAAAACATGCCAATAGGCTTCTCTAACTTGCTCCTGGGTATGAATGAGTGTATGAGTGTGTGTGTGTGTGTGTGTGTGCACTGTACATGGTGCCCTGCAATGAACTGGCACCCCATCCCGGGTTTATTCTCATCTCATATCCAGTGCTATTTTCATTTTAAGAATCATTTAAGGGCACAAATGATTGTTTGAATAGTCACAAATCTATAAACCTGGATATATTCATTGTCTGATTCCCAAGGCCAAAAACAATTTCACAAAATTTCATCTTCCTTTCACGATAAAGAATGTTATTAACAACCTGACCTGTATGACTTAGCAAAACCATGAGAAACGGTCTTACTGAGAAAGTGGAATTTCCATGGCATGCAATTTCATTGCATCTTGTCCCTCATTACCTTCACACCAAGTCCATTTCTGTCTGCTTAACCCCCCACTATAACCTCATCTCTGAAAAAAAATGATGTTGAAATATCAGGAAGATGGGAATGCCCTTCCAATGTTGCAGTCAGACTACTATATATATATATATATATATATATATATATATAGGTTTTTTTTTACTAAGGATGGAATGCCAACGACATATTGGAGAAGTGAGAAATGTAGATGTGAGAAATCAGTACTGAAGCACTAATGGCCATTACATTTGGTAATCAGAAGCCAAACATACATAGGGCTGTATGAGTTGAGTGTGTGCAGAGGAGTTAATACCAAAATCATGCACATTGGTATTCAGTTGTGTGGGAGTTGTGTTTGTGAGGTGGATTTTGTCTGTTTGCCTAAAACAGAGGCATGTCTCAGGTACGAGCAATTCTGATCTTGTACTTAAGCCTATTTTTCTTGCATGTTATCAGCTTAAGCAAGGAGCAGTATTAAGTCCAGCGCCACTGTCTGACAGTGTGATGTAACCATAACATGTCATGCTGAAATTTATGTTTCACGCTGTAAATACACTTAGTAAACTATGGAATGCCATTTGAGGCCAATATCAAACACATAATTATGTCACTGTCAGTTAATAGTGTTGTCCAATTAAAATTCGTGGATAATTTTTTTAATGGATTTTTTTTTCACACAGAGGACATTGGAGGAAACAGCATGTTAGTCAGAGGCATTGAGGCATAGCAGATGAGTTCTCAGTCAGCTTATCCTTCCAAGTGTGGGCAGGTTTTCTTTACAGAAGTGCACATTAAAAAATTAACAAAAAAATCATAGTCATTATTTTATTCAGCTGACAAATCTAAATTAAAAGCATGATAAAATAGCATACATCCTGCACACAAGTTCTAATTTCTTAACTTCGATTTAGTATCTCTTGGCTTCATGAAGTCGTGCACAAAGAGTAACTGCTGTTGCACAATACACAAAAACAAAATGCATATAATAGGATCTGTTATAAGCTGCTGAGTTGTGTTGGTGAAAGTCATGTTGCCAAATTTGTAGTGATTAATGTAATAATTACAACTAGTGCTATTCATGTATCAATACAAATGATTGATATGATTGCCATCTTCTCATTTGTATATTACTGCATTAGTCTTCTATTTGTTTATTTTTAAATTGTCTCTTGCTTTTATGTTATGTTTTTTTGCAGTTGACAGTAGGGCCTTTCGCACCGCTTTAGTTCCAGAACTAAATATACAGTACTAAAGTACTGGGCGATTTTGCATGAACTATTTCCCAGTACCGTTTAAAGGGTTGCATTCGCACCGACAGTGGACACTAGGAAGTGACGTAAGCCGGTCGACAGCGACGTCATTTGTGCGCGGCGTTTAACAACGGAAACAAAGAAGAGCAACATAAACAACTGGAGGATGGAGGACGCTGTGATCGGAGCTGTGTTGCACTTCAGCGTCCGTCCATCTATCGCTGTTCTCCATACTTGCGAAATAAGTTGACACTACAGTATGTTTACACGGCGTATTAAATCAATGCGGATGAGGGCGTTTTCGTACGCGTTTGGCCAATCAACGTCTACTTACGTCACGGATAGTACCAGTTGTGCTGGTTAAGACCCGGCTCTGGAGTAGGAGCTAATTTGGTTCTCGAAAAAGGCAGTCCGGTACTAAAATCACACCCAGTTCCGGAGGTGCGAAAACACCAAAAAGTGGGTAGTTCCACAATTAGTTCAGGTACTATGAAAAGGTTCCCGCGGTGTGAAAGGCCCTAGTAAAGAAAAAGGTTATCTGCTTGTTTTTTCAGGCTTAAAGGTAAGAGTTTATGTATAAAGCTGGTGGTCTAGATATTATTGAACTCTACTCAAGAAAAATATGGTATAATCAGAGATGTGAACTACACACCTTACAACTTAAGCACCTGCATAAGCCAGCTCTGAATACTGAGAACTTTCCCAACATAAATACTGATACGACCAACTTTGGATACACTTTGAATACTTAAGTTGTCAACTCTGAATTAGGCCCTGTGTGAATAATGACATAAAGCCCAAGAAGCTGGACCCAGTTTGGGCTGGGAGGGGTGGAATATTAATAGCAAGAGCAAAAAGGGCTTTTGGCATGTTAAGTATTTGGCACCAAAGCTTAGTTCAGGGGTAACAGGAGCTTGCAGCACTTGGCATGGAGCAAACCTGGAAGGCCTGGTGGCAGGTCAGACTGGTTCACATAGCCTGGAACAGCAAGACAGGGAGCTAGAATAAGACAGCATTCAGAAAACTGAGCTGTAAAGTGTGTGTGAGTGACATTTCCCTGCCAGTGCTCTCTCCAGTGGTGCTGCAGGAAGTATGCAGATAAGGAAAGCCAACCATGCACACAAGCATGGAAACACACACCACACACACAATACACACGAGTCAAGTGTGCGTGTCCACTCAGACCCTCTCGGATTCTCTGCTCGCCTTGCTCTCTTCTCTGCTGCCAAACCAAACTGATCCCTCTGTTCCTAGCCACAATCTGTGCAACCCCTTAAACCTCCCCTCTGGAATCACTTCACACAACTATCTCAGTGCCCAGCAAATCCTTCAGCCCAGAATCACACTTCACTTCCATGTTTGGTCCACTAAATCCTCACAGTAAACCTTAGGCCCAGTAATGTTATTCTCAAACCACCAGAAAGCTCAAATTTGTGTGGCTCATATTTTTTGCTTGTTTTCCAAGGACAAAGAAAAGGATGAAAAGACATCTGCTTATAGCAAATACAGCTTGAAATCAAATGTCTGACTTTCAAAGGCATCAATATTATACAGCCGACTCCAGAATTATTGGCACTCTTCAAGAAAAACGGCAAAGGAATGTTAAAATATACACATCAAATTTTCCACTCAATCAAAGAAACTGCTTATTTTTTCTCTAACAAAAAAAAAAAATTTTCCCTTCAAAATATACCCCATTTGTCACCAGAAAGGTAAATAAACAAACAAAATTTCTTCTTAAAATTTTTTTAATTTATCTGAAATGCTATTGCCTTTGATCAAATGCTGGACAAATGTCACTATTGACCAAATGAGGCTGTAATGTATGTAAAAGCACGTTCTCGTCCATCAGCATGTGGATTTGTCACCTGTTGCGTTGTGGTTTCAACACAAAATCCACAGTTGGATGATGACTTGAATAACTTCAGTAAGTGATATAAAAATATATAAGCACTCAAAATCTCATGGCCATAAAACAGAAAACATAAAACAGTTAAAAATTTGCTAAGAATAGGATGTGCTAGCATACTGCTCCTCTGCACAGTAATGAGGATGGTGAGGGAAGCCAAGAAGAAACCAAACATTACAGTTTCATAATTGCACATATTATAGTCAATTTGGTTACTTTCATAAAGGGTGCAAATAATTCTGGAACTGGCTGTATTTAATTTGTGGTGAATGTGGAAATTATGGTGCATTTCACCGAACCAAGCCCATGTCTTGGAATATACCACCTTAAGTGGGTGGGTTGCAACTGTGAAAGTACTGGTTGTTAAAAGGGAACTGTTACTTCCATTTATATTTGCTATGGAAAGACGTGTAATTTCACTGACATGAATTGCGATTAAGAACAAGTTGGAGAAAAAAGCTCAGTGATAAATGATGGCGTGAACGTTTCCTCCTCTTGTCTGCTCTTTGGTATGTCCCTTGACGCTAATGCTTCTGAGTTGGAAGAAACATCTGAATGAGAGAATACTGTGAAGAACTGAATCTGAATTGAATTATTCCTCTCATATAACTGTACGTTGTAGTTGCAGTAAAACATATGAAGGCAGCCGTGGTGGTGTTGTTCCTTATCTGAGTCTTCCTGTGGTGCGAGAAGAGGTCCACTACAAATTAACTGAACTTTCTAATTAGGGGAGATTTTCACATCTGCTTCATGTACTCATCAAATTAAAACATGGGTGGCAAACCCAAATTCTGCCCAGGCCACATCAGTATTTTTGTGAGTCATCGAAGGGCTGTAATGTAAGGCTGTTCATTTCTGTCATATTCTGTCATCAATCAGTCAGTCGTGGCCTAATGGATAGAGAGTTGGCTTTGCAACCCGAAGGTGAACCTGAAGGTTGTGGGTTCGAGTCTCAGGTCCGGCAGGGATTGTAGGTGGGGAGAGTGAATGACCAGAGCTCTCTCCCACCCTCAATACCACGACTGAGGTGAGACCCTTGAGCAAGGCACCGAACCCCCAACTGCTCCCCGGGCGCCGCAGCAAAAAAAAAGGCTGCCCACTGCTCCGGGTGTGTGTGTGTTCACTACTGTGTGTGTGTGTGCACTTGGATGGGTTAAATGCAGAGCATAGAGCGAGTATGAGTCATCACACTTGGCCAAAAGTCACTTCACTTCACTTCAATCATATCTGTTCTATCGATTAACGCCAACATCCTAGATTCTGAAAGTAGAATAGGACAATTTTAGGAAAAAGAAAGGCTGACAGGAACTATTCAACTGTACATTATTAGGCCTAGGTCATAACATTTATTAAAGCTTTTTAGTAATTTATATCTGTTTTCTAAATATCAAAACTAGGCTATATAACATTAAGAAAGACATTTAGGAAAACCTCACATGGGCTTATCTCTCTTGTCTTCATGCTTGATCAACTATTCTCTTCATTGGGTGTTACATTTTGAGGTTTGGAGTCATTGAGTTACACTAAAGGCCAAAACCAGATGTTTCTGAATTGTTTCTTAGCCATGGGTCTGACTTGCATCAAACACAGCAGCTCTTTAGATTTAACCAGCAGTTTAACCCTGTGAGATGTGAGCTCATGTGTGCTGGACACTGGCAGTTGCTATGCTATGGTCTGCTGTGAATTCTAGATAGTTTAAAAATATTGAGTAGTAACTCCAACAGGCTGTTACAATATTATATTTGCAAGTTCACACTCGAATGAAACGAGGTAGCGGGCTGTGTTTGGTCCATGGGCCTTGAGTTTGACACATGTGCATTAAAGAGTAAAATGGTTGTTTTGTGTGGTTTTTTTTTTTTGTTTTTTTTTTTAAATGTGTCCTGAAACATCAGAAGTTCTCTGAAGATCAGTGTTTTCAGAGAACCAATCACTCCAAACATCATGCTGAGCCGACCTCTGTTCAGGCGCCAGTGCACCTGCAGTGCTTTTGACATCTTAAAGCATGTTTTTTTTAGTGGGAAGAAGTGAGATCAGATCTAAAGCAAAGCCAGCTCTTTCCAAGCAAGTAAGTAAAACTGACAGGAGGACTGATCATGAAAAACAAATTATAAAAAGAGAGAGAGAGAGTGAGAGAGAGAGAGAGAGAGAGAGAGAGAGAGAGAGAGAGAGAGATAGAAAAGTATTCCTTGTGGAAAAATAAATATATAAAAAAATAGCTTTGCAGCTCAAATCCTGAAAAGATTCTTTACAATTCACCTAGACAGCAGGTCAGCTTGACTCCCTAGGTCATTTGAAGGAAAATGTACTGTACGTGCTCTCTCCCTGCCTGTCTCTGTTTCACTCACACACACACACACACACACACACACACACAAAGACACACTGCTGATTATTATTTCAGCTGAGCTCATGTGTTGCCTGAATGTTCCTGGAAGAGGTTGGGAGTTCCACTGGATGATGTTAGCTTAAAGCCCTCTTGACCAGGCCAGAACTCCAACAATGTTAATCAACCTTCCCTTTGGGAACTTCAGTGTTCCAGCACAGGCCATCATCACGTCTGATATCAAAACCCACTCAGGCATTCACACTCTCCACATCCACGACATCCACATGTACATTCACACGTACATTGACTCTCTTCCTATTTGACAAAGAACACCACACACCAATACTTGTTTATCACCTCTATTAACACTGAAAGACAAAGTAATGCAAAGCTTGATATTAGATAGCCCATTTTACACCAGGGCCTTTTCGGCGCTCTATACCAAGTGACCTTATTAGCACTGTTCTGATAACAGTGTGATGTGTGAACTGTGGAAGCAGTGATGTTTAGTAGCGTGTACCAATCTGGAATCAGGATGCCATTGTGCTAGGCATTGCTGAGGCGATAATATAGTCGTTTGTGATTAGGCATGCAGGCATAGCAATAAAAGGCCAAAGCGATATGCATTCTGTGATAGCATCAGATGTGCTCTCTCCACAAATGCCATCTGACATGCTTCATTCTGCAGGCACATTTGCTTGTCTCGTTCAGAGTGAGAGTGACTAAAGACAGTGTTCAGAGAGGCTTATAATCTAAACTGTATTTCTACCTGTAAGTGTAGAATGACTGGTGTTATATGAAGAAGAGGAAGAAGAAGTAGAAGAAGAAGAAACCTTTATTTATCACATATACATTACAGCAGAGTGAAATTCTTTTCTTCACATTTCCCAGCTTGTTAGGAAGTTGAGGCCAGATCAGATCGGATTATTCAGTTTGAACCAGGTGGCTATCTGGTGGAATCACTAATGGATCACAATAAACAAGTCCAACCTTTGGCAATCATCACCTTTCACAAGTTTTCATCTGCAATAAACCAAAAGACCCACAGTGAGCCTTTAAACAGCCAAACTGTTTTAACAATACCCAGCAGAACCGTAAAAAGCAACTGTGTATACAACTACAGATCCAAATTCACAACGCAGTACACACATGCCCAAAAAATACATTTGTGACCACTTTCGCAGTTTGAACCCAAGATGCTAACAAATCACAAGACATGCAGTGTGTTGAGTTCTACTCTGTTAGTCTTCAGATAGTCCTCAAACAGATTGCAACCTGGCTACTAGAAAGTTCACTTTATTCTTTACTAGCCTGTGGTTTGTATAAGCACAGCAGCTGAGCATTCATACAGCATTTATACAACATTATTATTGGCGTCATTGAAAAAAACAGGCAAAATGTATAAAATAAACATTCCATTCATTCATTCATTCATTCATTCATTTTACTTCCACTTTTCCTGATGGGAAAATAGGCATTACACCCATTCTTTCTTTCTTTCTTTCTTTCTTTTAGCAAAAATAATTTCCATAAATATTTTTTTTTAAGAAATAGTATTTGCTCTCAAGAACATGTTTTGCAAAATGACTGGCACCCCAAAATGCTATACATAAATTAATAAACTGCTCTCAGTATAGTAACTCATAGTAACACAAGCTTTCAACCTTGTGCTGTTCCACTGTACTATAAATATGAGGTTCCACTGATGAGTGGTCAACATGGCTCCATTGACTGCACATCGTACTGTGCAGAAGCTTAAATTTGGTGGAATTGAAAGTCACCATCTTGACTGAGTTTGCGCAGTAGGTCAAAATTGGAGCTAGAGTCTGCACAGTAGAAACCTTGGAGCTAGAGCATGCAAAATAGATGCAGCCGGTTAGACAGTGTGTCCGCTTCTCACTCGGCCATGTTGGTCGTGGAAACTGCCCCCTTCGTCCTGGGAGCATGCATGTTGAGAGCTGTTACCTGAAGAGCAATTTAAAATGGCGCATTGACCACTAGCTCTAAGTGGTAAGTGCGGCATTATTAATTAATATGTTTAAATTGTAGTCTTATAATTCGCACAAGTATACTGATTATTGTTGTCAGGAAAAGATTTTAGAGCTTTGAGCCATGACTTACTGATCTACCATTTTCTAGCTAGCTGACAATGGCTTATCCATCATCACAGCAATGTAAGTATAATTAAATAATGTAAGGTACCACCTGAAAATATAGTGGTAAACAGCAGACAACATTTACACACATTTACACAACATTTACACAACATCTAGCTCTGACACCTGCAGAAATTACCCATCTGTCGATGTGTTTAAAAAGTAGTGACTGGTTAAACTTACCTAGCTACTTTGAGTGTTTGTTAAGGTCATACAGTTAATGGTAAATTATTATGAAATTTAGCTAGTGTTAGCTGTCTTGGTTTATGCCATCACTTCGCTCACTCATATTGGTTTTCTAGTTATAATAGTACAATGAGCTAGCTTAGACATCAAAATGAACAACATACCAGAAAAAAGGTCAAAGAACTCCCCACTGAGGGTCTGTTAGAAGTTTACAGCAGAACAAGACATGGCTTAGCTACAGAACTGTCAAGAGCTTTGGGTGTGTGTGTTGGAAAGTGCGTGCGTTCATGAGGCTTGACTTTCGTGTTATGTCACTTCATCAACCACACCCTTTTAATTATCATCAAATAACTCCTATAAAGTACATTTATCATAAGCAAAAATATTGGGGGATATATCAAGGTTAACTGAACTTATAACAATTTCAAAAAATAATTTGTGCAGATGTAACTTAAAATGTATGTTTGTCTTGTTTCCAATTCACTTACATGAAAATGGGCGGGGTTAATTTTTTTTTTTTTTATGTAACCAGCCACTAGAGGGCCTCAGAGACAATTTGGCTTCACTTCTCCATCCCTGTTACTATTTCCACCCATATATACAGTCACTGGGTTGCACATATTTAAAATCAATTTCTTCTCCGTCGTATTGGGAAAAACCAAAAAGCTTTCAGCAGAAAATAGTTGTGATGTGCATAACTCATATGCTGTAATGTATATAAAAATATATTAGCAGTGAAAATGCCATTAAGCAGAGTCAGGGTCACAATAAAGAAAAGCTTTCAGAAGCCTAGAACAGTTGAAAGGAAAGTTTAGAGAATGATAATGGGGGCAAATAAGACTCCAAAGATTACAGCCTCGGTGTTGCGTAGTCTGGTTGATTGTTGGTCTTGTCAAATTTAAAAATCAGCTATTATACACTGTCTACAAAATACAACACAGTGTTTTAAATGATTGAATAAAAAAAATCTCTTCCTGAGGGGCAAGCTGCAAGATGCAGCACCTGAATGTTTCAGCCTTGCACACCATTGGTGTGTTTGGTTAACAGCCTCAATGCCCAGTGCAAAATAGTCACTGATGGATAGATCACTGATGCTTTGCAGCTAACGGTCTAGTGGCTCTTGTGAAGAGGAGAAGCAAAGCCCTTATATCCATTTGAACAAAGAATCATCTCAAAACAATGTGTCACTGTAATCTAATGGTCTAACGAGACTAATGGTCACTGAATAGCAGTGGAATTATTCTGTTCAGAAGATTTACCTGTTCCTCTAACTTCTGTACATCACCCTCTCTCTGCTCATAGATCTGGAAACTGTGCAGGTATTGTCAGCACTCATCACATAATGAAAGCCTGTCTTCACTTTCTTACAATCGTCTCTCCTGTTTTTACTCCCTGCCCATACCACTGTACCCATCTGTCTATCCACTCATGCATCTTTCTCTATTTTTTTATCTGTCTGCTTCACTATCTGTTTGTCTAACCTATTCATTCATCTCTCTTTTTGTGTGGGTCTGCTTCTGTAGCTTCCCATCTTTTTGTCATTCCTGCCATCTGGGTCCATACCTGTCTTTCTCTCACCATTATGCAATAAGCTCCATTACTGGCCATGTATCTGTCTGTCAGTTTGAGTGGTGTGA
This sequence comes from Pangasianodon hypophthalmus, assembly GCF_027358585.1. Taxonomy (NCBI): domain Eukaryota; kingdom Metazoa; phylum Chordata; class Actinopteri; order Siluriformes; family Pangasiidae; genus Pangasianodon; species Pangasianodon hypophthalmus. The sequence goes on along the minus strand of NC_069719.1, from coordinate 19,551,795 downwards.
TCACCTGGATGCACGCAGGCAGCTGAAGAAAGAAGTATGTGTGTGTGTCTGACTGGTTATATGTGTTTATGTGTGTAGATTTTATATATATATATATATATATATATATATATATATATATATATATATATATATATATATATATATATATATATATAATATAATATATAGTCAGTTCCGGAAGTATTTGGACAAAAGCGGAGTTTTTGTGATTTTGCCTTTATACACCACCACAATGGATTTGAAATAAAACAATCAAGATGTGATCGAAGTGTAGACTTTCAGCTTTATTTGGTATGGCATTTACCATTTAGGAATTACAGCCATTTTCAACAAAGTACCTCCATTTCAGGGGCTCAAAGGTATTTGGACAAAGTAACATAATTGTAAATTTAACCATAATTTTAATACTTGGATGAAAATCCTTTGCAGTCAATGACTGCCTGAAGTCTGGAGCCCATGTTCTCAAAACTCAAATTCTGAGTTACCTCAGAGTTTCAAATTTCCTCCCTGGAGATGCTTTGCCAGGCCTTCACTACAGCCACCTTCTGTTGCTGCTTGTTTGTGGGTCTTTCTGCCTTCAGTCTTGTCTTCAGTAAGTGAAAAGCATGCTCTATTGGGTTGAGATCAGGTGACTGACTTGGCCATTGAATAATATTCCATTTCTTTGCCTTCAAAAAGTCTGGAGTTGCTTTCGCAGTATGTTTAGGGTCATTATCCACCTGCACTGTGAAGCGGCATCCTATCAGTTTTGTAGCATTTGGCTGAATGTGAGCAGAGAGTACACTATACCTATACACTTCAAAATTCATCTTGCTACTTCTTTCAGCAGTCACATCATCAGTAAACACCAGTGAGCCCGTTCCATTGGTAGCCATACATGCCCATGCCATAACACTGCCTCCACCATGTTTGACACATGATGTGGTATACTTTGGATCATGAGCTGTTCTTTTCTTTCGCCATACTTTTCTCTTCCCATCACTCTGGTGCAAGTTAATCTTGGTTTCATCAGTCCAAAGAATCTTATTCCAGAACACGGGAGGCTTTTTTAGATGTTTTATGGCAAAGTCTAATCTGGCTTTCCTGTTCTTGAATGTTACCAGTGGTTTACACCTTGTTGTAAACCCTCTGTATTTACATTCATGAAGGCGTCTCTTGACTGTAGATTCTGACAATGATATGCCTACCTTCTCCAGAGTATTCTTGACTTATGTTGTGAAGGGTTTTTTCTTCACCAAAGAAAGGATTCTGCGATCCACCACTTTAGTGGTCTTCCGTGTTTTTCCAGGCCTTTTCATGTTGTTGAGTTCACCAGTGCTTTCTTTCTTTTTAAGAATGTACCCAACTGTTGATTTGGCCACACCTAAGGTTTTTGCTATCTATTATAGATTTATGTTGTTTTTTCAGCCGAATGATGGCCTCCTTCACTTGCATTGAGCTCTTCTTGGACTTCATATTGGTAGCTCCAGTCGAACAGCTGCCAAATGCCAACTCAATACCTGATATCAACTCCAGACCTTTTATCTGCTTCATTTGTCTTGAAGTAACGAGGGAATGGACCGCACCTGGTCAATTAACTTCTTGTCAGTCAATTGTCCAAATACCTTTGAGCCCCTGAAAAAGGAAGTACTTTGCTTAAAATGGCTGTAATTCCTAAATGGTAAATGCCATATTTTTGTGGAACCTCTTAAAATAAAGCTGAAAGTCTACACTTCGATCACATCTTGATTGTTTTATTTCAAATCCATTGTGGTGGTGTATAAAGGCAAAATCACAAAATTTGTCCAAATACTTCCGGACCTGACTGTATGTACATATATATATATATATATATATATATATATATATATATATATATATATATATATATATATATATATATACAAATGTTTATTAGGGCAGATATAATTTGTGTATGTATGTGGGTATACATATCTGTTTTAATGTGGGAAGTAGGTGTGGTCTATGTGGCCTAACCCTACTGGAAAAGACTGAAAAACAGGATTGGAAAAAGAAGTCATCTTTCATTCACAAATTATACAACTTTCTGGAACTTTCTGGAAAGAAATGAAATAGATTTCTATCTAATTGTCAGATTTCTATAAATAGATTTATATCTAACGTAACCGTGTAAGCAAGCTAACTATGTTTCAAAACAACAACAACAACAGCCTTCTAATAATACTTGATCAGATTTTCTTTAGTTTTGGGGTTTGTTACATTGCAGAAAGATCACAAAAGTTCACTGGACACAATATCAGAATCCACTACGAATCTGGAACACAGTGCTGCTGTGAGTCAAAATGGGGTCCTTTAAGCAGCATTGATTATGATGATATGATTTTCCAAGACAATTTTCTTTTAATAACGTTGGAGAACGATCATTTAAGAACAACGAAAAACATGTGCAATGAACGAAATGAATGAAAAAATTAATTAAATTATCATTTTTTTAGAGAACCCAGCAGATATATGCCCTGTGCAAAGCATGTGGTCTTCATGAGCTATATCAAGCGACACCTCAATAAATTAAAGCATATTTTTGTTTATTTGTACAGACATATGGTAGAAATATGGATTTATTTTGAAGCTCAGTAAGGCAGTGTTAAGGTTGGGCTACTGGAGCAAAGCACTGATGAAAAAAAAATTCATGTTAGTATCATATTAATGAACTTGATGAACTTTGAACTGCAAAAAAGGTTGCCTGTTGCAGATGTCTGTGTATTGCAGATACTGCAAATCAGAAATGTGTGCGCACGACTGTTAAATTGTTTCTCATAGAAAGACTGAAAAAAAAAAGAAAAATATGACTATACCCAAGCATTTTGGACAAGTTTCTGTCTTTGTGTGTTATTTGAGTTGTAGTTTTGGTGAGAAATTTAGCTTTAAACCTTTCAAACTGCACATTAAAGTAAAATCCTTGCATAACTTTTTTGGGATCCCAGTCCCAAAGCACACATCTAGTCTGAAGTGCGCTGGCAACAAAATATCCGTTAAAAAAAAGTCCTATTTGTATTTTCTCCTGTTTTTCCTATTTGTATCTACATTTTTTGTTGTATAGAACACGTTCATTTTTCAATCCAAATTATATGTTCCTATTTGGTTCAATCCCTAGTGTGTATACATACATGTATGTCTTTGCATGTGCATGTGTTGTTGCTTTTATGGTTGAATACACTAAGGAAGTCTGTGTCCCTCTTTTGGGAAGTGGAGAAAAATAGGGCGGTATTTTCCTGACTACAGTAATACACAACCTCTCTAATCTAACAAACACATGGGCTACTGTGTTTTGGAAAATAGCACATGTGTTTGTTAGATTAGAGAGGTTGTGTATTACTGTAGTGAGGAAAAGACCAATTTCACAAAACGACTCTATATTTTCATCTTTCCATACAATTAAACTCATGTCTGGTTAGTGAGTGTGCACATGTAAGTGTAACAAATTAATAACAATGATTTGTGATTAAAATGTCCTCTGTGTTATCTGTATGATGCTATTATGTGCATATATGGTTACTAATTCAGACATGGAATAGGATGTTTATAGTTTATATTTTCATGCTTGGAAGTGCTTGCACTTGTTTCTATGTAAGGAATAAAACACAATAGGGCATGCTGTCATAGGAAAATAATAAACAATGGGCTCATGCAGCTATTCCCAACCCGAAGTCCCAAAGTGATTTATTCCACTTATACCACAACATGCCAAAGCCAACAAATGTCTATTTATGATATAATGACATACTGTTCATTTCATCAGGTTATAGTTACATTTACTTAGTTACATTTTGTTGTAGAATGTAAGCAAACCAAGTTAGTTTCTGTTATCACTTACATTATATCTATAAATAGACATCCCCTCACCAGCCTCTTTTTTTCTTCTATCTCTTGTAGTTAATAAGACACAGCTTGTCAGGTTACTGATAAACCACAAAGCTCAAACCCATCTATCCTGAAGACTTCCCTGGGGAATGAAAACTTTACCTCTGATTGTTACAAAGCATGAAGACTGGACCTTTCACAACTGTTACATAAGTTTTTTGTTCTTGTTAAATAACAATAAAGTTTCAAATCAGTTTATTGCTAGGTTTAAATTATATATCTGTCATCTATCCCTGGAAATTTTTTTTTTACTATTTAAACAATAAAAGTATTAGATCAATTACACATTAATATATACCTTGATAGAAAATTTAGAACCTTAAGGGTTCTTTGGCTGTCCCTCTGAGAAAACCCATTTTTATTTATAAGCTAAGATCCCTTAGTTATCTCATAAAGAACCCTTGAAGAACCTCTTTTTCTAAGACTGTACCTGTGATTTACTTTTCGGCCAGCACTAATGAATGTCAGAGCTTTGTTTTTATTTTTCAAAAAAAAAATAACAACTTCTAGCCAATCAGAACTGAGAATTCAACAACATTGTGGTGCAAACAACTTTAATGAATTAGCCATGGAATAAATACCTACAATCAATATACAAACACCAACCTGTATGAACTCAGTAACAAGCTGTATGAATGTAATCTTATTCGAAAACCCTGCATCTGCAAATGTCACTGCATCTCACCACTCACCAGGCTACTTTTCACCCTTTGAGTTACTGTATCCCTGCATGTGAGTATTTTGGGAGGTGATGAGGTGACAGACCTGTGCACTGACGCCTGCTTTTATAAAATACACCCCTCTCTTTCAAGCAAAGTGATGAAGTGTAGCAAAGCATTTATGCATTCCAGGGTTGAAGGGTTTCAAAGCTATAAAAGCTGCATGGAAAATGCAACGAGGCAAAAGTATGATAGCACGCCCCCTTTTTTTATCCTGTTTAGAAGGTAAAAAGGCAAACTTCATTGACTCCCCTGCATGAGGGACTTCACATTCACCTTCTATTTTACATTCACTGAAGGCCCCTAGAGTGCCTGCTTTCCTTTTGGCCTTCTGCCATGTTGTTCTATGAGTGTATAATAGGAGAATGGGCTTGCTCTCTTTGTTGTGGCTGCACTCCAGCAGTGAGTCGCAGGTCCAACACAAACACCACAGTGAGAGATAAGGAAAGTGCAGCCGTGAGCTTGTGAATTGGTCACAGCTGAGAGTTAAAGAGTGACTGCTACTCTCACTCCTCTTAGACTAACACCCAGACTTAAGACGAATTATAAGGCACCAGCTTGGTCTTTCCAGAGTTGATGATGTTAAAATGATAGCAATAACTGTTTCACAGAATGTGCCCAATTTTTCCAGGCTACAACTGTGACAATTGTTTGTACAACACAGGCTTCTGTAGTCTTTAATAATTATGCTAATAACATTTGTACTATCACTTAATTAATGAGTTCTGAACAACAACCACTTGTATCACCTATTATTCTGTACTTCTGCAGTGAAATGCATATCAGTGTGCATTAGAGTGAAGATGAGCGCACATTTGGTGAGAATGAGTCCAGCCATGAAAAACCAACACTCTCAGATGTCACTGGCTTATGTTGCACAAAGGATGGATGTCAATTTAAATTCATCCTGCATTAGAGTATTCCTTGTAAAATGGTATGTAGTTGTCTTAGTATTTTGTTTTGCTGTCATACTTCACGAACTAAAGAATGCATAGGGTTTGATTTTGATTTTAGAAAAATGCATAATTTACTCTCAGTGCCAGTACTAACTTGGGAAAAGTCCTTTGAGCCAGTTATAACTTTATAAAGCATTATGTGTGTTTTTTAAATAAAAATTGTTGCAACTCATTTTGGGTGATTTGTGCTTAGGAAAACTAGAGTTTGGCACAGTGGTGCAGTTAGTAACATTGCTGCCTAACAGCTCAAGGGTCCTCATGTTTGACCCATTTCTGTGCATGTTCTTCTCATGTCCACATGGGTTCTTCTGGGTTCTCTGGTTTCCTCCCACTGTCCAAAAAATATGTTTGTAGACAGACTGACTACACATAGGTGTGAATGAGAGTGAGCATGATGCCCTGTTATAGACTGCTGTGAATTCTCCACCCTTATTCCCAGTGTTCCTGGGATCCACTGTGATAAAGTGGTTACTAAAAATGAATGAATAGATAGAAGTCTTATTTTGTCCCATGTGGTTGCCTAATAGCTGTTAACATTACTAGCGAATTGCAAGATGTGTTGCACTAGTTAGTGACTATATTTTTGGGAACTGGGTGTTCTAGGTAAGTATTTTTCAATCCTGAAGAAGTCCAGGAGTACCACCGCCTACGTATTTTGGTATGTATACAACTCATAAGCTCATTACCAAGCTTAAACTAGGATGAACTGGGGGGGATAGAGTAGCAAAAACATTAAAATGTGCATATGGTAGTACTTCAGGATGTGGAAGTCTGCTCTAGTTGGACAGATGAAGAGGTTAATACAGATAAAATGTTGTCAAATATTTAACAAGGTATAGTAGTAATTAATGTACGTCCTCTTATAATAGTCACATTCCTCATTTTGGCATAGAAACAATAGTTTCAGTGACAAGAAAATGAGATAAGACAATAGCACCCTGGAGAAAATAACTCTTCTAAGTGTCTTATAACTCTTATGTGCCTTAACGTTCAGTGTAACAGTGTTTCAGACTTAGTACACTTATGATCCCTTTATGTACTGGATATCCCATGATCTCCCCATCAAAGTCCGACCCACACCTCTAAGCGGTGAGGGGCATGAAATGAGCTAGTAGGGGACTGCCTGCTAGGGCTATTCCATCAGTGATGAAGATGCTCGCATCGAACTATCACTAAGGGCACTATGTGAGGTGGGTAGGCCTAGCAGGAACTCCGAATGGTCAGCTAACATGGGCTCCAGCGAAAACTGCTGAGGTGTTCTCAAATGAAGAAGGGGATAGAAAAGGTTGCATTACTGCCACAATTGGAGGTGCGACCATGAGGGATCTCGCCACGATTGATGACCGTACAACTGAAGCTGAAGCACGGTCAAACCGCAGTATTTATTATGCCTACGCACCCACATTGACTGCATCAAATGATGACAAAGAAGCCTTTTATGACAGTCTACATACAGCCATACATTCTGTGCCTTATAAGCATCTGGTCTTTCGGCTTGGAGACTTCAATGCTCGTGTAGGCATGACTCCAGCTTATGGCGGAAGGCTCTTGGAAACACTCTGTTGGGAATGAGAACTCAAATGGCGTGCTGCTGCTACAGAGCTGCTCCCAGCATGAACTTGCAATCACCAACATGTACTTCCAGCTAGCCAACAATTACAAAAGCACGTGGCAGCACCCGCAATCCAAACACTGGCATATGCTCGATTACATCATCACAAGACAAAGGGATGTAAGAGAGGTACATATCACGCGAGCTATGCCTGGCACCAGCTGCCGGTCTGACCATCATTTATTGCGCAGCATGATGGTGCTAGACTTGTGTCGGCCTCGACATCACCATGCAGTAAGACGAAGGAAGTTGGATGTATCCAAGTTCTGCACAGAGGAGGGCAGACAACATCTGCAGGAAGCGCTAGGGGAGAGTCTAGTACCCACAGAGGAGTTAACCACCACTGAGTGAGGAAACAAGGTGGACCTGCATAAAGGATGCCACATAAAAGGCAGCATCCGAATCACTGGGCTACTGCACCATGAAACACAAAGATTGGTTTGATCATCAAGACATCGTAGCATGTGCGCTGTTGGACACGATGCACTCCACTCACCTGGCATGGATCAACAACAAGACTGACTTGGCTAAGAAGTCAGCCTACATATGAGTGAAGCAAGATGCACAAGTGAAGCTGTGCAAGATGAAAGATGACTGGTGGCTATCTAAGGCTGCAGAACCTCAATCAGCTGCAGGTCGGCATGACATGAAGGCTTTCTACGAAGGCCTGAAATGTGTATATGGACCTTGTGAGGGCAGTGCGGCACCTTTCAGGTCCATGGATGGTGTTCTGTTAACGGATCAGTTCCAAGCAGTCCTGAACCAGCAGTCCGAGTTTGATGACTAGGTCCTGTTGGAGATACCTCAGTGGCCAATTGCTGAGTATCTGAATGATGTGCCCACAGCAATAGACGTACTATGTGCCATTAACCAAATGGCCACTAAGAAGGCTCCAGAAATAGAAAGAATTCCTGCTGAGGTTCTCAAGCATGGTGGCTCCCATTTACAAATGTGTCTGGTTGAGCTGTTCATGAAGATCTGGGATGAAGAAACTTGCTGTGATAACCACCGTGGGATCTCTCTACTTGCAATCCCAGGCAAAGTGCTTGCACACATCTTGCTGAACCGACTCAGCTCCCATGTGTATTGCAATGACATCATACCAGAGAGTCAATGCGGCTTCCAAGCTGGTCGTGGTACAATGGATATGATCTTTACTGCAAGGCAGATTCAGGAAAAATGCCGTGAACAGCATTGTGATCTCTGCATGGTGTTTATAGACCTCACCAAAGCATTTGATTCCAAAACAGACAAGGACTCTGGCTGATTCTGCAGAGGATAGGATGCCCAGACAAGTTTACCAAGATAATCCAGTTCTTTCATAAAGGAATGAAGGGCCAGACCATTGATGAAGGTGAGATGTCAGAAGTGTTCGACATCTCAAACGGCACAAAGCAAGGCTGTGTCCTTGCTCCATTACTTTTCAGCATTTTCTTCTCATGAGCACATAGCTGTGACGAGCGCTCGCTCAACCCTCTCTATGCCCTCGCAACTGCTTAACGCTCGCTCGCTCGTCAAGTTGACTTTTGACACTTTGGAGGCGGGGGACAGGGGCTGATGTCTCCGCGCCTTTGACTGGTCACTTCGAATACTGACTATGACCTTTGATTGGCTGTTTGGTTTGACACATTGACACACATAACCTCTTGTTCCACACTCCAGTCCAGCCAGTCCAGTTGCTAGAGCGAACAATTTTCATAGGGCCATCATGTCGGAGCAAGTAAGTCTTACACAAAGTTAACATCTTTCAGAGATCTCATTTTAATATTTTTTGAAGGTATTGATTTCGTTTACTGTATGCACTATAATATAACTAGCTAGCTAAATATATGATGTGGGTTTTGACATTAATTAAACACCATATATGTACTTTGGATGAATGATAACCGCATACCTAAGATGTGTTTCTATAGTCAGCTGGAACACAGTGCTTAATCTCTCAGTGGCCAATGCAAGTCTTACCAAGATATGCTGAAGGCAAATATGAAGGCATGTGGCATGGCTCCAAAGGACCTCGAGAAGCTTGCGGCCAACAGATTTTCATTGCGTGCAATGTGCAAAGATTGCGTGCATACATTTGAGTCTAAACGTGCGTACCCTTCAAGACAAATATGTGCAATGTAAGACGGGCATACGGAAGACCTATGTAACTGAAAACTACTTGTGTGACATTTGTGACTGTATCTGTGCATCAAGGATCGGTCTATACTCATCTATGATGAGATCCATTGTTTCGACAGCTCAGTCCAAGACCCAAGATCCCACGATCCTCTGTGGCTCAGATGTGGGATTATTCAGTGTGCTTTAAGCATGCCAATGTCATCTAGTATCTTTAAGCTCTGTGGATAAAACACACTTCTTTCTTCTCCCAAAGTCAGCAAAAATCATTCCCCAAATGACAGGTAGATGAGTTTCGTACTCATCATCTGATAAGAGCAAATTGGCATCAGTCTGAGGAGAGAACTCTCCCATTATGAGGTGCCCTCACCTTATCAACCTGATGTTTACTCATGCCAGACTCTAGTCACATTAACCGTCACTCCTGGCAACTGTGTTATCACCACATTCCAGATGCCGTGAAGAAAACAGATTTTTTTTCTGAGTTTCCACCCTGTTTTTGAGCATGTGAGCTTTTCCACACCAAGTTTTCTATGAAGACTGATGAGATTTAGACATACATAGATGCAGGAGCACACTGTGTGTATGTGTGTGTGTGTGTGTGTGTGTATATATACATCTCACTATTAGGGTTATTAACCATGGGTTAGCATTGTAGAAGACATACTGGATTAAATGTAAGATTCGTAGAAATATAGAAAAATGAGGATAGAATTTCAAAATTAAATCAGTAAATCAGATAAATCGGTAGACCGGGCAAAAGCATTACTCATTTTGAATTCCACTGCCTCCTGAACTACACATGTAGCACGAATTAGTTGATGGTATAACAATGACAGACAATCTTTTCAGAATCGGGAATGCACGGTATGTGGAAACACCGAAGAAACTGAGCAAAATAAAGTCCAGTACAAAGCCATAATATAACAACAACAACAACAAGAATTCAGAAACGTGTTACATTAGAAACTTTGCTAAAAGAGAATAATGATCATATACATATTTGTTTCCTTTAGCCTACATTACTGTACTTAACTAGCTAATTTGCTCTCCATAGGTTACTACATTACATATGGACAGTACATTAAAAAAAGAACATTAAAAAACCAAACAGTTCCAAACAAGCAGCTTCTGCTTCTGGGAGCTTATTTAGGCAGTCACAACTATACTATTATATTCATATATTAATAAATGTTGACCTGAAAATGACGTAGAAATTAAAATCTAGTGACATTTATGCATATTTGTATTTAGGCAACTCACCCTGTGGATGGTGTCATGATACAGCCTCCACGTTCCACTGTCATCCCACAGCCACACCCCCGCTCTGGAGTGTCATGGTTCATTCCAAAGTTGTGGCCTAATTCATGAGCTAAAGTCACAGCCGCTCCTAGTGGATTGTCCGAGTGGTCCTGGATGGAGTGAAAAACATGAAACAACATAACTGCACTGAAGGGATTATATGCACCCAATAAAATATTTAGCTGTTTGTGAGGTATTTTAGTTTTAGGAATTAAACATACTTAAGGTGTACAGGTATTGTCTGAATAATTGAATGTATAAGATGAATTATATTTTTTTAAAATCTAAGTATTAATAAAAAGCACCAATGGGACAAATGCCTTCATTCTTATTTTCTTTCCTTTTTCTTTCTGATTCACTTCCCTTTATGTGCATGGCTGATCAGAGCAGTCATACATTATTACTGAACTGTAGAACCTACCTAGCTAAAAGAAAAAACAAAAAAAAAACTGAACCTGAGCTGAATACTTCCACATCCACTTTTCCTCTTACTTGCACTTGTCATATTGTTTTTATTATTTCTAAAAAAAAACATGTAGGTACAGGAATCTTAATCTAAGATCAGAATTACACTATATGGCCAAATGTTTGTGGACACCTGACCATCACACCCATGCAGTATGTGGGTCTTCCCCAAACTTTTGCCATAAAGCTGGAGGCACACAGTTGTCTAGAATGTCCTTGTATTCAATAGAACTATGATTTCCCTTCACTGGAACTAAGAGACCCAAACATCCAGTGAGAATGCCCCTGCAAGATCCTTCTGTCTCTTATTTCATATAAAGACAAGACCTGTTAGCTGACACACAGCTCTCCTTTGAGAGAGCGTTTCAACTGTGAAATTCAAACAGCCTATTAAAAACAGAGCCTGGCGATGGAAGGAACACATCTATGGAAAACCTCAAACCAACCAAAGAAAAAAAATCTCTCAATCTCTCTTTCTCTTCACAAGTGGCTGATCTGCTGACACCACCAAGTCAATTAATAAGCACCATTTATCACAGCAGACAGCTGCAGTTTTTTAATTATCACAAACTCCTAATCACTTCTCCCCAAAGAGACTCCAGTGAATTTAAAAGACAGGAACTTTTGCCCCACCCGAAATGGGACATATTCCTGGAGTGCGAGTGATTTATCTAGGTTAATAAAAATGTAAATGTGTGGTATTTAGCTGCCGTTTGCAACCGCAGGTGATTTTTCGGATTGACAAGCGACTGCTGAGGGTTGAAGAGAATGTAGGTCCTGCTAAAGGACCTTGGAGAGCTCCTACAGCGTTCCACTTAATTAGATTCATTACAACTCAAAATCACATGTGGTTCACCTAGCACAAGTCACTACAGCCCAAGGCAGCATAATAGAGCCAATCATATGAGGGGGAAAAAAAAGTTACACAAAAAGAACAAGTGTTCCAAAATGTGGGGCTTTTATGGGAAGTCATGAATAAACCATTAAAGAAGGAGAAAATGTGTTCTGAAGAACTTTTTTTTGTGTTAGATTTCAATAAGATAGTTTTTTTTGTCCGTGTGCATTAAACTGAGTGTGTCCTGCAGAGAATCAACTTCAATCGCATTCCTAACCCGCTGAGATAAACTGAGATAAATGAATGACAGCTTTTGTAAATTAAGTGAACAGTCAAGGCCTGGTAGTAAAACAGCTTCAACACCAAGGAACTGTAGCAATAATCAGGAAGGAAAATGCAGGATTTAGTTTAAGAGTTTCAATAGCATGTCCTTGAAATAATACACCAGTCGGATTTTATGCACAAGCAGAAAAATCTTTTAGGAATGTGTGAGCAGAACATCATTTTAATATGCAAAACCTAGTTACTCTTTAAGAATGTGACACATCTCACTCTAAGTTTCCATTGTATACACATGTAGTATGCTTGGGCAATGTTGGTATTAGCTATAATTTTAATGAATAATTGTTTCGGTAAATCTGACATTAAATATATTTTTCTTAATAACACTTAAAAACGATCCAAACTAGATTTGTCATGTGTTGTGATAGATTTATGTTAGTTATATCTAAAAGGCAGATGATTCTAGCAATTCATAACATTTACAGACACATGGAGGCGGGGTAAAGACGCACAGAATCTCCACCTACACTGTAATGTTTAAACTTCTTTCCTTGACATGTTGTTCTATTGTCACATTGGTTCACGGTTTCCTACATTACCCAGAATGCCATCTGGCTGCCTGCTGATAGAAGACTTTACTTCATCTCTACCTTAAGACATTGATGCAGCAGTGCTTTAGTCCTTTAGTCTGTCCAGCTCTCTCATATCTTCATCTGTACTCGCTGCTCAATCAGAACAGCTTCCAATGCTTCAGCATTCATTTTAATACCTTCATCAACACCATTACACTTGTCATCTCGTAGATCACTAACAAACTGAGCCAAGTCTCTGCTGTAACACAGCACAACTGCACTGTATACCTGCACTGCATTCTGGGACTTGTGTCCAACATGTGTTGATTTTTTTTCTCGTATTAAATGCCATCATTGTAACTGCACTAGTAATATCCACCTATGATTAGATTAGCATCAGCATCAGAAATATTTCAAAATTAACTTATGTAATGTGTTTTATAGCAGAGATGTGCCAGAATTATTCACCATGACGATTCCTCCAGACTGCTCTGCAGTGCACATGCTCATGATGGGGGCCATGCCAATAGTGGTACCCTGGAAATACACACCGCTGAAACACAAACGCAAAAAACCATCCATCATTATACGACTGCATTCTGTTAGGATTTTATATGGAGTCAAGGGTTTATAAATAATTAGGTACAGTATGTATGTATGAGGCACATGTGTGTGTCATGATGAGTATGAAACTCTTTGTGAGGTACTGACATAAAGGTGGGACAGATGTGTTTGGTGTGAGTGTACCTGATAAGCTGAGCATTGTCATGAGGTCTGAGAGGTAGCAGTTTGAGTTTTCTCCAGTCTAGAAACTCGTGCAGTGTGGTAAACGGGTCCTGTGTCACTGAACATTTGTCAGAGTCACTCCAAACCTCCAGCCCCACCAGAGCTACCCTGATATTTAGAACCCTGTAAAACTGAAACAAACACACACACACAAACTTATGTACATTTTGCCATGTTCAAAAGTTGATTTTCTGGTCTCCCCATTCAGATAACATAAATTACCTATGTGTCATTCTCACCTTCGTGCACAACTCTCACACAACTCTCTAAGTAGCACTTAAGTCCCTATTTATGTCTAAGATCTGAATACTGATGTAAACTGCAATAAGCACATTTAGTCATAAATAGTCAAGATTAGGTCTGTAAGTGTAGTAAGTAAGTGAAGCTTACTCTTCAAGCCCAACCCTCATTCTCACCCTTGTACACAAAGCTCCGCCTCCAGAACCTACAGTACAGTGGCTCAAGTTCAACTACAGTTAGCAGAGTTATTCAGCAGCTTGACAGACAAGTTATAACACTATAAACACATGAAATTTGCTTAATACTGATTTATAAGGACAGTCAAGAGTGCCTTCACTGTCCGGTTTTTCTTTGGTAATGAGTTCTCATGAGCTTTCTTTTTCACTCCAGTGTTAGCATTGTTAGCTGCATGTTAGGCCATTCAGCTGCTTAAAAGCCAAGTTATAACACTATAAACACATGAAATTCAGCTCATAATGATTTATGAGAATGGTCAAGAGTATCGTTGCTGTCCTGTTTATCTGTGTAATGAGCTCTCATGAGCTTTTAAACTCTGGTGTTAGCATTGTTAGCATTAGCCGCACGGGAGTTTAATCTAGTTTTACTGTGTTTCGTGTCCTTAAGTTTGTTCGAAGCGCAGCATGTTTTTTTTTTTGCTCACAGGACAATTATCTGGCTACACTGAGTGCTTACCAGTTTCAACCATGTTTTTTTCTTTCCAAACAAACTGAGATGGGGATGGAGTGAATGGGTTTGGGGAGGGTCTATTAAAAGAGGCCCATGTAAACACAAACATGCATTATAGCCCATAGCACAGTTTTACAAACGAGTTTTCTCAGATACGTAATACACTTGTGCAAAGGCCCTGGATTAAACAACTTCCCAGGTTATTTGTAGTAGTGAGAAATTTGAAAAATGACTGCACTTTTAAATCCTCACTACACACACTTATCTCTGAATACACAAGCACATCCATCTACACACTATAGCAAGCAGTTCGGTACAATCTGAAAATACTGCTTTCTACCAACTTGCCTTTTGACAGATCATTTCAGAAACAGACTCCCATCTACACTATATGGTCAAAAGTATGTGGACACCGGTCTATCACATCCATATGTGCCCATTCCAATACCATGAGCATTAACACTGAGTTGCTGTTATAATAACCTCCACTCTTCTGGGAAGGCTTTCCACTAGATTCTGGTGTGTGGCTCTGGGGATTCGAGCTCATTCATCCACAAAAGCGTTAGTGAGGTCAGGCACTGATGTTTAGATCTAGGGATCTAGGTTGCAGTCGCATTCCAATTCAACCCAAAGGTGTTCAGTGGGGTTGAGGTCAGGGCTCTGTGCAGGCCACTCGAGTTCTTCCACACCAACCTTCGCAAACCATGTCTTCATGGAGCTCGATTTGTGCACAGGGGCATTGTGATGCTGGAGCAAGTTCAGGCCCCTTAGTTCCAGTGGAGGGAAATCTTAAAGCTATAGCATATAAAGAGGTTCTAGACAATTGCGTGATTACAATTTTGTGGCAACAGTTTGGTTAAGACCCACAAATGCGTGTGATGGTCAGGTGTCCACATATGTTAGGCCACGTAGTGTATATCTGCAAGTCAGCTATTTGTTTCCAGCAATGTGCAAACATACCTTGTCCACATAATTAGCGATCTCAGCCATCCTCTGCTTCACCTTCTCTACATCTTTTCCATGTTTATGATACTGGAGAAAAGAGAGAAGGATGCATCAAAACTTGGACAGAAGCATCAACACTGAAGTCATGAGAAAACCTCAGAACTCCATGTTTTTGCTTTTCAGGTTAACTGAATGAATGGTTCAAGAGAAACATTTAAAAATTATAACTATATTAGCTCATTAGTTCATTTTTTCATAAAATCATATGCAAGAAAAAGAGAAAAAGGGGAAAAATCTTGTTACTCAATTTCATTTGTCTAAATTTATATTTTTCCTCAGGTGACACACAACTTTACTAACAAGTGAATCTAACAAGCGTGTGTGTGCACGTGTAACAAGAAGATCTGAGATGAATACTGTCATGAGAAATAGTGGGAGGAGGAAATAAAACAAAATGGCACAATTTATCATCATTTAAATAATAATGCACACAAATAAACACATCATTTCAGTTGCTCAGTAGGAAAGTCATCAAAACTTTTTAACAAGCAAAGGAATTGTTGTTCAGTTAGTGTCAAAGTAAATGCTGAAAATTAGGAACATTTGTTAAAGTTGAAAGCAAGAACACTTTAATTTCTCTCTCTCTCTCACACACACACACACACACACACACACAAACACACACATAAACACAGACACACACAAACAAACATACACTTACAAACACTAAAGCAGCAGCTGCTGTAGTAATCATTTCCTTTACAGCTGATGGCCATTTTTGACCAGCAATCTACTTCCTGTTTCCTGTCTGGCCCGTAGGAAATGGTGTTCCACTTCCTATGTAAACCCCCACTCTGACCTGATTTTGGAGTAAGCCAAAACAACAACTAGACCTTCACTATGTTCTGTGTTATGGCCTGTAAATCCATGGCCTATCCCTTAACCCTAGGCGGGTTATGGGCTCATAGACCCTGGCAACGGATGAGCGGCATCTGTTGTCCTAAGGGCATTACAGCTAACCTGGCAAAACGTACCTCCCTGTTGTCCGCCACAATAATGAGCTCCACATATTTGGTGGTCTTCTGTGCATCTCTTTTATGCTGTAAGAGAGAAAACGTGAAAACAGACAGTTAGGAAAACACATCATTCTTTGTACACATCATGTTTCAAAAATATATATATTATATTCACTATATACAGTACATACAAGCACAGATTTAATTCGCACTTAAAGAAAAATCTTCTTAACACATCTTTCTCCTCAGAACATATGAAATGTTATAGCTTATAGGAGATGTATTAGCTAGTCCACTAGGCAAGTACTTGCCCAGTTCAATTTTTTCATTGCCTGGGGTTGCACATAAAAGATAATTGAGTCTGGCTAGCATTTATGATTTGTCCCAATATATTTAACCATGATGTTACTCTGAACTTATTTGTTTCCACACACCTGCATGTTCCCAATTCTGAAAAGACGGTGATCCCTGCATGCTAATTAATTTGCCTACCATCAACCAGATTATCTTGACAGATGTGTGTTGTGCAGCAGGCTGTGGCGCTATACAGTAGTTACAGTATCGAGGTGCGAAAAACAACTGTAAAGAGCATTATGTGTAAATATAGCTATATAACAAACAAAAAAATGCTTGTTTGGCAAAAGTCAATGAGACGTTTATTTTCTTTCTCTAGTTGTTGAACCTACTTGTGCACCGGGAAACTACGAATAAAAAAAATGAATAGCCCGGACTTGAAATCCATTTGTCCTGGGAGGCCTGCGCTACTGATCTGTCCACCCCTGCATGCAAGCTAAATTAAGACATACAGCACTTTACACATAAAGTATACACAATACATATAAATAATGCAACAAAACAGGCTGTGAATTATTTGCTTTACTGTTCAATGTACTGCCGTAGATTTAAGCAGGGCTGTAAAACATAAAACACTATTGCTTCTCAACACCAGACCATAAGTTCTCAGCATCAGGATGCACTGTTATAAAGAACATGCTATAACATGCAGCATCAAAACATGTGTTAAGACTGTAACAAGTGAATGTGTTTGGAATGTTAAAGGAGCATTCTGGACATACAACTAATTTAATTAAATATATTATTTATCATGGTATGTAGTATTCTGTTGCACGGTATTGTATAGTTTAGTGCCAGAATTATAAGAGAATTCATAATTTTGTATCATTTTCCTGTTTTCACCCTTCAGTGTAGAGATATTACAATACCCAGCATGCAATGCACAATTACATACTTCAACCATTGGGACCCCCTGTTGTGATCGACCAATCTGGACCTCTGAGTGAGACACGTCACTCTGACGTCTCACTCTGCCATGTCACGCTGACGTGCCTCCCAGTTGCAAACAGAGTGCGAGTGATTTTCAACAGCAAGCTAGAATTAGTTTTCTAAAATATTGCATTGTGCATACTATCCAATCAGACGCCTTTCCAAGTCAGCATTAGATGGTTGTGGTTACAGGCAAGTAGGAGCGATCATTCTGGTCTGAGGAGCCCTGTCTCTGCAGTGTCCATTTCATCACAGCTGATTAACTAACAATCCGCTTTAACAAACCTGCGTACCTCGCCTAAAATCTACACAAAAAACAGCTAATACTAGATATCACATGTTTAGCCAAATAACGTTGCTCACCTCGGCTAACAATGTAACAACATCCTCGATGTTGTAATCAGAAAACATTACCCTTAAAGTTGTGAGCTTCCTGAGACTGACTTGCTCCTTGCCTTAAGTTTGTCTGTAGTATAAACACTCAGAGTTTCTGTGAGATATGTACTGTATATATGTCTGACCATTGCAGGCTAAGCCACTGCTTAGCATCATTTAACCACTTACAGAGCATAAAGCTATAATGATCTGAAAGTATTAGTATAATAATATAATAATAGTATAATAAGTGAATAACATTTTACCTAATGTCAATCTGATTCCTAAATAAAATTCTTGAAAGGTTCTTCAGTCAGATTATAGCCAAGGAGTGTCAGGTTGCTAGGCTACTCAGGTCTTTTTGCATGCCTTTCTTTTTCTTTACAAACAACAAGGGGGTCTATACACCACCGAAAAAAATTATGAATATTTACAAATGCGCAGCCAGCACTTCAAACTGGAGGGTTAAACTGAAAGAGATTTGAAAGCTGGTTCTTCCACCGAAGAAAATGCCAAAGAAAATGTCAATTCTGTCTGTATTGGGTACAAAACAGAGACCAGAGGAAGTTCCATGCCCATTCAATCTGACAAAAGGAGCTGAACTCAGTTAAGACATCTAGTTAACGTCCGCTAGCAATTGCTTGTCCTCACCCATGTAACTACTAGAAAGATGGCTACTAAGGTAGCAAACACAAAGGTAGATAATAACATAACATTGCTAGCTAACATTAGGGTAGCTACTTGTAGCTATTTGTTTGAAAGACTTGCAACTGCTCTCTTCTTGCCTCCTTTTGCTCTTCTCATTGGCACAGATCTTCTTCTGTATACTCTGCCTCGAACATGTATGGTTGGACGTCACTGTGTAACAGTAATTTAAAAAATCCTCATACATTGTGTCATTTCTGTCACTTCAAGTAATCCATTTGCTCCATTGCAATAATTTAATTATTAGCTAGCTATCTGGCTTCCATGAATATATCATTAGTTAGAACGCACTGCACCCCATTCCCCCTTCTCACCCCATTCCCCTTCCTACCCAAATATCCACCCCTAACCACTGCAGTCTTTAAAGTTTTGCTTCCACTTCAAAGATACAGAATCTGAAGGGGGTTGCCCTTGCATTCAAACCGGGAAATCTCGAAATACAGAGCCCACTGCGGCATCACTATAAGATGTGCGTAGACATGTGTACAGATGTATCGATGGTTACATTTTTTATTTTGGCCAGAATGTCCCTTTAAAATATCTTGTAATGTACTACCATTACCACAGTTCCAGTACTGGCATTGTACTTATTTCCATATTTATATGTTATTATACAGAGAATAGAAAAACAGAAAATAACACACACATCTTCCTATTGGGGCAGTATTTCTCAAAAAAAAAAAAAAACTCATCCACCAGCCACAGCCATGAACTCTACTATAGACTGCTATCATGCCTCATCATGCTATCATTTTAAGGTGGCACAGGGTAACATTAGCATAGTTATGGCTTCTATATGAAACAGCCCTGCTCCCTACCAAGTGAAAACTCTTTCACAATTGACCCCTTATGTTATTACTGAGAATATAATTTCTGTGATATAACAGCATAATTGATCACTGCTTCTCCTGAGCCTCTTCAGAGGGATAAATCCTGGTGAGGTAGGATCTTGCGTTAAATGTTAATGTTTTAGAGGGTTCCTATAATCAACTGCATTAATACATAGACCAGATGTGTGTGGTGGCCTGGGAAAACCCATAAATATCATAAATATGGGTAAATTTGGACATTTTCTACCATATATAGTAGTTCTGGAACCTACAGGTTTCTCTTTTGCATGTATCTTAGCCACAATAAAGTTCTAACATTATGAGGTCTGGTTACCCTAAAAGCAAAAATGAGAAAACTTCGTTTAACGATTTTATTCCAACTCTGCTGAAAGACACCAACACACTGATTGGCTAAAAGCAACTACTATACATTGATTTCATTTGCATTTATTTTAATCAAGCAATATCGCCCAAACAAGAGTGCTGTTGTACCAAATATCAGCACTACTGTGATTCGGCCGTAGGCGCGAGTCCCGTAGGTTATCACAGACTGTGCTGATATTCACATTTACAGTTATTGACAAGCACTTCGAATGTACATCTTTTCATAATTAATAATTACTGGTGAAAGATCTGAAGAGAAGTTACATTATACATGGAACAAATGAAGAAAAAGAGAGAAAACTTAGATTTTCTGACCCTGGAGTTGAAGGATTGTAACAGTTCCCGGACATTCCCTTGGTTGATGGTGGACATGTTGTGCCCATGACCACAGGTTCCAGAAGGGAAGCGTAAATGTTCTCCTCTGTAAACCACATGTGTACCATTTTCTGGCTCAAAAGCAGGCTCCACCATGAACATCTCATTTGTAAGTAAGATGAACCCCCTGTGGATCGAGCATACATTAAACAATATTAAGAAATAAAGGCTAATATAACAGTTTATAACAGATAATGCTGACATTATGTTGTAATCACACTTAAATGGATATTTTGGTACAAACTAGGATCTCGCAGGGACCACAGAGAACCCACAAGTGGAACGTAACATTTTTTTAATATTGCAGCTTGGGTCTGTGCCGTATGTGCCAATGAAAGAGTACTGAGGATGATGGAATCTGAGGGTTTCTGACATTTAACATTACTGCTGTTTTTGCCACTTATATATATATCATTTTTATTTGTGATTGGAATTCTCCTCCTGGGACGTTTAAATCGGACTGCACATTTACAAGCCATAAACTTGCTTAAAAAATATATGACATAACATTAAGTGTTTTAAGAGATTTCAGCTACTTATTAAACTGTAACTTTATATCACCTTTAACTGGGATTAATGAGTCTGCCCATGCACATTCTGCAAAGATGGTTGACATGACAGAAGTACAAAATGAGATCACTCATCAACTCAGTTCAAATACTATCCATACAAATATATGGATAATATTTCATGTGGAAATTTGAAAGCAGACATTTCCAGCATGGACGCACACCAAATATATTTGCTAACCAGAAAACGTACCATCTAACAATTAATCTTTTTCTTTTCGGTTGGAACATGTGGGTGGATGTGGAAAGAATTGTGGTGAGTTTCACATTGGTGTCGCTCCCAGTGTCCCCACACCCCATTACTCATCTGGGAAGCTTAAACAGGGCAAACATTTAGAGTTCCACAACGTTTGAGTAAGCATTTCTAATAAAGTCACAGACAAATCCATTTCAATATCCATGAATCAGCAAACTAATAAAATGTGGCCAACAGAAAGGAATGTTAAAAAGGCTATGCATAAGTGATCGATGTAATATATGCTGAATTCATTTAGTGTGAAGAAACACAAGGCTGAAATGTTCATAATTACAAAGTTCTGCTATGTATGTGAACACATTTTTTAGAAAGTTGCTAGATGTGCATATAGCATATAGATGTGCTTTCCACACACTAAAGAGTTATGGATGTAAAGATTTATGTACATAATGTATCTACATGCAGTAGACATCTTCCAGTAGGCAAGAATCTGGCTCTCCTGTTGGGTTTGTGAAGGATCCTTAGCTTCCTAAATGGGAAGACCCTCAGTGGTAAGGTTCTACCAAGAATCTTTAAGTGTTCCCCCAGAGGAAAGAAAAAAAATCAAAGAACACTTCAAGTTCTTACACTTAACCTCTTCTCTCTCTCTCTCTCTCTCTCTCTCTCTCTCTCTCTCTCTCTCTCTCTCTCTTTTTAAAGTGTGGGCTTAATTGTGTAAGGAATAAAACATGACAAGGGAGGGCACTTTGTTTCGGGCCACGTCGCACCACTCTGGCCTTGATTATTTTCCTATAACAGCACATCCTAAAGTGTTTTATTCCTCTTATACCACAGCAATCTGCCAATGATTACAGTTTTTAGTTTATTAATGAAAGACAAGTTGTGCTTTTTAACCATTTATCGTTACATTTAAGGTTATGGAAGTTCCTGTTATCACTTACTGTATCTTATAGCGACTATAAACAGTCATCTGTCCATTATTAGACTTGGATTATGTAGCATAGCTGCCATACAAATACTTGTGAATGAGTACTACAGAAGCAATAACATATTAGAAAAAGTGCATTAATATAAACCTGTGATTTGAATAACATCCAGGACAACTGTCAGAGCTGCTGGTACAGAAAATTAATCAACATCTTCTGAGCAATTACATTCAAGAATTTAACAAGCTTGTGGTATGATACATAATATAAATGAATGGAGAAGTGAGCAAGGGGAATCTGGCTAAAACCCCACAGGATGTGTTGTGCAGCTCAATAAAATACTATTTCAACAAGATTGTTCTCTAATACATTCATTCCTTCATCTTCAGTAACTGCTTTCTCCTGTTCAGGGTCACAGGAGAGCCAATCTCCGGGAACATTGGGTGCACTTCGGAACAGAATCTGGATCATTCATCAAATCAAACAGTTTTCACAAGGCCTTAATTTTTATCTTGGCCTATAATCTTTAAACTCGGGAAAACGTGCTTTCCATACATTTACTGACCTAAGCAGTCAATTTTCTGGGTTTTAGCAGGGTTTTAACATGCTGTTTTAACATGCTGTTTCAATATTATTAAGTACTGTCTTTAAAGGTTAAAGTTTCATTGTTGGCCTTCACACCACCGAAAACGACTGCAACCACTAAAATCCAGAACCACAAGCCTTCTGCCAGCCTTAAACCTCATCAGCACACAGTGTATTAAGTGTGGCCTTCACATCTGTCTTCCTGAAGATTTCAGACCCAAGCGGTTTTGGACACGGTGAGCTTTCATTAAAAAGCTTTGTGTAATAACTGAGAAAAGTCCTTGGAGAGCGGACTTTGTCACTAAATAACTCCTGACGCATTTAATGTTTACTTTTTCACCCGGTCAGCCTTTTATGGCAAATTTACAACAACCAAATGTTCCTTGGTAATTACACTTTACTGCATCGTCGAAAGTTTTCATGACATGTTAAATACTTCTCATCACAATGTGTACTTCCAGCACGAGTGATTAAGCAGAGGATGATGCTGCTGACTTTATCGATGGTTTAATTCATTCTGTCAGGTTTATGGTCGCAAAATTCACCTTTCCGGGTGAGAGACAAAATGACCATGGAAGACAAAACGTGAGCCAATAAACATAAAAAAAGGTTTAACAACTGAAGGTTCAAAAGGTTGCTTTTCTCACAGAAGCATACACATTTGTATTTATTCCTTTAAACTGTTGTAAAGACCTTTGGTTCGAAATAGCTGAAAATTAGCACTCTGTGACATGGTGAATGAGGTCTTTCATACCTGAGACCAGAGCAAGTGCTGAGGCTGACGTCCGAATTGGTGTGTCCTTCAACTTCGCCGTGGTAATAGCAGTTCACCTGGGAAAAAAACACACGCACACACACACACACACACAAACAAATTCAATCATTACAAGTCCAAGTCAAATAACCCTTAGCAAAGTGCTGAGAAATATTCACCAATTCAGCCAGGAAATGACTGCATCTCATGTAACCTCAGACATTCCTATAAATAAAAACACTGTGCTGGAAATGAAGTGGGGCAAAATGTTGGTCCATGAAACATGTTAAAGTATTGTAAATCAAGCAAATTTCTCAAGTAATTTTGTCACCGCTGATTAATGTTACTAGATCTTGCTACTCTAATCTCGCTACGACTCAGTGATGTGGGAGAGAAAAGGCCAGTGCACATCTCTGACTGCCTGAAGCCTGGCTGCTACCATATCTTTTCAAGCTAGCAGCTATAGCTGAATGCTTATCATGTGTGGCTAACACATGTGAAAGCAAGAGATGTAAGCAGTGAAGTGTGTCATGTCCAAGCTACTGAATGGATCGAACCAAATTGCTAAATCTTTTTTTGGTGCTACCAAAGAGCCCAATGTACTGCATACTTAACGTTAGCAAAGAATTTTTTCACTGACAAGTAAATAATAAGACATTTCTGTTTAGTTGTTGTTTACATTTTTCTTTAAAATTTCTAGCCACTATTATTTGTTTTATCTATCATTAAGTTGAGTTAAGCACATCTAATAAGGAGTTAATACCACAATTGCACACATCAGTATTCAGACCTCTTTGTCTAAAATAGAGCCATGTCTATAGCCATATCTAGTTTAAGTCCAGAATAAGTCACGTGCCACTGTCTAATATTTTGTTGTAACCACATTATTTAACTCAATTAACATCCTAAGCAATGTAAATACACATACATCTATGGAATACCATTTGACAGCAATATTAAATATACAAATATGACTTTATGAAATAAATAATTGCATGGATCATCTACATTTAGGATGCACAGCAGCCACAGTGTGTTTCAGCCTCCTCAAGCTTCAGGCATGTGGTGCTGTTGCCACTAAATCTCAGTGGTGAGCACTTCCTGTTTAGCATGTGAAAAACTGGAAAAGTCTGAGCAAGCATTTTATTTAAATTAAGACATTTTTCTGAAGATTTATCTAGGACTAGGACCATTTCTCTCACTCTATTAGTTTACTATTAGCTTTTTTTTTAAACTCTAATTCTTCTAAAACTCTAAAAATATGGCGACCTTGGAGGCATGACCCACGAGCGGGTGTGTTTATTAATGTGCTGCTCAGAGAAATTAGGTCCAGTGAAATTAAGCATAGGTGTACCAAAGTCTGAATACTGATAACTTTTCCTGCGTATGTATCATAGCTTATTATAAAGACCCTATTATTCATGTCAGCCTCCTAAAATGTTCAGTCGTTCTCTAATTTTGTTACTTTTTTTTTATAATCATGTGAGCAGACAAAAGCAGTGGTGCAGCAGCAAAATGTCCAAGACTCCTCCCCTTTGTGTTGCGATTGTTTAGTTTAAAACAATCCAAAGTGTCTGGCCCAAAGCTTTTCAGAATCTCTGTTCACACAATGAATATGCTCATTGCTGCTGCTGGATGTTACAATGACGGTTACACAGATTTGGTTCTGACTTCACCTTCAATAACCCTTGCCTGACTGACTAATAGTGTCGTGTCGGCCACACTAATTTGTTTTTGAGCTTTCGTGATCTTTACATGTTGCATTGTGACTGTTTAAAACTTTTATAATGCTATAGCATTGCAGCAGGTCACTAACACCAAACATCCAAGGACATCCAAGTCCCTCAACCCACCATTCCACATAGCTAACATTATCAATTATTTGCATTAACGTTAGCTAGCAATCTACATTTGTGGAAATGAACAGATAGTAAAAAAGAGCATTAAAGGTACACTATATGGCCTAAAGTTTGTGGAAACCTGACCATCACAACCATGTGGTTCTTCTCCAAACTGGAGCCACACAGTTGGAAGCACAGAATTGTATAGAATGTCTTTGAATGCTGTATTAAAATTTCCCTTCACTGGCACTAAGTGGCTCAAACTTGTTCCAGCATGACAATGCCTCTGTGCACAAAGCGAGGCCCATGAAGACATGAAGGTTTGCTGAGTGGCCTGTACAGAGCCCTGACCTCAACCCAACTGAACAGCTTTGGGATGAATTGGAGCATCCCAGGCCTCCTCACTTAACATCAGTTAAGTGACCTCACTAATGCTCTTGTGGCTGAATGAGTACAAATCCCCACAGCCATGCTCCAAAATCTAGCAGAAAGCCTTTCCAGAAGAGTGGAGGTTATTATAACAAGAAAGATGGGCCAAAGCACATACGAGTGTAATGGTCAGGTGTCCACAAACTTTTGGCCATATAGTGTAGTAGCCTGATAAGCATATAAATACAGCATCTGTACTAAACAAACTGGAATTCACTCTAAAATAGTTTTACGCCTTTATTACCATCTTGTCACTTGCCTTTTAGACAGATGTAGTCCACTTCTTTAACAAGTTTAACATTTCAGAATACAATGTCATTATGTAATTAGTCTACTGTATATGAGGATGGTGAAAAAAATGACAGGAATTCACATGCAGCACTGCATGAGGTCTGAGAGAGCGTGCAGTAATCACATAGCGCCTAAAGGCAGAAATAAAAAAAACAACAACATTTTTTTCAATATTTAACATATGTTGTAGGTTTCAAATCACAGATAAGAAGGTTGTTTGTTCAAATCCCAGCACCGCCAAACTGCCTTGATTGTGTCCTTGAGCAAGACTCTTCAGCTCAGTTGTGTACTCGGTTATATGTCATTATCTACTATGTACAATATTACAGTACTTAAGTGTAAATATTTTTACAGTAGCAATACAAATACATTTGTATCATACTACGTTACTGGCAACCCAGGTTGCCAGTAAATTACTGTAAAATCTACAGTAAATTTTTACAGTGTATGTATCTGTTTAGATTTTGGGTACAAATGATTACTTGAATTTTCATTATTTTAATGTTTGAATTTGACTGAAAGCTCACCATGTATTTTATCAGACTGTCAGAAGCTCAAGGTTTAGTAATATGACAGAATAATGCTTATTATGCTCAGCCAGCTGGTCAGTGTGGTTAATGAATGGCCTGCATGGCGTCTGAAGTACTGCGGGATTTAATGCGGCAGCTTCCTGAAGACCGACTTAACCAGCAAGAAGAGTGTCTGCTGCACTGTTTTACAGAGAAAACAAAATCACTCAATTATACCTGGCACAGACCCAGACCCACACACACACACACACACACAGCTACTGATGTCACTCATGTCCAGGACTGGAAATATCTGCGGGTGACTCAACTAATGGCGTCCTAAAATAATGCACTAGTACCACAAGGCAAAGTCTGTGGCATGTATTAATAACCCATTCATCTTTCTTTCATGGTGTTCTTATTTTCAGAAAGACTGGGCATTCTGAGCATTATGCCATAGTGACGGATACACATAGTTCTGCAGGACATACAGACCATCAATACATAATTCATCAGTAAATAGAGAATTTTAATTACTATTACTACTGTGTGATACTGCAATTACAGCTAATAATACAACCAATATCTTTACATTTTTGCTCTGAGGTCATGTGAAGAAATTTGGCATGTTTTCTGGACCGGACAACAGAATTGCAACTTGCAACAAATGTTCAGCCAAGGTACAATGATTGCGAAACACACAAAAAGCTTTCAAAACCACTAACCTAATTAGTACTTAGGATAAAAAATGCACTTAACACTTGAATCGGAAACACAGAATATAAAAAATGAAACTTCCTCGTGTAACTCGTACTTAAAATAAATGTCACATCTGACTCAGAAATCCATCTTTAGAGTTTTAGCTTACTTAGTCTTATGCTGACTGTACTTATACAACTTAGGGTCTGAATTAAAAAAAAAAAAAAGCAATGCAACTTTAGTTCATCAATGTCTTTACAGAACATGGAGCTGAAGAAATATTCTTATTTGTGAGCTTGTGCTTTTTTGTCTCTGTCCTCATATTGTGTTGCTATTTACCAAACTGGCATTTGAATTATAACTCACCAAAAGCCCTGCTGTCAGTGCTTTGTGGACAAAAGGCCATGCATATTCTGTTTTTGATGAGAAAATGCAGATGGTGCATTTGACAGAGGAAGGAAGAAGACAACTTGTTGTCAAGCTTGCCAACTGTTGCTTCATGTGCCATTTTAATTATGTAACTCTGTAAGATCCAGCTGACCTAAACGAGGCCTGACAAATGTGTCAGCACAGGAGCCATGTCTTCGGAGAACGAGCGTCTATCAGAGAGCACTACGCCACCGATTCAGGACAGTGATTGGCAAGCAGAGTTTTTTTTCATTTCCATTACGTCCTATGAGCTGAGACTATTTTAACAAGAAGAGAAGAAGAATTGATGGTCAAATAGCTTTTGGAGCTTTCCTAAATGGAACTGTCAATCATCTCACCCCTCTTTATTAACTGTTGTTTTTGTACAATCATAGAATGATATTAAATTCTTTGCTCAAGCATTACCAGTCTACAAAATTTAAAACCCTAAAAACTAATTTCCTAAAGAACTGATTAGTCTTCCTCTCTGTAAGTTTTAAGAATACTTGTATGCCATCATGTTCCTGTATTTCTACACAGGAATTGCCTTTACATGGTGTGCATGATGCTTTCTCACACAGAAAGCATACATGAGAAATATTATACACTAATATACACTACATAAATATTTCATCTTCCACATAAGCACTATATATACATTCACTTGTAATAGCAGTTATGACTGTGAAGACCCTTACCATAGAGTTACGAGTGAGTGCTTGTCCATCCTCTCTGTAGTGTGTTTCACTGTAATTGCTGCTGAAAAGGCCTCTGCAAAAGAGCACAAAGAGCACACAAACATTAAAGGCGCAATAGTAGATTTTATTTTTTATTTCTTGCTTGTACAATTAACCTGCATAATATATAGAACATGATTAAAAAAAATAATGGTTTATGACAAAAGCATTATATGGCTGAGAAAACCCATCTGGAAAACTGGATTTCGGTCCAGAATGCTTGTTTATGTTTGGATGAGCCTCCCATTAATCACTTTATAGTATATAGTGTAAGGTTGGTGGACTCAAGGACTTGAAAAAATTATTCAAATGTCTGACCCACCTACTTAATTTTGAAGGAAAAAAAAGACCATTTTTACCTCATGCACTTTTAAAAACATATTTTTTGGCCTAAAACAGAGCTCGCTTTGATGACTGCTATCATGAAATGCTCTGTGAAAACAGAAAAAAAATGTGCATGTATATAATTTTACAGTTATACAGTGTCTTTGTGTAAATATTCATGCCCTTGAACTTTTCCACATTTTGTAGTGATACAACCTGGAACTGGAATAGACTTAATTGATAGATTATATTTTATGAAGCTACACAAAGTACCCCATAATAATAAAGTGGGGGTGGATCAATATAGTTTGGAAAATGATTTACCAATAAAAAAAAATGTAAAAGATGTGATTGCAAAAATATTTACCCCTGTTGCTGTAAAACCCCTAAATTAGTTCTGGTGCAACCAGTTCCCATCAGAAGTCACATAATTAGTTGAATGTAGTCCATCTGTGTGCAATTAAAATGTCACGCGATCTTAACATGACTGCACCTGTTTCTGGAAGACCCCAGAGTTTGTTAGAGGACATAATTAAATAAACATCCTGAAGATCAAGGAGCTATCAAAACAAATCTGGGACAAACTTCAGGAAACATCTCAACCAGAGTTTGGTGATAAACAAAATCCCAATCCCCTCGGGCACAATAATGGATTTATTATTAAAAAAACGGAAAAAAAAATATGGCACAATCGTGACTCTACCTAGGTCATCCACCAAAAAGCTTGTGAACAGGTAAGAAGGGCACTATGGGCAATTTTATCTAGATTCATGACATACAGTGATGGGAAATAAGTACTCAGACACTTTAGTTTTTGTTATTTAATATACTTCCACTGCCTATATCCACTTCAAATTTACACACTTTTGTCTTTTGATTTTGTATTATAAATATTAAAAAATTTAAACAAAGCATTAACAAAGTTTATGTTTAAAAAACAAAACTGATAAGAAAAAACGTATTTGGACACCACAAATTACCAGCATTAGTATTTTGCTGCAAAACTTTACAGTTCGAGATAAGTTTTAGTTTAAGGTAAGAAGTAATTAGCTTTTTGCAGCATAGTGGTTCAATTTTGGTCCAGTCCTCTTGGAAATTCATCTTCATCTTTCCAAGGTTAAAAGGGTCTCTGTAATGGACTCAAAATTTCAAAATCCTCCATAAATTATCAGTGGGATTCAAAACAGGACATTGGCCATGCATGGTCTTCTCGAGTTATTTAGGCTGTATGTTTGGGGTTGTTGTCTTACTGAAATGTTCATCTTCTCCCCAGATTCAATTTCTTGGCTGCTAAGATTAAATTCTGCTGTAATACCCGATACAACGCTCCATCCATGTGCCTTTGTCCAATACCGTTTGCTGAAAATCAGCCCTATATCACGATAGTCCCACCTCCATACGTCACTGTGGGTATGATGTTCTTGGGATCATATGTGCAACCCTTCTTTCTCCAAACATGATGAGTTGAATTATTGCCTAAGAGTTTGATTTTTGTTTCATCTGACCAGAGTACATTGATCTAAAAGAGTTCTGAATTGTCTAAAGGCTTTAAGAAGCACATCTCTGTGCTGCTTTCTTCAACAGCTCAGCTAACTTAGTGTGAAAATTAGCTACACCTCACATCTAACTCTAATTTTACTGTAACATATTTTATTTAGATTTTACCACTTAAACTTATAAAAGTCTAAAACTATGGCTTGGCATCTAAACAGTGAGGCAAAAACAGTTGAGAATCAGTCCCACGATTCTTCAGGAATTGCTATGCTGTTTTGGTGGAAATGACTAAAATTCCCCACTTTACAAATTCATAATGTGATATAATCTTATTATAATATTTGCTGTAAAAATTACAGCTATTTTACAGGGCTGATTCTGAGCAATGCAATACTGCACTACATCATACGAAACATGGCAAATAACATATTAAACACTACTTTTATGTCAAAATTTCTCTAATTATGTGTCTAACAAAACAAGACAGCTTAATTATGTCAGTGAACTGCAGATTTCATGTGATCAAATACTATCCTTTGGAAATTATTTGTACATTTGTTTCTAATGATTCCTAGTGTTTTTGTAATGGTTAGTAATGGCATTTTGTTTTCCTTTCACTGTTTCTATACAGGTTGCATTCTTTTCTAATGGTATTAAACCATATGATCCTGATGGCCGCAGTATTTAGGTCAAAAATGATAAATTTCACTTAAAAATGGAGGAAAAAACACAAGTAGAAGGCAAATCACACTAACATCTAGTGTTTACAACCAAAAACACTGGAACACTGGTATCACTGAAAAGATCGTACCAAAGCATCTAACTGTGTCATTGTATCACTAAAATTAATGAAGTAATCCATATTTTTAATTACATTACATTAAGTTAATTAAAAAACAAATAGAAATCAAAAATGTTGAGCAGTGCTGTAGTGCTCCATACTCACTGCTGGTGTTGTTGCACCTCTGCCTTGAGTTCAGCTCTGGATTGCATTATCAAGTAACTAAACTGTTTTGCAGCAAAATGAAAGTAGAGCAAGACACACACAACCACACACACACACAGACAATCCCAGTAGGGCCCCCTGCTAATACTGCTGAGGTGATTACATTATAATTTCATCATATTCATCAGCATTACCAAATATAAAACACTTATACATATTCTCCAGCGCTAAGTGAGCTGCTGCTACCTCTGATGCTCGCGCACATGCACGCGTACACACACATACACACACACACACACACACACACACAGAGTACTGCACTATCTGTCATTATTATTATTATTATTACTATTACTTATATTCAGACTGTCATTTGCACATTATTGCTATTTGCACATCTGCATGTTTTATCCAGTCTGTGTATCCACTGCATCATATTGCATGCATCATGCTCCTTACCACTACCAGTATACTGTTTATCTCAACTAACTGCACCATAATTCTTATTTATTCCATTTAACTTAATTGCCATTTACATTACTGGTATGCATCATACTGTTTACCACTGTACATTGTTAACTTATTGCACCATAACCTTGTTACCTCTTTATTTTATTTGCTATTTGCACTACTGGTTGGATGCTAACTGCATTTCGTTGTCTCTGTACTCGTACTCTGAGAATGACCGTAAAGTTGAACCTAACCTAACCTAACACAGTTTGAGGTTAAGGTTTGGCTTAGATTTAGCTGTAGGCATAACATTATTTAGCTGCATTAATAATTATGTCAACGGAAGGTCTTCATATGGATAGTAAGGCAAATATGCATGGGGTGTGTGTGTGTCTGTGTTGGTGCGTGTATGTGTGTGTAAATATACTTGTGCTAATCTTTCTTTGAGTTACATGCTGCTTGTTTATTCCTGTGCTCAGGAAACACACTATGTCCCAATTCTTGTCATTCTGTACAAATAATACTGCAGCGAAAGTGTCCTATATAAACATAAATAATTGAAACTTTGTAGATCTTGGCCTATATACAGTGTGCGCCATAAAGAGTAGCATCCTGAATTTCAAATTGTTGTTTTAGCTGCAGACACAAGCAGTTTGCAAAACTGCACAGTTTTTGTTTTTCTTCAGATACACTTTCTTGGTGTATCAGTGATGTAACTACAGACATGGACAACTGAGTAGCTCGGGCACCTGGGACAAGCAGATTTCATGTTTGGGTTTTTTTTTTTTTTTTTTGTAGTTGTCTGGCAGACAACTTGGTTCAACCATCAGAACCCTATTCCTTAAAGAATTCCTATTCCTTTGTAAAATAAATGTTTTCATTTGGTTTGTAGCTATGTTTAAACGTAACACTCTTCACAGTGCTGTGAAGCATGTCCATGCTGCAATTATAGCGAGTGCTACTCGTTCCAAATCTCTCCACCTGCTGCCCTATACACATTGGCTTATGCATCTGACTGACTATTTTTACTATGTGGGTTAATTAGCATGCACAGATAACAGGTGATCTTCTCAGAATCTGAATCACGTTAGGGGTTGCTACTAATTTTTACTAGTTAACTTTTCCATAATCAAAGCAAAAAATGTTTCAAGACATCAGCAAAGAACGTCAGTTAACAGCCATACAAATGGCATTTCCAGTTTCAATGCTTTTTTAGGCTACACTCCAAACAATGGGCCATTTGTCAAGCTGGATACAAATAGATTTATTCGTAAACTGTTCGCAGATATCGTAGCTCCTGAGAGTGTGTGGAAATTTACGCATAAGAAAACTAATGTAAACCTCGAATAGATTGGCTTAAAATTATATAATTTGAGACGAGATTAGATTTGAGATGAATAGCTTATGTAGTTTGTGTATCTTATGTAGCTATTTCAATTACACAAAGTTAATGAAAATGTAATGAATATCTACCTAACTTACCTTTATATATAAATATATATATATATATATATATATATATATATATATATATATATATATATATATAGATAGATAGATATATAGATAGATAGATAGATATTGTATTTTACAGGTGGAATCTTTGTGGAGTTTACAATTTACAAATTTACTAAGTTTTGTGAATGAGGCCCAATGAAAGTAAATAAATGAGTGCAATAAATGTGTGAAATAACAATGTAACACTATTTAAGTGCACCATTTCTTAAAATGCACTTGAATGAACTGGTGGCTCAGTGGAAATCAGTGACTAACTGAGAGCGCAACATGGCACAGAAAGTCCTTATAGCTTAATGTCTACAGCAGCATCAGGGAGGTTTTTCCACCATGATCCGCTCCGGCCTGACGCAGTCTCGTGCACACCTCTCCAATTAATGCAAAGTGATAGCAAAGTGTTAACAGTCCATTAAATCAATAACAAATAATAAAAAAAAACTTTTCCAGTGGATTCTGGTTCAGTTGACTGTAGAATTTACTTCATCTGATCTGAAATATTTTCAGACAAACGATTAAGGTACTTTTAGCTCCTTTCTTTACCATCTTCTTGGCTGTTATTTTCCACCTCCCGACCAGTCTACAACAGTGCTGTCTAGTGAATGTATTATTCAACTAGTCTATCCATCCCCCAAAGAACAGGTATGTGTAAACACTGACGAAACCAAGTTTAACCAAAATAAAGTCTACCTCAAAGCTGTCATATAACACTTCTCCTAGCAAAGCATACAGTCACCTCATGGTTAAACATATGGATACACTTGCCAGACTCTAGTGCAACGTGAGATGAGAACACCAAAGCTAATTGCCAAATCTTTGGCCAATGACTTTGTGTCAAGGCCACAATGTGCTACATGATCACTTACTCATTCATTTCCCTTTGTCTGTATTAATGCATTTAACTGGCGAAGTATGTCTCTATAGGTTATTACATAACGTTAGCTATGACTTTTTAGACTACATATTTTAGTCACTGGCAAGGACATGGACAAGGACAAGGAGTTTTTACTTGCCTGGTGAGCAAGTTAATGGATTTATGATTTGTCCACCTCTGAAATGTCATTTGGTTCTCATTTCAAGATACATGTTAACATTAAAATACAAAACATCAGACTTTTTGTTTTTGTACTGAGGTATTCATCATGTCCTAACAGTAGAGATGTATTTCTATAATGACAGACACTGGAGAAACATAGCTCGACGCATTCTATAATTTCACTCCAAGCAAGCCGTAATTAAGTTCAAAGACATAAAACGATTCCTTAAACAAACTAAGTCATGTAAATATTCTTACAGCAAAGCCACATTTTGATCTAGGCCTTGGACGACTACACCAGCTCATTTCCCTTGTTTACGTGAACTCCTCCTTCCATGATCATTCACAGGGTAGGAATAGTGATCTTCAGTTTCATTTCATTAGGCTTCTGTAATGACATCTCAAGTGGTCCGATTCCCGTTCTCCTCCATTAGATGGGGCCGGTGAAGGAGGAGCAGCGTGTTGTTTTGGGGCCTCTTCAAAAGCACTTCCTGAAAGGCTCTGATGTGCTCTCAGAGCAGCTGCTGTGACACGGCTCCCAAATCTGAAATCCCAAACTGCTGTGACTCCTCTCAACACGAACGCAGAGTGAGGTGGGAATGCAGGAAAAAAAATTACAGAAAAACAAAACCCAACTATGGTAGGATTTGCTTTAAGAAGAGGTGATGTTTAAATATTGTAAAGTCACAGAAATGCAGAAATGTTTGAAAACACACACACATACACTATATTACCAAAAGTATTCGGTCACCTGCCTTGACTCACATATGAACTTAAGTGCCATCCCATTCCTAACCCATAGTGTTCAATATGATGTCGGTCCACCTTTTGCAGCTATTACAGCTTCAACTCTTCTGGGAAGGCTGTCCACAAGGTTGAGGAGTGTGTTTATAGGAATTTTTGACCATTCTTCCAAAAGCACATTGGTGAGGTCACACACTGATGTTGGTCGAGAAGGCCTGGCTCTCAGTCTCCGCTCTAATTCATCCCAAAGGTGTTCTATCGGGTTCAGGTCAGGACTCTGTGCAGGCCAGTCAAGTTCATCCACACCAGACTCTGTCATCCATGTCTTTATGGACCTTGCTTTGTGCACTGGTGCACAGTCATGTAGGAAGAGGAAGGGGCCCGCTCCAAACTGTTCCCACAAGGTTGGGAGCATGGAATTGTCCAAAATGTTTTGGTATCCTGAAGCATTCAAAGTTCCTTTCACTGGAACTAAGGGGCCAAGCCCAACTCCTGAAAAACAACCCCACACCATAATTCCTCCTCCACCAAATTTCACACTCGGCACAATGCAGTCCGAAATGTACCGTTCTCCTGGCAACCTCCAAACCCAGACTCGTCCATCAGATTGCCAGATGGAAAAGCATGATTCATCACTCCAGAGAACGTGTCTCCACTGCTCTAGAGTCCAGTGGCGGTGTGCTTTACACCACTGCATCCGACTCTTTGCATTGCACTTGGTGATGTGTGGCTTGGATGCAGCTGCTCGGCCATGGAAACCCATTCCACGAAGCTCTCTGCGTACTGTACTTGGGCTAATCTGAAGGTCACATGAAGTTTGGAGCTCTGTAGCAATTGACTGTGAAGAAAGTCGACGACCTCTTTGCACTATGCGCTTCAGCATCCGCTGACCCCTCTCCGTCAGTTTACGTGGCCTACCACATCGTGGCTGAGTTGCTGTTGTTCCCAAACTCTTCCATTTTGTTATGATAAAGCTGACAGTTGACTGTGGAATATTTAGGAGCGAGGAAATTTCACGACTGGATTTGTTGCACAGGTGGCATCCTATGACAGTTCCACGCTGGAATTCACTGAGCTCCTGAGAGCGGCCCATTCTTTCACAAATGTTTGTAAAAACAGTCTGCATGCCTAAGTGCTTGATTTTATACACCTGTGGCCAGGCCAAGTGATTAGGACACCTGATTCTGATCATTTGGATGGGTGACCGAATACTTTTGGTAATATAGTGTATGTATATATATATATATATATATATATATATATATATATATATATATATATATATATATATATTTTTTTTTTATTTATATTAAGTGTCATATCCTTTGGCGTGATTATATAATAAAAAAATATAATAATAAATGAGTATTTTTTTAAAAAACTTTTTAATATAAAACTTTTTTGAAACAGTGTTTTTTTTTATTTATTTATTTTTATTATATATGTTTATGCAATATTAAAATTACAATATTATAGAATATGGTATGATAGAAATTTAAACCTGATTGGTGCAACTGTAATCTGCTGGATATCATATCAAGAAAAACCAAGCTCTTCAACATGAAGTGTAAAACATGTAAGGCTTTAGAAAATGGCATAAATATTGCCATAGCTCTTTTTGGATCAGTGTTTTTTGCTGACAGCTTAAGTTTTACATATTTGATGTGCTGGGCGAGTTGATAAAATCATAGTATATCGATTCACGGACAATACAGTGCTCATGAATCAGAGCGTGATAAAGCCAGCGGGAATAGACAGATGGTCTCTGCTCAAACAGCTCTGGAGTGTGAAGAATAATTATGACCACATAAACTTACTGTGTGTGTGTGTGTGTGTGTGTAAAGGGTAAGATTAAACAGATTAATGCTTTCACTAGGACTGAGCGAAAGTCTTGAGTTGTAATACACAGAAGCCTCTATTTCTGTTATCACAACGCAAGTGCAAAAATAAGTTATATGATCACAGAGCAGTGTGTAGGCCTTGGGAATTGATGTCACATCACACTGCATTATGGGATTGCAAATTTTGTGGGTGGAACAAAATTAGAGATGCTAATGCCATGAGGGGGAGAAATCTTTTTGCCTTGGCATTCACATAATGCATTCATTAAAGCAATTCTCCAATAGCTACAATACAATAACTATCAAAATGCTTTTGTATTTGGTTTGGTAAGTACATTTTATATATCCTTGTCATCACATCCTGTATAAAACCTGGTATTTCCGTAATATCCAACAGAAGACTGGAAATATGGTACCTTTGAAATTTGTTTCCAACACAATAGAAGAATAGAAGAATAGAATCCCAACATAATTACTCAAACAGTCCGAACACTCAGTTTGTATGAAAACCCATTGACTACCTACGATGGCTAACTGAATGATCTCGCTAAATTGGTGGCTCACCCATAAGACTCTACATCACGACATGACATTCCCAAGCCTAGCTCTTGGTATTGGTCTGATTTTTTGTACAGATTCATTCATTCTTCCAGTTATATTTTGTACTTGAGCGCAATGGCCTATATATTTTAAGTATAATGAAATAAACATTGCATATCCACACAAATGTCCTGGAAGAAATTGGACACATGCCTTCACTTGAAATCAGGAAAATACATTCTGGCACTGTGTTTGCATTAGGAGGGAGTCTCACCATGCGGGTACAAATCATTTTCAAACCAACAAAAACTAAAAGAGTCAAAGGGTTTACGTTTGGTTGGTGTCTAAGTGGTAAAAATTGATCCTCTTACATAATTAAATCACAGACTTCATGGGTGGTTATCAGGAGATGTCTGGAACACACACTGACAATACTGAAAATTCTTTCTTAGTCTAGACTTATTCTGTCTCTGAGGACAAGCCTGCAGCAAAAGTGCAAAGATGATAAAAATGTTTGGATAACGTTCGGAAGGGTTGAAATGGTTCATTTTGTTCAAGATCTCTGCACATGTTTTTTCACAGACATCACTTTAATAAGCAGCAGGGAATTTGGCAGGAAAAAAAGTTAAGTGTTCATTCTTCCATTTATTTTACTTTGATTTGGAGGTCAGGTCCAGGATGAATTTGTCCTTGAAGTCTCTCTCTCTCTCTCTCTCTCTCACACACACACACACACACACACAGCGATGTTCATGACAGCTGAAATTGAAACATTACACTGTTTGTCTAATTCTGTACACAAGATGTTAGAGTGACATTTTGCCCTTTTGAAGCTTCTCTTTCGATGTTAAAGCAACACAGCAGAGAAATATACTGTCCTACTACATCTACTCACCTGCAGTCAGTTGCACCAGCAGAACATAAGGTCTATCACAGTCTAGTTTGAATGTAAATGGCCATTGCATTGAGCTTACGAACTACTAAAAATTAACACTTGGACCAGGCTTAAGTTCTGCAAAATGCTAATAATTAAAAAAATATATAATAATACTAATAAGGGGGATCAGTTTAACTGCTCAGGACAAACAAGCAACTCATGAACAACTAACACAAAACATAAAAACAGTCATTGATCATCCAGGTAACAACAAACAGTATTAAGAATCAAGTGTACGTAAACTTTTGACCTGGTTCATTTGTGTAAATTCAGTTATTATTTTGTGTTGTGGACTATATGTAAACATCTGTTATGTGAAATCGCTCATTCAGGGGCAGTAATAAATAAAAAACAAAACGCAATTTTAATGATTTCTCATAAAAAAAAAAAATTATTAATATTTTGCAGATTCTGCAAGGCGTATGGAAACTTATGACCCCAACTGTAGATGTGACATTATGCCGTAAATATAACAACTCAAAGTGAACAATGCTGCCATGATCAGAGTAAAAAGAGCATTGACATCTGTAAATCTTTTCTGCTTTCTCTGTATTTTGTTAGGATGGTTTCTTTATGTAGAAGGTTATGGTATATGATCAAAGGACCACATAAATAAGAGGGATTGCAAGACTACAATTAGAGTATTTTATATTTATATCAGCCAAAAATATCAGAAAGCTTTTATATTTTTTACATGAGAAAACTCTTTCTTCAGGTAGTGAGTGTAAAATGTCATCAAAACGAGATATTGCTCAAACTGAGGTAGGATACAGCACAAATATTTTAAAGGTTTGCCATTAATGGAACAGTAACAGGCCCCTGCTCAGGATCTGTCTTAATACACAATTTCCACATAAAGTATGTATGTTTAGCACTAGTGTTGTATCTATGAAATGTAATGAGTTAGTGGGAGGTGGGTTTGAGCTTAAAATGTCCTCCAGAGTTAAACCTCTGCCTACTCTGTGAGATATGTGCTGCACTGAATCCTCACATACCTGGTTTCTTCTGGGCTACACATGCAAGACTGCTAACTGAACACACACTGGAAAAATGTCAGCTGTGTCAGGAGTAGCTGGAAGTACAGCTTGGATATGAGTCAAGATAAATGTATACAGACACAGAGAGAGAGAGAGAGAGAGAGAGAGAGAGAGAGAGAGAGAGAGAGAGAAGGGGGTCCAGAATATGATCATGAAGTGATATTTTGCAAAGCTACACTCTACCATTACAGTGACTGAGAATGGAAACATATTTACCAAGACCTTGATGAATGTTTTTTTTAATCACTTACACACACACACACACACACACACACACACACACACACACACACAACCCATCATGACTAGATATTAAGTTATTTATACAACATCCCTCAGAAACTCTTGTCTCTCTCTCTCTCTCTCTCTCCCTCACACACACACACACACACACACACACACATTAATCTCATTAGTTTCAGCTTTCTCCCTCTCTCTGTGATTTACATATGCTCTACCACTGAACATACACACACATATATTACATTTATTGCTTGCTCCAAAATCT
Source organism: Pangasianodon hypophthalmus (assembly GCF_027358585.1). Taxonomy (NCBI): domain Eukaryota; kingdom Metazoa; phylum Chordata; class Actinopteri; order Siluriformes; family Pangasiidae; genus Pangasianodon; species Pangasianodon hypophthalmus. The sequence continues at coordinate 19,512,109 of NC_069719.1, read as the reverse complement.
TAATTCTATTTCCACACACTGCTGTAATTCCAGCTGATTTGAATACAGCATCACCCAGTTCTGCCTTCGCTATCCATACACTGCTGACGGATGGTGGGGTGAAATCCTCAGACATGAGCAAATATTTTCCTACGTTTCCACTGTCTGAATATAGTGCACTCTGTGTATAACGACATATCCAATCCTCACGTAATTTTCAAAGGCAACTCAGAGTGTTGACCTTTCCCACATTATGAGCACAATCTCCACTTACCCACACTCACCCACACTTAATTTAACGAAAGACAAAAAAAACAAAAAAAAAAAACAAGCTAAGACTGAGCCAACCCGACAGAAGTGTAGTCTACGTTTATGTAATATCCTGATATACACAGCTAAAATAAACCTGCTAAAAACCCACTAGGATTTGTGTATAACCTGCTTAAAAATGCACAAAAGCAAGTCAAAAACAAAACCTCAAGGTGCTCTACAGATGCGAGTCAGATGGGCTGTACAATCAATTACCACTAAGAGTGTGTCTACCTTTAAAAAAAAAAAGACTTTAAGCTGGGTTTAGCTGTTGCCAAGCAGAAAAAAAGGTCAAAACACCATTATAATATCAAAGCTCCACAGAAAAACACTCTTTTCCCACCACAGAAATGAGAAAAATTTGGTGATAGCCAAGAAATTTGCCCCATAATTAGACTTGCTAGAAAATGATGCAAAATAAACTTTGATGTTGCTTTCACACCAAGTCCATGCTTTTCGTTCATTTGCTCTTTGGTTTGCTTTATTTTCACACAATTAAATGAACCCAAAAAACATATACAGTATACAAAAACTCTTTCATTCATTAGTCAGAAATATAGTGACTGAGAAAGTAAACAAACCTTTGCCAAGTGCGTATCGAAATCACAGAAATCACACCAGCATGGAGAGCACGGAACCGCACCCAGGAGCAAATCGCACCAGGGTTCAATTCAAACAGGCTAAACGCTGCATATGTGAGAGTCATACTAATAAAAAAAAATCTTTCGGGGTTATATTTCAGGAAAAAAATCACAGCATGAATGTAACATCAATAGAGATATACTGTACCTAGCAAGGTAAATATTAATTATACGCTATGTGCTAGCTAGACTAATCTTTCTGACCGAGTTTGAAGTTACAGTTTCTTACCTGAGTATAATAGATCTCAATTCAGCTATGATTATTATGTTTTGGTGTGAATTATACACAGCTTATGAAATGCAGTGCCACTGTGTGTTTAAGGATTATTCATGTTATCTAACTCTTTCTTAACGTTTTGTATGTTTTATTGATTAATTCATATATTTACAGTCATTTTTAATATTTATTTTTGTAGCTTTTTATCTGGCACTTACTCTCTGTGACACTGTATACTGTCAGAACTACTACATGCCTTGTATCTGTTGTTATCTATGATCAACTCCAGAATTATTGGCCCCCTTCAATGTTAATTCAATTTTAATTTACCACTACATTCTTCAAACAGAAGTTTTCTAAAGCAGTGCAGTTTTTCTGTAAAATACTGGCTTCAAAAATAATCTGCACCCTGACAATTATGCAGTCAATGGCACATTTCTCCAAACTAAAGTCAATGCTCTCAAAACAATTAACACAGCTATCAAAACACACTCTTAATTGTGTAGAACTGTGCAATCACACTGCAAAATGAAAGACTGAAAAATGAATGGGCTTCTTCCCAGCTATTATTTTTTAGAAAAAGAAAAAAAAAACATATTGATCTCAAACTATAGTTCAGTCATCTTTTGATTTAAATAAGGCTCTAAATAAGGCATTTTGCTAAAATGACATAAGTACATGAAAGATAAAGCATACTTTTCAGGCAGCAATGTAAGTTTAGTTTAGCCTTGAGTTCATTCATCCAGCTGTACTTTTCTGTTAGCCCAAAGAATTTCATCACAATATGTTTTATCAAATATATCTGGGGAAAAAAACACAGTGAGTCCGGTGAGTCTAACGTGTATTTGCCTTAATGTCTCCATAAACTTCCTACTTGGTCTATAGAAGCGTTGCTCTCATATACATTATATGGCCAAAGGTTTGTGGATACGTGACCTTCACACCCACATGTGGGCCTTCTCCAAACTGTTGCCACGCCATGTTTGTGGACATGATCAGTTACAATGGACCTTATTTGAAATCTTATTTGAAGTCCTTTTCTTTGTACTGTTCCTCTCTTCCTCCTATTTTTCTTCCTCTCCACTCTTACTGTCGTCTCTGTCTTCCTCATTCTCCCCTTTCCACTCTTCCTCTCATCTGCTCTTGCCCTCTTCTTCTTCCAACTAATTCACCTCTTCCTATTCTTTTTTCCTCATCACTCTTTTTCTAGTCCTTTTCATTGTCTGTTCTGATTTAACGCAATCAAATGTGACTCTTTTTATACTGCAACTATAAAATGTCAGCATCAATCAGGTTTTTGGCTTAAATATCTTGATATTTAGCTTTACAAGCTCCAAAGCATCAAAAAATCCACCACTATGGATCAGTGGGTATCAGGTGCTTTTCCTTGTATGCAGTCCACTTTTTTCATGCAACATGCACACAATGCACAATTAGAACTGAAGTGACCCTTTCAGTGACCCTTTGGTTAAGTTCAGGTGCTGCATTTTGTGGGTTTTCTCTCCGGAAGGGCTTGTTTTGTGCAACCCTTGTGATTATGGGGTGCATTTAAAATCTGGGTTTTGAAATCTGACAACCCCAAGAACACACTAAACCATGCAACTCTGAATCTCTGTCATTAAAATGTTCTGAGAATGACTTTATTTAAGGAAAGGTATGTAATTTCTCCAATTGCTCGAGTGGAAAATTTGAAACATTGTGTCTAATGCTTATTTTATATAATCATTTTTGCTCATTCTTTTGAACAGTGCCTGTAATTATGGAGTTGACTGTATATGTTTGTGTCCATGGTGTATGTTCAGTTAATTACTGTATAAGCACTACTTCAGACTACACTATACTGCTGCCACTTTTTACCCAAAGAAAGTCAAATGATGACAACAATAATTACATTTTGGAACAAAGTGCCAGGTTGCACAATTAAGCAAGCTAATGGTGTGTAGCAACAGAAGGCAAACACTGTTAAATAGCTTTAATTTTCAGCTCTCTGCTTAATCCCTACCGTATTTGTTAATATATAAGAAGTACTGAAAATGGCTCCTCAAACAGCCCGGTATTTTATTGTGCCAATTCTCTGCACACACACAAACACACTGCCATAATTGGAAAATATAAAGCAACATGGGTACATTAGTAATAAAAATGGATATAAATAAATAAATAAATACATAACAAACAGTGCTCAGGACCCTAGATCTTAGAAAAAATAGACTGACTCAGCTTCTTTCACAGCATACACTCAAGTAAACATCTATTCATCAAGTCTATCCTTCAGGTTGCTCAAACTCAATCATCCCACTGTGGGTTTGCTTGAATATGTTTTTACTCTATGTGTCCTCCTTTCTCCTTTTCTATGACCACACTTAATCTCTGAGATGAAATAACTTCATAATGGAGCAAATGTAAGACTGTGTATGCTGACACATATCTGTACTCACTCAACTATTAGCTGTACACCCACATAAACACACACACACATACAGTTGGGGTCATAAGTTTACATATGCCTTGCAGAATCTGCAAAATGTTAATAATTAAAAACAATAAGAAGGATCATAAAAATTGCATTTTGTTTTTTATTAGTTCTGCCCTGAATAAGCTATTTCACATCACAGATGTTTACATATAGTCCACAAGACACAATAATAACTGAATTTATACAAATGAACCAGTTCAAAAGTTTACATACACTTGATTCTTAATACTGTGTGTTGGATGATCAGCGACCGTTTTTATGTTTTGTGTTAGTTGTTCATGAGTCTTTTGTTTGTCCTGAGCAGTTAAACTGCCTACTCTTCTTCAGAAAAATCCTCCAGGTCCTGCACTTTCTTTGCTTTTTCCAGCATCTTCTGCATAATTGACCCCTTTCCAACAGTGGCTATATGATGTTGAGCTCTATCTTTTCACACTGAGAACAACTGAGGGACTCAGACACAGCTATTACAAAAGGTGCAAACATTCATTGATGCTCAAGAAGGCAACACACTACATTAAGAGCCAGCGGGATGTAAACTTTTGAACAGGATGATTGGTTCAAATTGTTATTCTTTTCTTATTCTTTTTCTTATTTTTAGTACTGCCCTTCGGATATCTACATGTTTTCCAGAAGACAGAATAATATTTTTATGATCCCTCTTATTTTTTTTTAATTATTAACATTTTGCAGATTCTGCAAGGCATGTGTGTACATATATATATATATATATATATATATATATATATATATATATATATATATATATATATATATACACACATAAAACTGAATATAAATGCATTTTCACAAACACAGATTCAGAATGATATGAGTAGGAGGTGCACTACTTGTTTTAACTTTCATTTGGGCGTGAGCAGATGGTTAGATATGAAGCCTGTGGGACAAACAAAGACCAAGTTCAGGAACTGTGAGAGCCAGAATTCAGAATGCTGACAGTGCTGGCATGGCAGTGTTGACAATGTTGTCTAGTGTTTCCATGGGCATATTGGTAGGGTTCAGATTTATTTAAAACAAATCACTTCTGGATTTGAATCTGAATACTCTGAATGAATCTGAATAATCTAAATACAGAAACAGATAAAAAATGGCATTGTGTTACACCCCTAATATGTACATACATACTGTATACATACAGTATATGCACTGCATTGTAGTTACATGGTAGTCAGCAGCAGAAGCAGTCCAGTGTACTTGGTATTGCCAATATGTCATAGCTACATTTCATCACAATACAGATGTCATCATCCTGACCAGGAAAAAATAGACTTCTGTCCATTCTCTGAAGAATGTCCTCTTTTTTCCCCCACATTCTCCCTCCATCATGAGTGGACTTGCTTCTGTGCCTTCTGCCATCTGGCTTGGCTTGTTTGGATGCAGTTTAGTAAAGCTCAGTTTGTCTGGATGCAGTTTAATAAAGTGTAATTGTCAATAGGCTACTTAAACTGCAGCGTATACATATAAAAAAACTGGCGAAGTCATTCCATTTGCCTAGTGTGTTTGTAGTCTCTAATTAACTGACTTAAAATAAAATAAAATAGAACCACATGAAAAAGAGTCTTTTAAAACCATACACCTGACATGCCCTGCCTAATCCCACATTACTGATTCGCTTATCAAACTATTTGAAAATGTCTACACACTGATCGGCGCAGGAGAGCAAAGCAAACATACAGTGGTTTTAATCTCTGTCCAGTTATCATTACCATTAACATTATCTGTGAAGTGTTAGATTTAACACTGCGTTGTAGACGTATTTATTCTTTTTTTTGGTCAAAATTTTTGGCCTTGGTCAAGAATTGCAATTTTTGACAATTTTCCAACTCAAAACATTTCCAATTACCTTGACAGAAAGTAAGGGCATTGCATGAGTGCATATTTCAACACCGTAAGCATGGCCCAAAACATTAAAGTGTGACATGGGGGAAGGGGGCGGGGCTTCCAGAGAGCTCCAAAAAAAAAAAAAACGTTCAAAACATCTGCACAAATGTCGAATGGCTCATCTGCAATTTTTATTTTGAAAAAAGACAGCTCTTTTGGCATATAATGGAGTACGTTCCAGCATACTCCACTGTTAAAATGTGGTGCTCCATCAAAAAATGCATAAAGGCTGGCATGTCTAATACAGTTTTTAAAATTTTTTTTGGCAATTTTCCATCTCACCCTACAGGATGAAGGGTGAGTCCCAGGGTTTGAATACCTCTGCAGTTTGACTAAAGATGAAACGTTAAAAAAAAATACAGTTTACCCCAAAAAAAATCAATCAGCCAAGAAACCTTTTGCATTGCCTCTACCAGACTAATGTTGTTAGCAAGTAAATAAAACTTGCTGGAGGGTGATTATTCCAGTAATGAAAGTAATGCAAACTTCCTAAAGATATATACAGTATGTAACCTTATTTAGCTGTAATTGCCATTTGCCACTTGCCTCAAAAGACATTGTTTGGCTAATTAATACAATTTAAACATTTGTAACATTTCAATAAATAGCAGAATTAATTGTGTGCACTGATACCAGACTATTTGCTGAAACAAAGTGATTTGGCTTTAAAGATGGCTGCTACTGCTGTTCAAGCTATGTGACATACACTATATGGCCAAGAGTATGGACATGTGACCATCACACCCATATGTGGTTCTTCCCCAAACTGTTGCCACAAAGTTGGAAGCACACAATTGTGGACAATGTCTTTGTATGCTGCAGCATTAGAATTTCCCTTCACTGGAACTATGGTGCCCAAACCTGTTCCAGCATCACAATGCCCCCGTGCACAAAGCGAGCTCCAGGAAGACATAGTTTGCCAATGTTGGAGAGGAAGAACTCGAGTGGTCTACACAGAGCCCTGACCTCAACTCCACTGAACACCTTTGGGATGAACTGGAACACAGACTGCACTCCAGGCCTCCTCCCAATATCATTGCCTGACCTCACTAATGCGCTCGTGGTTGAATGAGCAAATCCCCACAGCCACGCTCCAAAATCTAGTGGAAAGTGTTCCCAGAAGAGTGGAGGTTATTATAACAGCAAAGGGAGGACTAAATCTGCAATGGAATTTCAAAAAGCACAAAGGGGTGATGGTCAGGAGTCCACATACTTTTGGCCATTTAGTATACTTTTTTCATATTTTAGACACCAGTATGTCATAGTGTCAGAAACCCCATGGGCAAGTCTATTTGAGATTACTTTAAGTGAGTGATGCTTTAGATATGCAGTCTGCACAGTTAAAATTTCAGACACCATACATATCTTGGTTGATCAAATACATTTGGGGTGAGGAGAAAATTGTGGCTCTGCTACACATTGGCAAAAGTATAGCATTGGATATGCAAAGCAATTGGGGTACAAGTATTAAATTACATCCTTAGGAAAACAGGTAGAAGAATTATTTTAAAATATTTTAAGACTTGTTTACAGAACAATTTGTATCTGGTTTTCTGGCTACAGTAACATCATATACTGTCATTAAGTCATAGCCATTCACTGCTTTTTCAATGCATAACGTCTCTTCATCTGGCCCATTATGTTTTATTACAAAAGAAGTCACTGTACACTTTTTGACAACTAGTACCTACGGCACAATACCGAGTGAAATGTGCCCCTCTGTGAAGCAGAACATCTCCCCAGCTAACAAGGAAACTGATCAGCTGTCCTAAAACTGGGTCAAAAAAAGCTGTACAAATCCATAATTCTGAAAAGCTTGACAAGTAGGAGATGTTGCTGTTGACATATGAGCAGTTTAGTTAGTTAGATTAGAACTTAAGAAGAATTTAATTTATCTTACCTATAAGTAAAAGGATAGTGAATATTTCAAGCATCGCGAGATACTTATATTATAACCTGTATATATACTGTAGATACCTATATTATCTATAGGCATTTGACACTGATTGAGTCACCAGGCTAATATTTCAGCTTTATGCAGTACAGACAGCAGGGGGCGTGAGACTGCTAATGCCAATACTGACATTAGGGCAAATAGCTTAGTGTTTCGTATCTTGTCGCACCGCATAATCTGATTTTCAGAGCTGAGTAGGGGACTAACAGCATCAGTGTTATTGTATCTGACTTTCATTAAGAAGCTTCATTTTCATTTATACTATGGCTGCCAGAATACACTTAACTACATACATCTTCAGTGGCAAGTATTGTGAACATTTGCAAAAGTTAGCTAGTTAGCTAATTAAGAGTTTAACAGGTAAAAGTTCTCTTATGCTGTGATCGTGACCCTAGGATATTCAGTTTAGGTAGTTTGGGGAAAGTACATAAGGGTCACAGAGGGAATTACAATCTTACAGTGTAGCCTCAAAGATAAATTCTATTTCACCGTCATGAGAATACAATGGCCGAGAGCATCCTCATGTTCTCTTATATGTTTCTAAAACTTGTTGTGATTATTGGTTCCTGTATTAAAGAATAGGAAATACCTCCATCAGTCAGTTTCACATCATTAGCTGCTTTCTCTTTTTCTGTCTTTTTCCACGCTAATAATTCTCAGCTAATCTAATGGAGCCTCATCCATCACTCCTCAGCTCATTGCACAGGTCTGATCTCTCTCTCTCTCTCTCTCTCTCTCTCTCTCTCTCCCTCTCTGTTCTGACATATTCCCCTACTGTGGATATGTGAGTGATTAGTATAGACTAGGACGTACACAGAGTCAGAAGACAGGTGGCCACAGCAAACTGCTGAGACTTTTGAGCCTTGTTTAAAACTTAGACTTTGTTTTGAGAGGTCTGAGGAAGTCTGGAAAAAAAAGACAAAACACAAAAACAAGACAAAATAAAAGCATTTGATCGAAGTGTTATTCCCCAAAACAACTGACTCCTTTGTCAGTTGTGTACTGATTATTGCATACAATATAAACATGATATTGTGTGTGGTTACTTCAGCATCTGTGAGTAACGCCACAAGAGCCCACATAGTCAATTTCAATGTATTTTCTATTAGCTTTACCAGATGTCTGAACTAACAGAGTGTAACGTCAGCTCTCTGTTGGACAATTAGAGGAGAAAATAGAGAAAGAGCAAGAAAGACAGAAAAAACACAAAGACAGCAGATTACTTTTACTTTAGTGTTATGACACTAATGAGTTTATCACACTTGAGTACATTTTGGACAAGTATGTCCAACGCACCTAAACTCTATTCTTTCTGTGGACACACAACATCAAACTTCACACTTATTGTGTTGTCACTTCCTCTAAAAAATTTCCGCTTGGACCCACTTCTCCATTAAGTGTTTGTCCTTTCTCTCTCTCTCGCTCTCTCAAAATCCCCTCATCCTTCACTGTGTACTTCCTATGTTTTTGCCATTATCACGTTTGCCTGATACAGAGGGTACTCACTTCCTGGTTTGGCTGTTGACCTTCAGTGATGAGGTCACTGGGGTTAAAGCCTATGCTGGGAACAGGAAGTGAGACTGTGAGAGCGACAATTTAACGTCTCAGCTGACTGAGGAAAAACTACAACATGATAACTCCAAAAGCATTTATCTAATTTTGCTTTTTGGTTTATAAAAACTTTCTTTTGACAATTTGCCCAAGCAAATCTGCAGCACCAATTTTGGCACAGGCTAAGGCGAGGCATATTTACTTATGTGCGGATGCAGCCCGCTACTGTACCTTATTTTAAGTGCCTTAGACATCAATTCAAGTCCTATGAATGTCAGATGATAGTGTAGATCTCAATCTTAGCTAATTTTGTTAAAGTTGATTGACTTGGGCAAATATTTCAGTTAAATAAACAAAGAGCGAGAGCATCAACATGCATAAAATTGGCCTAAGAGATGCAATTTAGAAGATTTAAGACATACATTCACAGGCATATAAACACAGAGTAAAGGAATTAAACAGGATTTGGAGTTAGAGCCCCACATGAAATTAAATTTATGTTATCCAGAGCTATGATATCATGCTTTTAAGAAGAATTAAGCTCTATACCCTCATTTTATTCATAGTGAAGGGTTTATTAGTCATTCAGATATATATACACATCATTTTTACAAGTCGCATGGATTGCCCATCTACCATCCACGTACTTTATAACTAATTCATTGCACATGATTTAGTCCAACACACACTGCAAACTTTACGCTGGTCCCAGAAGCGCACAAGCATTAAAGTTATTATGCAGCAAGCAATTTAAAGTTAAAACGATGTGCATATCATAAAACATAGCAGTCTTTATTCTCTCTAAGGGACAGATCTTGCTCTTTTTATGACAGTGTCACCTTATTAACAGTTCTAGAGCTGCCAGTGAACAAGGAAATGAGGTCAATATTGAATTGTAGAACAGACAGACTTACAGTCAGTCTATGAATGGGCCATTTGGGAGAAATAATCACTAAAGGAATAGTGCCAATAACAGTGATTTACCCAGTGTGCGCTGAAGCAACGTGAAGTTTTGGGGGTTGCATTGTGGAGATAAATACTTCAGGTTCATGAAGTTGTTGCAGATACAATGCATCACTCTATTACCAGCTTCCTCCAGCCAAACAGGGCCATGAACCAGCACAAAAAATGACATTCTAAACCCAAATCCTGCATTCTTAAAGTCCCTAATGGTATATGTTTTAGCCACAACTACATTACTCTCTAAGGGTTTTGAACAAAAAGACCCTTCATGAGCTTTGCCAATAAACTGTGACTTTCTGACAGTTTTTGGTACACTAACCTATTAACTTTGGTGTTCCTGGACAAAGGCTGATCTCAATTTTTCTCAGTATTGTTCACTACTAAATTCATTGTAGAAGCAAAATGAATTGTATACAGACTGTGCATAAATCCTAGGCACCATAACTTTGTTTGTCTCATATTTTATTTATGTGCTTGTATGTCTCCGGCATCACTGTGTTTGTAGAAAAGAAGCACATTTTTGATTTCCAGTTATTATGTTCCCAAAACATTACGTCTTAGAGAGAATTTTTTATATGTTGTTAAAGAAAGTATAAAAACATTATTGAGGCCACCTGGGACTTGCTGAGACAGTTTAAAGCGAGAGCCAAACTCTGCAGAAGAGCGGTGTTCTCCCAGGCGTCTTGAACAACCCCTCTTAAAACTGTGTGAGAATTGATACCGTTTTAAAGTCAAATTGTGCTCATTCCAAATACTGATTTAGTGATTTTGATTTATTTGACTTACTGATTTATTATTTTGATTTAATTATTTTATTTACATGATTTAGTCATTTTGCTGTTTACTGCTCTATTACTGTATATTGTCTAATGTTTGTAACATTAATATTCAGAATTCTTTCATTTCATTATTTTCTAACCGTCTTTGCTATACAGATTTTCTTTACATGCGCCTAGTAGTGTATGTGGCTACAAATGGGGAAGCCTGCCATGTTTTACAAAGTTTTAACAGGGGAGACCGTGATGATGAACAGATGCTTAACCATAAACTGTTTAATTATATATGCTTGGACTGTATCCTACGTCAATTGCAAGACTTCTGAAAATCCAAATAAATGCATGTAATTAGGTAATCTAATCTAATATAGTATATTATAATTTAATATATAAGGTATAAAACACAATGAGGTGCTGTTATAGGAAAATAATGGGGTCGTGTGATGCGGCCTGACTCAAAGCAGAGCTACTGTATCTACTCTGAACTCTATTATTTTTCTATAACTGCAAAGTGTTTTATTCGTCTTATACTACAGCTATTTGCCAGTGATTACAATATGTACTATTTAAAGAACAGAATGTTATACTTTTCGACTTTTTATCGTAGTTACATTTAATATTACGGATCTCCCGCAAAACAAGTTCCATGTATTACTACTTATGTTAGGGCAGCTATAAACAGGCGTTCCCTCACTCACCTCTTTCTTCTCTATCTTGAAGTTAATAATGTAAGAAAAAATAGCCTGTCATGTCCTGGCGGAAATCTTATTGACTGCTACAAAGCATGTACCCCTGAGATTCCTTCCATAAAGGTTAAATTAACCTCTCCAAAATCCACCATATCAATGATTATGCATTTTTATTTGTTGAGTAAGAGCACATTTTATAATCTGTTTATAGATTAAGTGGACTGTCCGCAATACAAGTCCCTGTGAATAAGTTGTTACTAGTCAACAATAATGTATTAGAATGAGTGCACTGATATACTGTAAAGCTGCATATAGAAAATTAATCAACACCTTCTGACTAATCAGAATTCAGCAGTGCTGTGGTAGAATAGAAAAGCACAATGCCACTTTTTCTTTTCTGATACCAATACTGAAAACTTGAGTATCATCTGACATCAGTACCCATCTGATATTGTAAAAATCACTTACATATTAAATTATAATAACAAATACTATATGTATTTATATTATAAATATAAAAAAAATCAAGTCTCTTTATATGTAAACATAAAACTTCAATCCAATTCCAATCTTTTTTGGAATTCCATTTTTTAAAGGATTGGATTGAAATCATTCTTTTTTCACCAATATCTGATCCACCTTTTTTTCTGGTATTGGTCCAATGCTGATCCTGAGCATCGGATCAGTTTCATATCTATATGATATGATGTCATGTAATATAATATAATATAATATAATATAATATAATATAATATAATATAATATAATATAATATAATATAATATAATATAATATAATATAATATAATATAATATAATAATACAATGGAACTCTCCTAAGGAACTACTGCTTCAGCCTGGAGAGTTGTACATTTTTTCAATGCACAGAATTGTTAGAACTCAGCATGTGGACAAAATACGAAAAACAAATGGACTGAACGATAGTTTCCGACTGCTAACAGCAGGAAGGGGGGCACTTCGATTTTCTACTGGAGGAGACAACAGCCTCAAGTACAAGCTCTGCACTCTCCACCATCCTGACAGTCTGACTGCAGTTTATATCCTGCAACACAAACTTCCAGATCTCTTTTTAGCAGACTGTGATGTACAGACTGAGTAGCACAGAAGGAAATCTAGAGATGATAAATTTGACAAACTGCAGTGCGCACAAAATGCCCCGAACCTACCGCATGTTTCGTGGAGCATAAACATGTATGAGAAGTGATGAATATCTGACGCTATTCTGGCAAAATGGAAAATATGTTTTGGGTTTCAGAGATAAAAGACAGAGATAAAATGGATGCATGGATTCATTTGAACATCATGCTTCATTATTTTACCATACATAATTTATTGTACACATAGATATGCTCCATTTCCTTCCGTCGCAACACTCCGTACTTGTCATTTTAGCACCCAGTTCACGCCAAGCCTATCAATATGATATTTCTATATCTCATAACAAACAGTACTCTTCAGCATGAAGAAGGGAAAATTGATTAGTTTAATGCATTCTCTACCTATATGTCTCTCAGCCCAGTTTCCAGCCAATTACTGAACTTAATGTGTTCATCATAGACAGACATGTGCAATTAGATAGAAATCATTGATGTTTGTGTAGCCGCATCACTGGTTCCTATGTAGACACCCACTCTTGACAGGTAACCCATTTGAGAGGTTAAAAGCAGCAGAGCTCAGGTTGACATCGTATTTGATGTTAGGCTTGGTGGATAGGAGCGAATTGCTTTAGAGGCAATACTCTCTATGGTAATGTCAGGCACCAAAAATAGCAGGTGAGATATGCCAGAAGTCTCAGCCTAAGAGATTTACAAGGAGATTGCGAGAGGTGTACAGGGAAGAGGCACTGAGAGAAAAATAAAAAATAAATAAATAAAATAAAATACAATGCTTTAAAAGTAAAAAAAAAAATCCAAAGAATTAGTCTCGGGCCAGACATGATTATGATTTTAAAAAAAGGAGTCAAAGGAATGTTTTTTAAAATTTTGGCCATGTAAAAGGTTATTTTTAACAACGTTGTCAAGGACATCTCATACTGATTGAAACACGCTATTACTTTCTCCTATTTCACCATCCTATTGAAGTTTTGCACTCTGTAGAACTCCTGATTACACATTAATGCTGGAATCTGTTATTAATTTCCGTTCCAGGATGAACAAATTACCTGACGCCCCTGTGCAAGAGTAATTTTCAAACGAGGGAAAGTTCATGCACACTTGGAAATGTTCAGTGTGAAACTACAGACTTTATCATTAACCCATAATAACCCTTTCTTTCATGCTTCCTTTTTTCTTTGTTGTCCTTTTATGCATACTTTATACATACTGACATGGCTATAATTAAAAGTCTTGATGTTTGTAAAGCAGATTTTTAAACAGACCTTTCCCTAAATTTCATCTAATAACACAATAACCAAAAACCATAATAACAATTTCAAGAAAAAAGCCACAATATAAATCTGACAGCACATAAAACTAGATACAAAGAATTTGTCCAGCCCATAAGGAAATAAAACTATACCAATGTAAAGAACTTTACTGAATACAACAATTAGACTATTATTGTGAACTGGAATGTTTAGCCCTGTCAGAGTCTCTGCTTGCAGTCTCATCATCGTGTACACCCTTAAGAGCATAACGAATAATCTGTTCTGTATCTGTCGAGCTGTATGTGTGTTCCTGCCGCCTGATGTGTTGCCAGCACCTGATCCTGACACACTTCCCCTGCTGTGACTCCTCTCTCCTCTACCTTCAGATCTGCCTGATTCATCCTGATGCTCTACTCCTGCTTGGAACTTTCTGCCCTTGTGACTCACCTTCTGCTGCTATGAATGTTCTAACAAAGAGTTTTTGGGTCCTCTAAACAGTTAATACCCAAATCTCACTCTTTCTCCAGTGGATAAATTCACCTGGATAGAACTGCTCCTGTTATCATAACGACTGTCCTATGTTCAAGCCAGAACTCCTATTCACAATATTCTCAACTGAACAACTTTTCAATGCACTCAGGACTGTTTGACTTTATAGTATCAAGTCAAGTCAAGTGGCTTTTATTGTCATTTCAAGCATATATAGCTGGTACAGTACACAGTGAAATGAAACAATGTTCCTCCAGGACTATGGTGCTACATAAAACAACTACATGAGACTACACAGAACTAACGAATACTACACAGACCTACACAGGACTACGTAAAGTGCACGTCTGCAAACGTGCAAACAGAGCAAGTCAAGTACAAATTTCCTAAAACAGAACAATAGGCATAGTAAAGGACAGTGCAGCGCCGACTAGTACACAGTTCTAGTGTGGATAAAGTGGACAGAGTGCCACATGTATCAGGTTGTGCAAAATAATATAACAATATAATACTAAATGCTGTAAATGTAAACATAACATACTATTATTATGATGAATGCAGTGTTAGCAGCAAGAGTGCAGGTGGTCAATACAGTATTTTGTGTACAGTGTTTTGTTTTAGCAGCAATTTAAGAAAGAAATGTGCAAAAATTGCAAAGTGGCGTGGTGTTGTTGAGTGTGTGTGTGTGTGTGTGTGTATGTGTGTGGGTTGGTGTCAGTCTAGTCTCTGAGTATTAAGGAGTCTGATGGCTTGGGGGAAGAAACTGTTACACAGTCTGGCCGTGAGATCCTGAATGCTTTGGTAACATTTGCCAGACAGCAGGAGGGTGAAGAGTTTGTGTGAGGGGTGCATATGGTCATCTACAATGCTGGTGGCTTTGTGGATACAGTTGTAGAAGAGTATTAACAGAACGTCTTGGACACAGTTTGATTTATAATCCCACTATCTGGTGTCACCCAGAAAAGGATGGGTTTCCTTTTGCGTCTGGTTTCTTTCAAGGTTTCTTCCTTGTGCCATCTCAGGAAGTTTTTCCTTACTGTGAACTATTGTTACTAACAGTCCTGTGCAATTTAAGGAAACAAGCAGATCTGCTGGTTAGAGTGAAGGCAACTCCAACACAGAACTGTTGGCAATGGTTTTGTACTTACTTAAAAAAAATAAAAATCAGTTTTATTTTTTTCCTGGACACTTTGAGAGATTCGCCAGTTTGTCAGCGCACATGTCTAGTGAACCTGCTGCTATCTAAAAGTGAGGAGAGGACAAAATGGTCATCAGCCTTTCTATCTTTAGCTTGTCTTTTCTTTATCAGCCTTTCTATCTTTAGCTTGTCTTTTCTTTATCAGCCTTTCTATCTTTATCCAACCTAGTCATTTCTTTCATTCCTTTCACACTGTACCTGTCTATTTTATTGTGTGGTGTAGAAAGGGTGTGTGTGTGCGTGCGTGTGTGTGTGTGTGTGTGTGTGTGTGCATGTCTTAAGGTTAAACAGAGTAACAGATCTAGTACTATTAGATCATGATGTTATTCTGGCAAGAACAAACACGAACACCTTCCCAATCACGAACACACAGCCTCGGCTGCTGTGGAGATGTTTTGAGTTACTGCAGCACTGACGTTTTCTGTATCCCTCTGTTGTGTTCCTTCCTGTTTGGCTGAATGAGAGGAAGAATTTGTACGGCACTAACTCTGTCTCTTCCTTAATAGCACTGACATCTGTTGTATTGACAATAACTCAGTACATCTTCCTTTATCAGTAGAGGATGCATGACAGGATAAGTTTGACAGGTAGAATTTATTCACAGAACAGATACAGAGTTTGAGAAAGACCCTAACTGAAATGTCACAGCTGTCATTCTAGCATCAATTATGTGTCCCAGGCACTTCATAAGCATTTAAAAGATGAGTTAAAATGCAATCTATTCAGCTTCTATTTCTGTTGGTAATATAGTCTATACCATAGCAATTACTGCAAGGAGTTCAGCCATCAATTCTTATCAGTGTGTCAAAGGAACATAATTCCTAATGTCCACTTAAGCCTACAGGTATTTAAGTGTAGTCTCATTTACGTCATATACTAATTTAGTGGTGTTGCCGTATGAAGTATCTGTCAATTGAAAGAACACTTTTAAAAAAGGAACTTTTTTAAATTGAGTAACATATACCAGTCTGTTATAAGAAAATGGTCAACCTCAAAGTTTATTATTCTCCAATAACAGGACAACCAGAAGTGTTTTGTTCTACTTATACCACTGCCAATGCTACAATAATGTTTTAATAAAGAAAACCAGAATATGTTTTATCCATTTATATTTACACTCAATGTTGTGGAATGTCCAGGAAACCAGACAGTACCTGTTATCACTTACATCATATGGCCAAATGTATGTGGACACCTGACCATCACACCCATATTTGCTTGTAGAACATCGCATTCAAGAGTTGGTCCCCCATTTGCTGCTCTTCTGGGAAGGCCACAATTCAGCCACAAGAGCATTAGTGAGGTCAGGCTCTGATGTTAAGTGAGGAGGCCTGGGGTTCAGTCGGCGTTCCAATTCATCCCAAAGGTGTTCAGTGGGGTTGAGGTTAGGGCTCTGTGTGGGCCACTCGAGTTCTTCCACTCCAACCTTAGCAATCCATGTCTTCATGGACTTCCTTTTGTGCATAGAGGCATTATTACTGGAACATGTTTGGGCCCTTTAGTACCAGTGAAGGGAAATTGTCATGCTACAGCATACAAAGACATTATAAACAATTGTGTGCTTCCAACTTTGTGGCAACAGCTTGAAGCCCTCATATGGGTGTGATGGTCAGGTGTCCAGAAACTTTTGGCCATATATAGTGTAGGTTATAACAGCTACAAACATTCACTCCCTCAACAGCCTCTTGTTTTTTCTGTTTTGACGGTGATAAGACAAAAACGCAGTTTCATGTTTCTGAGAAACTTTCCCATGTTTGAAAACTTAGTTATAGCTTTACCTCTGACTGTTACAAAACTCTGACACTCCTCTCTTTCTCCTCACACAAACTTCACCATATCAACATGTACACACTTTTGTAATCCGATTATGTGGCACCTCCACCATACAAGTCCCTGTGTAAGTTGTTACTATAGAAACAAGAGCATATTAGAATGAGCACAATAATATAATCCTGAAATTTTCCTGGAGACCGCTATACCATCAGAGCTGCTGTTATTGAAATTTAATTTAACTCCTTCTGGCCAATCAGATTTGAGAATTCATTAGCACTTTAGTAAGAAATTCCATTAAAAAGACTCATAAGGAAAAGGCACATGTGAAACACCTAAGTCACACAGTTCCTCAGTGTTATTGTTCCTCAGGAGTGGGTCTGGGGAGGTCCGAGAGGCTACAAGTTCACTGTGGCAACCATCTTAGACCCCCCCTGTGGTTCTTCTAAATATAAAATTATATAACAAAATCCATTTCTGCAAAACCAGTTTTCACTGGAGCGCTGAACAATTTTTTATTTATTTTCTTTAGAGCAGGTGATATAACACACCAGGTCTTGCATTTCATTTATATTTACTTGTGTTGCATAATTTCAATCCCAAATTGGTATATGATCGTGAAAATAGATAAATGTCAATTATTTATCAAAGTACAACATACACATGATTTTCATGCAGCAAGTTTTCCTCTGAGTGAGAAGCGCAGCTCTTGGAGGAACGTGCCATTCTGTAAGATTTCCATCCGCTCACCCTTCGTTCAGATACAGTCACCATCATTCAGATACAGTGAGTCACCATCCCTTTATTCGCTGCATCAATCATTTTATTCAGTAATTAGTCATAATTAATAATATTGAGTTTAACGGCAACAGGCAGAGTTGCAACATCTGCACAAAATGTCATGTCACGTCCAATTTAACTATAGCAACAAAAATAATTTTAGAGTATGCAAAACTGTGAGTATCCACACACACACACACACGCACACACACACACACACACACACACTGGGGAATGTCTGTGCATACATTATTAACCTACAATGATGTATTATTTTTTAGATTTTTATCAGCCTATTGATTTTTTAAAGCAAGTATTATACAAAAAAGCTTCCAAAAACATTATAAAGTAACCGTATTCTGAAATCTTCCATTTCAAAATTCTAATTATTATGTAGTTTTTTCCGACTGAATGGTTTGTTTTGGGTCTGGAATTTTAGTGTATGAAGCGATAACCCCATTTTGTGTCTGTTGCTATCTCCGTTTCGATCATCTGAATGATTAGGATTAAAATGACAGGATGAAAAACATCAGTCTTACACTGAGTGATATATATGAGCAAAAAAAAACCAAACAACAAACAAACAAAAAAAAAGTGCACACACTGGACCTGATACTGAATGGGAGAGCTAAAAATTCTACTACTTATCAGTAACTCCACGTTGTGAATAATAGTAAGTCCGTGTTGCCTTTTTTCGGGTAATTTACTGGACTATAGTAGCTTAGTCCATTTACTTCTAGTTTCTCCAAGTGCATTTTGAAAAATCAGTGATTGGGACAGTAAACCAATTCATTTGTGTTTATTACTGCTATTGTATTTCACGTGCGTCTTCTCAATCACTGCTGATGACTTGTTATGGTTTGGACAGCGACACAGGCTTTTAAAAATTAGTTCAGTGAACATCTAAGGGGAAATCTAAAGGGCTCTTCACCAGATGTTATACCTTGAAACATACTAACAGACTGCCTGAATCTACAGTGTGGGCTAGAAAGAAATCATCTGCCATTCTGTGTATGTTTACTTACAGCCATTGTTGGTGCTTCTGTTCAAGCTTCCATGAAAGTCAAATATAATCTATGTTAAGCCATTTGTTAACAGCAAATAAGACGATGTGGATGCAAAAATTGAGCTTTATTTTTATTTTCCTTCAAAGTCAAACAGACTTAGCCTTGCTAGCTCATTTATACCAGCAGGCCCTGGATAAAGACCACAGGGATGAACTCCCTGAGCTCAAGACAAAGAATGGTTTATTTGTGGAGCCAAAAATGCTTCACTTGTCAGTTAGTGTCCTTGGATGTTTTGGTTTCCTTTCTGAAAGAGATATACATTAACTAAAGCTAAAAATTCTTTTGTTTGTTTTTAAATTATGTCACAGATAGCTGTATTAAGGTTATTTGTTCTTGATTAATAGCTAAGTGTCTTTTCACAGATGTTTTTTGTGTCTCTGAGTGATTGTTTAATTGTGTCGCTGCTTGTGAAAAGTGGCAGCACGCTGCAATTTATTGCTTCTAAGTGTTGAGAGACATACACACGCATACCCAGACACACACACACACACACACACACACGGAGTCTACAGCTGCATACATCACTCATTTCACACGGTTTAGACTAGTAGCTCAGAACAAATGAAACTATCAGAAATGTCTGAGCTGTAAATGTTCTGTGGCGGAACATCTCGGCTTATGTGTTATATTCGCTGCTTCTGTATGTAAGCTTTCTCTCATATTTCATATATTGTAAGGGTATATGCTGTTGGATTGCACTTACTCATTCTTCTTCAGTGAGAGGATCAACTGCTGGCCTTCTGCCTCTATCAATATCTGCAGTAAAGCTGGAGGACTCTGAGAAGAGACAAACAAAAATACATGACCTCATATTCCTTTTCTCCACAAGTCCTCTATACTTTAAATCCAAATCTACTTTAAAAGTTCCTCAACATGAATAAATCTGAAGATGGCAGATATTAGTATGAAGCCCTATGGAGCCAAAGGAAGTGTTTCAACTGACATTTTCCACAAGGGCATGTCAATGCTAAACGCTTTAGTATTGATGTACTTTAAGATCCCACATTTCACTTTTAGTAGCCCAATATAAGTCTGTCAAATGCTGCTTCAAACTTTTTGCCTTTGTCTACATCAAGTGACCCCTGGATGTACGAAAATGGGTGTCATTTATGACATTTTATTTTAACATTATTAAAATTTTTCAGTTTTCTAAGTAAATAAAAAAACATTTAAAGCAGTTTATTTCTAAGGCAATTTCTTATTGTACAAATCTCAAATTTGCCAAATAATGTACTTCGGCTCATTACATCCTATGTAGTTCCCATATATAGTGAATAGGAAACCATTTGGGATTCGGCCTAGCTGTGTGTGGGTTGGTGTAGACTTATAAAGATTTTGGGTAGCCGACCTTTAAAATCCAGCTAAATATCAGCATCAAGGGAATATTACTGTAATTATTATATTACCTCCTTTTTTTGCACAAGTAACATATGCTTAGTTTATTGCTATTACTAATGTTTGCTCTGGTTATTGCAGGATAATATTATTAGCTCATTAATATCTGAATGTGTTAAGTAATTGAATTTCTGAAGCAATGTAATAACTCTTTGAAGAGACAAATAACATAAGGGAATTATGCTGTTGCCGAGGACTAATATTAACTTCTGAAATCTTACAACGTGACTGGTAAGGAAGTGTTTACAATTTTTACACTGTACTCCACACAATAGAGCTTTTCCTGAGTTAATACAAGGCTAAATGTTAAAAGAACACAAATGGACCCTATAATAAGGAACAGTTCCAGCAAATTACAGTAATTAATAGAGATTTATCTCTTTCCCTTTCACAACCAACTCCACTTTTCTTTGTAGTGAGTTATGAGAAGCAGATAATAGAAAATACAGCAGGGGTTTAAACAGCCAGGGACCTGTTTAACTGTAAAATAAATTCCATGGACCCCCTCAGTACAGATTTATTTCATGAACATTATTTAAAAGTATTTAAAATGTGTTCCCGTGTATGATATTTTGTCTATTTATTCAAGCCACAGAGCTTTCAATTCCTGAACATTCAACTGACAAAACACATTAGGTCCAATGTGACATTATTTATAGACTTATCCAGTTTTTGAGTTAAGACTTTAATCTATGCAAGGGAATTGATAACTATAAGGGAATTGATAAAGCAATAATAAATACAAAAACTATGGTAATGGTGTGTTGTGATTTCCACCACTCTAACTAAATTTAAAAGCCACCGTCCTGGCTATGCCTCATGGTCCATGGTCCTACCATTATTTCTCAAGTATAATCAATTAAGTGTCTATTTATATTGATTTATAATTGCTTCTCTTTGAATCATCATTTTTAAGGTAAGCAAATGAAAGTGTAAAGTCTATATGTACGGCTTTAAAAGCATTATGATCTGTATGTAAGAATTCCTGCTTCCTGTTTCATATCAGCTTATTATGGGACACGTTTGAATTCGAAACTAGAAAGGTGACACATTGTCACATCTGCATTACATAGCATAAATGACCTCCTTCTCTCCACAATGTCTCGGCACAGCAGCCCAAAAAATAATTACCATGCATGCAACAGGGTCAATAACACAGCCTTCTTAAAATAGACTCACTCACTCACTGTTACAGATTATTTTAAATAAGGTTCACAGTGTAAAGATAGTAAAAAGGTAACGGAACACAAACAGATACTGTGCTATAAATAGATGTAAATACAGATCCAAATAGGAGGCGTACTACTCATTTTAAAAGAACGCTTCTGGTTGAGACTAAAGAAGTACATTGCGACTGGGATCCTGCAGGATTCAAAAAAAGTCTTGTGGAGGTTTTGTATTTTCATGCATGTGTTAGCAACCAGACAGATAGTATAACACTTGAGGGACAAACAATAACCATGTTGATTAACGTGAACATACAATGTTCATTTGTTCATCCTTAGTAACTGCCTGGTCAGTGTTGTGATTTAAATAAGACTACTAGTTTATATATCGGGAAATACAACCAACTAAATCCATTAGAAAATATTGTGAGCAGGTAAAATTAACTGCAGGAGCGAGGTGTAAAAAACAGTCCCATGCACATCTTAGATCACGCATTGAGATGAGACCAGTTATGAACTTGAGTGATGTAGCTGAGGTTGAGGAACTATCAGAGCCAAAATCTATACCCCATGTTGACATTTCTACTTCTGAGGGTATTTCTTCCAGTGTTTCCAGGGGCATAGTGGTGAAAACAAACAAACAAACAAACAAACACACAAACAAACAAACAAACCTTCTGATTTAGGCCACACCCACTTTGGGTTGAAATCCAAATACAGATACAGACATGGATATTTGGAGCACTAAAGCTATACAGATATAGACAGTGCCATTGCATAATAGACAGTATGTTATTTTTTCTTTATGGATGTCAGTGTAGTGTACGCTTTACTTACACATGGAAATGAAAAAAAAAAAACACAGTGACTGCAGAACTGAAGTTGTGCTGCTATGTGCAAATTATGTGCCTCACTGAGTTTGTGTGAGTTGAAACATTGATTAAAATTGAAGTGTAGCATTGAATCTGTGGCATGGTACATGTGACTAAAAATCATTTCAGAAATGTGCTTGGAACTGGCGTTAGGAGTTCTGTGCCACACACTCCACACACTGATAATATGTGCAGGAAAATGACATATACAGATTTATTGTAGAGCGAGAACTATACTGTACAAGAGAATAAGTACAGGGCTGTATAAAACAGAAGTGATGACAACAGTAGTCACGTTTACATGGACACTTTTTGTTTCAATCGGAATGAAATAAATCAGATTGATTAATCCGATCGCAGTGTTTACAAGAACGCTGAATAAATTAATCGGATTGATATGCGCGCTTACATGACAGAATCGGATTTGATCTTCTGACATGCGCACAGTGCACGAATATACGTTTCCCGCCGTTCCAACATGCAGATACTAGCAGCCGCTCTCTTGCCATTGCTTCTTTTTTTCGTTTTAAAAAGCAGACTTAACATTTGCCTATTTCAGCTTTGTGCAGTACTGCGTGTATTTATCAAGCAATTAAAACGCCCCTTCCCGAGCCCAGAACAAGGAGTCTGTGGATGAGGGTCCGAAGCAAGGACTGGTGGGACAACGTCGTTTTGCACCACTTCACAGACGAGGAGTGGAAAGAGAATTTTAGGATGACATGACAGTCATTTATGACACTATGCTCAATGGTGGAGGGGAACATGGCACCTGGTGAGGCGACGGTCAGAGCCCCAATACCGCTGACAATGCAAGTGGCAATTGTACTGTATAAACACAGCAGCTGTGCAGAATACCGTGTGATCTCCAATCAATTTGGCGATCATCCATAAGAGTACGGTCAAGAAATTCGTTTACATGTTCTGTAAGGGCATGTTGAGAGGGCCGATAAAGCAGCTGTCAGTCAGCCGTGCGTCATACGTCGTTACGTGATTTGTACGTCACTGCACATGCGCAGAAGTATCTGGTTTCATTTTCAACCCGATGAAGTGTTTACATGTCCTCTCCATCGGATTCGAAAAGGTTTAAACTACCCCTTAAGATCCGAAAGAAATTTTAATCGGTTTTGGCCAATTCATTCCCATTGACGTGTTTACATGTGACTTTTTAAATCTGATTGTTCTTCTAGTCCCATTATGATCGGATTATTAGTGTCCATGTAAACGCAGCTTGTGTTACATCAGATGGTAACTTTCTGACCAGTATCAGCAATGTGTGTACTGATGCCTTTATTAATGAAAAACATACATGTTCCGTATGAGAATCATTCATTCTATTTGTTCAGAAATTAAAAGCAATAATCACACACACATACATAGCCACTATAACAATTGTGCTGTTCTACGGTTTCAGATGGCTTTAGTTTTGCATTATTGATATGTCATACCATATAATTACTGGCACTAGCTGGTCTTATATTGGTCTTACCCTAGAGTCAAGCCAGCTGATTGAGTGTTGCTTTTTTCCATCCAGCAGCAGTGGTACCGTAGTCTCATACTGTTCCAGCTTCATGACCGCACTTTTCAAAAGCCTCCCTGTGAAAAGTACAGAAGAAATGCACCTAGGAGGTTTGCAGGAGAATAAATTGACATATAAAAGGCTTCAAAAATGGACTGGATGCCAGTCAAAACACTCTGCTAACATAAATCAAATCACTGAGGCTGAAATAAATTAATATCAGCATACTGGTACACAGTGAGAAGGATCACCCCCACATCCCCTACTGCAGAAAATGCAAACGCCCTCAACCTCAAAGCAAAATTACATTAAAAATTGATGAATGTGAAACAAAAAAGGATAGGCGCATATAGATGCACAAGCATACTTTTTCCACACATGCCTACCTTCCTAGTTTTTGATTCACTGCACCTCTGCTCTGACAAATAGCAAGCGATTTGTGTAATTGGATTAAGGAAAAAAGAGAACTATAGTTTTTTTTAAGTATATTTTTATTCACTGCCAGCTTTCCACATAAAATTCTCACAATCAGCAGATTGTGTAAATTTTCATATGGAAATATTACTGCAAACTTGGACTGTTTTTTTTTTTTTTTTTTTTTTTTTGCTATACTAGTACCTTGTTACTTCAGCCTAATCAAGATTTTCCTCTCGCTTCTTTGGGTAGTGCATTAAGTCCCAATAGGCTGCTCCAAACACCAAAACCATCCATTACAACATCCATTATGAATGAAAGAGGCACAAGCTACAGCATAATAGTGCAACAGCTCTGAGACTCAGAAAGCAAGCAAGGCAACCGAGTGCATTATTTTCAGCTCCTCAGAGCACTGCAAGCATCTTTCTCTCTGACACACAAACACAAAAACATATGTGCACAATTATTTCCTACAACTCTACGTTTTTTTCCTCTACCCTTTTTTCAAATCCCTAGTTGCTCTGCTTAAAGTCCAAAGAACATAATAATAATAATGATAATAATAATAATAATAATAATAATAATAATAATAATAATAATAATAACAACATCTGGACATTCAGTTTTGTCCAGTTATTTGATATGTTTTTCGCATTGTTATGCAAAGAGAACTCTTTCCTTTCCTTACGCCAAGACCTGGCTGCTGTTGACTAGAATTCCCAGAGGACATGTTATCAAATCAGATACATAAAATAAGGCTAAAGAAGGAGAACATGGCAGAAATGTATAACTGGAATATGGATTTTGATTTACCTTACCATTCATGATGCAATAATCTAATAAAAGGCAACTGCCACTGCAACTGTCCAGTACTAAAACTAAACAAGGTTGATGAAAACAGCCTTTTCAAACTAAAATCTATTATGTTTTCTGTAAATGATGAGCAGAAATTAGGTTCCTGCTTTCCTTTCCAAATGTTAGTTTACTCTAATGATAGAAACAGATGTTTCTGAAGTAGTAGGGATGCAGGGATCGAATAGAAGTAGTAGGGATGTAAGGATTGAATAGAAGTAGTAGGGATGTAGGAAATGAATAGAAGTAGTAGGGAGGTAAGGATCGAATAGAAGTAGTAGGGATGTAGGGATTGAATAGAAGTAGTAGAGATGCAGGGTTTGAAAAGAAGTAGAAGGGATGTAGGGTTTGAATAGAAATAGTAGAGATGCAGGGTTTGAAAAGAAGTAGAAGGGATGTAGGGATTGAATAGAAGTAGTAGGGATGTAGGGATTGAATAGAAGTAGTAGGGATGCAGGGTTTGAAAAGAAGTAGTAGGGATGTAGGGATTGAATAGAAGTAGTAGGGATGCAGGGATTGAATAGAAGTAGTAGGGATGCAGGGATTGAATAGAAGTAGTAGGGATGTAGGGATTGAATAGAAGTAGTAGGGATGTAGGGATTGAATAGAAGTAGAAGGGATGTAGGGATTGAATAGAAGTAGTAGGGATGTAGGGATTGAATAGAAGTAGTAGGGATGCAGGGATTGAATAGAAGTAGTAGGGATGTAGGGATTGAATAGAAGTAGTAGGGATGTAGGGATTGAATAGAAGTAGTAGGGATGCAGGGATTGAATAGAAGTAGTAGGGATGCAGGGATTGAATAGAAGTAGTAGGGATGTAGGGATTGAATAGAAGTAGTAGGGATGCAGGGATTGAATAGAAGTAGTAGGGATGTAGGGATTGAATAGAAGTAGTAGGGATGTAGGGTTTGAATAGAAGTAGTAGGGATGTAGGGATTGAATAGAAGTAGTAGGGATGTAGGGATTGAATAGAAGTAGTAGAGATGCAGGGTTTGAAAAGAAGTAGAAGGGATGTAGGGTTTGAATAGAAGTAGTAGGGAGATAGGGATTGAATAGAAGTAGTAGGGATGTAGGGATTGAATAGAAGTAGTAGAGATGCAGGGTTTGAAAAGAAGTAGAAGGGATGTAGGGATTGAATAGAAGTAGTAGGGATGTAGGGTTTGAATAGAAGTAGTAGGGATGTAGGGTTTGAATAGAAGTAGTAGGGATGTAGGGATTGAATAGAAGTAGTAGGGATGTAGGGATTGAATAGAAGTAGTAGAGATGCAGGGTTTGAAAAGAAGTAGAAGGGATGTAGGGTTTGAATAGAAGTAGTAGGGAGATAGGGATTGAATAGAAGTAGTAGGGATGTAGGGTTTGAATAGAAGTAGAAGGGATGTAGGGTTTGAATAGAAGTAGTAGTGAGGTCCTTCTGGCTAATTTTAATAGCTGAACATCTGTAAGCGTTAATGAACTCTTTATTCAGTTAACTACTAAAAATGAAGAGAAAAAATTAAAATGCTTAATAATAATAAGGTGCATTAATATGGTGCAATAAAGTATCATTTTCCCACTGAAGTTAAACATTGTTTCTGTCAGTAGCAGTGCTCGTGATAGTGATTTTTGGACAGATGTAATATAGAGAAATCATGAACAGAAATATGAAACAGGTGTTGGTTGATTCAGGAGTGAAAATCTCACTGGATTTATGAACCTCCAGCAGCATTGCATGTTATAATAATCTGATGTTTAATACAGATATTTTCTCATTATATTTACTAAACCAGGAATTAAAAAAACAGAAATAAATGCTTCACATGAGAGCCTGGTGTAAAATGAAAAGCAGAGCAGATGAGTCGTGCCATTCGTGCATCACTTCTGGTGTAAAACGGGTTTAATCTGCAAACCTGAGCTACCTGATATGTGTCCATTGTAGTATAAGACTTTTACTTGAGTTTTACTGAATGATGGTAGAAATGTATAATTTCTGCTTTGTCCTGCAAGTTTAAAATCTGATGGCGGAGTTTATATTTTGCTCATTTGGCTGACGCTGACAAAGCGACATACAAATAAGACAGGATACATCAGAGCAGTTGAGGGTTAAGGAAACAGCCTTCTGATCAATAGCGCAAAGCCTCAGCCACTGAGCCACAACTTCCCAGAGTAAAATCCACCCACTCCCAAGATGCAAAACGCACACCTCTAGCTTTCACACCAAAACTGCATGGCACTGCTCTCTGCATCATTATATTGCCTCATGCAATTTTTCTTTTTTTATATTTTTTCACTGACTTCATGTGGAAGTGATGCATAACCAATAACCAGTTAGTGATTTCAGTATTCAAACAACTGGCATCTTTATACTGAGGATGGTCCCCTACCCAAAAAACAGTGGTCAGTGGTGTACAAGTGGTGTACATGGAAACCAACAGGCTACAGTCAGTAATTGTGTACCTGCTACATCAACCTTTACTGTAGGTTTACCTGAAAATAATGGCCAAGTATAGCAACAAGGTAGATGTATTGTATAGACAATATATGACACATCATGTCTTGTTCAAATACACTATATGGCCAAAAGTTTGTTGACGTCCCCACATTACACCCATATGTGGTTCTTGCCCAAACTATTGTCACAAAGTTGAACGCACACAATTGTATAGAATGTCTCTGTATACTGTAGCATTATAGTTTCCCTTCACTGGAACTAAGAGGCCCAAATTTGTTCTAGCATGACCCTATGCACAAAGCAAGGTCCAGGAAGACATAGTTTGCCAAGGTTGGTGTGTAAGAACTCAAGTGGCCTGCACAGAGCCCTGAACTCAAACCTACTAAACACCTGCCTTCCAATTTGGGATCCAATTTGGGGTGAACTGGAACGTTGACTATGTGCCAGGTCTTCTCACCCAACATCAGTTCCTGACCTCAGTAATGCTCCCGTGGCTGAACGAGCACAATTCCCCACATCCACGCTCCAAAATCAAGGGGAAAGCCTTCCCAGATGAGAGGAAGTTATTATAACAGCAAAGGGGGACTAAATCTGGAAAGAGATCTTCAAAAAGTACATGTGGGTGTGATGGTCAGGGGTCTACAAACATATAGTGTATGTAGGCATATAGTGTATGTTGGAGCTCACAAACTAGGCATGGTTACCTGTTTTAAGCACCAGTATTTGAATATTGAAACCATTATAGTGTATTCATTGCACATCAAAAAGAAACCAGTGAGAAATATGGTGTTGAAAAAGAAAAGCCATGTCTGGCAATATCTGGATGCAGAGAGCAGCATCAGGATGTTAAAAAAAAAATCTTTTTCTTTTATTTTTACACTCATGTAGGCAGGAGTGGGCAGCCAGATATGCAGCTGAGGGACAAAACAAGGATAATACGTTTCTGATAATGCTCAGTACTCCATTAGAGCTCTCCATTAAAAGGCTTACACTACAGTGGACACAAATCAGGTAGCTCGGGCTATCAGGTTTGCAGATTAAGCCCATTGTACACCAGAAGCGCTTGCAGCACGTTGCAACTGTTCCCTGGCGCTTTTCATTTTACACCATATGCCACTGTCACATGGAAGATTCATGGAAGTGTTTTTACTCACTGGTTCATATAATGTGCATTAATCTGTACTGACCGTCAGATTAATGTAAACACGCACTGCCACTGTGATGACTTAAATTTCTAATGAATTCAATGAGATTTTTTAACTCTGCAGCACTCAGAACTTTCACAGTTTGAATTTTAATTGACATCATAGCACATGCTGCTATAGCAGAGCTAACCAGTGAAATATTGAGTGGATATTCATTAAACTTTTATATTATATTCAGTAATTTTTTGAGTGTTTTTTCACTCTTACACATGTACACTTGAATATCCATTCATCCAATCCATTAACTCAAATATTAAAATTAGACAGAAGGCACATTCCTAATGAGAACATGGTCACACAATTGTGTTGGATTAAAATTAAAAATGTGCAAAGAAGTAATTTAAAGTAATTTCTCTAGATTTTATATGAATGAACCATTTCGAACTTTTATTGTATGTGTGAATTATTATGAATTTTCAATTATGAGCCCAATTTCACACATACATTTTCACTCACACACAACCACTAATGTACATAGAGTCTAAGATTAGACAAGACCCTGAGAGGCAGCACTCATGAATACAAGGGCATGGAACATGAGTGGAAAAAACTGCTCATGCTATTTTAAGCTCCCACACACTCAGCACCTCAGCGCATTCAGCACGTCAGAATTTCTCGAGCTGAGCACACTCCCTGAATCCTGAGCCCACTCTAACCTCCACTGCCAGATTCTGTTAAGCCGCTTCCTATTCCCCATCGCTCTGCTCCCAGAGGCAGGAAGTGGGAAACTGCGCCCTACAGAGACATAACGAGGGGCTCTGAGGGCGAAAAAAAGGCCAGTCAGGGTATCATATGGCAGACTGCTGCAGGATATGTAGATTCCCTGGAGGAAAGACGAATGAAGGCTAAAAAGAGGGCTGTGGCTTGTGTGGAGTATCTCTGCTGTTCACTGTTACTGTTTACTTCTATCCTTTACAGTTCATCTACCTGTTTAAAAATAAAATTCTCTCTCACCACGCACATACACACACTGCATATATATATATATATATATATATATATATATATATATATATATATATATGTATTGCACACACACATGCAGGATTCAAACCCCCATCCCCGGAGGTGTGAGGCAACAGTGCTACTCACTTACCCAACATTAATAACAAAATTAATAATATTGTTATTGATATTTAAAATTAATAATATTAATGCATCTAATAATCTAATAATAATCTAATAATAATCATATACCTGCAGCTAAATCTAGCATTAACTTTAAAATCAGTAACCCAAAGGAAACTTTTTTGGCTACACACACACACACACACACACACACACACACACACACACACACACAAACAAAGAAATTACCCTACTTCCTGTGTGTTTTGAGGTTTGGTTATCCACCCTCATTTTGTCTCTTTGTTTATCTCTTTGTCATGTTTCCCTTAAGACTAGTAAATTCTGGTTTAGAGATTTTATAAATTTAAATTAAAATTTTTAAATTTTACAATATTTTGTGGATGACAAATATGTCCGAAGAATAAAATCCTTCAAGATAGAACTGAAATTTCTACACCATCATCTGACAAACTGGTGCGAGTGAGAGTATATGCATGTTTATTAACTGGAAATAATACATGCAGCTTGACTGTGAGACGAATGCAAGAGAAATGCTAGATCTTTGCTGCTCTCACCTTATTTATTTCTTTATTTCGACACACATGTACACATTAAGGAAAAAGAGTCCACTCTTTGGCAACTGTCTCTGTCCCCAAAGGCTTTTTGTACTTGACAGGAAGAGTGAGACGCTATGGTTATGTGTTGTGATGAACACTTCTATCATTAAGGAACAACAAAAGATATGATTGGTCAAAAGGACTTGTTTGAAAGCTGTGTACCTTTTAAATCACACAGTGAAAAAAACCCACTTTTGATGAGTGCTGGTTTATAACCCAAAAAATTAAATAAATAAATAAATAAATAAATATTTTTTTACTGCTAAACTGTGATGAGGTGTTGTGCAATCATATTTTTTCCATTAAGCCATGGATGTCTTTGACAAGATGTAATTTAAAGTATGTCTCTCTGTGCTAAGGCTGCAGGTCTCGAGTCCAGTCTCTGTATTGACTTAGAATTTTGGCATTTGTACGTGGACTTG
This sequence comes from Pangasianodon hypophthalmus, assembly GCF_027358585.1. Taxonomy (NCBI): domain Eukaryota; kingdom Metazoa; phylum Chordata; class Actinopteri; order Siluriformes; family Pangasiidae; genus Pangasianodon; species Pangasianodon hypophthalmus. Next base: position 19,481,011 of record NC_069719.1, on the reverse strand, counting down.
CCTCAAGCTTCAGCGTTGGTTTCTGTAAATATGGTCTTGGTCTTGACCAAGAGGTTGTGAAATTAATGTAGGTGTTGTATTTCCTTTCTGCATGCACAAAGTTTGACAAGAAGCAATTCCTTCTTCTAGAAACCATAGTCTAATGATTGGCGCAATGCACAAATGAAGCCAACTAGATGAAGTAAAGGCTTGACCTTGAAAAGTATTTGATGGTTTTCGGTCTTGCTTTCATTGGAAATCAATCTTGAACTGGTCTCCTGAAGACTCGGTCTTGACTCCATCTTGGCTAATCCTGGCCTTGGACTTATTTTGGGCTTGATGACTGCGGTCTTCACTACAGCCCTACTCTACACCAAATAACTCCTAAATTATTAAACAATATCTATGAACTTTCATGGCACTGTATCAATCACAGACCATTAAGGGTTAAAGCACCCAAACCCAGATTTGTGGCAAAACGGTTTAATGGTGGAAGGATATAAGCACTGGCACTGTGGAGAGTCGTGTAAGTATGTGGCAGGTGTGAGAAGAAAAACTTGAAAGTCATCCAGAATATCAGTGCTGGAGTGAAATTGGTGTGTGTGTATGCGTGTGTGTGTGTGTGTGTGTTTTAAAAACCCCATTATAACATGTACTTCAGTAAGTTGTGTAATCACAGAAGATCAATGTAGTTTCAACATTGTTGTTCCTAATGACTAAGTGCAGTGTGTTGGTCCAAGAGAACAAAGTGTATTAACATCTGAGAAACAACTTTTTCTTAAACTTTATCTTGGTAAATGATGCCTGGAGTCTCTTATTAGTCAATGTATCGTCCATGTATAGTTAAAGGTATGTAGTGATTAACCAGCAAATCAGATCAGTAAACCCAGTAACTGACAAATCAGTAACCCAAGGGTTCCCAAGACAAGAAGATTTCACGTTTGGGCTATTAGTTTTTTATTCATAGTTGTTTGGCAGACAGGTACTGTAGATTCAACAACCAGACAAAAAAATACACCTCAGTGCTGTAACTACAGCATGCGCTTCTGAATCTCACTGCCTGCTGCACTACACACATCAGCTGAGACCTGATCTGGCTGATGGTAAAAGGATTTTTACTAGGTGGAATAATTAGCGTGCACGGATGACAGGCCCATGTCAGATCTTTGCTGAATCAGGAACATGATGGCATGAGCAAAACAAAGAGCAGTACAAAGCTGTCACATAGCTCTCCAGCCAGTCAGCTTGTGGTTACAAAAGAAAAGAGAGAAAATAAAGAAAATTTCTACTTGCAATACAAGGACAGAGCACCAAACCTGATAGCCTAAACATTTGCCAAGGGCTGAAACACGATGTGCTTTTCGAAGAGTACAATAATCACATATGCATGTGTTTTTCTGAGTTTGTATTAATGCACTTAACTAGCTAGCCAGCTGGCCACACTTTATTACATTATGTTAGCTAACACTTTTTAGCCTTGTCACTTAGGCTTCTAGGCAATAAAACATGGGGCTGGGCAGCACAATGAACCTTTTACTTGCCTAGCTAATGAATTTATCATTTGTCCACCCCTGACAGACATACACTCAATGTATAGCTTGATTGGTAGATCATACGATGAGTTATACAGTAAACAATAGTTTTAAAGTCACCATGAAAAGTTGAAAAGCTAATAGTGCACGGGAAGATGCACAGCCATAAGTGCACTGAAGTTTACTGCTAGCATGGCTAACAAGCTACTACTGTAGAGCAAGACCCATCTCCGGGGGCGGGGCATACTATATATGGTTCTAGAGAGAATTTAATTGCAAATTGTGACAAGTTAAAAATCATCATCAAAAATGTTTGATTATTTTCTCAGAAGTGATGCAGTATGAAAGTAATATACAGTATAATATAGATTATCTCCAAAACTTCTTTTCAAATAAACTATCATATTATTGTCCATAACACTAAAGGACAGAGAAACAGCAATGTTGATTTCAGGGGCGCTTTAAGTGAGCTATTAAAGGCTGCTAGACTCATTTAATGAGAATACATTAGTCTGCAAAGTAACTATGTAAGGCTACAGAAAAGCACCTTACTGTCCATTACACTAGCATAATGATAATTTTAACTATCATCTTACAGGCAGTGTTTTATATAGGTGTGCATCTCTGTACACATGTATATGTGTTTATACTGTACGTGTGTGTGTGCAACTTGGTGTAAATGACTTCACTGTGTGAAAATCTTTCATCTATAAAAAGACATTTCTTCAGATTTCTTGGAAATGGGATATGCATGATTGCTCTCATCTGTTCTTCTGGAGCATTTGGGAATTACTGTGTAAACCACCCAGAACATTTTCCCATAGGTTATTAGTAATATTTAAGACAGCAGGCCCTTATGCTTTGCTACATATCCTTGTTCTTATTCGACACAAATAGATACTTTAAACAAAAAGTTTACATTTGAGTCACCACTTACGTTCATTTGTTGGCTGTGGGATGTATATAGGATGTTGGTGTGTAGTAATGCATTTTGTATACAGACACTTCTGTTAATAGTAGAACACTCCTTCTATCTGTGAATGGAGTTATAACACACACACACACACACACACACACATACAGTATATGTTTGTATATATATGTTTGTTTTTTTTCCAGATTACGACAGCCTACAACCTTTATAACAGCACCATATCCAGGAGGGCCATCAAATATTTCAGTCAAACACAGAAAATACTTCATTTAATATCAGCACATTTTTTACACTGCCACACTGCAGGATATTATTGTCGGATATTGCAAAGAGTACGTGATATGCTTTAAAATAATGTGTCTGTGCAGATATCTGTTCAAAATACAGAATCTAAAAACAAATTGTTTTGCAGGATATGGAAGAAAAGTGTGATATGCGTTAACTTGTTAAATAATGCGATATGCAGTTTGGTAATGCTATAAGTGTAAAAAAAACAATTTAAATTATATTTATATATTCAAAAACTGAAAATGACATAACCAATATACATGCTTCATGTTCTTTTGAGGAAAAGGAAGCGTTCTCTGCTATCTGCGTCGCCCTGAAACTTAGATTTTTCGTAACTTTTTGAAGTATTAAAATACATTCAGTTTGTGATATGCATATCACGATATACACATTTGCAATATATCTTGATATATTGTGCGGCCCTACCATGCTCCTTGAGAAAATTTAATGAATATATATGTGTTTCTTTTTACTGATATTCTGGCTCTGTGTTTGTATTTTTCAGTGTTTGTCTCTGCAGCATTCACTTTCCTTTCAATCTAATGGTGCTTTCAACTCGGAAGTGGGAATTTTACAAAAATTTTCAAGCTTGGCAAGCTCGAGCTACAAAGTGGGAAAAAACATGTATGCATCCAAGAAAGTGTGTTTTGTTAGCAACAAGCTAACCAGCTAACAGCTAACTAGTGATCATGAGTTTATGATGTATTTGTTTTCTCAAAACAGCGAACTGTATGGCCAGTGTTATAGATTTAACTAATGTGTCTATGTTGACTGATCTAATGTAAATACTACTATATGCTCATTTAAAGTAGTGAAGTGATCCTTTATTTACTATTGACCGTGTGAGCGGCGTTGCTGACGTGATGTCACATGCCGAACTTGGGGCTGAGGAGACCTTCCTGACATTCCGATTTGGAATTCGGAATTGAGGGGACGTCATCTTTTTTTTTTTTTTTCATAGTGGGAAGTCAAAAATTCTGAGTTACAAGATTTAGTCGAATGCAGCATATTAGCTAACATTATCTTTTTTGGATGTTTTCAAATGTGCGTGTGTGTTTTCGCTCTGCTGTACTATAATGAAGTTACACTCAATCCACAGTGTGCAATTTGAGTGGCATTATTACTTTCAACCTTTAAGTCATTCTGTCATTGCAGTCATTTTATTACTATTATTATTATTTATTTTATTTATTTATTTTTTTTACACTGCTGCTCTTCGGAGAGTTCAGGTTTTTAAAGTAGGACTGGAACACATTTGCTATCCCATAGCACTTTAAGAAGTGACCACTCAGCACTTAAGTCACTTTCTTTCTCTACAGGACAAATGGTTAATAGGTGTGTGTGTGTGTGCTTAAAGAAGAGAGATGGAGTGTGTGTGTGAGGCAGACAGAGATGGAGTGTGTCAGTAAGTAGCCAGCACATGAATAGCTGTGCATTGTGCTATGCTACAGTATAAAGTACACTTCATGAAAGTTAATATTTTTCATGCTATTATAACAAAATGTGAAAAATAGAGAATTCCAGAAACAAGCAAGCAGGCAAACAAACAAACAAAAAAACATTATTCATTACTAAATGAATTAGCCTTCCTCTTATTTGCAATGGTTGGAATTTGGGATGCTTTGGGCATAAGACTAAGCTCAGAGCACTGCAGAAGATCAGATCAAGAGGTTTTTAGGGTGGAGATGCATTTTGTGCTAGCTGACATACTAAATACTTTAACCTATAGAGCAGTGGTGTAGCCAGAGTGGGGGAAGGAGTAAATATAATGGGGAAAACATCCATCCATCCATCTATTCTCTGTACCACTTATCCTGCACAGGGTCACAGGGATCCTGAAGCCTATCCCAGAGAACTCGAGGCACAATGCTGGGGACACCCTGGACGGCGTGCCAACCCATCGCAGGGCACGATCACACACACTCTCACACTCACACACCCATTCACACACTACAGACAATTTAGAGATGCTAATCAACCTACAACGCATGTCTTTGGACTGGGGGAGGAAACCCCTGAAGCATGGGGAGATCATGCAATCTCCATGCACACAGAGTGGAGGTGGGAATCGAACCCCCAACATGGGGAATGAATAAATACACTAAATAAAATCACTGCACTATCTATTCAGTTATATCGTTAAATGCAACATGCTCATGTGTTTAGGCTGGAAGCCAGACAGTAGTAGGAGCCATGATAACACCGGTTTGCTGTATAATCATTTAAGGCTTGATCTGCCATCAACATGATCTTGCCATATTAACACATCGCCATAACTTACCTTATTGACAGTTCTACTGAAAATGATTATATTACTATGCTAGTTATGATAGTTTGTTTTGTAAAAGCAGATCTGTCTCTCATTTTCTTCTCCTGCATTAAATTTCCAGTATTTCATTACTGGTCATTTTGGTGTCCCTGAGCTCAGAGTGAAGCTAGTTGGATAGTAGCTTTCAGAGGGAAATGAAAACTGCAAGATCCTGATAGTTAATCATGTTAATCTCATTGTAGCAGCTGGCAGCCCATACAATGTGATTGAACAATGAAGGGACTGTTCATTTGACATTCGTTAATCCTAGTGATGACTTTTTATGAATGTCATTATAGCTCAGTTACAGTGTTTTCTGACACGTATATAATCAACTGTGTTTTATGTGTGTTATGTTAACCACCTGTGGTGGAACTCTCAATAAATATTTAGATTGGGTTGAAACCCCAAAAACTGTCTCTGCTATAGAGCGACTGTATTTTATTTTATTCTCAGTTATCTTCTTTGTTTAGGGCATAGCACCATTGCTTCTTTTATTTTAAATATTAAAGATGGTTCTTTCAAGTAGACAACAAAGAAAAGAAAATAAGGACCCAGGCAAGTGTCATCATACATGGGCTTTGTGTTTGGTTGTCTATGTTTTATGCATTATACATCTCTCGTGTTTGTTTCTCTAAAGAACCGTTATGTGCTGTTGCGTACTGTTTATGACAATGTAGTATGCATCTGATGATTAACGTCTGTAAGTCTGTACGCATGTGATTTTCAGAGTGTCATGCTTTCCATGGACTAGACAGATGTGGTGAACCCGAGAGACAGATGTGGAAAACCAAACCTGTTTTTCTTCTCTAGTGCTTGATCTCTCCCACTGCATGAGTGTGGAAGTTTTACGACGCTGTTTTGGAAAAATGAATAGATATTGAGGAACAAATTGGTTGAGGAATCCAACTGATTTGTAATGATTTTGCTTTTTAATTTAAAGATCCTGTTCTGGTTCAGCCTGTGGTTCTGCTCTGACACCATTTCTCCGTCTCTGGGTTTCAAAATATGTAGTAGCTGTAACAGCTGTGACAGTTTAAGTTGTGTAACTGACAAAATCATAAAGTACAATTTTTGTGTTCTGTTTACTCAAGGTAAATAATATATCTATCTATCTATCTATCTATCTATCTTCTGCATTTGTATTATAACTGAACTTTGGCCACTGCATTCAGGCAAACGAAAAGACCAGAAGTTTATTGTCACATATTTAAATTAATGAAGTGAATGAAAATTTAACGCATCCTTTGGGTAGTTTCTTTCCTTGCAAAAGGCTTGTAACCCCTTTTTATGTAAGGAATAAAACACTTCCAAATATGCTGTTATGAACACCATGTAATGCCTTTTAGCCATTTATGGTTACATTTAATGTTGTGGAACGAACAAGACAAGATAGTTCCTGTTATCACATATGTGAAGGTATAAACAGCAAAAGACTTTTTTCTCTCTCTCTTGAAGTTAATAAGAAAAAAATACAGCTTTTCATTATATGAAAGCCCAAACTCCTCTGTCCTAAGGTTTTTTTTCTATGGTGGAAAGTGTACTCTCTGTTACAAAGCACTGACACTGGAGATGCCGTCCACAACTGTTAAATCAATGTCTGCTTACAGAAAGCTTCACCATATCAACAATTATACGTTTTTCTTTAACAATATATTAAACAACACATTTTGTTAATCCATTTATTATTAGCCTTAGATTATGTAGAGTCCGCCATGCAAGTCTCTGAATTAGCTGTTGCTATAGAAATGATAACGTATTAAAACAGCGCATCGATATAAACCTGTGATTTGAATTACAACCGCCATTATTGCCAGAACGGTTGTTATAAAAAAATTATACAACAGTTAGTTCCAGTCTACTAATTTGATTGGTCAGGTGGCATTCCATGAGTGCCTATATTTAGTATAACCGCACTGGGATGTTTCACGGTGTGTATCACTCCAGTCGTCTGTGTTCAGCACATAAAATTCCACTTCCTAGTTCGAAACAGTTGCTACAATAGAGTTAGTGACATCATCAGCGGACATGGCAAATGATACATTTTTCATGAATATAAGTTTTGACTTAAAATATGAAAGCTCATCAGATGAAGATGAAAAGGAAGAAGGGAAGCTAATTTTACCGGAAGCTCCTTCAACAAATCCATGTGAGCTAGCTAGCGAGTTAGCCGACGTGCTATAAAGTGAGTGTGGCTTCTTTGGGATCTATTTCCGCTAGCAGAGCAAAAATAAACCAAACATTTGGCCATATTGTGTCCAAAATGTCACTTACTTGATATTAATTTCTTGTTTATAGAACGGCTGTATAAAAACAGTATCACACTCCCAATTGTGCTGTCGTACTGAATATCGGAACGGCTGTGAATAGCTACAGCACTCAGCCTTCGCCTTCGTGTCTACGCCGAATCACAGCTGTGCCGATATTAAGTATAAGTATATTATTTAATCATCAGGTTTGAGGTTTCAACAGCACTGTGGTATAAATTTTATTGGGATCGCGTTACTCTTTGAGATTTTTTTTTCTGGATCAAAAACACAATCAATTTCATTTTGTGGCATTTGTGATATTGGTCTGGGATGGTGACATCAGTGCCTGTGTTTAAGCTGTTGCTTATGGCTTTCGATTTTCTGTGTAATATCTCTCTATCATTCTGAATGGACTCCTGGTGTTAATCGATCCTGCTTTCCACACATAACATAACAGATAGAAGCTTTCATATGCTCATTGATTCAAACACAAACAACTGATGTGTAGCTAGGATTTTGTTGAAACTCTTTTTGTGGTGTTTTTTTATCTGTTTGTCTGTGCATTTATAATATTGGTACAAGTAGTAAAGACTGCTGTTACGATTTAAATGGGTGCTCTTACAAAAAATAAATAATAATTGAACACTTAAGTAGTTAAAATAGACCACTCTATATAAAGGTTTAGAACAGAGACTCTGTGAGTAAAAGCCCTCTTCAAGCTGTGTCCCCATGCTCTAATCCAGGTACCCTGGTGTATCAATTTCTAATCCCAGAGCAAAGCACATCAGCAAATCAACTACATATCTGCAAAGCAAGCACAGAGAAAATAATGCTAGTGCTGGCTTCAAAATAGTTAATGATTTACTTCAATAATTTAGTTACTAGGGGTTGGGGGTTCTAATCCCACCTCTGCCTTGTGTGCACAGAGTTTGCATGTTCTCCCCATGTTTCAGGGGTTTCCTCTGGGTACCCCGGTTTCCTCCCCAGTCCAAAGACATACGTTGTAGGCTGACTGGCATTTTCAAATTGTCCATAGTGTGTGTGGTGTGTGACTGCGCCCTGCGATGGGTTGCCCCCCATCCAGGGTGTCCCCTGCCTTGTACCCAGAGTCCCCTGGAATAGGCTCCAGGCTCTCCATGACGCTGTGTAGGATAAGCGGTACAAAGAATAGATAGAATACAAAGAATAGGATTTAGCAAGTCACTTGTATGTTTGAATGAGTTTGATGGTGATTCACTAGATTTTTAAAAAGGGACCTTTAGCAATTTTTACTTAAACTTGCTTGATGATAACAATTTTGGGTGGCTTGTTAACCAGCAAGCTTCAAAGATTGGCCAGTTTGGGGTTTTAGACAGAAAATGTACAGTAAGAATGAACACTCTTCTCCATTATGGATTAAAAAAACCAACAACGCCAACAAAAAAACACAAGAGGACTACACAGGCAGCTCCACTAGAGCTTTGATAGCAGACATGACTGGAATAAATTGGAATTACAATCAATACTATGACAAAAATAAACACACGGAGCTAGGTGTCAGTTCAGTTAGAGATGCAGGTTTTACTCTACTCTGCTCGCAGTTTTATCTTGTCTGACAGTACAGAACAAGCGTATGTTATCTTTGTTTGCTCTTGCTGCAAAAGTACAGTGATGGAACTGGGAGACAAACTTTACACACGCTCCCACAACACAACTCACACTAGCTACTTGCTTAATAAATGCAAGTTGAAGACAGGGATCATGTTGCTTGAGTTGTCGTCGGTGTATGCACTAACCTTCTGAGTGATGTAGCGCTTGAAATTTTAGCCTGTAAATCAATGCTCATGATTCCCTCAGTGCTAGTGTGTTTAACGGTAAGTCATTATGTTGTTGTTAGGTCATTAGTGGAATCCAGGAGATCACGACTACATACAGTTTCTTCTAGATAGACTTGTGCATTTTTTTCACTGCACACATACGCTACATATTTTTCAGATTTGTTCTGTCACCTCACAGCTCCAGGATCACTGGTTCAATCCAGAGCTCGGGTTACTGTCTGTGGTGAGTTTCACATGTTCTCCCAGTGTCCAAGTGGGTTTCCACTGGGTTCTCCAGTTTCCTCCTACTGTCCAAAAACATGCATGGATGCAGAGTGGCCATGCTAAAATGCCCCTACTTTGGTAGTGTGTGAATGTGTGTGTGTGTGTGTGTGTGTGTGTGTGTGAATGGTGCCCTGAGATGGTTTGACGTGACATTCAGGATGAATTCTTCCACCTTCCACCCAGTGTTACTGGGATTGGAATCTATAGAGACCAGATCAGAATAAAGCAGTTACTGAAGCTGAATGAATGAATGAATGAATGAATGAATATTTACTCTGATGTCAGGTTTTCTAGTGTTTGGCAAATTAATGTACTCATTTAACAAGGTTTAAAGGTAGCAAGTTCAACATCACACAGAGCTAGCAAAAGAGGTGATCCTCATCATTCTGTTCATTTAATTAGATGTGTTTTAGGTGTATGTTAACCTCCAGAACAATAACTTGGAGTTGCGTAACTCCAACGACATGTACTCATATTCTTCCATAACATGTGCACAACTAGATATTTTTTAAATTCCAAATTACATATATAGTATTATGTAAACAAATAGTAAGCTTAATTCAGATAGCTGAATTGACATCATATTGACATTCTATAGGTAATTTATGATGTGTTAATATGTATTAACCCTTTTAAGGTCTCATCTTCTTATTCAGTTATTCATATTACAGAATATTATTCTGTAAGTACTATAAATTCAGCATTATATTGAAATTAGCAGAAAAAATTATGTTGTTACAAGAGTGAAGAGCATGACTTGCTGACAGGTTGGCCACAACAAAAAGACCTACAGTGTCAGACTGTCTAAAATTTACAGGCAAAATGTTGCTTATACAATAAAAGACATCAACTGTTGAAAATTATAGACAGCAATGCCATGAAACCATCAGTTATAACAAATTACTTGGTAATGCTTCCATAAGGATTAGTCTAATAATTTTGACATGGTGTTGTTTTCCTTCTTTCACCAAGTTTTGACCAGTATAATAATAACTTATTGTGCATTAAAATACCATATGCCTGGAATGAAGAATAACAGTTTTGCTGCCGCTCTTGTTACATACACACATGAATGTCACGTCACTACATGTCACATTTGATGCATGCAATCAAAAGCACAGGCACACACACCGTCATACCATTACTGCCTGCAAGGTAACACAAGGCAGAACATAAAATAAGATGGAATACAATAGAAAAATAAAAACGAAACAGTTGGCACCTTGACTGGTCACTTCAATCATTATGCAATGAAATTATAGTGACGACCCATTCTACACCCCTCTAAAAAATAATAATACAGTCATAGTGCATCATTTTCTAAGCAGTTACTGAAATTAAAAAGAAAATCCAAAATCCTGACAGCCCTATTCTTTGGAACTAAATGCATCTCTCCTTTGTTTTTAAAGTCCTACTTCCTGACAATGTCTTACACCACAACAGATTAAGAGAATGAAGAGCCTGGAGAGCTTTGATTGAAAACCAATGCCTTGCTTGCTTTTCTCCTTGACAGGTAGTTATTTTGATTTCGAGGCTCTGGTATACTTATTATCCTCTCAAACTATAAACTTATAATGTACACAAAAAAGTTAGCTAGACAAAAACCAACACCAGACATTTGTTTGGATATAGCTTAATAAAGCACCAATAACAACAACGACACTTGATCCAACCAAGCACGTATGCTATAGTTTATACATAGATTTTATAATAGATTCTATAATAATAACTATAATTTACCATATATAGTTTATAGTAGATTTTACTATAAACCCAATCACAACAGTGGGACAAAAAATAATTAACGCTGTGAAAACGGATACGAGATTCTCGCCAGATCAGTTTCTCAACATGTAAAAGTGTAAACATTGAAAGGAATGGTGACATCGTACTGCTGACATTGTAAAGTTTACTGCCTCAAAACCCAAGTTAACTAGGTAAATTGTTCACTAGCATGGTTGTGGTGGTGCTACTGTTTTCAATCAAGTAGCTAGGAATAATAAATTATTTTATAGCTTGAAGTAGTTGTGAATTGCAAATGACATTATTGACAACAACTTGAGTGAAAAGTAGAATCATTGGAATATTTATATGAATTTCAGAGTATCTTAGTATGTATTATGTCCCCTTTTTTTGCTTTAATGACAGTGTGCACTCGAGCTGGCATGGACTCCACAAGTTTGTGCAAAACCTTATGATCCATTTTAGATCAAATCCATTAATAGAAGAGATTAGACATGAGAAATATCTGACCTTTTGTACAAAGCAGTTACCATGGTCAATATCACAAATTGCTTACATTTAAATAGGGACCTAGAAATAGTGCAGAATCTTGAATATTAAAAATTAAAGATATTGAACATTCACTCTTTTTTTGTTTTAAATACTTCAAAATTCTAAAATGTTCTGTTTATGTACAATTTTAAATTAAAAAAAAAATTCCAGATTTTCAATGTGGCCTCAGGCGTTTGGGCCCCACTGTGTGTGTGTGTATATATATGTATGTGTGTATATCCACCGATCAGTCATAACATTAAAACCACTGACAGGTGAAGTGAATAACATTGATTATCTCATTACAAAGGCACCGGTCAAGGGGTGGGATATATTAGGCAGCAAGTGAACAGTTGCCAATCCACCCATGTTCTTGGGTAGTGGGAGGAATCCAGAGAACCCGGAGGAAACCCACGTGGTAACACTACCCACTGCAGCACACTAATAATAATGCAATAATAATAATAATAATAATAATAATAATAATAATAATATGTTCTAAGCTGAATAACACTGACCAGTCAAGACTTGGAAGGCAAGTTGTTCTTGTCTGAGCATCAATGGCAGAGGTTCTCCCCAAAGACATGGACAAAAATGTTAATTACAGCAGTTATAGTTATTATCCTAAACTGTACGACCCCAAATGGTTAAAAGAAAAATAGAGCAGGAAGCTAATGCGCCGTCAGCAAGTTTGCCGTCATTGGTTTACTCTTGGTTAGCAGTGATTTAAACTTGCATAATCATTTTATTTCAGCCCAACATGGACATTATCAACACAACAAGCTCTGACCGTAACATATTAAAGGATTGTGCACACAGATGAGACTGCACATTAAAATAAAACAGGTGAAATATTTAAGTGAAACAAATGTTTTTGTGTATGTGTGTGTGAGTGTGTGACAGACATGAATGGCAAAGCCACTGTGAGGTAATGCACACAACTGCAGAGTACTCCTGCAACCATTTAACACACACACACACACACACACAGTCATGCACAGGGAGGTCGGTCGCAAGTGGAGTAATGCTCTACTCTGGGTCATGTTACCACACCCTTCCAAAATATCATTCCTGAAACCCCTGAAGCATAACACACACACACACACACACACAAACACACACACACACACACCTGTACAAACTCATTCAGCACAGGAAATATGGACTAAAGACTAATTTCCACCTGTTTTGCCACAGAACGTAGGTGTTAAAACAGTCTGGATTTGGATGCCTGCAGGCTCCACACACTTGGGAAAGCATGAACAAAATTCCAGTATAAAAGATCAAAATTTGCACCTCCTCATCAGACGCATACACACACATACACATACACACACACCACGCAATAGCCTGGCTGGACTCTTTCATGTTGTGTGTTCGTGTTTTCATGTGTCTCTTGATGTGTTCCTATGAGAATGAAGGATGTCCATAATGACGTACAATGTTATTTCATTTACATCCAGAAAAAAAGCAGTGATCAAATTTAAAGGTGACAGAGAAATGACTGTTAGAGTATATTATTTATCATCTAATATTTCTTTAACAAAACAGGAAATAAATAATATTGCCAAATATATAAAATAATAAATTAATATAATTCATGTAAATTCACGTAAAGCTTTCATTTATTATCAAATAAAATTAGTCTACTAATATATTTATTTTAATATTTGTCTTCTTTGTATGATATCCTAGTAATCTGATATTAATTCTCATAATATTGAAATATTTTTATTGTCCTTTTTTTATTTGTCAGTTGATTGATTGATTGATTGATTGATTGATTGGTTTAAAAGGACAGCCAAGACACAGTTGAAAAAAATTCCTGCCTTGCTTGCACTATTTATCTGGCAACCTCAGAGGTGTGAACTGCACATGGGGTAATTTGAATAACCTGAGGATCACCCAGTAAAGAAATCTAATTAAGCAACTTTCAATTAGAAAAATTACCATGAAGATGGAAATACAGTTTAATCAGTATTTTTAAATAAAACAGTGGTGCAAAGCCCATCTGATTATTCCCTGATACTAACCATGAAACCGTGACAAACCCTGCTGAATAAAATATGTCATGAGTCCGAGCTTTTACATGGCAGCATGTACATACAGTCAAGTCCATAAATATTTAAACATTGACAAAGCTCTTGTTATTTTAGCAGTCTTCCACAGTATATATTAGAGGTGAAATTAAATAATGAATATAAGCTCAAAATGCAGACCTTCAGCTTTAAGTTGAGGATGTTTACATCCAGACTGGGTGAATGGTGCAGGAATTACAGCACTTTAAAAAAAAAAAAAAAAAAAGTAATTGGACAATTGGCTGCTTAGCTGTTCCATGGCCAGCTAAAACAGGCCCAGATAAGACTTTGCTAAAAAAAACAACTAAAACAAGCTTGTATGTATGGACAGATGAAACAATGATCAACTTGTACTATAATGATGGGAAGAGAGGATTATGGAGAAGGGAAGGAACTGCTCATGAGCTGAAGCATACCATCTCATCTTATGGCGTGGGCATGTATGGCTGCCAGTGGAACTGGTTCCTGTGCATGTATTGATGATGTTACTGCTGACCAAAGCAGCAGGATGAATTCTATGTTATCTGCTCAGATTCAGCCAAATGCTTCAAAACCCTTTGGATGGTGCTTTAGAGTGCAGATGGACAATGACCAAAGCATACTTTGAAAGCAACACAAGACTTTTTTAGGGCAAAGAAGTGGAATATTCTGCACTGGCCAAGTCACTCACCTGACCTGAATCCAACTGAGCATGCATTTCATTGCTGAAGGCAAAACACCTCAAGAACAAGCAGGAAGTGAAGACAGCTGCAGTAAAGGCCTGACAGAGCATTACCAGGGAGTAAAACCTAGCGTCTGGTGATGTCTATGGTTTCCAGACTTCAGGCAGTCATTTTCTGCAGAGGATTTCCAACCAAGTATTAAAAATGACAATTTAATTTATGGTTGTCAGTTTGTCCAATTACTTTTGTTCCCTTAAAAAGGAGGAATACCACCCAATTTGGATGTAAAGCATGTTGAACTCATATTCATTATTCATTATTTAATTCAACTCAAATATACTGTGTTAGACAGCTAAAATAACAACAACAATAAAATAATTATATCAGTGTCCAAATGTTTACAGCCCTGACAGGATACACTATTAATTCAGAAAATGACTGATGTTGCTAATGTCATGCCAAAATATATTAGTTCAGTACAAGATCATTTTTCTATTAAAAGACACACACACACACACACACACACACACACACACACTGCAGTGCTTTCAGGGTGACAGAGGGTGATAAATGACTATGAAGACCAAAAGACAGTTGCTATACAACATTCCCTGCTGGGAATCAGGTGTCAATGACAAGTGGTTAAATACAGACAGAACACACACACACACACACACACACAATTCAACTAAACACTTATATACATAAGTAACATCCTCCCAACATTCTAAAGGAGGCAGGTAACCAATCTGCTTGTCCATTTCCATTTCACAGATAGCATCAGCATACTCCTTATAGACAGCGCCCCAGAGGTAACAGCGCAGATCGCCATGCTGGCCATATCGTGGCTCCTGCTCTGATTGAGTCATGTTCTGTGCTATCTTTAAGGATTTAGCCCTTTTTCTTTACTTTTGTTCAGACATCAGTATAAGTATTACATACACCTATGACCTAATCTTGGCTTCATTTCGCTGTGTATTAGCGAGCCTTGCTCACTAATTAAATGCTGCTTGTTTCTCTTTTTTGGTATTGTTCTCTTTGCTGGCAGTTTGACCCTTCTACATGACTCATTTCTGTATTTTGGCTTTTGGATTTCAATAAGCATTCACGTTCCTCCAACTGACTCATGTTCTTAACAAAGAAGACCTTTTACAGTTTTTAATATTTCTGAAGAACAGAGAGTCTCTGATTTGTTTAGTTTTAAATAATACACACACACACACATTGATGATAAACTCATGAGTTACATGAGAAACGTCTGACAGCCCTACTATGTCTGGAGTATATTAGCACTCATAATGAGTCTCTCTCTCTCTCTCTCTCTCTCTCTCTCTCTCTCTCTCTCTGGGATCTGACAGAGCAGTGCAGAGTCTTGACTTGTCAAAATACAGAGTCCTCTCACAACCACAACATAACGCAGTGCCAATATTTTGCCAGGGTTAAATTAAGCTTTCATGCACTACATATAATTATAGATACAATCATCATACAAATCTGAGGTATAATCAGAGATCGTATCACCCAGCTCTGATTTAATACAAGTAGCTGGCATTCACCAATGTTACCTGGTATTTCAGGTATTTATTCATATCCATTACCAAAGACTCACACAAGAACTCATAACCTTTAGACAGCTTTGTAAGATCCAGGCTGTGGCTTTAATGCTCTTTAAAATATTGAGTTAATTTTGTGCTGATAATTAAACCAAGGATCTGCACAATCTAAATATAGTTGTTTTGAATACAAAAAAATTTGAAATAAATCAAATTTTCTGCAATGTTAATTTGTTGTAAAATGATCCTGGATGTTAGAATGGTGCTGTAAAAATTGAACAAACAAACAAAGAAACAAACAAACAAGCAAACAAACAAATAAATAATTCTCCCTCAATAGTCACTTTCATTCTGCAAATTCTGTTTAAGAATTTTAGTGATTTTTTTTTTTCTTTCAGAATTCATTTGCTTCTGACTTAAAATTTCCAAGGAAAAATTATCTATCCTATTACAGGATCCAATATCCAATGTTTTCTCTAATATTTGATTCATCATTTTTTGCTCGTTTCGGCCCACACAACTTGTGGGTAATTATTTTTATCATTTCTGATTCCATTTTGACCTGTACCTGTCGTATTAAAAAAAAAAATAAATCAAAGGTGTTTCTCCATCGCCTCTGTTTCATTAGATAGAGATTAAGGGAGATTTAGACTTGGTGAATATAACCTTATATTCATTTTATCTATCTATCTATCTATCTATCTATCTTAATAAAGGCACACCAAATAAATGTTTATTGGTCAATTTTTGTAGTAACAAACAGGAACAATGATCCGGGTATAAAGTACTGTGGTCCATATCAATCCTACCAATCCAGTGTGCTTTGGACATAATGTTCAAATAGTGGACCTAGAAAATCTGTCAAAAGTTACTGCATACTTTATCATTAATAAAAGCTCTGGGGAAAAAAACACACACACGCACACACAGACCTGTTTTTTTTTTTAACACTGATAAGTTGTCATATGTATGAGAATCAATATCCAGTGCACTGATTCACATAAACTACATGGAATCACTCATATGCAGTGATATAGGAGAGTAAAATGAAACTTAAAATGTGAGTGTTCCTTGAAGGTGAACCTACTCAGCATGGTGCTATGCCCAGTATGCACCCTGTGGTACTATTTAGACAGAACAGTAGTCATCAGATCCTCAGACCAACTGTTCATTTTTTCATGGAGGAAAGACACAGGGGAGTCTCCTGGCTAAACAGAAACTGGCCCACTGGGTGAGGACGTCATCACCGTGACCTACAGGCAGGTCAGACGCACGACTCCTACTGTAACATGCCACACTTCAAGGAGTGTCTCTCCTTCCTCACGGACATTCCTGAGAGGTGTGGCATTCCAGGAAGTTATCTGGAGTGTCACCGTGTATCTTCTCTAAGTTCTACATGATTAACTTCACCTCTTCTAGTGCTGAGAGTGCAGGTCTCCGGTCTCTCTTTTTTTCCACTGACATTCACACTGAGTCAAAGATGGATTAATGACAGATGGATCTATTGCAAATACTGTCTAACTGTTCATTTTCTTGAAAGGTCTTGGCATGCAAGCCATTCAGGGGACTACACATATATACGTGACAAACACACACACACACACACAAACACACTCACACACACACAACCCTATCTTTCCTCATGATAAGTGAGGAGCCGTGCAGCTGACCCGTGTAAACAGTGTCTCTGCACTCTCATTCCTGCCATTGTGCTTTGTTCATTCCCATTCAAGCAGATATATACATGATGGAAGTTATTATTCAGATCAATGATCCATACATTTAGTAGATTACCACACACACACACACACACACACACACACACACAGACACACACACACAAAATTTGCCTAACTATCCTTGTAAGGAACTTCTACTGACAATTATTAATGCACCTAATGAATGCTATGTCTGCACCTACACCTAACCTTAATCAGTAGAAGGAAACACTTTGACTCTTTATCTATCTATCTATCTATCTATCTATCTAGCTAGCTATCTATCCATCTATCTATCCATCTAGGGTTTTTAATGACTATTTTTACTCATGGGGATCAACCAAATGTCCCCACAAGGTCAAAACTGTCAGTTATTCCTACCCTTGTGTTGTCTTTCATCAAGATATAAAAACATGCCCCCATTCACTCTCACACACACACACACACACACACACACATGCACATTATACTGACAGCAACACTGCAACACTGCATTATTATCTCTTGCAGTTGCACTGTTTTCTTTACTGAATGCATACAAAAACTTCTGCAAATAAGTCTTATATCTGTAAATATATAGTTCGTGCATCTGTAGAAATCTATCTCATAGCACATTAACAGGCAGCTCTCACACTGACAGACCCCCAGCAAACAGTCTGAGCAAGTCTCTCCAACTTTTTTCATTTATTTCAGTTCTCCAGACTGTAGTGCAAAAGCAAAAAAAAAAAAGATTTGTCAAAAGAATGTCGCCAAAAATTTGACCAAAAAAAAAAAAAGAGAGAGAAAGTAATACAACAATGACAGCTGGAGAAATGTGAAGGCTTACCATCAGGTAAGTGAGCGGCCAGGGTGACGGGCAGCAGCACGAGCGCGTGCAGAAGCGCCGCTGTCACAGGGCAGTTGTCCGCGCGCCGCCGGTGCATCATGTTTACCGGAGAGATGGATGGAGAGAGAGAGCGCGAGAGCAGCTCTAATAAACCCCCAGCCCTCAGATGCAGGATACAGGATGTGAAGGGACTTCCTGCAACAGCCCACGATCAAATCCCAAAATGCAGAGGGGCGGGTTGAGTCCAAAAAAAGTTTCCTCCTCCTGCAGTATGGAAATCCTCAGTGAACCACTGGCGCGTGCTGAACAGAGAAACAGTAGCGCTGAGACAGACTGCAGCTTCGGTTAACGGGCTGAAACCCCGCGCTGCTTAAACAGCTGGATCCCCACGTGCACTCTTACTGTGCTCCCAGCTACAGCATGTTGCCAGGTTTAACGAATACCCTCCCACTTTTCTACTGGGACCTGTGGATAAAATCTGGGCTGGTTTTTATATTTAATATGTTTTTTAAAAATCATTTATTCATTCATCTTTAGTAAGCACATTATCCTAGTCTGGGCTGCACAGGGTTCTGGATGCAAAGCGGCAGAAATCACCCGGGATGAGATCTTTGCAGTGCACCATGCACACACAGACAATCCACTTCCTGGAATGTTTTTGGATGGTTGGAGGAAACCGGAGAACCCAGAGGAAACCTACAGGGAGAACATGCAAAACTCCATGCAGAAAGTAACCCAAGCTCAGGATTGAACCAGGAACCCTGGAGGTGTGAGGCAGCAATGCTACCCACTGCACCACCCTGTTAAAAACAATAACGCTTTAAAACATTGGCCTTAATACCAGAATTTAGTCTTGCAACTTCAGGCCTTGTCCGCAGTATTTAGGATACACTCTCAGAAAAAAGGGTACTAACCGTACCTTTCCTTGACACCTTTTGTGTGTTTAGTATGTACCTTTTACCTAGAAAGGTACATATAGTGTACTTCTAATGTTTTTAACTCTAAAAGGTAATTACAGTCCAGTTACATACCGTAAATCTTTGACTGACTGACTGACCATCTGACCATCACACACATATGTGGTTCTTCCCCAAACTGTTGCCACAAAGTTGGAAGCACACAATTGTCAAGAATGTCTTTGTATGCTGTAGAGAGCCATTCACTGGAATTAAGGAGCTGAAACCTGTTCCAGACTGACAATGCACCTGTGCACAAAGCAAGATCTATAAAGACATCATTTACCAAGCTTGGAGTGGAAGAACTTACTTCAGTGACCTGCACAGATGAACTGGATCACCAACTGTGCCCTATGCCTCCTCGCCCAACATAAGAGCCTGACCTCAGTAATGCTCTTTTGGGTGAATGGGTAAAGCCAAATCAAAATTCCAAAATCGAATGGAAAGCCTTCCCAGAAGAATGGAGCTTCTTATAACAGGAAATATGGAATGGAAAGTTCAAAAAGCACATATAGTCTTGTCTGACTGATGGTCTGGTGTCCACAAACTTTTGGTCATAATCTTTTTGGGGGTTTCAGCCAATGTAAATGCATTGTTTTTTGATTTTTAAACAATGTTTTCACGTTATATTATAGCTAGGAAAATCGTTCATTAATTCTGTTAATTATTGCTTCATTCATTTATCAATTTACTTCATTTTATTTTATTTTGTTTTTATTTCTGTTTGACTTACTATTTCATTTTATTGGGCAGCACCAGTCAGTCACTTGCTGTCTTTTAAACATGCTAAACACATAATGGTGACCTGACATCCATTAATAAATAGTTTCTTATCAGTTCTCCATTCTATGGGCAATGGTTTGTGGACAACTGACCATCTCACCCATATGTGCTTTTTGAACATCCCTTTATAGATTTAGTCCTGTTTTGCAGTCATAATAAACTCCACTCTTCTGGGAAGGCTTTCCACTAGATTTTGGAGCGTGGCCGTGGGGATTTGCGCTCTTTCAGCCACAAGATCATTAGTGAGGTCAGACACTAACAAGGAGGCCTGGGGTGCCGTCGGCATTCCAGTTCATCTCAAAGGTGTTCAGTGGGGTTGAGGTCAGGGCTCTGTGCAGGCCACTCAAGTTCCTCCACTTCAACCTTGTTATCATGGAGCTCGCTCTATGCACAGGGGCATTGTCATGCTGGAACAGGTTTGAGCCCCTTAGTTCCAGTGAAGGAAATTGTAATGCTACAGCAAACAAAGGCATCCTACACAATTGTATGCAGCCAACTTTGTGGCAACAGTTTGGGGAAGACCTACATATGGGTGTGATTGTCAGGTGTCCACATACTTTTGGCCATATAGTGTATGTTTTTATTTGGTATGAAAAAGCACTTTCAAATGTATCCTTATTAGTGTGGACAAGTCATCAGTGAGTAGTGCTACTCTGCATCTAAAGCTACAAAGTATATTCTACACAGTGTGTCATAATATTACTAATGTGAGTATGGTTTAGACAGCAATTTTATGAATAATATAGACTCTTTCTCACCAGGGATCACCTGGAATTCAGTTCAAGTCATATCTATAATTAAACTGAGTATTAAGCAGGTGTGTTTGCCTTGGAACTGAATTCTCTGGGAACATAGATTTCCAGGAACAGCATTATACAACAGTGTTATACAACTATCATGCTGAAAACTGAAAAGTAATTTATAGTCATCTTCAAATCATATTGCTATTTTTTCCCTCAGTGTTTAAGCTTTTGAATATGCCACAGACACTATATATGAGAATTATTACAAAACCAGCAGCACAGTTGTGCTAGCCTCTTGTGCTCAGGTTTCTATCTGTGCTGAGTTTAGCATCTTCTCCCTGTGTTCACATGGGTTTCCTCTTGGTTCTCTGGTTTCTTTCTACTGTCCAAGACATGCAAGTAGGTATATTTGTAAAATTTGTATATACCATACTCCAAAAATTATAATCAATTCTTTTTATCCTCCAAGCACTTTGCTTTAAGTAACAACAAAATATTATGTTCTCACCTCAGATCTTGTCTGTTCTAGATAAGGGTCATACATTTTTCCCTATCATGATTTTATCCTGTCATTCCCTGCTTAGTGACCCCCATCCTCCACCCCACCCCCTCAATCGTGACAAGAGTTTTCTCAAGTCATCTTCTTTCATAGTCTATCACACAAAACTCCATGTTCCGGATCAAAAAAGGACACTTTCAGAACAGGGTTGCAGAACAGAAGATATTCCATTCCATGCTCTACCACACATCGGATTGCATTTTTATTGTAGTTCTAGCAGCTCAATTGATTGGAAGAGGCCACGTGAGAAAGAGGGGAATAATATCTGAATTATAAAGGAGGCCACAATCTGATTAAGTAGCACTGAAAACAGACAGGCAGGTATGAAGACGTCAAGGTAGTACATTCTGAGGTAGCCTGCTGAAAGCGAACATTTCTACAGTGGTTAATGTGTTAGGTAAAGAAAAGCAGAGAAGGAAGACAACCCATTTTCTATCTGCTATACATAAACATGCGCATATGTAATTTCTATAGTATTAATCAAAGGAATCAGTTTCTCATTAAAATCAGTCTCAATATATGACAGTGTAACTGGATATGCTGTAGAACAATGATTAAAAACTCTCATCTAATCCCAAAGCATTTGAGTGATGTATTACTTTCAGCTAAAACAATGGAGTGATTAATCACTAAATGAATAATGTATTAGACTATGTATGTGCATATGTCTTTTTCCGGAGACTCTATTAACTAGACATTTATCCAAAATTATACGCTCGTATACTTCTGAGCACATCAAATGATAAAAAGGAATGTAATTTCTTTCATTTGATTGGGCAGACTCTTCATTAGTGCTCTAGGAGAAGAGTATAATCAGCTCTATAAAACTTTATAATGTCCATTCAAATGAGAGCCAGTCATGCTGTTTTCATAAGGTCTGCTATGATGAAGCTATGTCTTCTACTCTGACAAAGTGACTTATAATCGCCATTTCATCAGCATCAGGGCATGAACATGTGCTTTCAACTCAAGTACGGCGAGACGTGTTTTGTATTTTGAGTCATGGTTGCAAAACCACTGTACTGATCTCAGTTGGGGGCTCCAGAGGTCTTCTGAGTCTCAAGTTTTTTGCCACAGGCAAGGAGAAGGACATGAAGGACATAAGTCTTGTGCACAGATGCTCCTCAGTCACCGTTTCGTTGTAGGATCTGGTCTAGAAGTTTCTGTGAAGGAAGCAAAAAAAACATTTCTATTGATCTACAACAGCTAATCTCCTGTTCACAGCTGATATCTACTCTTTTGGCTGGCAATATAAAATACTGTTTACCCAGAATTCTCTCTGGTTCTTTCCTTGAATGGTTATCTCCTGAAAGGCAGTGATAACCTGCTATCAGTCCACCCACCGCACTGCACTATCACGTCTTTTCCCCCAGTGTGGAGTTCGTTTTTACTCCTGGCCGGACATCCTGTTCTCACTTATCTCCCATTCTGCTTCCAGCCAAAGCACTGCTGTTTAATAATACAGTAAACTGAACATCGCACATCCCAAAAAAGAATTAAAATTTTTTCATTTCATTGATTCGAGCACTAAAACATTGTTTTTTTTTTTCCTCAGTTAAACTTTATCTTAGCTTTCGGGAAATGTTCATGGATGTACTCGTGATTGAGTTTTAGATGTACTGCAGCACAAAGCATTTGTCTCATTTACTGCTGCACTGTTGATTACAGCTATCTGATTTCTCTGAAGACAAATGTGCTGTTGGGTGGAGCAGAATACTAGTTTTAAATATCAATATCATGTACCAACATAAAAAAAATGCTTGACTGACTGCAGTACAATCTTACTTAAGCTTTAAACTCTCCCTATAGATCCTTTAGAACATGTTCATTTCCTGTCATTTCATGTATCTGAACTATATCCTGATACGATTTTTAAACTACTTGCTGTAATATGCAAATTGCATTTTAATATGCAAATCACCCAATTAGATTTGACCACTAGCTTCCTATGGCTCACTCATTTTGCACAAAACATCTTTTATACTAGATGTTTTGTGCAAAAGATATTTTTTCTCATTTAATGACTAAAAAGACTGTCATATGCATTCAGGTCCCCAATGAAATTAATTAGATTTTTCAAATCCTAATTCTCCCACTACATCATGCGATACAGGGAGTACTACCAGCAGAAAATCAAGATGTATCACATATCAGTCGTACAAAAGGGGCTCTACTGTGCATCATGTCTCAGCATTAGTACTCCTGCAAGTTGGGAAGTCATGTTTTATATGTAGGATGTATGTTTTGTGTTTGAATTTACTGAAATACTGATTAAATTCTAAGTAAAAACCCTACAATCACAATCAGAGCCAACAATCAGAGTACCGAGATCACAATATAGCTGTTCATTATAGAGAACCCAGGGTCCCCTCCTGCAGTTCTATAACTATATTTAGATATGAAAGATTAAATAGTGATCACAGATCAGCTCTCTCACTTTAAAAAGTCTGATACGCAGCTAGATCTGGCATTTGTGACACTCCTGGCTGGTGTTGACATGAAGACTCTCAGCCTGTCTCTTGCTTGAGTGATCACACAGCCGTCACTGTCATGAAGAGTTGTAGCTCTCATAGCAAGTTGCAGGGAAGACAGTGAGGCTGACTGTGTATGATAGAGCTCGGCTCTCTGAGGATCTGATACCTATTAAAGCACCACGACGCAAGAGGAGCTCCCATCAGAAAGTCCATGCACTTTAGATATCCACAGAGCAGCCCGTCAATAAGTACATCAGACTGTGTCAGGGACACTGGTACTGTTCTGACACTCAGCATCAACACAGAGAGCGGTGGGAACACACACTCCACCTCAAATATGAGAGAAGTGTCAATCATTAGGAAGTACAAAAAGAATGGATGAATAAATCATAGTGTGGAGTCAAATTAATCTAAACAGTAAAGTCTGAGATGGGAGGGATTCATATAGAGGACAATATTGACCTCTGCTGGTGGTGAAGGAAAATGAAGTTTATTAGTATTATTTAGGTATAAAAAGCACCTTGCATAACTTTAAATTTAAATATCCCAAACTTTGAACATCAGGTGGAGCACCATTAAATCCATTATTAACAAATGCAAAGAATACGGCACAACCACCACTCTGCCTAGAAGAGGCTAGAAGAGCCACTAAAAGGCGAGAAGGGCATTAGTCAGAGAAGTTTAACAGCCCACATAAATGATTCGAATGTGATATGAATGATCTAATTCTAATTTAAAATGTGCTGTTGCAAGGATGTGCTTAAGATATCAAGACAGACCTTCTTCAAACTGGTGACATTATCAAACACCTTAAGGAGCTTAGAGTTGAGATCAGACACCATGACGCCGCTCAACACCTGCTGTTTGTATCTGCGGGGAAGCTTTTCACAAATACACCGATCAGCCATTAAATTAAAACTACCTGCCTAATATTGTGTAGGTTCCCCTTGTGCCAGAAAAACAGCTCTGACCCATCGAGGCATGGACTCCTCAAGACCTGTGAAGGTGTGCTGTTGTATCTGGAACCAAGACGTTAGCAGCAGATCCTTTAAGTCCTGTAAGTTGTGAGGTGGGGCCTCCATGGATCGGATCCCACAGATGCTCGATCGGATTAAGATCTGGGGAATTAGGAGGCCAAGTCAACACCTTGAACACTTTGTCATGTTCCTCAAACCATTCCTGAACAATTTTTTGCAGTGTGGCAGGGCGCTTTATCCTGCTGAAAGAAGCCACTGGCATTAGGGAATACCGTAGCCATGAAGGGGTGCCCTTGGTCTGCAACAGTGTTTATGTAGGTGGCACGTGTTCAAAGTAACATCCACATGAATGCCAGGACCCAAGGGTTCCCAGCAGAACATTGCCCAGAGCATCACACTGCCTCTGCCGGCTCGCCTTCTTCCCATAGTGCATCCTGGTGCCTTCTCTTCCCCAGGTAAGTGATGCAAATGAACCCAGCTGTCCACATGTCATAAAAGAAAACATGATTCATCAGACCAGTCCACCTTCTTCCATTGCTCCATGGTCAAGTTCTGATGCTCACGTGCCCATTGTTGGCGGTTTTGGTGGTGGACAGGGGTCAGCATGGGCACTCTGACAGGTCTCTGGCTAACCAGCCCCATACGCAGCAAGTTGCGATGTACAGTGTGTTCTGACACATAGCCAGCATTAACTTTTTCAGCATTTTTGTGCCACAGTAGCACTTTTGCGGGCTCGGACCAGACGGGCTAGCCTTTGTTCCCCACGTGCATCAAAGAAACTGACCCTGTCACTGGTTCACAGGTTGTCCTTCCTTGGACCTTGGACTTTTTGTAGGTACTAAAAACTGCATACCGAGAACACCCCACAAGACCTGCCGTTTTGGAGATGCTCTGACCTAGTCATCTAGCATCACAGTTTGGCCCTTGTCAAAGTCGCTCAGATCCTTACGCTTGCCCATTTTTTCCTGCTTCCAACACATCAACAACAAGAACTGACTGTTCACTTGCTGCCTAATATATCCCACCCCTTGACAGGTGCCTTTGTAACAAGATAATCAATGTTATTCACTTCACCTGTCAGTGGTTTTAATGTTATGGCCGATTGGTGTATACACCCTTCAGATCCACTTAAGAGTGATGTTGATGGTGGCACTCAACACAACAACCAAGCAGGTTTGCTCTTAAAGCAAAGATTTGTTACAAATGCAGCCTACATAAGTACATAAGTCATGTGTCATCATAATACGTCTCTGAGTATCTGAAATCACAAGCAGACTGCCCTACTCAAGGTTCATCAAATAAATAATTACTGAGCTATTTGCTCAATAATGTTTAAGCTCTGAGAGATTCTAAGCTATTATCATAATTAGCAGCTCTACAACATTTCATATAAGTTGATTCAAAGTTGATCTCCTTGTTTCAACTGACTTTCTAATGCCCTTTTCTCTGGACAGTTACGTTTTTATTTTGCCCTGTGATTTACCCCTGCCTTTGTTCTTATCACATTTTGAAGCCGTTTCAGCAGCTGTGCCCTTTTCCAAGTTCACTCAAGCTTACACAATAGAAAATTTTTATAGCTCTAATAACAGCTCCTACACTCTAGGCTACATAAAAACCTGGCCGAGTTGAGTTTACTGCAATCTGTGCCCCATTTGGAATAAAGTAGGGCGCTGTAGGCAAGGTTGCAATATTGCTTTTTATCACATTATACTGGAATATTAGAAATCTGAAATATTTTCACTAAATATCCTTAACTTTTTCCTGGAATATTTTTGTGTTTACCTATGGTTCTCTTTCCTCTTACAACCATTCTGAGCTTGCTTCTGATTAGCTGAGACTTTTTTTTTTGTAACTGTTTTTTTTCCCTAAACAAATATAGTACCACCAATTCCAGAATTATTGGCACTGTTAATAAAAATGAGCAAAATAAAATTATGCATTGAGTGATATTTTGAGCTTAAACACATGGTATTGCTGTAAGGTTTTCATTTATAGCTATGATGTATTCCAACACAATGTTGTTGCTTTTTTTTTTTCAAACATAAAAGGTTTTCTGAGTAACACTGGTTTGAAAATTATCTGCACCCCCACAATTAAAATGAGTAAATCCTGCCAACAGAGCTCAGCAATGAATCATTTCCTGTAATGTCTAACCAGGTGGGAGACACTTGTAGAGGGACCTTGCACATTCCTCCATGCAGAACATTTCAAACTCTTTTAAATTCTTACATTTGCACTTCAATTTTTAGTCAACAGATTTTCACTAGGGTTGGAATTTAGACACTGAGACAACCATCTCAAAAACTTGACTGTTTTTTTTTTTTTTTGAATGTGTATTTGAAATCATCTTGTTAAACCCTGTCTTGTTGTTAAACCTAACCTTGTTGCTTACGGCCAATCCCTAATATCTTAATATCTTAGATAGATAGATAGATAGATAGATAGATAATATTGCCATATATGTTTTTGGGAAAATATATAACAACTATATAAAAAGGTTTTGTTAGTAGAAAGTCCTACAGTTGTTTGAGTGGATACTGTTTGAGTGGATCACTGTATGTAATGTTTATTTAATGCAATTATATACTGATCAATGGTTGAGATATATTAGGCAGCAAGTGACCAGTCGGTTCTCAAAGTTGATGTGTTGGAAGCAGGAAAAATGGGCAAGCGTAAGGATTAGAGAGACTTTGACAATGGCCAAATTGTGATGGCTAGATGACTGGGTTAGAGCATCTTTAAAACGGCTGGTCTTGTGGGGTGTTCCCGGTAAGCAGTGGTTAGTACCTACCAAAAGCGGCCCAAAAGCGAACTAGTGACAGGGTCATGGGCACTCAAGGCTCACTGATGCGCATGGGGAGTGAAGGCTAGTCCATCTGGTCTGATCCCACAGTAGAGCTATTGTAGCACAAATTGCTGAAAAAGTTAATGCTGGCTATGACAGAAAGGTGTCAGAACACACAGTGCATCGCGGCTTGCTGCGTTTGGGGCTGTGTAGCCACAGACCTGTCAGAGTGCCCATGCTGACCCCTGTCCACTGCCAAAAGTGCCTACAATGGACAGGTGAGCATCAGAACTGGACCACGGAGCAATGGAAGAAGGTGGCCTGGTCTGATGAATCACATTTTCTTTGACATCATGTGGAAGGCTGTGTGCGTGTGGATCGTTTACCTGGGGAAGAGATGGCACCAGCATGCACTATGGGAAGAACGCAAGCTGGCGGAGGCAGTGTGATGCTCTGGGCAATGTTCTGCTGGGAAACTTTGGGTCCTGGCATTCATGTGGATGCTATTTTGACACATACCACCTACCTAAACATTGTTGCAGACCAAGTACATCTCTTCATGGCAATGGTATTCCCTAATGGCAGTGGTCTCTTTCAGCAGGATAATGCTCCCTGCCACACTGTAAAAATTGTTCAGGAACGGTTTGAGGAACATGACATCTGTGGGGTGTGCTGGCCATCAAGTCCGATCCATGGAGGCCCCACCTCGCAACTTACAGGACTTAAAGGATCTGCTGTTAACGTCTTTGTGGCTGCCTCTGGAGTTGGCTGTAATTTTGGATCACATTCTTCCATATTCCTCCCAAGTTGCTTTGGATAAGTGTGTATTAAATGAATCATTGCAAATGTAAAAACAAACAAATATCATGCCTGATTTCTTTTCTGTACTTAATTACCGTTACCACACTGGACTTATCATACTGAACATTTGTCATTCCATTGCACTTCAATTAACTTCACACCTGATCTAAACTATCATCTTCACTGGTACAGTTCTACACCATTATTTGTATGTTTACTTATTCATTTTTAATTTATTGATTCACTTTTTCATTTTTGTATATATATATATATATACTGTATAGGTATATATTTATTTTGTTTTATTTTCTTCTTTCTTTCTTTCTTTCTTTCTTGAGAGCAACTGAAACATGGCAAAGCAATTTCCTCCTGGGATTAGTAAAGTTCTTTGAATCTTGAATCTTGAATTTTCCTCTGATTTCAGCAAGTAACCACATCTTAATCTTTTTGGTAAGCAAGGAATATAACTAGTATATTGCCAGCTGTTAATAAACAGGAACAATAAATTTAGTACATACAAATATTTACAGGCTTGTTCCTCAGATCCCAACATATATATATATATATATATATATATATATACATACACATGACACCATTCATTCATTCATTCATTCATTCATTCATGTTTAGTAAGCGGTCAGGATTTCAATGGTTGTGGAGTAGGAAACTGGGTGTGAGGAGCAAATGCAGCCTGTATGGGATGCCAGTCTATTGCAGGGCACCATATACACACACACACACACACACACACACACACACATACACACACTCATTCACATTTAGGGGTAATTTAGCATAGCCAATCCTGCAGGCACGTATTTTGGAGGGGCATGGGAGGAAGCCTAAAAGAAAGCCCATGTGGACACATGGAGAAAGTGAAACTCTACACAGACAGTAACCTGAGCTCAGGATTAACCCTGAAGCTGTTACACTGTGTAATAAGTTATTACCGATGTATGATAATACATCAGAATGCTTGAGGGAGTTCATGGGAAACTCTGCTCTACCTTCTTAAAGACTTCAGCTTTCAGTCTGTTGGTTTGCAACACCAGTCTTCTTCTCTCTTCTTCTTTCTTTTTGGTCACCTCAGGCAGTTTGTTGTAAATCCTGCTAATAGAGAAAGAGAATATAGAGAACAAGATCATAGCTTTTTAATAATTGCTTCCCTCCTGATATTGAGCCTGTGGTAATACTCCATGGTACTTTCATGTGACATGATGCTCGTGTGCTTTTCCTCTAGAAAACATCCTTTTTCAGTTGAATTAGCTCCCTCACAAACACAGCAGTCAAAGTGAAATCAGTTAATTGCAGACATATAAGACATATAAATGCTAAAAGAAGTTTCGAGTAGTTTTTCAAAATGTTTTTTGTGCATCTGTGTTTAAACTATAGTTACAGAATGTATGTTATGTTGACATCAGGCACAGCAAGATAAAAGATGTACTCAACATACAACAATATAAATGCTGTCAACTGGTAGATATGAATGGTTTGCTTTTGTATCACAAAGTAGACTATAAACTAATTATATATACAGAACCTACTTTGCTGGATTTGCCATAGGCAAGGAAAAACGGGAAAATGAGAAAAATGAGAAAAATGAGAAAAGCCATTCTGTAGTTTTTTATACTAGTAATTACTAATAATATCATGTGCTCTATTTTAATAGCCCCCCAAAAAAAGGAAACAACAAAAATTATTGAAGGAAAAAGGGTCGTTGGTCTTTCAGTGAAATGATCATTTAAAAACTTTTTGTCTGATATTAAATTTTGTTTGAGGGTCTGAAACAATTAAGTGTGACAAATATGCAAAAAATTGAAGAAATCAGGAAGGGGCAAATACTTTTTCACAGTACTGTACTTATATGGATGCCATACAATATGTTCAGCTTTGCGTATGTATGGACTAACCGTCTAGATCGGAGCTGCATCTCCTTGCCTGAGATCACTCTGTCCTTGGGTTTAAAAAGATTATCTAGAGGACAGAATGAGAAAAAAAGAGAAGGGAGTCATTTTGAATGATATTTGGCACAATATTCTAAGATAACATAATTTGCAAGCAATTTGCCATGCTGCCATATTTTTATAAAGCGCAGCGCTTTCTTATGATTATTAATTCTAACAATGCTCACAAAACACTGCATGTATCAAGGAGATAATCATGTAGTGCAAAAGACACTTACACTATATGGCCAAAAGTATGTGGACACCTGACTAATCCCACCCATATGTGCTTTTTGAACATCCCATCCCAGATTTATTCCCCCTTTGCTGTAGTAATAACCTCCACTCTTCTGGGAAGGCTTTCCACTAGAGTTTGGAGCGTGGATGTGGGGATTTGTGGTCATTCAGCAACAAGAGCATTAGTGAGGTCAGGCATTGATGTCAGGCAAGGAGACCTGGGCTCCAGTTCATCCCAGTGCTCCAGTTCATCCAAAAGGTGTTCAGTGGGGTTGAGGTCAGGGCTCTGTGCAGGACACTCAAGGTCTTCCACTCCAACCTTGTCAAACTTTGTCTTCCTGGAGCTCACTTTGTGCACAGGAGCATTGTCATGCTGGAACAGGTTTGGCCTCCTTAGCTCCAGTGAAGGGAAATTGTAACGCTACAGCATACAAAGACATTCTATACAATAGTGTGCGTCAAACTCTATGGCAACATTTTGGGGAATAACCACATATGAGTATGATTGTCAGGTGTTCACAAACTTTTGGCCACATAGTGTATAAAAGACCACTTTTAAAAGGTTTTTTAAATGACTGTAGCTTCATCTGATGACCAGCAGGGGGCATGAGTTAGCTGATTTGGTGACAGGCTCTGAACATGCATTTCAGTATTTTTCAGTCACTGGGAAAAAGAGCTCACATCAAAACATCTCACTTTAACCCAAAAGCAGGTTAATTTTGCTAGAGAAGACATATAATCTTTGTGAAAGCCTCAAGTAATCAAGTGATCAAATCAGTCAGCATGAGTAGTAATGTATGGTGATTTATCCTGTAGCAGCACAGAATATTTGTTCCTAAAGTTTTCCTGTGAAATTGTATAGAATTAATCTGTTTAAAAAATGCACACACTGTGATTGGAAAGATTATTGCAATAGGTTTGAGAAAGCATATAAAATACCACATACTGTATATGCACTGGACTAGATCATGTTATAAGTATTCATTCATTAACTGTATCTGGTTGTTCTGTTGTGAGATCTGAGATCCACTGCAGCATTTGTGTGACTGCAGAACTGATTTAATGTCCTCAGCTGCATTGCTGCTAGTGCCTTACTGCAATATGGCTGCTATAGCAACCAAGCATGCTTAAAACAAATGTACCATGATTAACATGTTTCTATCACTATGGTAACATGCTGTCTAGTTTTAATCCTGAATGATTATATCTGCAATGTAATGAATTATCTGGTAATAATGTGTTTCTACACTGCAAGCACTGCACTGTCTAGTCTGATGAATTTGCTTACGTATAACTACTACTGCAACCAGTGATTCAGTGAAAGCCTTAGTAACAAATAGGCTACTTCAATTCCATACCAGCAACTAAATAATGCAACAGACAGTGTCGTCTCACACTAATAGCAGTCATCCCAAAAAGTACAGGACGCAATGACTTTATATGAAATCTATAGTATTATCTGTAATACACATACAATATAGTACACTGTCACTCAAAGATTTCTGAACACCTGGCACCTCATTTATCAACCAAGCGTACGCGTAGTTTTGAGTGTAAACTGTGTGTACACATGTTTCTATGCATTCAGTGGGATTGATCAAGTTTCACTTATGCGTGAGGATGTGCGTATATTTCCACTCACTCCTGGCCATGCGTATGCAAGAACCCCTAAGGGTAGAAAAGTCTGACTATGCACAAAGACATTGATCCACCATAACATAACCACTGAGAGGTGAAGTGAATAACATTGATTATCTCATTACATTGGCACCTGTCAAGGGGTGGGATGTATTAGGCAGCAAGTGAACAGTCAGTTCTCAAAGTTGATGTGTTGGAAGCAGGAAAAATGGGCACGTGTAAGGATCTGATCGACTTTGACAAGCGCCAAATTGTGATCGCTAGACGACTGGGTCAGAGCATCTCCAAAATTGGCAGGTCTTGTGGGGTGTTCCCGATATGCAGTGTTTAGTGGCCCAAGGAACCTGTGAACCAGTGACAGGGTCATGGGCGCCCAAGGCTCACTGATGCACGTGGGGAGCGAAGGCTAGCCTGTCTGGTCTGATCCCACAGAAGAGCTACTGTAGCACAAATCGCTAAAAAAGTTAATGCTGGCTATGATAGAAAGGTGTCAGAACACACAACGCATCGCAGCTTACTGCGTATGGGGCTGTGTAGCAACAGACGGATAGTTTATCAAAATATCCATTGCTTACAGCTGTGTGTATACTCATATAATTTTCCTGTGTGTACCGGCGGCTCTTATACACAAATTTGGTACTTGTTTTATGCGCACTTTGATAAATGAGACCTCTGGAATTTCTTTTGTTTTATTATAGTTTGTACCACTATAATATGCTGTTGAATTCTCAATTCTAATTGGTCAGAAGGTATTGATTAATTTTTTTTATAGCAGTAGCTCTGACAGTAGTGCCAACAGTAGTGCAAGGCAAATCACAGGTTTATTAATAAAATTAATATGCGCTCATTCTAATATGTTATTGTATAATAATAATTCACACGGACTTATAATAATAATAATAATAATAATAATAATAAAGTTCAAATTTTAAACGTGTTGTTATTTAACAAAGGAAAAAGTGGAATGGTAGGAACTTTCTTTAAGTAGGTTTATGTAAGGACATGTTCATTTAACATTTATGGAAGGAGTCTTAGGTGTCAGCGCTTTGTAAAGGTCAGTAAATTTTCCACCACTGGAAGGTCTTCAGTACAGAAGAGTTTGCTCTTTCCGGTTACTCAGTGACATGACAAGCTGTGTTTTTGGACTTATTAACTCAAGCGAGAGAAAAAAAGGATGGTGAGGGAACTACTGTTTATAACTGCTGTAAAATAAGTGATAACAGGAACTCCCTTATTTTGTGGACATTCCATAACATTAAATGTAACTATAAACTGATAAAAAAGTATGGTGTGTCATTCGTTGCTTAACAAAAAATATATAATACTTGGCAATTTGCTGTGATATAAAAGAAATTAAACTATTCAGAACATGCTGTTATATGAAAATAATCAACTTTTAGGTGGTAGCGATACCTCTGATTCGCATTAAACCTACATGTCTTTAATCATTTTTTTCTATAACAGCATACCTGTCATGTTTTATTCCTTACTTAACAAACCATAAACTAGAAAGCTAAGAGTGTTACATGTGCCTAAGAAGAAAAATACAGCGTAGTGTACTCATATATAAACAATTAGAAGTACATTAATTTTATAAATGAAATCTTTGTGGAAGTTAATGACTGTTCACTCGCAGATCTTAATGAGACCCTAAGTGAGTGTTTTATTAAATGCAGACACACACTGAGACTAAAACTGTTAAGCCTATAGATAAAAGACTCATAGCCAGGGAAAATTTTAAAACAAATATGTGGAGTGCTGCAAGTGCCTAATTATAGTGATAAATATTTGGGCCTTTTCCAAGTAGATTAAATTGGAATAAAATTGTGCCAATAAAGTAAAGTAATTTCTCAGTTCATGAAACAGCTAAATATCTCTTGGTTCACTTATACTTTGGTTGGAGTTTAAAAATGTATTTAAAATTAGGTCATGTAAGAAAAATGCTGAAATAAAGAGAGTTTTGGCTGGCAGTGTGGTTATCACAAAGTGCATACGATTCTGCAGACTACTATGAGGAATGCTGCATAAACAGTATACACTGGTGCAGTATGCAGTACACACATCCACCATTTAACAGCCGCTACAGTAAGCTTTCCAGCCAGTGTCATACCACTGAGTGGGTGTGGCTTGGTGCAGATCTGCCTCCTATTGGTGGCCTGCAACAACATCATGGAATCTGCGGGTTGTAAGCTCCGCCTCTTTCTGGCCCTCTGCTCCAATTGATGTACACGTCTCTGAGAGCGGATGATAAAATCTGGCCGAAAGAGTTGTAAAGCCTCCTGTAAAGAAAAATAAAAGCATACATGCATATTAAAAATGACATGTATTGTTTTAGTTTTCAGTATTCACATACACAAGTACAATAAAATATTGATCATATTATCTCAACAATATGTCAGTAGGGATGCTAGTCTAGTGCTCCAAATATCTGTATCTGTATTCAGCTTCAACAAGAGGTAAGCGTGGCCTAAACTGGAAGGGTTATTTTTTGTGAATTAAACATGATTCCTATCACTTTACACTAGAAAACATCTCAGAGGTAGAACTGCCAACACTGTCAGCATGGTGTGTGAATTCTGGCTCTGACAGTTCCTCGACCTCAGCTACATCACTGGAGGTCATAACTTGTCTCAACTAGAGTGCAGGTATATTGTTTGTACATGCCTGCAACATTTTCTAATCAATTTAGTTGTTCTATTTCCCAAAATATATATAAAAAAAACTAGTACTTTAGTTTAATTTAAACTATCAGGACCCTGATAGGAAGTTACTAAGAATGAAAGAACGTACAGTGTAAATGCATCTTGCAGCACCTCACATTCACGTTGATGAATGTGCTCTTAATTTGAGACATTATTAGAATTACTTAGATGCTGCACACCTCTACTCTCAACCAGATTACTGTCAAAATGCCTAAAAAAATCGTATTTAGATCGCCTTAGAACACAGCATCGCTCATCGTTAGAGTTGATCATAAGTCTTACCCCCTAAATTTAACCCTGTCTGCTTATAGAGAGAGAAAAAAACAAAAACATGTCACTGCATTTTTAAAGTTGCAATTTTGATGTGCTTAAGTAATCTGCGGTTAGCTACACAATTTCATTTTGTGTCAACAGCAGAGGATTGCAAGACAGTCATAAAAACAATAACAAAATGTGCTGCAATCATTACATTACAATTAGATAATAATAGATGTAATTATTAACAAATTATTCATTAATTATATCATAAAATATATAAATATGAGACATTTAATATTAAAATGTTTTATAGTATATGCATATTGTGAAATGGAAAGATTTCACTTAACCTTCTTTGTATTAGATAGCTTATATCATTGGCAGCATGCATCTAAATACCAATAGAAGTAGCAATCTCAACAACAATAATAATGCTACAGCAATAACACTGCACTCCATAATCATAGCATGCGAAAGTAAATATTACTGTATACTTTAAGGCTCAAGAGGTGGAGCTGGTTGGTGCTGTTGGATCCACAAGAACAGCTGTTAAGCAGGTGGGAAAAGACAACACACTCCTGTGGACTAGGAACCATTTCAGTGTGGGAACATGGAATTCTGCCAAGGGAAGAGGCTCTCACCCTCACTCCAGACGTCACTAATGAGAACACACACACACACACACACACACACACAGAAATATAACGTTATGATTCTACTATTGTTACAATAATACAGCCTTGTATGAAACCTTTACCAGTAGATTTTATAGGCTATTATTTGCTATTTTGAGTTGATAGCATGTTTGCAGCAGTAACAATGAACAGTTGGAAAGAGAGCAGCTTTCTAAGCCATTTTGCATCTTTTTCTCCCGGCTAAGGCATTTCACGCTGACTCCAGTACAGGTATTTCTGATAACTGCTCAGTCTTTTATTTATAGCAGGTTCAGAAGTGAAGCTGATAAAGCTAGGGTTAAGATATTCTGCTGAATGAGTCACTATATGAAGCAGACGATGTCAGAGACAGAGGAAGACAATGATTGAATGAGAGAGGAGGGTAAGAGAGAGAGAGAGATATACATTCAAAGTTCATCGATAAAAGAGAACGTGAGGAGATGTGTCCTTTGCTGTGCCCTGCCTGCAGTGATTGCTGGTGTTTGCCCTCCAGAGCGCAGTCATGCACTCAGATTGTCACATGCCCTGCAGACTGCATGCAAAAGATCAATGCGCTGCAGAGAGGCCAATTATTCTCTACTCAAGATGGGAGCATTTATTTAGCCAGAGAATGTGGATGGGAGCCAGGATAAGAGACCAAAACCTGCTGCTGGGAGAAGCTGAAGGTTTAGAAAATGAGAAGATCATGCATTATGGTTGAATATCATCAACAAACCCTCATATTTTTTATTCTTTCCCTCTCAATTACCATTTCTCCTCCTCTGTTTCTTTTGATATATATATTTTTTTCTCCCTCTCTCTCTCTCTCTCTCTCTCTCTCTCTCTGTCACTTTTTAATCTCTTAATTGACCACTCCCCTATTTAAAAGTGAGACTGATTTCTCACTAAAAACAGGTAGCATTTCTCCTATATTATTTTCCCCTCGTTGTTCAGAAACTGAAATCTATTTAGTTGTGTACACTTAGTGTAAATCTACACTAACTTACCATTATTTTCATGCTGAGTTTGTGAATGCTGCTTTTCTTTGCTAGAAAGTATAAAAGCATAGGTGTCCTGTGGTACTGTTGTAACAACTGTTATAATTGCACAGAATCTGGCTTCAGCAGGCTCAGACTGTTAGGAGGAACAAAAGGTGGCAGCGCTGAGACAGAAAAGATGCACACGCCAATTTCTGCATAGGATAAACAGCACTTCATGTAGAGCTCATAAAGATATTAGCCTTTTTTTCATAAAATTATCTAATCATAGAATTATGGTTCTGCTAAATAAATAAATGGAATAAAAACAAAATAAAAATGAATAATGTCTTTATCAACTCTGCACGATCAGTCAGTTGCAATACATCTTTAAATGGTCACTTGTTCTGTGTAAACTTCTCTGCATGTGTGTAATGGACATCCAATGATTTTTTTTACTTACTTTTTATACTCAAAGGAGTATTAAATGTTTGATGGTTTATAATTATGTCATAACTGACCCACGTGATGTTATAATTGTGCAACTTTTCCATTATAGTTGTAACAAGGAACTCATTTTGGTTTCAGTGAAAACTTACAGAATTCACGGAATTTATGGGAAAACTTACACTTGATAAGCAAAGAAGCAAATGTGTGCATGATATTATGTGAGAAGTATGTTAATATAAATCACTGATGAGTAATTTAACACAAATCAAAAATGTTACAATTGCACCAGGTCTCCTCTACTATAAAACGCAATTCAGAAATTCCAATTTGCACAGGTACTAATTCAGCATGTTAAAATTCTTAAACCTTTATCTCATTCCCTATAATCCTTTTGTCATCCAACTCAGGATCATCCCTCGTGTACAGCCTCACCCTAACCAACCTTAAAAACCTTTAAAACCATCAAAGCCAGCTTAACTCTCTTCTACTTTTATTGTCTGTCCTAGTCCCCTTGGGTTTCTCTTTAAACTGGATAACTATCTGTTCCTCTGCAATGCTGATTGGATTGATTCCAATCCTCTACCAAAGCACAGGACAAAATCTAAACCTTCTTCAAATGCAGAATGATAGCTGGGAAATAAAGAAAATAAATAAGAAATAAGTGTATTCCTCTTGAGACCTATACAGGCAACTACACTTTCATCATATACACACGCATACACACATACAGCTATCTGAAGAGAGTGCTTAGGTTGCTTAGGCCGTCCCATTAAATATGCATGAGGCACAAATCACAAGGTGACCAGGCAGGCAGGGTTTAAAGTGGAACTACACTGGCTAAGATATTGTGTGGCGTGTTCGGACTGACCAATGCCTCATTATCATCACTGATGGTATGGAAATGGAGGGAAAGGAAGTGCATGAGTGAGAGAGAGGCTCTGCTTGACCCCATTTGCAGTGACTGCTACAAGAAAGGCAGCTGAGATTCCTACCTGGGC
This sequence comes from Pangasianodon hypophthalmus, assembly GCF_027358585.1. NCBI lineage: Eukaryota > Metazoa > Chordata > Actinopteri > Siluriformes > Pangasiidae > Pangasianodon > Pangasianodon hypophthalmus. The sequence goes on along the minus strand of NC_069719.1, from coordinate 19,442,592 downwards.
CTTCAACGTACTCCCTTTGATTGCTCCGCACAGTCCCTGAGACATCATTAGCCTTTTCATTCACTCTGACCGCCTCTGAGGATGAGTGGTACCTTGCTTTGAATGGCAATGGTGATAAATTGGCTAGCTGCACCATTGTATCAGAGCTGGTGTCACCCCTGGAAGTCCTGGATTTGACAATGGCCATGCCAAAGCAATGGGTCTTTTCTACTGTTCCATTACAGTCTATAATATTTTGTTCACAGGGCTTGAGCAGATGTCTTGTTGCTTCTTGTGGTCTCTCCAAGCTGGAGAACAAATGTAGTTTTCTAATGGATAAAAAAAGAGCTGACCTGTGTACAGAAGGCCTGTTGTCTTGTGGACCAAACAGAGGAACAGACAGCAATTTGTATAGGTAAAATATAGAACTGGGGGACTGGCAGGAGAGAATTTCCAGGTGGACAGAGGAGGAAAAGGTGGGTCGTTTTGAGACGGAGAGAGAATAAGTGTTCTTCTGGTCTGCCTCATATCTTTCTCTGTGCTCAGTCACCTTCACCATGGTTGCTTTGCAGCTGAATGGCACTGGGGAATTACTGCATGCTTTATCATTTTTCACCGTTGAGCTAACTCTAGAGGATGATGGGATCTGGCCTGGCTGTTTCAGGGGGCTTGAAATTTTCCGAGTGGAGATGGTGATGGATATAAATCCAGATGTGGGGCTGCAACAGTGAGTCTGAGGGTCAATTAGAGTCCAGCTCACAGAGGGACCATCGGGAGATGAGATAGGCTTGCTTTCAGTTTTCTGAGGTTTGTTGCCACCAGTTGCACTACAGAGAGAGGCTGTGGTCCTCCTCCACTGCTTGATGTCCTGCTCTCTCTCCTTCTTTTCGCTCCTGAAACTCCTCAATGTTGTGAGCGCATTTGTTTGAAGGAGTGGGCAGGACTCCTTATTCTCTGCCTGTAAAGTGTTGGAGTTTCAATGTTAGTGTCTCAATGCATCAAATAAACAGTAACAGTACTTCATCCATACTATCAAAATACACCATGACCAACTACAAATAACACATCTAAATGGAAGTCTTAAACCAAATAATGTTCTTTCTTTGGAGAGGACATGGGCCATCTCTGAAGGTGCTCTGAATGTTTTACTAACGTTTAAAATTTGAAGAATAAAAAATCTAGGGCTAGGAACAGTCAACAGCAGTGGAATCACCTACAGAGGGTTATTATAAAACCTTTGGAAAATTCTTAAAAGGGACAAGTGCGAGAAAAAAAAAAAAAAAAACTGACCTCCTTTCTTGGTCTGTTAACTAACCATCTCTTCAGTTGTAGGAGAAACATTAACTCAAACATAAAACTAAATCAGACTACAAAGATATAACTGTTAGACATATAACTGAAGCTGGCAACAAAAATATAGTGAATCCTAAATATTCAAAATGCATGTTCTCAAAGAACATCAGAAAGTCAGCTATGCTGTCACAAGGACATTTCACTGTTATCTGCTGAGCATTATTAATCTACCCAGCCTGCATCTGGCTTTTATTGTCTTAACAGAGTTGCTGATTTGCAGAAAACAACAGCCTGCATATGGGCTGTTCACTGTGGGAACAAACTTGTGGCATTCTCACAGACAGGCTCACTTTGTCAAAGTCTAAAACAATGACAGACAGAATTTATATTTCCAGTCTGGCATAAGATGCTGCCAAGATCACAAGATCTTTCACCATTTTAATGAGCAAATTTTTTTTTTGTTTTTTCGCTGTGAAGGTGACAGTGTTTTGGCTCTTGACTTAACTGAGACGGTGGTCCTGCTGAAAAACAGCTACCAGCTGCTAAAACACATGCAAAGACACTGTCAAACTGGTAGACAGTGGCACCCCTCCGTAGGTGGGGCACAGTTCAGGCTAGTTTAAAAATGCTCTGCGGTTGCCAAGATCTTGTTTTATAGCAAGTAATCAGAATGAACTCTAATAATGGGCAGACAGTGCATCTATGATGTACAGAACCACTTCTACCATAAGATATATAGCATATGGAGAAGGAACAGCGGATAATCTAGCAGATAATGTCTGAAGTGGGTGGTGATAATGTCTGATGGTCACCATGGTGACCTTGATTCCTACACTTTGGGACAAACAGATGAAAAATGTGTATCTCTTTTCCAATCCTGAATTTTTTAGGCTACTTTTACATATATGTTGATTTTGAGATGTACATAGTTGCACTGGAAAATCTGCTGAAGCCTGTTTAATGATATTCACACTTCTGTTTTCGTCTTGCACGTGGGGAACACGGCTGCTGTTCATCTGCATTAAATATAGGTGAAAAAATATACATCTAACACTGCTCAAAACGATCTCTTGACTGTACGCTGGAAGACTTTATGTCATCGACTATTACCCTATTACCGGGTCTGAAAATTCAGACAATAGTAATTCAGACGATAGTAGCCAATAGCATAAATCAAGTGGGATAGCCTCTTGATTTGATCTTGTTTGAAACTATGTTGTTATTAATATTGGTTTTAATGTTGCCCTGCCCCATAAAATCCATGGTCACATGTAGTTGCTTCTACCATCTCTACCAGCTGGTAAGTACTGGTAGAAAGGAAACAGTTTCTGAGTTTCTACTACTAACCCTACAACACATACAAGCTATTTTAAGAAAATAGCACAACAGTAAATCAATTAGAAAATCTCAAACATTATTGGTCAATTTGTTCAAGGAATATATAGACACTGGAAAACAAATTACTGGCTGGGAAAGACGGTCAACCGGCCCGGCCTGTGTTTTGTCAGATGGTAGCTGTTCAGACCCAGTTGGATTTTTCAGCACTCGGGGAATTAGAAAATGAATAATCTCAAGTTTGTATTTGAAAATTCCTTTTATTAACACAAACACATTGTCAAGGGATGAATACTATTTTATTTCAGACAACTGACCCAAGATGTCCATTTTAAAATGTCAGAAAATACACTGTTTGCGAGCACCATTTACACACTTACAAATCTTTACACACTATATGATTGTGACAATTCTCACAAACCAAAGACCAAAAAAGGCCTACTGTGAAACCACTCTACTTGACAGGATGTCAGAAACGTACCTCATTTATGTCTGGTGAGGACTGGCTTGTTAATCTCCAATTCCGGAGTCCCATTAAGTTTCAATAAACCTCTATCACTTTTCCATCTGTTGATAAATAAACAAGAAAAAAAGCACCGTTTCAACATCCACCCGGATAAATCAAATGACATTCACCATATCACCGCTTATTTTGTGTGGGCTTAGATGGAGTATGCAGGCTTTATTTGACTTCCTACAGCTCCTTCCAAAAAAAAAAAAAAAAATAAAATAAATAAATAAATAATTCTGTACTACACAGTGTGTCAGAACAGGACTCCACCTCTGCTGTCTCCACCTGAAGAGGCGTGTATTGTAACAGGAGCAGCTTTCATCTGTCTCATATCAATTATTAACAAGTACATTTGCCAGATGGTAAATGTTTCAATTTACTGACAAGTTAATAGCACTCTTTACAGCCTCAGCTGGTACTGATTTAGACAGAGTATTGTTTAAATACTCATTATTAAAGGCTAACTTAGGAAAAGACACTAAAAGTGGACCACATCAACCAAAACAATAAATTGTGTCTATAGCACGGCTTCTTTAAGACTATCAAAACACAACAGAAAATTTCACTGTTTTGGTCCATTATCATCAACTTAGCAACTTTTGAAACACTTTATTTTTAAAATTGTTTTCCTCAAAATCAGTTCTATATTCAGAACTAAAAATCTACATTTTGAGATGGCCTGCATTCATGAGATTCATATCCCTATTTAGATATTACAGAGGAATTTCCCAAAATATTGTGACTGTTGTGGGATGTTGAATTGTTGCATTTACATTAGATTTTATACTGAAAATTTGTATTTTTATTACAGCCCATGGTGCTTTCTTGGTTAAAATAAAGAACTGATATTCCAACAACCACTTCTGTAAAAATCTTTCTGATTTCTGATCATCTTCACAGTGAAATAAATATTTTAAAAAATTCTAACACCATCCAAAGACTAGACTTTTGGTTTTATTATGTATGCTAATTTACACATATTTATCTAGACCTCTAAGCCTAATTTACATTAATAAATGTATATATTTGAAAAAGTGACAGAACAAAGCAACAGCAACAACAACAACATCCTTTTCATAATATTATTAACTGGTGAGATTTGATTGTGATATCTATTGTTTCAAAAAATACCATATTCACCTGTTGTGTGCTATCTTAAATAATAATAATAATAAAAAAACATAATTTACATTTAAATCTTGGATCTGTGGAGGAACCCGGAATAATCAGGAAGAAACCCATTTGGACATAGGAAGAACATGCTCAGAAACTCACAGACAGCTCAGGATGGAACCGTGGATACTAGAGCTGTGAGGCAGCACCATTAGCTGCTGAATCAGCATGGTTATGGTACCAACTGGACATTTTAATTTAAACTGGCAAGTGATGATAATAGGGCTGCTATTATCACCACTCACCAGTTTAAATGAAGATGTCCAGTTGGTACCATAACCATTAGAAATCTACTATGTGGTTTCTTCTTTTCCTTATGTCTCATATATCAGGGTATAGGAATTATTATACATCTGTCTAAATATATTCATTAACACACAATATCATATTGTTAGTAACCTTTGGCTGCCATAAATCAATCTGAACTTAGAGATGGAGCAACATTTAATATTAACTGCTAATGGACCAAAAAAATAAATCTCACTGAATGCCCTCACACTATAATTTCATCAGACTGGTCCTCTTCTGTCATGCCCAACAAATGGCTTAAACAGGCATTAAATCCATATCCTGAGAGGCTGGCTCTTAAATGGACATCCGTTTAATGACAAATTATTTGCACTGCAACCACCCATGCACTTTAAACAAATACCCATGCCAAGGCAAGCTTTGTACACGCTCCAAACGCATTAATTCCCCCCACCCAAAATCCCCAGTGAAACAACTCATCATTTTCACTTTAGCTTTCACTGGAGCACCAAAATACCCTGTGGGAGAGTGGAGCAGGCAACCGTAAACAATTCCACTGAAAGAGAAAATTAGGGATTCTGTGCCATTGTTTTTTTTGTTTTTTGTTTTTTTTTTTACTGGTTCTGCTTTATCTGTGTTTAACCAGTGAAGGGAATTGGTCAAATAGCAGATCTCTCTCTTTCTGCGTATTTCTCTGTGCCTGTCTCTTTCTCATAAGTGTAAAGTGATAATATATGGTCTGTGCCTCTGCGATGCCAGATTGCTGATCAGAAGAGATTGAACAGTCCGCATTATTGCCCTGACCTTCTGATTCATATGGTAAAGATGTAGGCCTACAGCACTACGTAATGTGACTGCTAAGGTTCTGAAGTCCAGCCACTATCAGAGAAACGGTCAAAGAAATATAGCGCCGTTTATGATCCACTGTCAAGAGTTCGTGCCTCACAAAAGAGCAGTAACTGGATGAAACTGTCACCTATCAAGGATACTTTTAACTTTGAATTGTCATTAGTTTCATAAGAAGAATTACCTTGAAAATTAATATGCATGCCTTTACGTCTTTATTACCCATTATCAGCTTTATATCTATCCTATGCTGCATTAGCCATGTGGGATCAATTAAGTGAAATAAAGCCATAAAAATGGAGCTGCAGTATAAGCTTAGTAAGATTTAACTATTTCTCTTCCAATATTTCACTTCTAGCCATTTCAGTGTAAAGCAGCATACAGTCTCTGGATAGCTGCCTATGTTCCAGTGTTTGTAATGCTTGGGAAAAGATCATGCCACATGGCCAGAGCAGCTAGTGAGGAGATCAACCCTTTTATAAATATACACATCAGCAGGACACACAGAAGGGAGTGTGGAATAAAAACACATGTGTAAAAACACTTGTATATTTCATTTGCTCAATCTTTTTTCATCCATAGCAACTCAGAATTAAGACAGGATGCAACAGGCCAGTGTAACGTTAAAGGCCTTGATCAAGGAACCAACAGCAGCATCTCGGTAGTGCTCTGAACTTACAACCTTCTGGTCAGTAGAGTGCCTTAACCACTAAACCAACACTTCCCACATAAACAGAACGTTCACTCTGTGAAAACGGACAATCAGATACTCTAAAGAATCTTTGGCAAAATATTCTGAAGTATAACAGAATTAATGCTGCTGATGGTATTATTAAATTAAAGTGACTTTAATATGATCAGCTGTACCTCTGCTCATTTATGCAATTATCCAGCCAGCCAATCATGCAGTAATAAAAAAAATCATGCAGCTACAGGTCAAGAGCTTCAATTTATGTTTACATTAAACATGAGAATGGGAAAAATGTGACCTTTGTGACTTGGCATGGTGAGTTTGAGTATTTCAGAAACTGGAGATCTCCTGGGATTTTCAGTCTATGGACTTTACTCAGAATAGTGTGAAAAGCTTGTAGTGAGCCATAGTTCAGAGGGAGGAAACACGTTGTTGATGAAAGAGGTCAGAGAAGAAGGGCCAGATTGATTTGAGCTGACTAGAAGTCTACAGAAACTCAAATAAGCACTCTTTATAACCGTGGTGAGTAGAAAAGCATCTCAGAATGTGCAACATGCCTTGAGGTGGGTGAGTTACAGCAGCTGAAGAGCACATCAGGTTCTACTCCTGTCGTCCAAGAACAGGAATCTGACGCTACAGTGTGCACGGCCTCACTGAAAATAGACAATAGACAAAATGTTGGAAAATCTTTGCCTGGTCTTTATCCAGTCTTCACCTGCTGCCAGTCATGTTGGTATCAGATGGACTGGTTTGAGTAATTTATAAACTACTGATCTCCTGGGAATTTCACACACAGCTGTCTCTAGAGTTTACACCGAACAATCAAATCCCAGGAGATCAGCTTGCTGAAATACTCAAACCAGCCCATCTGGCCATCATTGAATGACCTGATAACTGCATGAATGTGCAGCTGTACCACTGTTTCTAATAATAAAGTGGTAGTGAGTGTATATATGTATGTATGTTATTGCTGTAATTTGTCTCAGACCTACAATGAACCTGCTGTGTCTTTGTTGTGGAAAAGAATGACATAGTCCATGTGAGGTTTACGATAAAATATTTAAAGACGTTTAAACCTTACACACTGTGTGGTACAAGTTAGTTTTATGTCAGTACTCTTGTCAGACTGTCAGTACTCTTGTGACAAACTGTTAAAAAAAAAAAAAAAATATATATATATATATATATATATATATATATATATATATATATATGTATATATATATTAGTGTATACACTATACACTAATTGCCTCATGAACAAAATTAGAATGAATCTTATTATATGTTCTAATCAAGCTGACTGTATGTAATGGAGATGTAACCAAAAGGGGTATCTTCCCAGAGGGAGTGTGACAAACACACACTGCCGTAGGGGGTCAAAAAATAACATACAGAGCAGCATTGTGCCAGCGGCAATGCACTACATCTCACAGCCTCATAATCCCTCAGAAGCTGAGGGGAATACTGTTTATGTAATGCTTCTGAAAAAGTCGTGAATATTGGATTAAAAGCTTCTCCAAGCACACATACTGTACATAATATGCTTTGTACCTGGCGCAGTCTGCTGGATAGAACCAAGCAGGAGTTCAATTTTCTGGTTTCTCAGTAACATGACATGACAATGTGTCTCATTAATTTGGTAATTAACAACTTGGTAAGGGGAACGACTGCTTATAGCTGCTATAACGTAGAGTGCTAAGAGGAACTAACTTGTCTCACAGACATAACACAACATTAAATATAACTATAAAGGGATAAAACACATGACGTGATATCCGTTAACGAATAAAAAAATTGCAATCTGTGACAAACTTGTTTCGCAGATGTCACACACTATACATACATATTTACACTTTATACATACAGACTTTCAAATAATACGGTGATCAAATCTGCGTGAGATGTCTTCATGTATATTTTAGCCTGTCTATTAAAAACATCTTACCTGTCTGAGTAAATGTTTGCTCATTCCCGGGCAGATACAGCTCTACAGTACTGTTTGTAAATGGCAGTTCCCCAATGTGTGCAGTTTGAACAGTGTGTCACTCTCCCTGATGGAACTGCCCTTAATTTGGACGCAGTCTTGGGATTTATCTGTCTACTCAGTGCTGGTGTTCTCACCTCCCTTTCAGGTCCTATCTAAATCCTTCAGCTTTGTCTCAGAGCCTCAGTTCAGGTTCAAGTCAGGGTGACTTGGGTCAGGCTGAAAGTTGGATCTTGGCTTATAAATTCGAAGCAGGAGAACGGACTCCCACATGGACCCTTACACTAAGGAGTTATTAAGTCAGAACCTCTGCTCTGTTGATTCCTTTCATTTTTAATTCTGTTGGAGTATAAAAGAATTCTCATAAATGAGCAATGCAGCACCCCAAGAAACCTGCTTCTAGCCCTTCAAGTTTGATTCCTCTGGTCCTCATGTCCTTCTTCTTTGGTTTCTAGGCTAAAATATCCACCAGCTGGTCTTGAGTATCCCAAGGTGTTTCTTTGCCATCATTCTCCTCCTGTAAAGTTTTTGTGTCTGTGGAAGTTGAAGCAGCACTCACTACTCCTCTTCCACATAACAGATCAGCCTCAGGTAAAGGCTCAGGTGAACACGGGTCAGGTTTCAGTGCTCCTGACAAACAACGGCTTCAATTTATTCATGAGTGTAGGCTATACCATACACCCTGGCCCATAGGCCCATAGATTTATTTCAGTTTGTTTTCTCAAGTCTCTGATGTCATGTTGGACAAGTTCCAGATTTGCATGAGATGTGTAAAAATAGCTTAGACTTTATGCATTATTATGCAATGTTGGTGAGAAATGCTACAGTTATTTTAGTCCATAAAGTTTTCCTGTGCTTTGCCCTTGTAAAAGATGGTTGCCCTGAGATAAACGCTGACTCAGGTAATGATGATTTCCAAACTCAATTCCTGTGCTAAAACTACTTGCGTCCAAATGCAATTTAATGAAGACTCATTTAATGTAATTGAGTAAAATAAATGGAAAAAGAGAAACAAAAGACAAAACGACCTGCTCCTAGTGTACAGTTATAGTGCAGATTGACTTCATATTGGTAGACTGTTCCAGTTCTTACTAGACTATAAATCAGTATCTCATTCTGTCTCCAAACCAGATCCTGTAATGCATTTCTTTAAATCATTCATGCTCAATCAAGCGGTAGTAATATAATTTTAATCTCCTTTCCTTCCACAGAAGCAAAAGGTCTCTGTGCACTCACTCACGCACCACATCATATCTTTTTGGGCATATATTTATTTGAGATAAACTTGCATGCATAACTCATGTCTATAGGGTTAGGAGCGTTTGCTAGTAAACTGTTTGTCCAGATATTGAGTTAATCTTTGATTCCCTCCATCCTTTTGTTCACAGAACTGTAAAACTTCCCAGATTCACTGTACCAATGTATCCTGGAATCAATTTTTCCTAAAGCGGAAATCTCTCTATAAAACAGCCTAAACCTAAAACCAAATACACAGCTTGTTTTATGTGCTGCACCTCCTTATGTCATTCTGCTGTTGGCTCAGGAGCTGAATATAGCATGACATCTTCTTTATAGGTGAAAATTTAATGTGAAGATGAAAAAATACAGGAGAAGCGGATTCTCATCAGAAAGCTACTGCTCTGACACAAAGCATTAGTGTGGAGTATTATACTGTAGCTTTATATTATGTAAATGCACACACGTACAAAAAAGAATAAAGGATAAAGCATTTTTAGATAAAGGGAGCCAAAAGGAACAACTTCTCCTCCTCATATCCTCATACTCTCTCCTTTTGTTCATGACTTTTTTTTTTCTTATAAGTAAATCAAAGTAACTTGTAAAATATATTAAACTATTATAACAGGTTTTGAGATGTGGCCTCAGGCACTAATGTTGGGTTGGGTGCTGATCTGAGCATTCTATGTGTGTTCTGTAAAAAGCATATACTAATAATAAAAATAATATTAAGAAGAAGTAATTAGATTATTATTATGTTCACTGGCTGACAGTTACTGAACATTTTCAAGTAATCACTGATCTTCAAAGCTATCAGGGAGTTTGTCTGTTGTGTTAATCATATTTATACCACACCACAATCATCTGATTCGCCAGAAGGTGTTGATTAATTTTCGTTAACTGCGTATAGAGCATATAGATATCCTGCCATAATTCAAATTTCAAGTTTATATTAATGTGCTCATTCTAACAGGTTATCTTTTCTATCTTAACTGGTCATACACTGCAAAAAATGATATAAGATATAAGTGAAAATATCTCAAATATGAGCAGATTTATCTTTCGTATTATGAGATTACTATATATGAACTATAAGATTAGCTTGTTTTTAGAGGCTTTTAGTCATTTCAAGGTTTCAATTATCTTATTTTATTGGCAGATAATTGTGCTTCTTTCTAGAAATAAATGCTTAAAATTAGAAAAATTATCTGCCAATTAATAGCTTGAAATTAGTACATCATTTTAAAAAAAATTCTAGAAATAGGTTTTTTGATTTACTGTAATCTTATAATAGGAAGTACTAGATAAATATATCAATATTTAGGATATTTTCACTTGCTAGGATGTTATTTTTGCAATATAGAAACTTAATCTAAGGCTAAAAATAAATGCATAAACAAACGTGTTATGTTACTTATAAGTGTACTGCATTTCATTGGCTTTGTATATGTACTTTGAACAATGACAATAAAGTTGAATCTAATCTAATCTCATCTAATCTAATCTAATCTAATTATTGATATGATTTAGCCTTTCATATGTAGGCTCATGCTAAGTGTTTCCGGGCATAGGCTCTGGATCCACCACAACCACAACCAGGATAACCAGTTACAATAATGATAGATGAATGAAAGAAATGAGGGAATCTATGATTTAAAGGTCTAGTTTCTGAGTTAATTGACTTAATAATTGGTAATAAGCAAGTTTGTGTTTTACTTAGGGACTGTTGCTTTCCCTAAGTAGTAGGGAGTTTCTGCCGGGGTTTCTTGCCTGTGTCGGTGTTTAAATTATACCGTTTCCTTCTTTTTCATCAATAATTTTGTGCTATCATTTTCATCTGTTGTATTTTTCACTTTCCCTTCTGCCATATTTTTATTTTTTCAAAGCACACTTTTGTTTTTTTGTCTAAAGACAGTGAGCAGAGGCCATAATCTCAACTAATCCTTGACTAAGGTACGTTAAACACTCAACATGGCAAACATTCAGCTTGTTCTGTGTTACAAGTGCAGGATCTTTAGCCATTCTTCTTCCATTGTTAGTAATAGCTTTATTTGTGGTATAAGTATATTAGTTAGATCTCTGATGAAGAAGATTGCAGCATTAGAGGTGTGCATCCAGACTCTAGAGAGGGTTAGTGAGAGCAAGAGCGGCGTAGTTTCTGTAGGGGAAAATCTGGATGCTTTAGTTGGAGATAGCAATCCCACAACTCTGGCATTAAAGCCCTCACAGCGGGGCAAATGGGGGACGACTTGAGGGCATAATCACAAAGCCAAAGCTAATGCTAAGGCTCGCCCACGGGAGCACCACTCTTCTCCGCTTCGCCTGTCTAACAGGTTTGCTCTCCTCAGTGAAGCACCCACTGAGAAACCTGAAAGAGCTCTGGTTATTGGAGACTCTATCTTAAGGCACATGAAATTAGCTAGGCCTTTAGGGGCACCAGCAGCACTAGTTAGGTGTATACCAGGGTATACGGGACTCAGGGCAGCAGACATAGCAGGTAATCTTAGGGTCTATCCTGGCTCAGTTTCTTATTTGAGTGATCAGTTTGTTGACTTCTCTACGCATACTAAGGTAAAGTTTGGTGTTCCGCAAGATTCTGTTTTAGGCCCACTGCTCTTTTCTTTATATATGCTACCTCTATGCAAAATTATTCATAAACATGGGGTTAGCTTCCACTGTTATGCTGATGACACACAATTGTATGTTTCAGCAAAGCCAGATGACGGACACCAGCTTAATAAAGTTGAGGAATGTGTAAAGGACATTAGACACTGGATGCTTATTAACTTCCTTTTACTTAATTCTGACAAGACAGAAGTATTTGTACTAGGACCACATGAAGCTAGAAATAAGCTTTCTGATTACGTAGTAACCCTGGATGGTCTTTCTGTTTCATCACATGCAGCAATAAAAGACCTTGGTGTGATTATTGACTCCAGTCTTTCATTTGAAGCTCATGTAGATAATATTACTAGGATAGCCAGCTGCAGCTGTAAGCGTCCTTACTAGAACCAGAAGATATGACCACAGCACCCCTATCTTATCCACACTGCATTGGCTCACAATCAAATTTCACATCTATTATAAAACACTACTTTTGAATTATATAGTACTGAATGGTCTTGCGCTGCAGTACCTGAGTGAACTTTTGAACTTTTATGATCTGCCACACCTACTTCAATCAAAAGGTGCAGGCTATTTGTTGGTACCTCAAATAGTGAAAGCTACAGCAGGGGGCAGAGCTTTCTCTTACAAAGCTCCACAGTTACGGAACAACCTTCCAATTAGTGTTTGGGACTCAGACACAGTCTCAATGTTTAAGTCTAGGCTGAAAATATATTTGTTTAGTCAAGCCTTTTGTAAATAGTTTTTTCTTAGATAAAGGAGCAGATCTGGAGGGTTCACGGGCATAGATTGTTGTGATGAACTGGGATGTTTGGATGCTGTCGCCCCCTACTCTCATGCGTTCACTCAGATTTGTTGACGGTGGAGTGACTGGCGACTTTATGTCCTAGGGCACCCTCATGCTGTTTTACCTTCTGGCTTTCCCTTTTAGTTATGCTGTCATAGCTAGTATTGCCGGAGTCCCTGATTGCACTCTGCATGCAAAGTACATTGTCTTTAACCATGACAGGTCAATAAGCATACCTAATAATCTCTCCCTCTCTCTCCCTCTTTCTCTCTGTCAAGCTACACATGCTACTCCTAAGATACCAATGATCCTGACCCCTTCTGCTCTCAGGACCTGCGTGATCAATCCTGATGCCCTACTTCTGGTTGGAGTTCTCATCAATTGGAAATCACTTGCTGCTGCTGAGGATAGATCATGAGATTACTGAGGATGGTACCACTTAAAAACCATGAAGATGGCTTTGGTCCACAATTCATTTGAACAGTTATGCTATTATGGCTTAGGACTACAATTGCTATGATAGCTTTAGGACTGCAATTGCCATGAACAGGTTTGCACTCAAGTCTCCATCAATGAACAATGGATAAGCTCAACAAAACAGACTTCATGTGAAAACTGTAATGAATTTCCTGGTTACGCAATTGCACTATTTGACCATGTAGTACACAGTTATAGAAGGGATTTATTTATAATTGCACTATCCATTGTCACCCAGATGAGGATGGGTTCCCTTTTGAGTCTGGTTCCTTTCAAGGTTTCTTCCTCATATCATCTCAAAAGAGTTTTTCCTTGCCACCATCACCTCTGGCTTGCTCATTAGGGATAAATTCATACATTTACAACTTATGTGAATGTATTTATTTCTGTAAAGCTGCTTTGTGACAACCTCTGTTGTTAAAAGTGCTATACAAATAAAATTGAATTGAATAGTTTATGGTTTGTTCACATGAAGTAATATAGTAAATAACATTAGTTTAGTGCATCTTACTCAGAGGTAGCTCGTATAAATGGGCTAGCAGCGCTAAGACATCAGTATAAGGTTTCACTTATGGCATCCATTTAAGATTATTTGCTGTTAATAAACATTCTACAGTGAATTCTTTTGGATTTTGTAAAACCAAGAGCAACAGTACCACAATTAAATAAGACACTGGGGGTCAAAGGAAAAGGTTACAGCTTTTCGTTTACCATGTTTAGTTTTTTTCTGAGGAAATTCAGCAAGAAACCAGTACCCAGCACTACAGACTTAAAACACTTGAAAAAAAATTACAGCTCACAAAGGCCTTTCTGATTTTAAGGTTGTATGTATGTAATACTTTGCCCCATATCATTCTTATCATGACATCAATGAAACCTCTTGTTGTTATGCTTTGCTCAGCCTTAATAGTTTCCTTCATATTTGATTTTAGCCCTCCTGCCTACGATCACGACCAGCCATGACTAATCTTAATCTGAAGCATTATCGGTGGTTTTAGTTACATGAATAGTGCCTCATTAAAAACACAGGGATTGCACAGAGCGAAACTTTGTTCATATTGAAACTTAATACATTACATGAAATTCAACACCAGTATGACTGTTTTGTGTCCTAATCCATGAAGAGTTACATATTCTCCTGCAGAGCTTTATATACCCAGTGACTTTTTTCATTACTAAACACAGCTTTGATGAAGTACAAATATATACTTCTAATAAATTTCATGAAACCAGGGGTCACTAGAGGACTTCTAAAATCTCATTGTAAAGGTAGAAAAAAGTCAGAAATAAGCCATGCGGTAAATTTAATCAAATTAAATCACTCGGAGGAATAATTGTCTCTTTGTGTGTGTGTGTGTGTGTGTGTGTACACTGCTGTAATTTTTGGATAATTAGTGGACTCAATGCTATTTGTTATTGAAGTAATACTTCCATTAACATCAGCAATCATTATCAGCAGTCTGCAATCATTATCTAACTATAATCACATAGTATGTCTACATTGTGCAGAGCTTTTTTTTTTTTAATTTTTAAATCGTGCCCATAGCAGGGATCAGAAAAATGGCAGAGAAGGTTTGTGCAGGCAAATCCATGATCATTAACCAAAAGCATAAGCTATGGTACTGTGATGTGGTACAAGGCAAGCATAAACACACTCAGGTAATGATGGCTGAGGAAGGAGGGATAAGTGTATTGCATATTTTCAGAAAAAGGAGTGAGGATTGAATTGCTCCTTTGGTATAGCTCCAGTAGAATCTTGCCTGCAGGTTTTAGTAAAGTGTGCTGTTATTCTGCCTGTGCTCAGTGGACCTGCTTTCTCATCACCAAGCAATAGAGTGGAAATAGAGCAAAAGATAGCTTTTTTTTATTGTTGCATCTCAAATCTTAACATGTAATGTGTAAATGTGTTGTTGCTGCTGTCCATGGCCCTGATTTGTTGGTGATCTGTTGGTATCTCTAGAGAAGCCTCTGCAGCTCAGTCAAACAGGTAAGCCATTACTCGCCAGGTCCTCCTTCTAGACAACTGCATATTTTTGCTCTGTTGATCATTCTCACTGATGTAAATGACCAGTTGCACCTCACCTGCCCACTGCGGTACCCACTCCCTGACTCCCTCAGGGAAGAAACTGGTGTGGAGACTGGTGGTGGCATGGATGTTAATGCTACAGGGGGTAATGTGATATGTCTTACCTCTGTAATGCTCTCGCTGTCCAACTTTGTAGTCAATTTGGCCAGTTCACTTGGTGATGATGTTCGTGCCCTGCCAGAAGGCCGGGTACATACAGCTGAAGTGTCCACAATGACACAATTGTCTAGTTGTCAAAAAAGTTGGTCATGCAGTTTGTAGGGGCTTCTCTTTTCTGGTTACTGATAATTTCACAATTTTTTTCAGTGGTTTATAATTCATTTCGAACATTTCAGGTCAGATTTGTTTGTAGTGAATTGGAGTTGTTTTATATCACAAATGGTCTGTAAACAGTTAATCCAACCTTGCAGCCTTGGTTCTGACCTATTTCTGTTCATTTCCTATGCTTTCTGTTTTATCTGTCTTTGTCAGAGTTTTTGACAGCTCCTAAATGTTCCCTTGCCTATAATTATTGGCATCTGCATGGCAGAACTTCTAATGGAAAAACTCTTTCCACCTGTCTCTTTTTGTATTTTCCCTCCTTTCCTTTCCCCATCACCCAGAGGTCGTAACAGATGTTCCCCAGATTTATGATCAGGCAGCCCCCCAAACATCCGGTCCTCCATCTGGCCATTAGACAAATTACATAGATAAACTTCTCTAATAGTTTCATTCCTGCTTGACAAAGCAGTTTTTATGTGTGACTCCTGACCAAAAACATTTTGCCATTAATTCACTCTTAGCCTCCTGCTTTACATTAAGATTCTGTTTCACAATACTCTCAGCTCGTAGGCAAAGCTTCTTTTAATTAATTTTGTCTTGTGATGCCAAAGATAATGAACACAGTTCAAAGTGTCCCACAGAAACACACCAAAAACAAAATTCTGCATTACTTAAACTGTAAATTTCTGATACCATGACTAGCATGTCCTTCTAACTGCCTAGCTTAGCTGCTAACTTTACCTAACCTAACAGGATGGGACTGAATGCTATAACTGAAAGCTGAACCTCTTCTTTTTTTAATTAATTTAGAAAATAATTGGACAGCTTTGTAGCTTGTTTGAGACAATAATTCCCTTACAAAATTTGTCCATTACCGAGAAACACCAACACCTTTCTGTGTGTTAGGTAACTGTGGTCTTTTCTTAGGTAAATAGAAAAAGTATCATTAAAGCTGTATTTCAGTTTTGTTGGCATTTTTATTATATAAGTAGTAGCCTTCTCTATAAGCTCTAGCTACAAAAAATGTCACATTAGATGAATGAATATTGAATATTCTATTGAATATTTAAATTATTAAATTACTGAATAATTGAATTAGGGTATTTTTACAATGTAGCATGAAGTAACCTATCAAGGGCACAAAACAATTCATGCTACAATGTCAATAGATGCAGTCAATTTTTGATAACAGCTAATTCCTAATAATAATAAACAATGTGTAGTGATAGTACATGAGTGACCTGTAACCAAAGTCTCAGTGTCCGATTCAGGTCCTTATTACATTGGAAGTAAGTTAGTAGATTGTAGAGTAGTAGAGTAGATTATAGGAAGTAGAGTAGATTGTTCTCATTACAATGATACAGGCTATCACTGCACAATCAAGCCAGGGTAAATGAAATTATGGTGACACTTCTTGACTAACAACACAACAATTATAAACAAGCTCAATAGTGTCAAGAAAAAAAAAATTGTGTAATGAGGGGACTCAGGGCAATAGTGAGGATCCATGCATAGAATTATTGCAGACACACAGATTTCAATACACTTAATCATAGAGCAGTTCCAGGTCATGCATGAGTAAGGCAGCAAATCCATCCATCAATTTTCTGTGCAGCTTATCCTATACATGGTTGCGGGGAGCCTGGAGCCTATCCCAGGGAACTCAGGGCACAAGGTGGGGGACACCCTGGATGTGCTGCCAACCCATTGCAGGGCACAATCACACACCCATTCACACACTACAGACAATTTGGAAATGCCAGTCAGCCTACAATGCATGTCTTTGGAATGGGGAAGGAAACCAGAGTACCTGGAGAAAACCCCAAAGCATGGGGAGAACATACAAACTCCGTGCATGCAGGGTGGAGACAGGATTCAAACCCCCAACCCTGGAGATGCAAGGCAACATGCTCACCACTAAGCCACTGTAGGCAGTAAATCACAATATCCAAAGGGTATAAAGGTAACCAGGTCAAGGTAATAGGCAAAGATTAGTGCATAGAATATCAATAATCCGAACAATGCAAGGGTAAGCCAAAATGAGAGAATTTCGAAAAAAAAAAAAAAAGATGTAAGGTCATACATGGACAATGGCTGTCAGGAACAAAAAGGTCAGGTTTTACACAAGAGTAAACTTTTGCCAAGGCTTTGCATTATATCTAGGTGTCCCTGTGGTTTAAATACTCTCTAAACCGGAAATGGATTGAACAAAGAAAAGTCTCTAGAACACATGGTAGGTTGCCCTCTGATGCTGTGATGGAGAACTGCTTGTGATGGATGTGAGTTTTTTGTTTATTTTCAGGGTCCTTGTTTTGATCCTGAGCTTGGGGTACTGTGTGTGCAGTTTTGCATGTTATCCCTGTGTCCAAGTAGGTTTCCTACGAGTTCTCCAATTTCTTCTCACCTCCCAAAAACATGGCAATAGGTGAACTGGAAATGCTGAATTTCCCTTAGCTATGAATGAGTGTGTAAATGTGTGTGAATGTGTGTGCATGCATGGTGCCCCTGATAGACTAGTGTCCCATCCAGGGTGAATTCTTCAACCTCATGCCAAGTGAGCCTGGAGCCTGGATCCACCATGACCCTGACCAGGACAAAGCGGATACTGAATATGAATGAATGAATGAATCCAATTTATAAGACTAATGTAAAGGTGAACTTAAATTGTTAGAAAGGTATTCTCCCTCTCAGCATTCGTTCATTAATACAAGCCGAGCTTTATATAGCTATCTCGATCTGTTATATGCAGCTATTCACAAAATTGTGACCAGTCTTAGAAGCTTCTAGGTATTGTATGGAAAAGTTACTTTACTAGCATAGTGGTTTATTTTAAACATGCAAGGAATAGCCTTTATGTTTGTTGGTCAGAGGTTCATTTAAACCAAATGTCTAACAGAACATTATACTCTCTCTGGGCATTCAATTCACTTTACTGTTTCCTAGAAAGAATGACTTTGTAGACAGAAAAGAAATCTGTTAAACAAAAATAAGTCGAAGGTAGAGAAAATTACAAGACCAGTGGAGTGAATGGAGAGGAAGCAAGCATAGGATGCAGGTGGAATGGCTTCGGAGACAGATGGAAATAATATATCCACCATGCAATGGTGTGGGAGTAGATGAAAGTCTCTGCTAACGTTTGTATTGTACCCATGAGCATACTTTGAAGTTCCTATGCGACCAGAATAGCTGAATAAGGACCACACCTGTATAGCTTGTTTTATCTCATCATGTATAACAGGATGAGATAAAACAATACCTGGTTGCACATTCCCCTTCTGGGGAAAATCACCCAGGATAACAATTTCAATGTGAACAGGGAGTAGCGCTTTTGGGCAGACCAAATGACCCTGCTCTATTTTGTGTGTGTGTGTGTGTGTGTGTGAGAGAGAGAGAGAGAGAGCTTGTGTGTGCCTATGTGTGTGTGTATGTGTGTATGTGTGAGTGATCTCTGGGAAGGTCACACACACAGCAGAATGAAAGGCAATTGTAATGTGTGAAATCAGCATGGTGTTTATTAAGCATAATCCAACAATTGTCATAGTTCATAGCGGGGGCAGCATCACATGAGAATAATCCATAATCATCAATGTAAATATGGGTGTGGGTCAGAACCAGGAAGAGAAACCAAAGAACAAAGGAAATAAGGAACAAAGGAACCAAGAAACATGAAAAACCATGGCTACGAAAAGCCTATTTATAATGTAGAGACTTCGGTATGAGATGCAGGAGGGTATAGACAGATAAACTAATCAAGAGCAATACAGAGAATAAGTAAGTAAAATTGGGATCTACACCAATCACAAGGCAGGGGTGAAGACAAGAAACAATATACAAAAACACAAGACAATGTAAAAAAGAAAACAAATAGAGGGGGAAACAAAACAAAGCATGAGCTGCAAGTGTTGTGCTGGGGAATCCGCCAAGCAAAGACAGGGGTAATTTTTTGACAGCAATCCCCCTTATAGCGTGGCTCCTGGCATGCACAAAAGAGTCATAAAGCGGTCCTGGACCTCTGGGCAAAACATCAACGAGCTGCCCGAAGTCCCGAGGTGGGCATTGCCCAGAAAGAGCAACATCCTGACTGAGGGCGGAGGAGTAAATAGAAAGCCCAGTGACAATGATTACAGTCATAGTGTCTGATGCTACAGTCTTAGAAAATATAGAGGGTGCCCCTCTAGGGGAACCCTTAATAGTTGCCATTTCATTTCAAATTTATGGGGTATTTTTGCTCCAATCTCTTGTTATTTCTGGACACTAGTGCATTGTCTACTCTGACTTTATCATCAGGAGATGGCAAATACGAATCCCATAGCTGGGAATCCGAGACAGCAAATCTGGCTATGTTCTCTGTGTGGGAGGGTTGGTATATTCTTTCTCCCCTGTCAATCATAGTGGCACTAGGCAGTCACAGGCATCTGTGAGCTGGTATATGTGGAAGAGGGCAGATAGTACTTTCGTCCTAGTGTGTTATGCTGCCCTGTGACTTAGCATGAGCAGCAGTTTGAAAAGATGCTGAGGTCAGCTGGCTTCATGTGTCTCAGAGAAAGCAGGGGTTAGCATTTCACAGCCCCAGTTGGTAGTGATATGTGATATGGGAGAGCTAACCTGTAGGTGGGAATTGGCAAATGACCAAAGTGGGAGAAAATGTGGGGGAAAAAAAAAAAGGTCTCAGATCTCATTCTTAGATGTTTTACAAACCCAATAAACTCCTCAGCAGATTCTGATCAGGCATGGGTTTAAATATTTCTTTTAGTTTTCTATAATGGGGAGCAACATACACATAAAAATAAAATTACAGAAAGGTACCAAATGTACTCTGACATTACACCTTATTATTAGTACTGTATACAAAACCTTACATTTAAATTACTTGGACTTTCATTCAAAACCTACACTGATCTAAATAATACTAAATAATTACATAAAATAATATAAAATAGAAGAAGTCAATGGTGAAACAATAACAGTTTCTGCTATTTCCCCCAAGTGTGAGGTTGGGTATCTGAGGTGTCCCATTTGTCAACAGAGATAACATACCAAGACTCATAGATACACATTCCTCAAGCTACGTTTACACATGCAGCAATTTTATTGCTGTAAGTCGACAGTTGCTGTACTATGAAGTTGTCAGTAGGTGTGCCTACTGCTGGTTGCCATAGTCAGTGGGTGGCGCAACTGGCATTCCACTTTTGACAACAAACCAGTTTTCTTGCCCACTAAAATTAAACATTCTGGAGGGAGAGTGTTTGCATATAAAATTCACCAGTGTATACAGTGTATATATGCATCATATCATATGAGATGAAGGAGAAGCAGTGTGTGCTCTGTGCCATTGCGGCCATCTATCTGCAGTGAAAGTGCAAACTCCGGACTGTCTGGGTCCACAAAACAATTCTGACTCGAAGGCAGAATGGCTCACGAACATGGTCTACTGTGCACTCTACTGTATTCACTCCCATTGGTAGTCGCTGCACCAAGTGACTCCAAATTTGCATAAAGTTAAACTTTTTTCAACTTTGTCGCAGCGCTGGACACGCCCACATCTAGTCATCAATGGTCTGCGTCGTCCGCGTCGCCGGAAGTCACCAGTTTTCATTGAAAACGAATGGTCTCCGGTTGCTTTGTCGCTGTGAGTCACTGTATGTGTGAACATATGTGTGTGAAAAGGCTGCATTTTTACCTGAATCATGGATTCCCCAAATTTCATCCAGAGAGCATTTTTTCTCCTGTGCCTGAATGTGCGAAATGATGACAGGTTGATTGATGGAGGGATTAGCCATGCTGCCATACATTCTATATATTCTATTATCAACCACAAGGAAGGCAGACAGGCGCATAAGGGCTTGATGATGGAAATAGCAGGGCAGAATTAGGTTTGGTGAAGCTAAGGGCAAAAGTATATATAGCTCTGACAGGACAAATCAATTTGCTTCACAGTAATGAACTTTGACGGTGTGCTGGCCCAACATGTTGTTGCTCTCTCAGTTTCTATCTGTGCAATAAACCGTTTTACCTTCTGAACCCACACCATATGTATTGCTTGAATCAACTCTCATCAAAGTGAGCGATACATTTACACAAAACCAGCAGAACAAAAACACAATGAAAAATACAAAATGTCATTTTGTGTTCTCTCTGTGTTTGATATTGATATTCTTTAGTGTCAACCCAAATGGTGCTTGGAAGAGATGTAGACAAAGGCAGTGAGAAAGAGATAGAAAGTTATGTGTGTATTGTCCTTATGTAGGATTCACTTCTGCTCCTTCGAGGATGAGGGTTTTGTTGGGGCCATTAATCTCCCTTTAATAAAAATGAATGAATGAATGAATGAATGAGTGAATGAATGAATGAATGAATGAATGAAAATGTTAAGACTTGGATATCATGGCTTACTGGTGAGACAATAACAGTTTTGCACATCACCTTTGAATATATATGTATCTTTCATAATTTATCAGTACACTATGGAAATAACTCAATATGAATACATTATTCAGAATGAAGAGATAATGTGTTCAGATACAAATACAGATCCACTATTCACAGTATTTCTTTTTTTTCCACTGACAGGTGCATCAACTCGATCCCAGGACTCGATCCCATGGGACGCAACAAAAAAGTCATGCAAGCGAGAAGTACAGGTTCAGATACAGATATCTGGGGCACTAAACAGATACAGACACGGATAGTGGCGTTGCGTTACACCTCTATACTATACTCCAAGTTATGGTTGGCAATGTAGATACTGTATGAGTAATACCACCAGGTTTAATGCTGTTCATCTATTGGCAGCTGTAAAGTCTGGACTATGCTAGATTTTAACTATGTGTTTGCATACGCAAGATGGCTGCCACACATATCCTGCACATATTTGCAGAGCGTTGCTTGCGCACATCCTCAGAAATTACAGTCACACGTCCACATAGTACAACACCAAGTGGGAAGTGGTAGCTCAGTGGTTAAGACGTTGGACTTCTGATCGGAAGGTTGAGAGTTCAAATCCCAGCACTGCTAAGCAGCCACTGCTGGGCCCTTGAGCAAGGCCCTTAACCCTCAACTGCTCAGTTGTATAAATGAGATAATTGTAAGTCGCTCTGGATAAGGGCGTCTGCCAAATGCCATAAATGTAAATGTAAATGTAAATGTAAACACCAATGTAAATAGTGGGGGCACTGTAGTACCATGTGACTCTGTATCCAACAACTGACTAAACAAACTAGCACTGTGTCCCAAATCGCATCCTTATGTACAATTCTAGATTGTTATTACTAATGCTAAACACTTTTCCTATTAGATTTAGTGTTTGAATTTTAAAAACCTCTAACTTAGCCTTCAAACCTACTGAAAGGTCTGTTTTGTGTGCCAGTATTCTGTTGTTTTTTTTCTAGATTTGTAAATACTTTTTAATGTAAGATCAGAGTTTTCAATTTGAGACACAGATCATGACAACAATAATGATGACAGCCGAAAGTTTGAGATCACTAAACATTTTACAGTTCAACTTTTAAACCTGGTGGAGAGGGAGCAACATACCCCAGATGTACATAAAGTATGCAGGTGAGTGTGTGAACAATGCTGCTCACGTTGCCACTGCTTCTCCATGTGCATGCAAAGGTCTGCAACCAGGCCTTACAGTAATCATGTTTGGGCCTGAGTAATCTTCTTCATGTGGTAGAAGAACAAATTTAGTGCAAATGGACAAGGCTATGATCAAACTAACCAAAAAAAAGTAAATAAATAAGCAAATGAATGTATAAATAAATTATTGAGAGCCTCTCTTTCCAGTGATTCAGCACAGCATCACCATAAAATAAAAAATAAGTTAATAAAAATTTAAACTAGTTGCTAATTTCTTTGCACATTAACTATGCAATCAGGCAGCCAGGAAGCTGTAACAGAAAGCAGTTCTGTAAATAAATAAATAAATCTAAAAAAGTGCTTTTTGAAATGCTCTGTGTTCAGACATCAATCAGATCGAGACGTCGACGAAACTGGCACGCTTCTCCACGGCTTTGCAGATGATTCATTTTGCATAATCGTGATTTCAAGATTCTCAGACATTTCATATACAGCCTAAAACTGTAACAGCCTCATGACTGGGTTGGCATTAGCATGTTTCGTGACGATTCTCTGTATCTCTCTGTGGTGTAGATTGCAAATAAAATGTTTAAATGCATTCGCCTACCTTCCTTTAATACTACTGGAAAGGAAAATGGCATATTTATCGTGGGCTTGCTTGAAGATTGGTTTCTCCAGTCTCTCTTGCTGGCTGCATGCCTGGTCTGCACAAAACTAATTAGATTGGCTCCCTGCCTTCAGTTTATCAACAAGAAAAAATGTTGCCAATGCCAGGGCCTGTTGACTCCAGTCTCCAGAACTGAAGCCAAAATTACAAACATGATTAGGCTACATAGCACAGACAGAACAGGATGAACAGCACAGGAATGTAACAGGTTAAATTGCGGAGATTGTCTCATTATCATCAATCGGGCCAAAAGATTTTACAATTATTTGGGTGGTGCTTCAAGTAATATTAGAAGGATATTCCATTCTGACACACTGAATTCATCATTATGAATCATTAATTAAGCTATGAATATGAATCACTTTTCAATGACAAACCTATTACTTACAGCAACTAGCTGGAATGATATAATTAATTGAAACCTAGAGATCATTTAGCCAGCTCTGGTCCTTATTTTTCCATTTCATTTTCTTCATTTTCACATTTCAATCTTCTGCTATGAAACATGGCCTGGAGCACTTGGTGTGTTTGACTCCTCAGAGAAGGCAGGACGTGTCAGTGACGATAGGAGGGTCTGGTTTTGCGACCATGGTTCAACATCAAAGTCTGTTTGAAGTGTGGCACTGAAACAGTTTCTTATGCTTGTCACCTCTCAGTACACCTCCAACTCAACAAAGGTGACACTGCGGAATCAAAGCACAAGAATCTTACACTTCTTTCACTGCTAATTCTCTCATTCTGCCCTCACTCCAGCCAGATTCAAAAGCAATTTCAAAATGGCATTCCATCACACCAAATAGTACTCCTCAAACCATAAATAATACCTTGTGGCTATTTGGGATACAGCCCTTACCACTGAACTCAGCAGAAGTAGAAGGCATATGGAATTTGAAATAAAATATAGTACTGTAGAATACAGTGTGTACTTTGCACAGCATAGGTATAGCCTACATAGAGTGGGGTCCAAAAGCCTGAGCCCACTAATAAATATGCTTCTATTTTGCATTTTTTTTCTAATTTAATACAACAATTTTTATTTCAAATTATATTATTGACCACAACTTGAGGGAAAAGTAGAAACTTTAAAATATTTACATGAATTTCAAAGTATCTTAGTATTTGGTACGTCCCCTTTTTAATAATGGTGTGCACTCGAGCTGGCATCGGACTCCACAAGTTTGTGTAAAACCTTATGATTCATTTTAGATCATATCCATCAGAGTGTCGTCTGAATACATGGTTCAGTAGAAGAGATTATGCATGAAGAAAAGTTGACCTTTTGTACAAAGCAGTTAACATGGTCATTATCACAAATTTGCTTACATTTAACTAGGGACCTAGAAATAGTGCAGATCTAAATTAAATTAAATATTCAACATAATGAACATTTACTTCCTTTGTTTTAAATATTTCAAAAATTCTAAAACCTTCAGTTTATTTCCAATTTTAAATTAAAAAAAATCCCAGATTCTCAGTGTGGTCTCAATCTTTTGGACCCCACTGTACATGTTATGGTCATGTGACCAACTAAACAAATCCATCTT
Organism: Pangasianodon hypophthalmus; assembly: GCF_027358585.1. NCBI lineage: Eukaryota > Metazoa > Chordata > Actinopteri > Siluriformes > Pangasiidae > Pangasianodon > Pangasianodon hypophthalmus. Next base: position 19,417,268 of record NC_069719.1, on the reverse strand, counting down.
GCACGGCCACAAGCCCTACAGCAAGCACTTATAATAGAGGTCAAAACAGTTTGTACAAAAATGCAGTGTATGTGGGATGCATGGAATGTAGTGTGATAACCAAATGCACATTGCAATGACACTCCCATCTCTGTGATTTATACGGAGATCGCATATCCCGTGCAAATTATAATTACTACAGATGTCCTGCAGCAACATTACTTAAAAGACATACACTATATTGCCAAAAGTTTTGGGACGTCTGCCTTTACATGCACATGAATTTTAATGACATCCCATTCTTAATCCGTAGGGTTTAATATGGAGTTGTCCCACCCTTTGCAGCTATAACAGCTTCAACTCTTCTGGGAAGGCTTTCCACAAGGTTTAGGAGTGTGTTTATGGGAATTTTTGACCATTCTTCTAGAAGCGCATTTGTGAGGTCAGGCACTGATGTTGGACGAGAAGGCCTGGCTCTCAGTCGCCGCTCTAATTCATCCCAAAGGTGTTCTATCGGGTTCAGGTCAGGACTCTGTGCAGGCCAGTCAAGTTCCTCCACACCAAACTTGCTCCATGTCTTTATGGACCTTGCTTTGTGCACTGGTGCGCAGTCATGTTGGAACAGGAAGGGGCCATCCCCAAACTGTTCCCACAAAGTTTGGAAAATTGTCCAAAATGTCTTGGTATGCTGAAGCATTAAGAGTTCCTTTCACTGGAACTAAGGGGCCAAGTCCAACCCCTGAAAAACAACCCCACACCATAATCCCCCCTCCACCAAACTTTACACTTGGCACAATGCAGTCAGGCCAGTACCGTTCTCCTGGCAACCGCCAAACCCAGACTCGTCCATCGGATTGCCAGACAGAGAAGCGTGATTCGTCACTCCAGAGAACACGTCTCCACTGCTCTAGAGTCCAGTGGCGGCGTGCTTTACACCACTGCAGCCGGCGCTTTGCATTGCACTTGGTGATGTAAGGCTTGGATGCACCTGCTCGGCCATGGAAACCCATTCCATGAAGCTCTCTACACACTGTTCTTGAGCTAATCTGAAGGCCACACGAAGTTTGGAGGTGTGTAGCTATTGACTCTGCAGAAAGATGGCGACTTCTGCGCACTGTGCGCCTCAGCATGCGCTGACCCTGCTCTGTGATTTTACATGGCCTACCACTTCGTAGCTGAGTTGCTGTTGTTCCCAATTGCTTCCACTTTGTAGTGAGGAAATTTCACGAATGGACTTATTGCACAGGTAGCAACCTATTACGGTACCATGCTTGAATTCACTGAGCTCCTGAGAGCAACCGATTCTTTCACAAATGTTTGTAGAAGCAGTTTGCATTCCTAGGTGCTTGATTTTATACACCTGTGGCCATGGAAGTGATTGAAACACCTGAATTCAATGATTTGGAGGGGTGTCCCAAAACTTTTGGCAATATAGTGTATATCTGCAAATCTTCTCCCTTCCAAATAGAAATTAATTCACATTAATACAGCAGACATGTTCATTTTACATAATATTTGCGTTTCTCCTAAAATGGCACTGTAACCTCTGTTTTTACAGTCTAGTTTTTTTTTCACTTAGCGTGGTTCTGTGTTGTAGTGTTCCCTAAGCTGAAGCTTTTCTTTTTATTATCTTCCTAATCTTAGTCGATCCATTCTTAGTCCATACAGTACTGTGTAAAAGTCTTAGGCACATGCAAAGAAATGCTGTAGAGTAAAGATGCCTTCAAAAATAATGAAATTAAATGTTTCTACATTAAAAAAATACTGTAAAGAGCAGTAAACAGTCACAGTCACAACAAAAAGTCAATATTTGGTGTGACGATCCTTCGCCTTAAAAAAAAAATACTAGTCTCAGGTACAGTTTGTGCAGTTTTATAAGGAAATGAGCTGTAAGTTTTACTGAGCATCTTGCAGAAGCAGCCACAGTTCTTCTGGAGACTTTGACCGTCACACTTGCTTCTTATTTCTGCAGCAAAACCCAGCAGCCTTCATTATGTTTTTTTTTTTTTGTCTGAAAAGTGTCTCTTATGTAATATGCTGCTTTCTTTACTGACATACAAACATTTTTCTGTAACATTTAATTTTTTTGCTGGAAAACTAATGTTTGGAAATCTAAAAAGTTTTTGTACTGAATCAATAATGTAGAAGTCATAAAGTAAAAATGCATAACAAAGTTTGTACAAAAAAAAATAGGGTGCCTAAGACTTTTGCATAGTACTGTACCTTAAAGTACATTCTTTCCAAAAAGCCAGTACATAGCCATGTTTAATGCTAAAAGCTCGAAATTCTATTATAAGTAGCTTTTGTTTGTCTGGTCACTGTTGCTACATTAATGCTAATTACTGTTAGGAATGAGATTTTCAGTCTCATGATAGTGGCAAACTAATGCATGTCACCACAATGGTACCGTAAATACTGGACACTTTAAAACTGAAGTAACTGCTGAAGTGGCATGCCTACCTTAAAAACTAAATTATAACAATTATAACAGTCAGGGCACCTGAAAAGTGTGAAAAGGGAAAATATTGTAAAGTAGAAGTATGTGGATTGGAATATACTGTATTATTATTGTGTGTAACATAGCATGTAGTGTGGGACATAATGTACATACAATATAAACATACCTTTTTAAACAATCTATTCATTATCTGTAGAAGGAAATGAATAGATAATAGATACCAGGCTACATTACTACTCAAATCGTGGGAATGTTGCACAGAAGAGTAATTAGCTCATATCTGCTTTTTATTTTAATTCAGTTAGTTTCTTGACCACTATTTCAAGTTTCTATTTGGCCACGTTTGAATTTTAGTGTTTCGTTTTATTTCAGTTAAGAACTTTCTTTATAGTTTTAGTTGTGCTTGTTGTTAAATAATAGTGCTGATTTAGAACATAGCAACACAGACATGCTTTGTGTGCAGTGAGCAGGCAGTTTGCTTTTTATAGTTTCTAGTCCAATGTTTCCTCTCACTGCTAGGGGTTTCCACATATGTGGACTATGTTCCACGTGTGTATTTATTCCTTTCTGTTTTAATAATTGGTGTCTTTGTTTGCATTGATTTTTTTTAAAAACAGAAATAAGTATTTAAATTATAATACACAAAAAGGTGAAAAAACAAAGGAAATACTGGTGATATGAGGTATGGCATAGTATGCATTCACTGGTCCTCTTAGAGACAAAAGTCACTGCAAATCAACACAAAGTTTTATTTATTTATTTATTTATTTTTACTGATCAGCTTTATCCTATGATGAAACATTTTTATACTGATGGGAGTGGTCTCATCGTCCCCATTCACTGGGCATGAGGGATCCCTGAATGTTCGAATGAAGATGAAAATAATGTAAATTATATGCCGTGGCCTTCACAGTCAACAGATCTCAACCCAACTGATCGTCTAAGGGAAATTTTGGACCAACATGTTAGATAGCGCTTTCCACCACATCATCAAAACACCAACTGAGGGAATATCTTAGAAGAATGATGCTCTTGGTACAGTTTCAGAAACTTGTAGAATGGGTATCAAGGTGCACTGAAGCAGAACACTATTTCCTGATATTTGAATTTAGAAAAAGTAGAGCAAAGGATATCCACCTTTGCAGCTTTTTTTTTTTGGACCTGCGACTCCAGATTAGCATCTGTCTTATTCTAAAATACATTATTTCCCCTAGAGCAAGTACGAGTCATTTTCTTCAAGTTCATTTGGATGCATTATCATTCCGGATATCAGCACAGTGACATAATCAGTGCAGTCTGCACAGTAAGTGTACTGTCATTTGCATGCATTCAATACGTCCATTTGCATATGCACCTTTTTGGTTCAGGCTGTGCGGTGGCAGTCGCCGAATTGTGCAGTAAACCCTGCGAGCTGATTAGCCTGAGTTTAGGAAGGTTACGTTAGGCAATTCCCATATGACTTCATTAAAAGTCCATGGGTAATTACCTCAACAGACACAAGACTTGTGACACACAGGCACACACGCACCCACATGCATGCACACACACACCTGCCTTGAGTGCTGTAATTAACTTGGGAATTTAGACTATTTCAGCCAGAAGTTGTATGATTTATGCTTTATGACTCATGACCTTAATCTAAAAATGTCCACTTTATTCTGCAAAAGCACAGTTATACTTTTTTTCTGTGGGTTGCCAGGTTCCTCGACAGAACAACTGAGAGAGAGAGAGAGAGAGAGAGAGAGAGAGAGAAGAAAAATGGAGAAATAGTGAGAGCTGAGAGATTTTCATCCATGACAAGTGTTAGAGGAAATCAGAATGCTTTTGTCGCATGATAAATGTGTTTACCAGTTAGAGATTTTTTTTTGTATGGAAGATCTTTTGTCAATGTGAAGTGTGCAGACGTGGTTTCAATATCACGGAACTCCCACGGATCATTTGGATTTACATAAAACCATTATTCTGACTCTTAATTCATACAGATCTATTGTTCTGTTGTCTTAACTGATACTGCTATGGCCACTCATGGCAACTTAACATCTTTTCTAACTTTGTATCAAAGTATTATCTCATTAAAGTAGGCTTTGAAAGATTGATTGATCTTAGAGCAAAAATGAAGTTAGGTAAAATTCACAGGTCTGGCATCTTTTTGATCTTTCTTGTTCTCTATCAGGTGATTCAAACCAGTCAGTAAAAAACAGGTTCTATTGATGGCTGTTAACAGACATGTAGACTCTATCTCTGATGCATGTTTGGCCACAAAAGTGTGTGAAATAATTCTCTAACCACATGTGTGATGAATTAAAAAAGAAAAAAAAAAGACTCTCATTCTACCACATCACATCCCAAAGATGCTCTATTGGATTCAGATTTGATGACTGGGGAGACCACTACAGTACACTGAAATCACTGTCACATTCACAGAGCCAGTTAGAGATGACTTGTGCTTTTGGACATGGTGCTTTATCATTCTGGAAGTAGTCATTATAAAATGAGTAATTTTTGGCTATACTGATAAGATCTGGCATTCCAAAAAAATGCCTGATTGCTATTAAGGGGCACAGTATGTGCCAAGAAAACATTCCCCACAGCATTACACTACCACCATCAACCTGAACTGTTGACACAAGAGATTAATCAGCCCAGGCAATGCATCTTCAACTGTTCACTGTAGGCTCAGACCCCTGTTCTCCTGTTCTGACAGGAATGGAATCTGATGTAGTCTTCTGCTGCTGTAAGCCATCCCCCTCAAGATGCAATGTGTCGTGCATTGTGAGATGCTTTTCTGCTTACCACAGTTGTAAAGAGTTGTTATTTGACTAATGGATAGAGAGTCTGACTTGCAACCCGAAGGTGAACCTGAAGGTCGTGGGTTCGAGTCTCGGGTCCGGCAGGGCTTGTAGCTGGGGGGAGTGAATGACCAGCACTCTCCTCCACCCTAAATACCACAACTGAGGTGAGACCCTTGAGCAAGGCACTGAACCCCCAACTGCTCCCCGGGTGCCGCATCAAAAAAGGCTGCCCACTGCTCCGGGTGTGTGTTCACTACTGTGTGTGTGCACTTGGATGGGGTAAATGCAGAGCACAAATTCCGAGTATGGGTCACCATACTTGGCCACAAGTCACTTCACTTCACTTGAACCAGTCTGGCCATTCTCCTCTGTCCTCGCTCATCAACAAGGAGTTTCTACCTACAGAACTGTCACTCACTGGACGCTTTTTTGTTTTTCCTGAACATTTCTGTAAAGTTTATAGACTTTTGCAGGTTAAAACCCCAAGAATAGTTTCTGAAATACTCACATTAGCCTGTATGGCACCACTAGTCACTAAGATCACATTTTCCCCCCATTCTTTTCGATGAGAACATTAACTGAAGCTCTTGATCTGTACATGATTTTATGTGTCACACTGCAGCCATACGACTGACTGATTGAATAACTGCATGAATCAGCAGGTGTACAGGTGTTCCTAATAAAGTGGCCAGCATAAGTGTCTATATAAAAAAAATATACCAAAATGTAGACTGACTAATGGATGTTTGGAAACAGCTGAATGACTGGCTGTACAGCTCTACATGAACCCAAGGTTACATAATCTCTATGTATGCACAATTGTATATTGATATGCGTGACCACTGAGGGTGAAGCCAATCAAAGCCCTGAGCTGCACAGCTGGATTTACTTCTGTGAGACAGTGGGGAGCCTCTCATTCCTGTACTTATGTGTTGTTTTTTCTCCTGTAGTCATTTTTTATCGTTTTTATCCAAGATGGTTCTCTACTACATTTCATGTTTTTATGGCCAGCTGCAGTCAGCACATTAGAAATCCATTTATCTTTCACAGAATATCGTCAAGAACCAAACACACCACAATGGGCTAGAAAAGAATTTAATGATAATAAGGTAAATTATGATGTATTACGTAACTATATAACACCTACGTACAGTATACTAAACGAAAACAAGATTCGGATATCATAATGTACATTTAAGAACTACTAGTTTACCTGATCATTCATCCACAGTTCATTGGTTTCTGTTTCTTTTGTGTAGTGTTGCTGGCTGAAGGTCAATGCTTGTGGCATGAATGCGTACATAGCGAGGTGAAGCCCTGCTAGGCTAACACCATTTATATTCATTTGCTTTTGTCAGGCACTAATGAACTAGCACTGGCACTACCAGGAACCCGGCACTGCCCAATGATGAGGATTGATTTACCTCTGAATTGTCCAATCACCCTTTCGTCCATTCCAGATGAGCACCTTATTGTGCTTTGCCCTCCCCCCTTCATGATTATAAACCTCTTCCACTTCAGTTTTTATAGCACTGTTATTAAATCAAGCTAGCTAGCAGCCGGTGAAGTGCCCAAGCCCAATACACAGCATGAGGTAAGGGATTGCATACTTATAGCTGTGCGGGCTTCTAGAAAGTAGCATGATTACTGTATATTTCTCTATAACGTTTGGGATTTTTTTTGCATTGGGGTCTCCTTTGCATTACACAGCATAGAGCATACTTGCATTTTCAACAGTATAATTTTAGTACTAAAACTTAAATTAGATGAAATATACACTCACCATCCACTTTTGGTGCACCTGTACACCTGCACATTCATGCAGTTATCTAATCAGCCAATCTAATCACGTAGCAGCAGCGCAATGTAAAAAAATCATGCAGATACAGCACTTCAGTTAATGTTCACATCAAACATCAGAATGGGGAAAAAGTGTGATCTCTGTGACTTTGATCATGGCATGGTTGTACCAGATGGGCTGGTTTGAGTAGTTCAGAAACTGCTGATCTCCTGGGAATTTCACACACAACATTCTCTAGAGTTTACACAGAATGGCGCAAAAAACAAAAAACATTGAGTGAGCGACAGTTCTGTGGGTGGAAATGCCTTGTTGATAAGAGAGGTCAGAGGAAAATGGCCAGATTGGTTCGAGCTGCCAGTAAGAATATACTAACTCAAATAATCATGGTGAGCAGAAAAGCATCTCAGCATGCACAAAACATCGAACCTTGAAGTGGACAGGCTACAACAGCCAAGAACAGGAAACTGAGGCTATCATGGGCACAGACTCATCCAAACTGGACAGCTGAAGTTTAGGAAAAAAAAATTACCCGTTCTTTTTTGAGTCTTCAGCTGTCCAGTTTGGGTGAGACTGTGCCCATGACAGCCTCAGATTCTTGTTATTGGCTGATAGGAGTGGAACCTGATGTGGTCTTCTGCTATTGTAGCCCATCCACCTCGAGGACTGATGTGTTGTGTGTTCTGTGATATCAATATCTAAAAATTGATTGTGTACATATATTTATTCGAAAATTGATCAGAATCGATAAATGTTTCAATAAATACTTTCTATGAGCAATTCCTCCTGACCTTTGTCCCTCTGTTTTATTTATTTATTTATTTTGAAGTGACAAATCCTTTGAAGATATTAATTCTCAACAGAGTTGTGGATTTTTAACTGTATCTTCTTCTCAGGTATTACCAATATTCCTTCACACGCTCAAAGGTGCTCCTGATAGCAGGAGAATATTCTCAAATAAGAGTTAGAGGGAATGTGACACAAACCTTTTATTCTTATTTTAAAAAGTTCCTTTTCCCTATAGCTCTACACTATGTGTGACTTTGATCACAGTTTTTCATGATCATTAAACTGACCTAAGCACATGAAGTTTCATCCTGAAAAGATCATTGCTCAACAAATTTAAGCAAATAAAAGTCACCTTGCACTAAACAGCAAACCGGAGTTGAACACTGGAGTTCATTTTAGGTGTGAAGATGTATATTAATTAGAAGGCTATTTTTACCGAATAATTTTCAAGGTGCACCCAAGTGTTTCCCTTAATTATTCATTTAATATGGGGTTACAGGTTGAGGTGTGATGAGGTGTGTCACAGTGCAAACAGCATTAGATGATGAAGCAAAGGAAAGATAGACAGACAAAGAGAGAAAGACAGATGGAGCATGATGGATGTGAGAGCAGTGCCTGTTCCCCTGGAGGTCAAGTGGTTTCTCACGCTGTTCATGACAGCAGGTCACCTTGCTTATTTTAGGCTGATTTTGCTGCCCCAATAACCTCTGTAACAGATTCTGTTAAGGCGAGATTACACCGTTTATAGAACAACTGCTTCTAATGGCCATTCAGCAGAAGCCTAAATAAGGCATGTTAAACAAGACTCAGTGGCTGTTTGGATTCATGTGCATTTCAGCTTATTTGAAAATTACAGAGTCCAAGCTAAAACTCACAAAATCGTAAGCTTAATAATCTTTCCAGTGCCCTTGATTAAGTAACTCTGGCAACACGAGTAATTCAAGAGAGTAAAAGGAGTAAACAGTCCAAGGTAAAAACAATACAGCATATGACAAACTGACTTTTTTTTTTTAAGTCCCTTTTCTCTATAGCTCTACACTAGGTGTGGCTTTGATCACAATTTTTCATGATTATTGAATTGACCTAAGCACATGAAGTGTCATATTAAAAAGATCATTTCAGCATTGTTCAACAAATGAAAGTGAGTCATCTTGCACTAAATAGCAAACAGGAGTAATTCAGGAGACTAAAAAGAGTAAACAGTCCAAGGTAAAAATAATATAGCATATGCCAAACTCATTCACTAAATATAGCAATATTTTTGCAAATATGCTAAATGATATCATTGTTTATATTGAAATGGAATTAACAGAATACCTCTTAAGTAATGGCTTTATCCTGATCAGGGTCGATGTGGATCTGGAGCTGATTCCGCGAGATGGGAATACACCCTGAATAGGACACCAGTCTATTGCAGGGGACCATGTACACACACACACACACACACACACACACACACATTCATACCTAGGGGCAATTTAATATGGCTAATCCAACTGCTGGCATGTTTTTGGCAGTAAACCAGAAAACCCAGAGGAACCCACACAGAGAACATGCACAGAAAACCCACATAGACAGTAACCTAAGCTCAGGATCAAACTGTGGAGTCTGGCGCTGTGAAGCGGCAACACTCCCCGCTGTGCCACACTGCCACCAACTTGCCTTTCTGCTCGACACACTTGGATTATTGCATAACATGCTTGGTTGGCACGAGGCATGCCTATAGGTTTGCCACTTTGTGCTGCCTAGGTAAGCACTTAGAAAACAGAAAAACTTGAGGGTGAACCCTGCTCTTCTGTTTACTCATTTGCAACTCCCTTTCTGCCAAGGTTACTCGCTTGTGATTTACTACCACAATATTTTCTGTACATTCAAATGGCTGAAAGGGCTGAATGAATTTTATAGGACATCCCCGAGTTCCATCACATGCTGTGGTTCAAAACATCATCATAGCAAAATAAATAGCATTTGCACTTCCTGTATTGGAAGTTTGCAGTCACTTAGTCTTCCTATGAGGGGATATTTTCAACTGCACAATGAATACAAGCAAGAATAAATGGTTGTTTTCAAATCCAGGCGACTTCAAGTGGTTTCCCATTTAAGCCTCACTGTAATTTTGAAATAGCCATAAGGCAAGTGATATTTCATAGAATTGCCCTGACAATGCTCCTAAGATTTTGCTCCTAAGACATCTACTCCTTTGACACTTACCCAAAGCATCTCACAAGCAAAGCAGAATACAATCCAACTTAGTAACCTTGAGAGAAAATTCTGGTGATTGGAAGCTCTGTGACAGCAGCAGCACTGAACAAACGCTGCATTCTCTACAGATCCCTACATGTGACAGGAAACATTAGTCAGATTCTGCTGCAGATTCATGCCAGTTTCCTCCCTTTCTAGAACGATGCACACTAGGAGCATAACGCAGTGATATGGATGTGTTTAATGCTCCAAATATCCATATCTGTATCTGTAGTCAGATTTAAACCTGAAGTAGGTGTTGCCTTAATCGGAAGGCAGTTTGGTCACTTGCCAGTTCCGACCCACCAGCCAGCTCTCACCTATCATTCAATGGCTACCAACTGTGGAGGGTGGAGGCTAACACATGCTTCCTCCATAACATGTAAAGCCAGCCAACCCTTTCGCTACGCGCTATGTACTCTCTTCCACATACATGAGCTCACAAACTCCCAGGATTGGCTAGTTAAAGGGGATAGAGTGAGTACACCATCCTACCCACCCAGAGAGCACAACTGGTTTTGCTCCCTTTAATTAACTATGAACCCCACCACAATGCCCCTGAAACACTGCAAAACACTGACGGAATAACACAGGTCGAAATGCCGGCACTGTCAGCAGGGTGTGTGACTTCTGGCTCTGACAGTTCCTCAACCTCAGCTACATCACTCAAGTTTATAATTGATTGGTCTCGAACACAGATGTGCGTGCTCACAGTTATTATTTTGTTTGTACCTGCTAGTGATATTGTCTTACAAATTTACTTATTAGTATTTGTATCTGTATATTATCTCTTCACTCTGCATAATGCATTCATAAGTATTCAGTTACATCCCATTGTGCACAAAAGCAGCTTGAGTAAGAGCTCCCCCTGGAGAATCTTCAGCCTGATAAACATGATTGAGTGAGTGAGTGAGTGAGTGAGTTACAAGCCTGGTCTGTGAGGCGCTTCACATATATAAAGAAATCAGGATAGCGTGTCAAATTCATGTAAGGAACAGTTCACCAAGATTTGATATGGGGATTTTAGGCAATTTACATAATTTCTCTGGCTTGTTGGGTGCCTCTCATGCGTGATTCAAAGTTCTATCAGTCTTATCAAATGATTGCAAGAGGCACATGTTAATGGTAAATGAAAGATGGATGACTAAGACTCAAATTCAGTGCATCCCGGACACATCTTAATGATACAAGTTGTTTATGACATCCATGTTACTCACTCATGAATTATTCCCCCAAGGTCAGAGTGTATCTGTATGTACTTACTTACTGTCCATTTGGGGATCTTTGTGAGACAAGCCTGCGGTGGAAGGTATGTGTTTGGACAAAGCTATAAAGTGGATCATAAATCGTGTGTGGATTCCTTTACTGATGTGCACACATGGACTGATGTCTTGTTCAAGGCGACTCGTGGGCTCTGGGAGATTCACGGTGCAATTTTGCAACCAGCATTTTTCAAACACACTCTCAGGCCACTGTGCGTGAAGAGTGAGCATCGCTTCAGCAGTAAATAAAAAATGTGAGCTGACAATGGGCATACACACACTCGTATACATGACCCTGGATTGCATTTTGCATTATGGATAGTCCTCATTGAACAACAGCATTGGTGATCTCTCTTTATCTCTCACTTAGTTCTGTCCATGCATAAACTAGTTGAATAATGCTTCACTAGTTGCTGCTGTGAGGATGTCAATGAGTCAGGGAGGTGGAAAAACACTGAAGCAGATAGCAAAGAAAGCAGAAAAATGTAGTTTGTTAGCCTGAAAATATATCAGACTACATGAAGTCAGTTCTACAGTGAACTGCACAAGAGTACAGGGGGGAACAGTTCTTTTTTTAATTTTCTTTTGCTTTAATTCTTTAATACACACTTTGATCAGTGGTGCATGCCAGCTCAAGGAGGCCAATCTAGAGGTTGGAGTAGAACATGGTGGAAAAACCTCTGAGATACTGCTGTAGACATCGTATCCTCCATCCATCATTAAGCTATAAGGAGCTTCAGCATGCATGCTCAAATGCTGCATTTGCCTTACCTCTGGAGTCGGAATTATATCATTTTTTACCTCTGTGCGGTCGAGCTAAAAAGTGGACGGGCGCATCCATGTTCTTCTCTTTAGCATATTTACCTTCTCAAAACAGCAAACTGTATAGTCAGTGTTATAGATTTACCAGCTAATACATCTATATTGTGATTAATCTAAAGTAAATACTTGTATACACAGCAGAATTCATTTAAAGGTAAGACGCACTGCTTTGCTTACTGCTGATGCTGTGAACAGCCATATTGATTTGACGTCACTTGCTGAACTCAGGGTTGAGGAGACTATCCCAAGTTCCTGAGCAGGAATTCCAAGTTTTCCTAATCGGAGGTCAAAAATTATGAGGTACAGCCTTTAGTCGAATACAGCAACAGTTTCATAATCAACAGTTTCAGCTGAGCTGCCAGCACATCCACATTTTAAGAACTGGTATGTCCTTAAGTAGTGCAATATGACACAGTTTTATTACTTTGCACATTTATTATTATTTGCATCAATTTATTTATTTTTCAGTTGTTAACAGGAATGCCTAAATAAGCATTAAAATGGGAAATGTAATTTGTAGCCTCCATCAGCTGGATGTATGGCTGCGTGTTTTGACGCACTCTTTGCTGCACAAATAAAACAAACTAAAAATAATGATGTCCTGAAACATTTGCTTTAACTATGGAAATATAACTAGTTGACTACTTTTATGAATTACTGGTTGACTAGTAAAAAATGAGTAGTTGAGCAACCACTACTCTGTACACGAGTTAATTATTTTTAATTATTTGCTGGGGAAAGACTGTGGCTTGAATGTATGCATGCTTCACTGTGTGCCGTTTTGTCTCCATAATTCCCAGGTTCTTGATCTGAGATATACATGTTCACCTCTGACTCAGACACAAATATGTATATGGTGAAGATATTATTTGGAAGCAGGAGCTGCATGGAATACAAACCTCCTGCTGCTTATTCAAATTTCTAGCATGTGCGTATATGTGAGGTGGTGCACTTTACTATTTACAGTATGAAAAAGCTCTCTCCTCCCATCTATTTATGTGTGAGTCTTAAGTGACATCCTTTCTGCCAAATCCACAGACATAATGGGAAGGGGGGAATTTGACTGACACTCCTAACAAAGGTAAGCAAATCCAGTGAGCTCTGCCAAGACATTATCTGTGTGCCACATTTGCATGTTCACATCTGGACTCTAGTCTATTTAATTGGTCTAGTTCCCTGTGTCCCACTATTTTCATTCTCTGCTCCACCTGAAACATTTTGTACCAATCTCAGCTTATACTCAGCATTGAAATGAGAGATGGGTACGTGGGCTAGCTTTGCAGGGGTTATAGAAGCTTTTTGTTATGACAGATGGAAGCCTTCCTCTGTTGTTTTTTTTTTTTCTTTCAATCTTCAATTACCCCAGAACAAGACTGCTCTTTTGTTTACACATTTGCAACCCCCTTACTGCCAAGGTTATTTGCTTGTGATTTACTGTAATAATATTTTCTGTACATTCAAATGGCTGAAAGGGCTGAATGAATTTTATAGAGTTGAGTTCTAGCTGTGGTTCAAAACATCATCAAAGCAAAAAAGGTTGCATATATTATAGCAGTTGCACTTAATATGACCTTATTAAGAGTTAACAGTCACTTAGTCTTCATATAACGGGTTATTTTCAACTGCTGGGTGAATAAAAGCAAGAATAAATGACTTTTGTTTTCCAATACAGGCAACTTTAAATGGTTTCACATTTACACTGCACTGTAATTTTGAAACAGCCATAAGGCAAGCAATAGTTTATAGCATTGCACTGACAATCACTCCAACTCCTTAGATTTGTGTCTTACTTTGGTGTGTAGAAAAAAAAACACAAGATTTACTTTTACTCCTTTGGAAGGCACTTTTATCCAAAGCATCTTATAAGCAAGATAAAAAGCATTCCAAGCATATTAGACTTACTTACGTACACTGATCAGCCATAACATTAAAGCCACCTAATATTGTGTAGGTTCCTCTTGTGCCACCAAAACAGCTCTGACCTGATGAGGCATGGACTCCACAAGACCTCTGAAGGTGTGCTGTGATATCTGGCACCAAGATGTTAGCAGAAGATCCTTTAATTCCTGTAAGTTGCAAGGTGGGGCTTGGGTCCTGGCATTCATGTGGATGTCACTTTGACATGTACGACCTACCTAAATATTGTTGCAGACCAAGTACACCCCTTCATGGTAATGGTATTCCCTAATAGCAGTGGCCTCTTTCTGCAGGATAAAGAACCCTGCCACACTGCAGAAATTGTTTGGGAATGGTTTGAGGAACATGACAAAGGGTTCAAGGTGTTACTTGGCCTCTAAATTCCCCAGATCTCAATCCGATCGAGCATCTGTGGGATGTGCAGCAGAACGTTTTAAAGAGAGACAGAGCTTGTATGTGAGTTTAACATCATTGTGCATAAAATTGCTAAAAGACTTTACAGTTCGACTTGGAAACCCGACAGGCTGGGAATTTTGGCTCTGATTTGCCATCTATTGGATGTTACTTTTAAATATTCCACATGTACATAAGATACAGAGTTATGAAGTATAAACCAGGCTGTTTCGTGTTGGTCCATATCACACCACACCACTAGACTGGTAAGTCAGTGCAAGGAATATTCGTTTGTTTTTGTTTTTTTTCACGTTATACATATGTGTTACCAACATAATAAAATGTTCAAATATTACAGAGGTCCTATATTCTAAATATGGAATGAAAATAAAAATTAAAAAATGTAGAAAATGTAGGCTTGCAGTCTTGAAAAAAAAAACATAATGTCCATTTGGGGTTGTTGCCCAAAATGTTTAGGAACCCCTGGCCTAGTATCTGAAGAAAATTTGATTTAGATCAAAATAAGTGAATCTGCTGATGGCTTGCAGAACTTACTTGTGATGAGAGAGAAACACACACATGTAAAACACACAAAGATGAATAATAATAAGAAAGGTGTAGATCAATATAATACAAAATATATGGCATATATATGTAGTGGATATAACAGATAGATAAGACAACTGGATGACTAGATGAAGGAAGCTGGATGCAAGATACACACAGAGAGTGTGGACAACTGTTTGGATCTTATTATGTAAAGTGGGCAATAGCGTGGATCTTCTTAATGAACTAATTAAAGCTAGACTGCCATGCCAACACTGAAGAAGGTATGTAGAGAAGAGTTATAGTTACGGTCCAATGGCATCTCCTTGGTTGGTCCTAATTCGTGAAGTGACATCAGTTTAGTTGGCCGTGGCCTCAGTGGAGAGCTATACTTGTCCAGGAATCAAAGATTAAGGCTTACGACTCTGTGTGGACAGATTTCAGTGGGAAGGTCCAGTCATAGCCTCAGTTGAGTCAGCTTACAGTGTAAAACAGCAAAGATCATGAGAAAGCCTTATGACTCACTGTGTACTTATCAGCTGATCAGAGATCCAGGTGGATAGAAATTTAATACTCAACCTATAGACGAATGTGTACTTCTGAAATTTATACTGATGAGTGTTAAGGTGGGTCAGATTTCCTATTTCCCCTCATCTGATGCTGCTTACTTATTGGTTATCCAAGAAGATTCAATTCACACACCCCCCCCCCCCCCCCCCCCCCCCCCCCCTTAAGGACTTGAGACAACCTTTTTTATGTTCACAAGATGTCTACATCAGTGACCTGGTATTTTGTACATCCAAGAAAATTTCTCCAAAATTCCAGTCATAATTTTGCAATGCATTTAAGACCAAGCCTGACATGGTTGGCGAGGTCCCTATGCATTTCAAGGATTACAAATCCATTAAGCATGCAAATATCACACCAGCACCTCAGTGCATGAAGAAGGAGGTTATGAGTGATGTAAGCAACTTTCTGATATGATGTGTTTGAAATGAAAGTGTCTTTGGTGATATAATACCAGATGTTGGATAACTTTCTACCCCATTGTGTGAGTTTCTTGGGAGTCTTGAGGATAGGGTGGTCTGGATAACTGGTTGTTAATTATCTTGCAGATAACATCAAATAAGCTTCAATGGTGAGGGTGTATATTTCAGGGCAGTTTATGACCATCCCAGGCAGGCAGAAAGTGGAGTTTAGATAAACAAGAAGTGTGCTTTAGTGCTCTAATACCAGGGTCCTTCTAACCCGGTGTCGAGCTTACGTGATATGGTTTATGGCTAGATTACGAAAGGCGTATTTAAAGGCCTATACTGCTGGCAAAGTTCCCAAAGAATGCAAGTAAACACTTCACATGAACATGGCCTGAATTTCAGCACACAGTTTTAATCATTCCTGCTAGTCCAACATGTGTAATGTGGGAGATTCCGGCACTGATTTATATGCTACAGCCTAGATATAATGTTAATAAATAATTAAATTAAAAAAAAAATGGTTCCATGGTCCATAGGTCCACATGCCCTAGTTACACAGTCAGGATGTGTAGTCCTCCCCCTCACATCTCTACTTGAATTTTCTGCGTACATCATCGTTATCAATATGGCAAGGGAAAAAGCTCACTGGCAACAAGTATCCGTGCAGTCTGCATCTCTCACTCAGAGAAAATAGCACCTGAAGATGAAAGACCAAACACAAGAGTCTTGGATTCTCAAGCCAATTCTCAAGTTGAGCAAAGACAAGATTCAGGCTAGTTGGCTAAAAATATATCCATGACTAGCAGCAAACAACAGAGTAATGGGTTCAATTTGCAATATGTACAGTACTTTGCAATTTATCAGCCAATGTTAAAAAACGCCAACGTTAATTTGCCACTCAAGTGGCATTTCACACACAGCTAGAATAACAACTTAAAAGAAAACAAGAGGTTGAAACAGCAAAGAACGCTATGGCTAATGTTATTGAAATTGCACAATTACAGGGTGAGGAGGAGATGATTTCTACTTAAAACAGCCTACATCCTAGCAGAAAACGAATTGGCTAATTCAACCTTTAGCCAGCTGCTGAAATGTATGAAACAAATAGAGTGCCCTTCTTTCAGAAATCATAAACAGACACAAGAGCAAGAGCAAACAATTCCTTATATACAGTATGTGAAGTTAAGGAAGTTAAGGTCAACATCAAAATTCAAACTAAATTGTTCAGGAATTATGACACCTTGGTCCCAAGACACCTCCCTCCCTCCATGTGAACCCTTTAAGGGGGGAATTCACCCCTATTTTCAAACAAATTTTCAGTCATATTGTATGAACAATATGTGATGAATATAAACACACGACCCATGTGAGAAACTAACCTGAAAATAGATTAATCATTTGTAAAAATCACACGTCAAGATAAATGAGTTGTGAAAAAAGTCACATCAAAATAAAAGGTGGAGAAAATGTGAAAACATGCACTATATCTGAAAACATTTGAGTTACAAAACATTGTTAAATTTAAAAAAAATTATAATTTTCACATATGAATCATGTGATTAATCACATGTGAAGTTTGTATGATATTATATTTGTTATTATTGTTTGCTCATTACTTAATTAACAGGCACGGCACAGCAAAAAAGAACACACCTAGGCAAACATTCGCACAAACACACATGTACAACTTAAGATTAATTATTGTTTACACAGCTACCTAGCTATTATTTTGGACAATTTCTGGTGCAACCTCTTTCTCCTCATGCAAATGTAGCCTAAATCTTTCTCCTCATATTGAGTAATTGTGACACACACACACACACACACACACACACACATAGCATGTTTCGAACATTCGAGATGTTCCACACTGTAAGGGTGAATTTTAAATGTCTTCTTATGTTGTCATCTTCATTTCCTGTTCAAACCAGATAGAAAGCAATATGGATTCTAGCCACAATGCAAGGCCTTATAGTTCGCTCTGTGAGTTTTCTGTCTTGTGAGTTCTGAGCCGTGTTATTGTGGATAGATTTACCGTGTATGACCTTGCCTAGCCTTGTCTTGTCTTTGTCTTTGCCTTGCCCTCTGAATTCAGATCTGTTGTGTACTGACCCTGCCTTGCCCTTTGACCACGTTTTCTGGCCTGTGTTTTCGACTATTTGTATTCTGAGGTTTTCTGTGTTTGCCCCGGAATGTATTCTGACCTTGAGCTTTCTTGTTGTTGTGTTTAATAAACCTGTTGCACATGAATCCAGACAAAGTGTCTGAGTGCCCAGTGTTCCAGAAGGCCTCGCTGCTACCATGGATCAAGCAGCGATGTTCCCTCTGCCATAGCATCTCAAGGTCAGCCATGCCCAACACCTGGAGCAGATCTCCACAGCCATGCAACAACTGATGGAAGATCACCCTGGGTCTATGGTCATGGAAGACTGATAGAAGATCATCCGAGTCTGTAGTGAGGAACAGAGAGCTCCACCAACTCCATACCTGGGAACCCACATGAGTAATGTGGCAACGTCTACTAACCGGGAAGTACCACAATACTGCGTACCTCTCACTTTACCTGAGATTGATGGCTTGCCTGGAAAATACAAAGGTTTTCTCATGCATTGTCCCACCGTGTTTGCTAGTGCACCACCACACATTTCTAGGGATGTGGATCAAATTTGCCAAGTGCTCACCCTGCTAACCAGTAGGCCGCTTCCCTGGGCCACCGGTATCTTTGACCTCATGACACTAAACCAAACCTACACTGACTTGAAAAGAGAGTTTCACAATGTTTTCGATCATCCCAATTCTGGAAAGGACATTAGGGAAAGACTACTTTCTCTCAAGCAAGGTAGACAATCAGCTGTTGATTATGCACTCGCATTTTGCATGCTTGCAGCAGAAAGGAGATGGAACAAACCAGCATTGAAAACGGTTTTCTCACAAGGCCTCAATGATGCACTCAAAACGTCCATTTTTCACAACCCAAAACTCTAGTTCACTTTGGAGGTGGATGCCTCTGAGAGTGGGTAGGAGCCATATTGTCCTAGTGGCAAGGTAACTCAGCAAATGTATATCCCTGTGCTTTCTTTTCTAAGAAGCTGACCCCTGCAGAGAGAAATTACAACACAGAAAACCAGGAACTGCTAGCCATCAATCCTGCCTTGGAGGAATGGCAAATTTGGCTGGAGGGAGCAAATTTTCCCTTCCTCATGCTCACTGATCACAAGAACCCAGAGTGTGTAAAGTCAGCAAAATGGCTGAACCAGGTGGGAACTTTTCTTTACCAGATTTATTTTCACATTAACATATAGACCTGGGCCTAAGAATGGTAAAGCACATGCCTGGTCCAGAATCTTTCAAAGCTCCGCCTCCAGATCAAACATGGCTGATTCTATAACATCTGTCATGGACATTTCATCACCAAGCTGACAGAGGGCACCCTCCCCCAAATTTTAAATGTCTTTTTTTGTTGTCATTGTCATTTCCTGTTCAAACATGTGCTCTAGCCACTACGCAAAGTCCCATTAATGTTCAATCTGAACCCCATCAATCTGAGCCATATTATTGTGGATAGATTTATCATTCCTTGTCTAGCCTTGTCTTTGCTTTAGCCTTGACCTCCGGATGTGTTAGCCCGTCTGATCTTTTGTGTATTCACCCTGCTTTGCCTTTTGACCATGTTTTCTGGACGGTGTTTTGGATTGTTCGTGCTCTGAGATTTTCTGTGTTTGACCCAGAATGTATTTTGACCCTGAACTTTCTTGTTGTGTTTAATAAACTTCTTGCACATGGATCCATATACAGTGTGTGTGAGTGCCCAGTGTTACAGACATATGCACAAATCTAATTATTCCACTAGAGATGCTATAACTCTGGAGATAGCTATAGCTTACTGTTGTTATCAGTTCTAACAGAAGATGAATCAGTGAATTTCATTGGAGTAGGAGGCAATATTTTGTTCTATAAAAACTACCTATAAGATTTTTTTTAACTTAGGCACCCTTGAATATGTATTATTGTGTTGGTATAACTTCTTAACTATTGTGTAGACCCAAAAGTTCACACATGGCTTTTCAACCTAAAGGCTTGCAGTTTTCTTGTTCTTATCGTGTGACTTAGTCTGGAAACTTCATTCAACACTTGTATCATTGTTGCATCCTTTACAAGGACTAAGCTTTGATTGTATTCTTCTCTTTCTATGCTATTTTATAAAAAAAATCACACATGTATGTTCAGTTTTTTAAATATGATGAGTACATTCATGTTAACATGTAAAAATGCTACAATGATGTCATTGAAAGCAATCATGTAGGCCAATGTGCCGCCCAGGTATAAAGTAAAAAGGTAAAAAAATAAATATGAAATTATGGCATTATGACAGTACTGTTTAATAATATTCATTCACAAGGGTGGAAAATACATGAATAATTGTACTTTGTTGCTATAATTGAGTTTAGTCACATATCCTTACAAATCATCTCAGTTTAAAGCATCTAATGAGAGACAGCTAGGTGGTAGGGCAGATAATGTTGCCACTTCACAGCACCAGGGTCCCCAATTCGCTCCTGAGCTGGGGGTACTGTCTAAGTGGAGTTTCTGTGTATTTCCTCCCTGTTTCCTCAGGAAAACATAATATTGCACTTTAGACTAATGAACCGTTAGCTGAAAGTGCTCTGAGCTGTCCCAGTGTTCTGTGTTTCAGTTTATTTATATGTTATGGCTGTTCATGTAAACAACAAAGGAATGTTTTGTCATTCATAATGTAGGCTCTTTAAAATGGTCATTAGACCTGTTTGAATGCTGAACACTATATAGATGCTTCCTGTCTGTGCATAAATCTTTAACATGCACTAGGAAAATGAGCAGTGTTTGATACAGATCAAGAGACAGAGAAGGAAAAAGTACTATATAGATAGGTAGATACTTCGGCTGAACTCGTGGGACCTCCAGGAAAGTGTGCAGAGTCTGTCAGTGGGGAGAGATTACTACATCTCTATTATACGCTACATCACCCACTCCCACTCTGCTAAAACCTGCAGCAGTACAATAGACAGTCAGCAAATTTATATAATGTCATGTATAAGTTATATAAGTTTAGAATGATCTATTTTTTACTTTTATCTATTTATTCCAGGATTAGCTAATCCACAAGGTGCTGTGGCAGCCTGAGCTATGCCCTATTCGTTCTAGGGTATCACTTGGTCATGCAGTGGTGCAGCTAGTTAGCTAAAAATGTTTTTATTTTATTTTTATTTATTTTTTTCATAACGTCTTCAGTAACCTTTTTATCCTGGTCAGAGTTGCAGTCATGATGGGATGCCAGTCCATGACAGGGCACTATGCATACACATTCACATGCTCATTCACACCTATGGGCAATTTTAGTGTAGTCAGTCCACCTAGTAGCATGTTTTTGGGAGGGGGACAACCCAGAGGAAATCCACATTGACACAGGAGATCATACACAAAAACTCTACAACTGGGGAACTTGGAGCTGTGAAGTGGCAACAGTACCCACTGTAACACTGTGTCACCCATAAAATACATCTTATTGCTTTAAATTTTTTCCCTTGCACATATTCTGAACAAAAATACAAGCGTAGAGTAACTTCTACAAACAAACAGAAGAACTGATAACTGAAAAGGGAACTGGCCTTTCAACAGATTTCTAGTAATAGAATACACACTATTTTTATTTATTATTATTATTATTATTATTATTATTATTATTATTATTATTATTATTGTGTTTTCGTTGTTGTTGTTGTTAATAGGAGTAGTAAGAGGAGGAGGAGGAGTAACCCTAGGTAACAATACTGTACAATACTGTACTTTGAAGCTGAATACAACAATTAAAAAGGGTATATCCATAAATACACGATGCATACGTGGTTGTATAAACATCATATACATATGCTCATCATGTCCAAACAAACTATTCTGTCTATTGTCTGAGCTATTGTGTGACATAGGAACAATAGTAGATCCATTTAGCTGTAAACTATTTAGATGCTCTGGAACATTGAAACAATAGAACTCTGTTACCCAATCTAAGTTTTACCACACATTACCTTCTCGGTCCTTATCTCTCTGGCAATGTTAAAAAAAAAAAATATTTGTGACTCCACACGGCACCACAGCTCACAAAGCCTA
This sequence comes from Pangasianodon hypophthalmus, assembly GCF_027358585.1. Classification (NCBI taxonomy): domain Eukaryota; kingdom Metazoa; phylum Chordata; class Actinopteri; order Siluriformes; family Pangasiidae; genus Pangasianodon; species Pangasianodon hypophthalmus. The sequence continues at coordinate 19,395,153 of NC_069719.1, read as the reverse complement.
GTCTGCTGATTAGCGTATACAGAACGTGGGTTGTGGCATAATTACTACAATTAGGCAAAACTGCTCTCCTGATTTGGAATGTGTTCCTCATCTGTTATGATTCTAGACTTGCAATGGATATTTTCATTCCATCAGAATGCATTATGCTGTCAGGCGGCAGAGATGGAGGCAGTCGCAGGTTAAAACGCTTTATTGAAAAGCTGGTGAACAAATCCAAAATGTTAGGCAAGATCATAGTCACAAAACAGGCAAGGGTCAGGCAATGTAAAAGCAGACTAAATCAGGCAAGGCATGAGAATTAAAGAAAAACAGAAAACCAGCAACTAGACCAAAAACCAGAATAACAACACACAGGATATAAAGCTTGATAATGAGCGGACACTTCACGCCAGAACAAACACACACAAGGGCTTAATACCACAGACTAATCGAGGGAAGGACGGTAAACAGGTGAGAGTAATCATGACACATTAGAAAGACAACCAATGACAAGACAGGGGGTAGAGACAAGATATAAACCAAAACAAAATGCACATGGCCATATAGCCAAACAATGCTGAGAGCTGCTCTGCACACTGAGAAGGGGAATACGTGACATATGCTTGTTATGGAAATGTATTGTCGTGTATTTTTTTTTAGCAGGTAAGTCCTTAAACCATCAGCAGGTCAAAAATAGGGATGTAACCAAATGCGAATGGATTATTCTGATTAAACAGATCATTCTAAACAGATACAAATACAGATATGAATAGGAGGCACACTATTCTTTTTCCTTTCTTTTTTTAGAAAGCTTGTTCACAGGGGCATCTGGCTGAGAATGGAGGTGTGCACTGGGACTAGGATCACACGAAAATGCAACAAAAAAGCCACATGAAGGGAGGTTTTTACTATTATGCATATGTGTTCAAGCAGTCCGATTTGAAGTCTGCAGGACAAAGACCACATTGTGCAATGCATTTACAGCGTGCATTCATTCAGCCTTAGTTACTGCCTGGTGAGGGTCATTGTAGTTTAAATTAAACTACTAAATTGTTTATATTTTGGGAAATTGAACCAACTAAATCTGTGAGACATACTGCAGGTGGGTACAAATAAAAATAATAATTGTGAGAGCAGGATAAAAAAAATTATGAGCTCAATTATGAATTTAAGAATTTAATACAGACCACACTGACAGTGCTGGTATTTCTACCTCTAAGTTTTCTCAATTGTTGTCCAGTCTTTCCGGACGCATAGTGGTAGGGTTCTTATTTAAGAAAAAAAAAAACTTCTGGTTTAGGTCATGCCCACTTTAAGTTTAAATCCAAACCCAGATACAGATACCGATATTTGGAGCATTTAACAGATAGATTATATGTCCGAATTTTGTGGACAACTGACTATTACACCCATATGTGGTTCTTCCTCAGACTGTTACTACCATGTTGGAAGCACATAGTTGTGTAGAATGTCTTGTATGCTGTAGTATTACAATTTCCCTTCACTGGAACTAAGGGTTCCAAACCTCTTCCAGCAGCATAATGCCTTTGTGCACAAAGTGATGTCCTTGAAGACATGGTTTGCTAGGGTTGGAGTGAAAGAACTGGAACTGGAGTGGAGTGGAGTGGTCTGCACAGAGCCCTGACCTCAACCCCAATGAACACCTTTGGGATGAACAGGAATGTTGACCCAACATCAGTGTCTGACCTCACTAATGCTCATATAACCGAATGAACACAAATTCCTGCAGCAACGCTCCAAAATGTATATTGGAAAGCCTTCCCAGATAAGTGGAGGTTATTATAATGGCAAAGGTGAGACTAAATCCAGAATGGGATGTTCAAAAAGCACATATGGGTGTGATAGTCAGGTGTCCACATACTTTTGGCCATATTGTGTGCAGTAGTCGCTGTCAGGTATTCTCCTCACTGCTCGTGGCACACTCCTCAACACATTACACATTGTTAATGCTTTGCTTTCCATGTGCTTCTGTGTTTACGTTGTCATGTGCATTTGTTTTGATTTGTGTCTTGTCTCCGCCCTGTCTTGTCATTGGGGTTGATCTTTATTGTACACTTCTTTCCTGTTTACTTACTGATTGGTTAGTCTGTTTAGCCCTTGCTGTTTCATTGGCTCAGTGTGAAATCTTATTGTGCATTTATGTCTTTTATTTCCAAGCCTTGTTCTCTGTGTTCCACATATTTTCTTGGTTATGTCATTCTAGCTACGTCTGTGTTTTGACATGTGCCAATTTTCTGACTCATGAATATGGATTATTCTAGTTTGTTTCTGCCTGCCATGTTGATTTTGCACACTTGCTTTCTGTTTCACTCAGCAGCACATTACAGAAGACTTTGTCAATGAAGGACATAGCGATTCAGTGTGCGAGGGAGAGAGCAGCATGATGTAGAGTTCAATGAACTGGTACTACTCGCCCCTCCCAAAGTCACCACCCCCACAGCTGCCACTCCAAAAGTTATCTCCGAGCCCATGGAGCTCTGAAGAACAAAAGTCCAGTAAGCCGAGCCCCCTCTCTCTTTCTATGCCAGAATATGACTCCATACGGCTTCCCCTTTCGTGTCCCTTTGCTGCACCAGAGCCCTATGATAGCATGGAATGTCCGTATCTGTTGGAGCCCAAGCCAGACGAAAGAGAGAGGGTGAGGTTCACGTCATCATGCCTTAAAGGAAAAACGTGGAAATGGGTCACCCAAGGACACTCGGGACTGGATAACACATAGGAAATTTCCATCCTTATGAAAAGAGTGTTCCCACTGTTCACAGAAGAGCTTCCCTCTTGCATCCTCCTTTACTCACCCAAACATTACAGTGGCATTGCGTTACACTCTTAGTCCAGACTTACATTCCTCATTCTTCACTCCTCTACAGTTAGTTCCACTGTATATCCTGAAGAACTCCTAGTAGTTGCGAAATAAAATGCTTCAATAAGAATAACTCAACACAACTGAACAGTAAGCTATTTAGTTGTTTAATATACATAACATGCCAAACAATATAATGTAAGTAATGTAAGCAGATTGGAATCAGTGACTGAATGTTTAATGGGAAAGAAACTTTCCAGTTTCAGTGATAAGGCAGTTCCTACCCTAGGCATAAAGTATGCTTAAAATATACTTTAATAAAGCTATACTGTAGCTAATTTAAACAGATTATTAATGCTCCCCAGTATCTGTACAACATGAGAAGAATATGAGTGGTATTTTCTCCAGGTTGTGCATGTATATAAGGTAGTAGAAGAGGGAATTTCACAGTGACATGGCTCCGTGTATCTCTATCCACAAGAAGCGCTACTGAGAAGTATACTGTCAATCGCAAGGACCTCTGGGAAATCAGTCCATTCCATGCAAAGAACAACCTGCTCTCTCAACCGTTAATAAGACAGGGCCATTTCTACTGCCTCTGTGTCTTTTGTCCTTGCCCTGTATCACCATGTTGTCTATTATTACAAGTCATTAATAAATTACATGAATTTGCTTTTCAGTTATAGTAACATACAACTGCATGTATAGTAAGAGATAATGAACATTTCACAGATGGTGAGATAGTCTGACATAGTAAGTGAAGTACCTTATGTAGTTGTATAACTACAGTCTACCCAGAGTTCTTTTGGAGACGCGTGGGATTCAAGCGTCAGGTCTGCAAGGGTTTTCCTCACTAAAATGTTTCCTAGCAACCAAGCAATCTTCTCCACCTCCTCAGAAAAAACACAGTATCTTAAGAAATTCATGAGCTGCATGGCCGAGTGTGTGAGTGTGTGAGTGTATGAGTGTGTGTTTGTTAGCCTGCATGCACGGGCAGATAAAGAAATATAAAAGTTGTCAAAGAAGAAAGATAAAAATATAAATGTGTATTGCTATTAGATTCCCCTACTACCCTGTATGAATTCTTTCCTCCATGTTGTTATGGGAAGAATTCATACAAGGTAGTATGGAAATCTAATAGCAATACACATTTATATTTTTAGCTTCTATCTATTTTGATCAGCTAACCGCCATGATTTTTGTCTCTTTCTTCTCATGTTGTTATGGGAAGAAAGGGACAAAAATCATGACTGTTAGCTGATCAACAAAAGGCTCATCTCTTTCATCCTTCACTAGACACATTTCAGATGAAAGTATTGTGTCCCCTGTAATCAGTGATTTCAAGGTAAAAACTGCCATGCAACAGCTAACTAGCCAAATCAAGTGATATATCTGTATAAATGTTTGTTAGGCTGCTTGAGGGGCCAATTAAAACTTACTGAATGTGCAGCTAAAATAAACTCTCCTCTTTTATTCCTTCTTTTTTACTTGTGTTTTTTGACAGGACTTAACCTTACAGTAAGTCACGATTCTGTCAAAAGAAGAAATGTTATATGGCCTTACAAAAGATTGAGACCATTTTATGACCGTTTTCTTGTTCAATAATTGAAGCTATACAGAGGTAAGTTTAGCTGTGTTTGAGTTTTTTTTATTGCAAAGCTACAGATATAAAGATTACCGCAGTGTAACGCAAAGCCTATACAGCAGTACAGACCAGAAAAGCTGTTTCTCTTGCACAGTTGTTATCTTTTAAGCATCAAAGTAATCACATATTTTTTCTTTTTAGAATTTATATGTGATCACTGCACCCTGTCCAGGGTGTCCCCTGCCTTGTGACCCGAGTCCCTGTGTAGGATAAGTGGTACAGAAAATGGATGGATGTGATCACTGCTTGCTACAGTTGGGGTCGTAGGTTTACACATGCCTTGCAGAATCTGCAAAATGTTAATAATTAAAAAAAATAAGAGGGCTCATAAAAATTGCATTTTGTTTTTTATTTAGTACTGCCCTGAATAAGCTATTTCACATAACATATGTTTACATATAGTCCACAAGACAAAATAATAACTGAATTTACACAAATGAACTGGTTCAAAAGTTTACATACACTTGATTCTTAATACTGGAGGAAATCTGGATGATCAACGACCTTTTTCAAGCGTGTGTGAACTTCATTTGGTTCATTCGTGTAAATTCAGTTATTATTGGTCTTGTGGACTATATCTAAACATCTGCTATGTGAAATAGCTTACAAAACAAAATGCAATTTTTATGATCCCTCTTATTTTTTTTTTAATTATTAACATTTTGCTGATTCTGCAAGGCGTATGTACTGTAAACTTATGACCCCAACTGTACACAGAAGAAAGTGGATACTAACTGCACATCTCTGCCCATTGCAGTGTTATCAAATGATGAAGGGTTTTTTTTTTTCGGTCCCATCAGAAGAAGCCCCTATCCATTTCAGATAATTGAAATTATGCTATACACCAAAGGTATATGGATACCTAACCATTACACCCAAATGTATCTTCCCCAAACTGTTGCCACAAAGTTGTAAGCAGACAATTGTCTACAATATCTTTTAATATTACCCTTCACTGGAACTAAATGGTCCAAGCTCCCACTGCGTTCCTTTAAGTGGGGGATATAAAGACATGGTTTGCTACGGATGATGTGGAAGAACACGAGTGGCCCAAGCCCTGACCTCAACCCCACTGAACACTTTTGGGATGAATTGGAACGCTGACTGCACCCCAGGCCTCCTCACTTAACATCAGTGCCTGACCTCACTAATGCTCGTATTGCTGAATGAACACAAATCTCCACAGCCTCGCTCCAAAATCTAGTGGAAAGCCTTCCCAGAAAAGTGGAGGTTATTATAACAGCAAAAGAAGGCAAAAGAATCTGAAATTAGCAATACATGAGTGTGATTGGTGTTCAGGTGTCTGTATACTTTTGGCCATATAGTGTGTGTGTGTGTGTGTGTGTGTGTGAGAGAGAGAGAGAGAGAGAGAGAGACGGTTTACATATTTTCCACCATTGTGTATACAGTATGTGGCCAGGGACCAGGATGAAAGAGGCTGCATACTTGATTACTTATTTTTAAAGTTCTTTCTTATTTGTTTTACTCAGTGCCTGGGAGAACTCGACCTCTGAGATCTGAACTAGTTAGTCACTCATCTCATCTGCATCACCAAATCCCTACAAATTCTCTCATTCTATCATGAACCATAAAATAAGACTCATGTCAGAATCCATATTTATATAACATTCATCCACACATCCAAACTGATGAATTGCTGTCAGTCACAGATATCTAGACATGAGCTGTGTCCCAAATGATGTACTATTCACTATGCACTTCCCCTATGCATTATGTATTCTACCGTCCAGTGCATGAATTTTATATGGGTAGTACCGTTTCTCAATCGATGGCAAATGACGTCAGACCCATGTAATGTGACGCCGCTCACTTTAGCAGAATACCCAGAGTCAGTGAAAATGAATTTCTTCATTATATTGTTTATGTCAATGTTACCTTTTACGCCCAAAATGACCTCAGTCACATCAGACATAATCAGAGGCGTAATGTGAGCAAAATCTGAGCAAATTTGAGCTAAACAACAGACCCTGGCCTCTTCTGCTACTTAAGCAAAGCTGCGACCGATGAGTGCATGAACTGTCTAACATTCCACACTTCATTTTTTCGGTTGAATAAGTGCATCTGTAGTACTGAAAAGAAGTATAATAGCGAAGATTAATGACGAATTAAAGACGAGCGCTGCAGTGATGGCTTCCTTAACTCTGTATTTAACATTAATGAATAATAAAAGCAATATGCATATAACAAAAGTTCAGCATACTACATCATCAATGCGTGTATCATTTCTTTTTCACAGTAATGACTGGCTATGAACACTAGAGACTTTAAACACTTTCCATCACACAAGAAAATACAATCAACGGGTCACATAAAGAACACCCAGCACACAGTTCACATGCTCCAAATAAGCATTTAAACGTTCTTAACAATATTAGAAAAATAACATTAAACAATTTTATAATGAATTTAAAGGAAAATTGTACAACCAAGAACATAACTTATATTCAATATATCACACATCATCTGGGTACCTGAGGTACACTTCCTCTTGTTGGAATTTTCAGTGTGAACACACTAGTAACACTATTTATACTACAAAATGGTAGAATAGTGCAAAAGTATGCGATTTGGGACGCACCTACGATCTGGGTAGGGGACGCCGGGCGGCCCTCTGTCCTCCTGCAGGGCGAGTATTTGATTTGGCTAAGGATGTAAATGAGGCGGAGTGTAGTCGTTTAGCTGCAGGGGCTGCGGAATGTGGAAGATTTATGTCTGTTGAGCTGTTCATACTATTAATAATCTTTTGAAAAGCATTCATAATGGATAATGGGTTTGTAATGGGTGGATGGCTTTCTTCTGATGGATGAGTCTCCTGCTGATGAACTTGACCCGGAGAGAGTGTCTTACTCTTTAGCTTTCCTTGTATCTCTGTATCACATAGTGGGATACCTTAATAGCAAATTAATATGATCGATTATTCAATCTAAATTCCAGAATAAGTGGTATATTTGTTTTGGGGTTTGTGTGTGTGTGTGTGTGGGGCATCAGTTAAAACTGTGTTCTTTCTAAACAGTGCTCTACGCAGTGCTTTTTTCCCCCCTCACTCCAAGAACCTGCCTTCAGTTGACTTTTAGGATCCTAGGATTTGACTGCTTGATCTAACTTGAGCAGTTTGGCTACAATGAAAAAAAAACAAAAGCACATTGTATGATGCCAGATGCTGGAGCTGACCTTTGCATTCATCCTGTTGAAATGAAATGGACAACAGCCGCAGGTTTCAGCTGAGGACAGTAGACTCCTCTGGCATGAGCCCCGTCTTCTCTTCTGAATGCTAATAAGATCCAGCTCACTTTCTTCAACGCTTGATTCTTTCCTGCTACCATCTTCCTCTTTTAAATGGGCAAATCAGCAAGAAGCCCTCAATAAGTCTATTTGGAAGCAGCTGCTGTGTAATTGGATTTGTTATTAGTTGAACTGTCAGTAAATTAAAAATTGATCTTGGGGAACCGTTTGGAAAAAAGGCGAGACTACCTTCAGGCTCAGAAGTCAGAAGGAGCACTGAAAATAGATTGTGAATTTCCAACAGATCTCTTCTAGCACCATGTCAGTGAGAACATCCACTGATAAACACACATACCAACAAGCTCCCTTCCTCACACACATTAATTTACTGCCACTAGGAGGGTCATTCCTCTTCAGAACACTTGTCAGTGTTGACGCTAACAGTGCACCACTTCTCAAACCTTTGCCGATAAAGTCATTACACCACATGTGCACACATTACCAACTAATTAGCACTACATGCCATTTAGAGAAAATTAAACTGTTTGAGACCATTTAGCCATGAGGAAAATACCCTACAGCCCTACACAACCAACACTTCCAATCACCAGCAACATACTTTCTACATAATATATTTATAATACTACATCCTTGAACATGTAGCAATGTGACAAGATAAAGGCTGACTTCTTTCTTACCCATGATACCTTGTCACATAATTAACTGCATTGTTCTGCACAGCAATGAGCTAACTATTAACATAATCTGCATAGTGTAATTAGGAATCATGGGAGTTTCTGGCAGCTTTGGGCAAACTGCTTTGCTGTTTTTTTCCAGAAGAGGAGAGATCATTTAAGGTGTTTGTGACTGAGAACACAGCTTTCCTCCCCCCGCTGAGGAATCTGGCTGGAGATAAAGTCACTAACTACAGCACACTGCACCATACAGCATTAACCTGCTAATGGCAACAGGTGAAAGAGTGATAGTTTATTAAGCTATCTTTTATATTCAAACGACAAATGGAATCTACTGTGATGCAACTGTGCTGTACAAAACAAATGTTAGATAGCTAGATGCCATCCTTAGACTTTGTTAAGCATTCAATAATATGAGAGAAAAAAATAAGGGTTACGTTTTCAACTTTTAGCCAATGTAGAAAGTCAGCTACGTGTGGAAATACTAGGATTGTCCCATTTTACATAGAAGCATACACATTTTTTAATTAAAATTTTGATTCCACTTTTGGTCCTTGAGTGTCCCTGAGTCTCTGAATAAGACATTCATAAACAGGTGAATTGGCTGTGGAGGTATCGTTGTTTTTCAGCATAGATTACCCAACATCACACTCTCTCCTTCTTTGGAGATTCGTCAGAGATTATGTGTACAACTCGCAGGTGATAGACATTGATGAGCTGAAGGCATAAATCACAGCTGCTACTGAAAGCATTGATGTGGATATATTGCAGCATATAGTACATGGCAGCTTTTGGAATATCTCCTGGCATCACTTTTTGTGCATCACAAATGATGCTAATATTGAACTTTTATAATGTCATTATAAAAGTATAATATACTATATAATGCCATTCTGTGTGTTAGGAAATTTTTCATTTAGTGTCAAAGTTGTAAAGATCATTTTCGGATACTTTGTATGTTACAGTGAAAAAAAATAAGGAAAGGTGAATGGTTACTTGAATGTATGAATGGATTAAATGAGACTCATGCATAGGTAACACCAACCCCGGATCACCAGCTATTCCCTATCAACACAACAGACAGCAACATTGTCTAGAATAATAACCAAAACACAAACAAATACACGTGCATCAGGCTGCCAAACCTCCCTGCCAGGCAGCTCATGAAGAGAAGCACAAAAGAGCTGCTTGCTGGAGAAGACAGATGCACTTTTCATTTATGTTAACATGAACTAACATTTCTCTCTCCTGTTCTCATCAGATTTGCCTGAAAAAGTCTTCCCTCGAGCATCACAGCTGAGCTTCCAACTGTCAAAACAAAGAGCCCCCGGTACCCGAGCATGCCGATCACTGCCACACCAAAACTGCACCGCCTGCACTTTTCTCTCTCCCTCCACTTGGAGCATGTTATAAAAACGCCATCAGGGATCAACTGTCATTTGTGGTCATTGTGATTTGTGTTCACACTAAGCCCTTGGGCCATGTCCACATCACACAGTATTTGAAGGTCACTGTTGCCGTACACTGTTAGTTTGATAGCTATAAACTGTTCTGGTGACAATTTGTCCACCTCCTTTCATCATTTTCAGCAATGAGTATTTTCTGACGGCTTGTCATTGCCAGAATGTCTTCTGGGCCTGTGTTTATAAAGCTTCTGAGAACTACTCCTAATGATTATCTGAGAAGTCTACTTAAGACCCGAAAATGTCTTAGGTAAATATTGGGATTAAAAGAGTGTTATAAATGTTCTCAGAGCAAATGTTCTCAGCGAGGAGTATGCGTTACTCCTAGAGTAAGCATGAATTACAGTTGCATCAATATAAATTGTTCAACCACACCTAATTTCTGTAGTACAAGCCAAGCCAAAAGTGCACAAGAAGTAGACTATATGCAAATACAAACATCCCAGTGCTGAATTATACCATATGATTAGCATATTATTATGAATAATAATAATAATAATAATAATAATAATAATAATAATAATGATAATAATAATAATTCAATTTTTTTAATATAGAGTTTTTAACAATAGACATTGTCACAAAGCAGCTTAACAGAAATCTGGATGTCTAGTCCCCTTTCGAAAGTATTGGAACGGCAAGGCCAGTTCTTTTGTTTTTGCTATACACTGAAGATATTCCGGTTTGAGATCAAAAGATCTGAGATCAAAAGATCTGAATATGAGACAATAGATCTGAATTTCAGCTTTCATTTCCTGATATTTACATCTAGATGTGTTAAACAAATTGGCACCTTTTATTTGAACCCATCCATTTTTTCAAAAAATTGGAACATTTAATAGCTCTGAATGTCTGCGCTTGGTTTGAGCCCTGGGTTTCACCTATGAGGACTGTTTTTGTGGTTAAAAAAGGATAAACCAACATGAAGACCAGAGAGCTGTCTATGGAAGAAAAGTAAGCCATTTTGAAGCTGAGAAAAGAGGGAAAATTGATCAGAGCCATTGCACAAACGTTGGGCATTACCGATACAATAATGTCCTGAAAAAGAAAGAAACCACTGTTTTATTAACAACCAGACATTGAGCAGTTCGGGCAATTAAAACATGATGATGACAGAAACATTGTGAGAACTAAGAAGCGCAACCCAAAACAACAGTCACTAAAGTTCTGGAACCAAGATTAACCTCTCCCAAAGTGATGGAAAGGCCAAAGTGTAGAGAAAGAAATGATCTGCTCATGATCCAAAACATACCAGCTCATCAGTGAAGCACGGTGGAGGTAGTGTCATGGCTTGAGCTTGAATGGCTGCTTCTGGAACTGGCTCACTAATGTTTATCGATAATGTAACCCATAATGGTAGCAGCAGATGAATTCAGAAGTCTACAGAAACATTCTGTCTACCAATTTACAGAGAAATGAATCCAATCTAATTGGCAGGAACTTCATCAGTCAGCAAGACAGTGACCCCAAACACACTGCCATCTCAACAAAGGACTTCATCAGGGGGAAAAAAGTGGAAGGTTTTAGACTGGCCAAGTCAATCACCAGACCGTGACCATGCATTTCATCTTCTGAAGAGGAGACTGAAAGGAGAACCCCCAAAACAAACAACAACTGAAAGAACTGAAACTGCACTACAAAACATCACAAAAGAAGAATGCAACAGTTTGGTGATGTCAGTCGGTCACCGGCTTGATGCAGTCACTGCAAGCATGGGTCATGCAACCAAATATTAAGTGTTATTTACTTACTAATTTGCTTTATGACTATCTTTTCCTATAATTTTGCTCACCTAAAAATTGGATGGTCTGCCACCAAAGGTACCAGGTTCTAAGTTGTTTGGCACATTCTGATGTAAATATCAGGAAATGAATGCTGAAATTCTGATCGGTCATCTCATATTCATCTTTTGATCTCAAACCCAAATGTCTTCAGTGTATAGCAAAAACAAAAGAATTGGCCTTGCCATTCCTTACAGTCCCCTTTGCGTCACTTTCAGAGGGGACTGTACATTTAGATCTCAAATAATTAGGCATGAGACAGATCATCATTGTCTCGAATATCGTGATACAAAATACTGGCGAGACAAATTTTGCTTCTCTGAGGTGTATCATGATATTTCCATTTAATATTCATTATGAGCTTATTTATTATCTTCTTACACACTAGGCGGCAGCAGGAGAGGTAGTACTGTTTGCGCTGGGAACCTAACTGTCTTGAAGCATGCTTACTTAATAGTCCAGAAAGTTAAGCTAATCAGAAGGAAGCATTATAGCACATGTGTCAAACACAAGGCCTGCAGCCTAGCAGTGGAGTAACCAGAAATGAATTTTGACATGAATTTATTATTTAGCCTAATCATTTTCTACCACCAAACAATCATTCCATATTAATAACACTGCCATGAAATACATTTGTAACTGACTGTATTAGATATTGTTTATAACTATATTAGTTTTGCCACTGGAGGAGGTGGCTATATAGATGGCTCAAGACAGGTGCTCCTGAAACAGCTAAAGCTAATAATCCTGTATATTATGTGTTTACAGTGTGAGTAAACATTGATTTGAAGAACATGAAATGTGTGTATATTTATATTTGCAATCTGTATACAGAATCATGTTGTTTTACTCCTGAGATCAAATGATCAGAGGTACAATATCACAGTATTTAGTATACCTGCTGCACACAGAGTATATTAGATGTTTTAATATCTACACACTGCCACGTTTGCTGATGTTCAATATTACAGTGTAAAATGGCAATAACAAAACAACAACAACAATATTTATAATTCATTTAGGATCAAAAACAATCCTGGGCCTTATCCTCCAAAGTATTATATAATCATGTCATAGACAAAGTGCTGGCTAGTAAATGTGATGAAAGTAAATTTTTAAGGATAGATTTCTTTAAAAGTGTATCTCACTGTTGCACACATGAGGAAAGGCGGCTTCCACGTGTTTAGGACTAATTACCACTTTAATCCTGCAGATTGAAAGAAACACCAGTTAGGCATGCAGCCACCTTAGAAATAGGCTACTTTTAATACTACAGACCTTATTAGGAATAAATGAGCCAAATTAGTTCTAAATAAATGAACAACAATGAAATAAAATGAAGGGTCACATCACAAAAAAGCTTTTGTTTGACGTAATATATCGTAAAATGTTTTCCTCAGTTGGTTACACCTATGTCAGGAAACAATGTCTCTGGTCTCAAATGCCTCAACACATTTCTGCAAACTATACACTCATTTAGCAAATCCTCATATATTTTGGAAACACTGAAACACTGACTCCAAACCCATCAACACATTTGCTTTACTATCCTCGTGAGGATCTTCCACTTCCACTGACATCATTATTAATGTAGCTAATTAATGCTATACCTACATGTTGACCTAACCATAATCGTAAGTTCAATAACCAAAAGGAAACATTTCTTTCTCTTTTTTTATTTATTTTTTTAAATAACAGCTACAGTTTTTGTAAAAAGAAGTTTTCAGATAAACGTCCACACAAAGTCCCCTCAAAACTGTCTGATATTCCTATCACGTGATATCCTATCACAAATATATAAAAACTTGCTCTCTCTCTCTCTCTCACTCACACACACACACACACACACACACACACAAATATCATGTGAACCTACAGTATCTAGCTTACATGATGCATTGTGTAATGCACTGTTTACCAAAGTATTTATGAAATTTTGTTTGCAGGTGATGAAAATGATTCGTTTGATGAATTAATTAATGAACGACCAACAAACGATAAAAGAAACAAATGAGCGGAAAAAAACAACCAAACAAATGCATCATAAAAATAAAACAGATTGGATAGCAGATAAGCAATAAACAGGCAAACAATCAAACAAACAACACAAAACAAACAAGTAAAGAAATAAATTCAATTTGTAAGGAAACTAACAATGCTGAATCTCTCCTTTCACTTCTGTTTGGCAATAAAGCTGTGCTCTTTATTGCAATGCTCTCATACTCAAATTATAACTTAGTTGATCACGTAGTGTAAACCTTCTTTCTACTCTTCTTCCTCCTCTACCTCCACTCTACTCAGCCTCTTCTTTCTCTCACTCCATTCCAAACTTCTCCATTTGTAAAGCAGTAACCTTACTTCATTCATGTGCAGTAGTCCTGTTTAGAAACTCTTTGGCTGAACCTTGGCTGGCTGTAGCCCTTTTATTTGAATGAACAATAAGTAATTAATTTATAATATTAATACATAATACTCATAAACGCATTATACTATCTCTGCCTCATTGTTGTAAATTATCTACAGAAAATTACTTTTTTCTCATTCAGTAGAAAAAGAAATGTACAAAAAAGCTCTTTATTGTGTGTCCCGGAAAGTTCAGTGTTCGTGTCCTCGGTATTTCACAAATATTCACAAAGGTCAATACAAAAGAAAACTTACAGTTAAGATTAGAGCTTTGGGCACGGTTTTTATTCATACACCTTACAATCACTGTCCACTTTAATAGGAACACCTGTACAACTGCTCATTTATGCAGTTATCCAATCGGCCAATCATGTGGCAGCAGTGCGATGTATAAAATCATGCAGATACACGTCAAGATCTTCAGTTAATGTTCAAATCAAACATCAGAATGTGGAAAGAGGCGATTTTTTTTTCCTATTCTTCAACTGGAACCTATGAGAGCCTTGTTCTTGGCTGACTCGAGTGGAACCCAATGTGGTCTTCTGCTGTTTTAGCCCATCTACCTCAAGGTTCAAGGTTGTTCATGCTGAGATGCGTTTCTGCTCACCATGGTAGAGTGTATAGAGTGATTATTTGAGTTACTTTATCCTTCATGGCAGCTCGAACCAATCTGGCCATATTGTTTTTGTTTTTCACACCATTCTGTGTAAACTCTAAAGACTCTTGTGTCAAATTCCCAGGAGATCAGCAGTTTCTGAAATACTCAAACCAGCCCATCCGGGACTAACAAACACACCACAGTTAAAGTCACCGATATCACACTTTATCCCTATTCTGATGTTTGATGTGAACATTAATTGAAGCTCTTGTCCTGTATCTGCGTGATGTTATGCACTGCGCTGTTGCCACATGATTGGCTGATGGAATACCTGCATAAATGAGCAGGTGTTCTTATTAAAGCGGATGGCGAGTGTATATATACATCCCATGTACTTATCTTTAATCTTAATCTTATCATCTGTTGTAGGTTACAACAATATTTTGACTATTCTTACTGACATGCATCAATTACAGTCAAAAGCTGAAATCGTATTTTGACAGCATGGATTGTGTGTGTAAAGCAGGAAAATAGGCATTCTCATTATATACTTTTTATCTGCACTTCACTTCATTCAAATCTTTTTGAATAAACAGTTGAACTATTCATTAGGTTGATCAAATATTAAGCTCATATTTGAGTCACAGACTGTTTGTATGATATATGAAACAACACAGGAAATTTAATGTAATTACACTGAAGAACAATGGAATAGGGTAGTTATAATAAAGTGAATAGCCATGGTGTATTTTATCATTTTCTGGTGATTGATGAAAGCAACACCTTATATGGAATGCGTTGTGATTACATTCACGTACCCTGGAATAGGCTAACTAAAGAGACCTGAACTATTACACTGTGGTAATTAGATTTTTAGCATTTTCAAACACAGAAAACTACAGAAAGTACAGTGGAACATAGTTACAATAGTTCTTAAATGCCAAACTTTTTTCAATTGCTTGAGTTCTATTTATGAAATCTATTAATTGTATTGAAACTGAAGCGCTGCTATTGTTCTGTTCACAGACATAAAATCTATTTACAGGCATGTGTGACTAGGGCTGGGCAATATAATGCAAAAAAAAAAAACAATTTTTTTTTCAACTTTATGAATGATTCTCGATTATGATTTAATTTTTATTTTTTGTTCTTACGTAATGCAAAGTAAATTGCATAATCTTTCAAAGTTTAATAGAATGGACCTTGGAAAATACAGAGGTGCAAAAATAGTAACAGCACCATCTATAGCAAATAGTGCAAACAATGTTCTTTTAAAGAAAGGATGTTTCTTTTAAAAAAAAAAACAAAAAAAAACATTGTTTGCACCATTTGCTATAGATGGCACTGTTACTATTTTTGCACAACTTAGAGAACCTTTCTTTCTTGACAGAGTAAATGGGGTCCATGTCTTTCTTGACATGAAATGCCACGGTAACTGAGAAGTCAACTTGGGGTATTCTTCTCAACTCCGAGTTCCTTCCCCAATGATGTCAAATCAACATGGCCGCCCACAGCATCAGAAATAAACAAAGTAAAACTTCTTACCTTTAAATGAGTTATACTGTATATACACATATCAGCTTTAGATGAATCAGCATACAGACATATTCATTTGTTAAATCTAAAACACTGATCAAACAGTTTGTTGTTTGAGAAAGAAAATATACATCACTCAACCAAGTTAGCTGCCTAGCTTGAAGCTAACAAAATCTAAACATGGGAGCGTCATTTTCCCCACTTCATCTGTTGAACATGCCGAGGTTGAAAATGACGTAATTCTGACTGGTGAATTACTGCTTAGGATATAATGCAGCATTATATTTTACATAAACTTGTTCATCTGACTTTTCAAACCTGTACCAATTCCATATCTCTGAAGTGATATTTGAACCTTTCTTTGCTAAGTCCTCGGCGAAGTGCTTATCTTAGTGGTTTTCTAAAAATCTAAGTGTGCAGTTTTTGAATATAGCACAGGCTTTAGGAGGCATTTATCAGGTTAAGAAGTCCATGCTCTTCCTTCTTACTGGTTTAAATTTTTAAATAGCATTTATGGATGTTTTAAATAATTATATATATATATATAGCTGTGGGTTTTGTTTAGAGAGTAGTTCAGTTCAGTGAATCAGGCCATTTACTGACTGAAGCAGCACAAAATCTGAACAAACACTGATCTAAAATGCAGAAGCAGCTGAGAGGGAAAAAACAGGACAAAGCATATCCTGAAAATGGCAGCACTATAGTAAAATTCAATTCAGACAGTGACCTGTTTCAGTCATGTGACCTTTTTCTCATAGCCGACAAAGTATTTATGATCAGAATTTATGGCTGTAATTACCCAATCCACGTTCCCTGCCTGATTTGCACCACACGTGCACCACTGTTGCTTATGTGCGCACACACTTTTTTATGCTTTACAACTCTGCCTGATCTGTACCACACGTGTGCATCATTTCACAACATTACAGGACTTTTTGTGACATTTCGAAATAGCTCATCCACTGTATGTAAACGTATATTAACTCTGTTAGATAGAGCATCAATTACCATAGCAAATTCTCCTTTATTAACTGGAGTATTTAATTAATTTTAAAAATCTGAATGAAAATAAAACTGCTAATAGAAACTGGATAGCTTCATTGATAGTTATAATTACATAAAAAAGATTGAATACAATTGACTTTGAGTACAAAATTGGAAATAAATATTACATATTAAGTAAGGCCTAGACAAAAAGTCAGTTCATCTTATATGTATTTTTCAATGAAGCAAATTGGAGGAAGATTAGACCAGAACACTATTCATAATAACAGACCTTTTTAAATATTATGCCTTTTTTGTTATGATAAGAGTTTGTATCACAGGATTTACATTTGAACATTTGCGCACATGCACGGCGAATTGATTCAAGTTCACCACAGAAGGTGAAGGTGAAGTGACTTGTGGCCAAGTACGGTGACCCATACTCGGAATTTGTGCTCTGCATTTAACCCATCCAAGTGCACACACACACAGTAGTGAAGACACACACACACACACCGTGAACACACACCCGGAGCAGTGGGCAGCCTTTTTTGCTGCGGCGCCTGGGGAGCAGTTGGGGGTTCGGTGCCTTGCTCAAGGGTCTCACCTCAGTCGTGGTATTGAGGGTGGAAGAGAGCGCTGGTCATTCACTCCCCCCAGCTACAATCCCTGCCGGACTGCCCAATCGACTGCCCCCATCCATTAGGCCACGACTGCTCCCATCACAAGTCATAACATTCCTCCTCAAAAATTCTTGGTATGTGTGTGAATCCATGATACCCATCACACCAGATGTGAAGATTGCCAGTCCCTGCAGCAGAAAAACATCCCCACATCATCACAGACCCACCTCCATGGTTGACCGTGGGGATAGTGTTTTTCTGGTCATTAGTCTCACCTTTCTTGCGCCAGACAAACTGCTGATCCATATAGCCAAACAGTTCCAGTTTTGCTACATCACTCCATATAACTGTGTCCCAGAACTCTGCAGGCCTATCCAAATTCCATCTCGCATCAACCCTTCTTGTGGTTCTTGGTCAAGAGTGGTGTGTGTCATGGAGTCCTGCCATGAAGTCTTTGGTTGTTAAGTGACTTTCTTATGCTTACCACTGACACATTTGTCCCAGCCTTCATCAGGTCATCCTGTAATCTATTGCAGTAACACATTTTTTTGCTGTTGTTGTTGTCCTGATGAGATGCTAACGCTTTCTGCCACGTCCGGGCAAATTTACTGCTGTGCCATACATTTTGAACTTCCGTACAATGTTCCCAATGGTGTCTAGAAATATTCAAGGTCTTGGAAATCTTCTTACACCCATTGCTCTTTTGGTGCAATGAAATTATCTCCTCTCTCTCAGCTTTTGTGACAGCTCCTTAGTCTTCGCCATGGTTGCAAAACACCTTGAACACATCCCTGGGTGGTGTTTATATAAACACATCACAGCTGAAGCAAATTAAGGTTCGTTATTGAGTTCCCAATGGGTTAATCATGTTTTAAACCAACTTTAGGTCATACAGACTAACAGTAGGTTTAAAATCATCAATATTAAATAGGGGTTGAATAATTGTGACATGGCAGTAACATCTTGCTATTCTAAAATACTATCTCATTCATTTTCTTTGTTCATTTGCTGTATCATTCAACTGATAAAGACTTAATTTATAGCAAAATCAAGCTCTGCAGAAAAGTTTAAAGTTATAATTCCTTTCTTTCTTTGGGGGCTTGAATATTTCTGATTACAACAGTATGCATGTAAGGGATAATCCATGGCTAGGTGTGCATTACATGATTTTAATGCACGACGCGGAGGCAAAGAACTTGTTTCCGTGGAGTGCATTAAAATTGTGTAATGCACACCTAGCCATTGATTATGCCGCTTATGGTCACTTGCCAGCATTGACAAGTTAAAGCTATCATTGATGTCTGAAGGGCAAAATTTGACTGAAAGGATAAAAATAATGGTTAATTTTTTTTTTTAGTTATTTTATATACGTCATTAGATCTAGAATTCTGCCCGCTCAAAATCATACACAGAAATAAAGTAGTGTGAGAAGATTACATTTATTTTAATGAATTCTAATAAATAATTATTTTAGAGAGGGAGAGAGAGAGACAGAGAGAGATAAAGAGAGATTGAGGGTGTGTGAATTACCTGCATCTGTACCACATCTCTACTAATAATGAAGCTGTGATTTTAACTAATGTATGCAACTGTAACTGTATGTTACTATGGTTACAATTGTTTATAGGCAGCGCATTAATTTCGAACGGTGATTAAACTGACAGGAACTACCTGTTCATTCAACGTTTTGAACACACACATCTTCCAGCAGGTCAGAAATGAGTATTCAGATAGACCATATATATATAGTATTGTACTTATTATTTACAACATATGCTCTACATGGTCACTATTAAGTGAAAACTCTCAGCCTCTGTATCATGTTTTTGTGGATTTTGCTCTACATTTTTGGATCAGCATATGTGATCAATATATTCCCATTGGTTCCTGACTTTTTTGGACACCCTGTAGATTGTTGAACTGAGAAAAGTACAGATTGGCAAACAGACCTAATGTCTAACACTGACCTTTTTATGATACGGCCATTTTGAATAAAAAAGTACATTGAAATAGTAAATCCATCACTACAAATGGATGTGCTAATATCCAGAACATAGTCATATCTACATGTCCCTCTCCCCCAAGACCCAGTTTTCGAGGTCTCAAGCGTATATAGAGCGATTCTCAGTTGCAGAGTGTGTGCACGTGTGTGCCATTAAAATATACATTTGCCTCTTGAGTAGCAGAACTATTGATTTCAGTGATATAGCTGCTTCCCCATGGATGAAATATAAACCTTATCTTGGAAAAGATGACTTGTTATCATGGACCAACATGGCTTGCTTGCAGACTAACGACTTGCTTGTTTGACAGATATAAGCTAATGTTCTATAGATTTGCTCACCTTTGTAAATGTTGCTCAGTCGTGGAACAGTGTGCAGACTCCCCCATTTAGTGCCACAGAGTTATTATTGCACCTAGTGGTCAAAAATAAGAACTGCAACAAGCACTAATAGAGGCTCATTGGGGCAGGAATCACACTGCCCCATGCTCGCTCTGTGAACATTTTCACTGGAGATGGAGGGCCAGATAGGACGGTTGATGACAAGGTTGCCACATTGGGTTCATTTAAAAATACGCTGCAGTCACCAAGATCTTGTATTATTGCAGAAAAAAAAAAAAAAGATAAATCTAATACATTTCTGCAAACAAAGGCAAAATGTAACTGCAAATTGTGTGTATCCTATACCATTTCTATTGTAAGATATATTGCAAAGATTGGGAGAGGGAAAAGGGAATTTTGGTGTGGATAATGTACATGAGCAATGTGTGTGCACAACGGTGAGCTTGTTTCCCATGCATAAGCTGAAAAAAAGAAGAAAAATGCATCTCTTTTTTCTAGTACTTGAATTTCTTGGGCTAGTTTCAGGTCTTTTGTGTGATTTCCGAGAGATAGTTGGGTTGGAATTTTTGCTAAAACCTGGAAAACACCTTCTGTATAGAACATATTTGAACAAAGGTACGTCTAAAACCACTCAAAACAAGTTGCTAGACTGTATTCTGTATGACTGTATGTTGTCGATTCTCAACTGCTTATTATGGGGTTGCTCTTAAAATCTGCTAGATAGTAGCCTATAGCATAAACCAAGTGTAATAGCCTCTCGGCTTTGTATATGTTTGTATATATATATTTGTTAATGTTGTGCTGCCCCGCCAAAATGTATGGTCACATGCAGCTGGTGATTACATATTTGACATATTCGATTAAGATGTTTTATTAAGATCACTCACTAGACAGAAATTCTAGCCATGGACTAGCTGATGTTATATTAACTTGTGATGTGAGGTTGTTACTTACTTTTTTGGTAAGGTGCCATGCCAGCAGGGAGAGAATGCATGAACATGACTAATGCCAAGGTTATTAAAATGTATATAAACCTTCCATTCCACAGAGATGGATGGAAAACATCCAATTAATATTTTAAATTGGGGTCATGTCTTAACTCCATTCTTAAATATTCTTAAATATCAGTATTGTCATATGTGTTTGTTTCACATCACACAAATTAACCTTAATATTAGTTACCTTAGGTTTTATCTGGGGGATAACAGAATGTTATATTATCAGAAATATTTAATACTAAGGTTATATATCTTCATACATACATACATGACTCAATCATATACAGCCCTAATATACTTTCCATGGACTGCAAAAAAAAAAAAGAGTTTTGGAATACACATGCTTGCTTCCTTGTGCATACAAATGTTTTTGCATGATATGTACTTTTGCAAACCAAAATTGTATTGTTCCTCAGAGAACACTGCTTTCATTCTCGTCAAGGTAAGAGGCATCAAGTGTATTATAGAGGGTATTGTAGTGACTCCTAATTACGCCATAACACTGGCATCAGCATATACACTGACAGTTTCATTCTGTAGAGGCTGAGATTAAGCCTAGCATAGTAGGAAGAGAGAAAGCCAATCTAAGAAGAGGTTAAATACTAATGTATCATAAATATTATTTGGACTTTATAAGGAAATATCCAATCTATATTCATTTCCTTAGACATTTTCTGTCATGTTCCATTTGCCTGTACAATCCTCAAAGCTTATTTCTATCTATAATTCACAAGCGTAGACCAACAATATTCTTAGGAGGGTTATAATATACAGTATATGCACCAAAGCCATTAAATTCCCATGGAAACAAAATTATTAGGAGCACAGAGAACAATAATAAAGAGGTAACATACTAAATGTTGACCTCTCTCTGGAGACTCCTAGTCTGTAAAATGTTGTTTTTCCAGGCCTCAGTAAATACCTTGCTGGCCAGGCACAAACTACATAATCCCCCCCCCCCCCCCCCCCCCCCCCCCCCCCCCACCCCCAGCTCTCTCTCTCTCCGCTAGATTTTATAAAACCTTGTTTCCACCATATCAATGTATCACTGTCAGGTTGTAATACTCGGTTTTCATATACTGTAGCATTTTTTTTCATCCTGCTCACTATGGCCTGATCTTTATAGTACTGTGTTTTTCCATAACTTTGTTTAGGAATATATTTAAAGAGTATTTGTTATGATTTCCCCCCCTTTTTTATGAAGGATAGAGACACAGCATACTGTAGAATTAAGAAAATGTATACATCCTGCAACTTTGCTCCTTGACTTATACTTAAATATGTTAAACACATTACAGTCATAATGTAAAAGAATATATATTTCCACGACAGTGTAGAAATACTGACATACTGAC
Organism: Pangasianodon hypophthalmus; assembly: GCF_027358585.1. Classification (NCBI taxonomy): domain Eukaryota; kingdom Metazoa; phylum Chordata; class Actinopteri; order Siluriformes; family Pangasiidae; genus Pangasianodon; species Pangasianodon hypophthalmus. Next base: position 19,372,685 of record NC_069719.1, on the reverse strand, counting down.
ATACATATTGTTGTTGATTCAAAGTTACAAATTAGTTTCATGGATTGTTTCATTGACAAAAAATTAGAGTTGTTTCAACACAACACAAGCTGCAGCTCAACTTCACACTTTTCTCACTTCTCACTGATGCAAAAATACAGAGAACTGTGTGTGTGTGTGTGTGTGTGTAAAAGTGAAAGAGAGAGGTGTGATGTGCTGTGATAGTTCCACTCTGCTAGGCTCTGCCCAGTTGGCTCGTCCAGACCAGCTAGACAGCTACATTGCAATGGCACTGAGAAAAGGAAAAGAATAACAAAGCAATAATCATACAGGCTTTAATTTGGACCCTGAGTCAAAGCCATCTCTTGACTGTAGCAGTTTCATTTCTGTGATGCCATTGTTCTTGATACATATTTATGTAATTTTTCATAGCCCTACTTTTACCAGTAAATCCATAAATTCTACTTTTCTGTCAGAAGGATTGAGGATTAGCTTGTAATCCTAGCTAATCCTTAACAGGCAGAGCCTACATTTGGCTGACTGTGTTCGAAACAATTTATCTTGTAATTTGGTCTTTCATCATTGTACTGTGCTCAGCACTGTCAGAGAGACATACAGTGCAATGGGTATGTGTTTGTGCAGTGATAGTTTTTTTTTAATGTTTTTGAGGTTAAGTTGCATAATATCCCATTTAATAGAAGAGTATTTCCTCTGTGGTGCACCATTTTTAGCCATAGCTACCTCTCAGCAGACTGTCCATTTAGACAATAATGTTATATAAAATGTGCAGTAGTCACTACAGACAACAGATGTGCGTCTCATCCCTGCACCTTTTTTGTAGCTTGCAGTCTTTGTCTTCAGTAAGTGAACCATAAGCACAATGGGGCATCGGGTTGGGTGATTAACTTAGCTAGTAAAGAATATTTCACTTTTTGGCCCTGAAAACACCATAACAATTTAAGTTTTTACATCACTGTCCTGCTATAAGGCGAAATACTGTCCAAAAAAAGGCATTTGAGTATATATAATATCTAAGTAATTTTTAAAAAAAAACTTTTGTGCATTTTAAAATTCATTGTGCTGTAGGCAGTCATATCGTTGAGACAAGTGAGCTAGTTCTCATCCAACAGTATTTCACAGATGAGATGCTTTGGACCATAAGCAGTTCCTTTTTCTTTCCCCATTTCATCAGTCAACACAAGTTAATCTTCTGTCCATAATCCATAATCCAGAGTGCTCAAGGCTTTTATTTGCTTTTTTTTTTAAGGTAGTCTGGCCTTTCTGCTTTTGTGGCTTAATAGCTGTTTGAAATTTGCAGGGAATCCTCTGAGATCATCCTGGTATCATCTGAGATCTCTTCTTTTCAACTCTTCAGTAATCCGCTGCTGGTCTTTCCATGGTCTGCCAGGTTGTTGGCTATCCCCAACCTCACAAATGCATTAACAATATACCAAAAAACCGCAAAGCAGCCTTTTTATGACCTGACATTAGCAGTTATTGGTTAGTACTCATGACTCCAGATACAAATTCCATATCTACAAAAAAATCTGCACCTTTCTTCCCATGAAAATAGAAAAAACAGGTGTGATATTACTTTAACACAAATGTTTTGTCTACACTTCTTATTTATGTTTATGTTAATTATGTTTATGTTAATAATCATTGCAATCAATTCAGTTATTCATTCATCTTCAGTAACCACTTTATCCTGGTCAGGGTCATCATGGATTCAGTGAAGGAAACTATAGTACTCAAGGAGTCCTCTTTTCTAAGCATGTACAATCCAATGCATTAAGTCCAGTCTCTTGTGCATGAACTAATGACACAACAATATAAACATGCCCCAGAAATATAATTGATCATTATGGTCTCTTGCAGCATGGTGGTGCAGTGGGTAGTGTTGCCACCGCACAGCTCCAGGGTCCCTTCAGTCCTGAGTTTGGGTTAATATCTGTGCACTGCAGTACTATGGATGCAAGGCATAAACTCTGTACCCATAAAACTGTTTATGGATACTAAAATCATGGAACCAGTTTAACAATAAGGTCTTCCTAAAGAAATGCCTGAGAATATCAAAGCTACATCTGTATTATTCATAATCTTCACATTCATGCCAAACAAACTAGTCATTTTTTTTCCAGGCCTGATGATACACAGCTCAGCTTTATTGGTGATGTCAGGTTTTAATGTTTGCTGTGATTGTTGATTAAAAACTCCTCCATATGCCTCATAAAGTGGCACTGCCGACCACAAAACACCAGAATACCCGTAATGTCAACACAAGGCATTTAAGCACCATGGACAGTGCACACAGTGTAACCCCGAACATGCAGAAGAGGTAAGGCTAAAGTCAAGCACGTGCTGCTGGGAGCCACTCATCACAGCAGTGACACACAGCAAGTGGCTTGTGCTATTGATTGCTCCTAACCTCTAATCTTTATCTGCCTCTTTCAGATTCTTCTGCAAAGCAGCTCAGTGGTGAGCTCCCACTCAATGGCAAGGCTTTCCAAACACTGAGATATCTTACTCTATCCCTCTCTCCCTCATGCCCCCCTTGAATTTAGCATTCTTCACATCTCACTATATAGGATTCATCTGTTTTTGTTCACACTAGCCTTGAGATGGTGCAACATCATAATCGTAAGCTAACTTATTAAAGTCTTTGCTGATGCAAGGTCAATATAGACAAACCTGCTCTGGCAGAAACCTTTAGAGTGGTCGTAATTTCAATCAGTGTGTTCAGGGCCATTTTCGGTACAAGAAGCATAAGCAGTCACTTAAGGGCTCTGAGCCACCAAGGGAAGTCTTAGGTGTTTGTTAAAAAGGAGAAAAAAGCGTTAAAAAAATCCTGGACCCAAGATTCTGGCAGTCAGCATGGGGATCCAGATGAAATCCAAAATACCAAAGGTTTGTGTGCAGTGACATGATCAGGATGAAGCATGCATACTTCTCTGTAGCTGAGAATTAAAGAAATATTAAGACAGTAGATAGAGAAGCAACCAGCTCATACTAACTCATTGGATTTAGTCTGTTTTCCTACTATTAAATTTGTTATAGATGTTCAGATGAAGAAGTTAGTGGATAACTGTTTTCCCTGTTCACAACACCTGATTTAACAACCCTTCCTGAGATGAAGTGTGTGTGTTAGAACAGGAAAAACTGTAAAATGAGCAGGACAGGCAGTACTCTAGGACCAGAGTTGGGAACCTGGGAATAGTAAAAACAAACCTAGTAAACTATGTTATACAGAAGTGTTGTTGTGGACTCTCCTTTTTGGCTGCGAGCGCAGCTAGGTATTTCCTATTCACAATTATAAACCACCCTTTACTGATGCTGAGTCACTCCTGGGTTCATCGTGGGGTCGTAACAAATATAAAGCTTTATGCAAACTCATGTAAGTCTCAAGCATATTCAAATACTACTAAATACTGATTATTCAGCCAAACTACAGTAACATCAGCGAAACTAATAGTAATGTATAAGTATGTTAATATTATGTACAGTTGTCACATCCAAATCCACCACCAATCCAGGAGCCACCACAATTCCACACTCAAATCCAGTCCATATATTCTATTGTTAACTGCACCTGTTTCCTGTTTAGCCTCATTTGGTCAGTATAGTTAAGCTACTCACTCACTTCTAATCTTTGTGTGGTGTTGTATTTCTGAGAATTGTTTTCTCTCTTTGCTGCTACCAGTTTTGACTTTTGCTTTGTTTCTTCTTGATTTGGATTCTCTAATAAAGCTCTCAGTTTCATCCAACTGCTTCTGCTTCGTATCAGTAGTTAAAATGAGGAACAGAAGTCTAAACTCAGCAGTGATGTTTTTGGAGTCTCAATGTAAACAGCGTGCTATGTTCTCGTGTTACCTAGCTAGTCTCAATGATTGGAATAGACAGCCGTACTCTGTTTGTCTGTTACTTGTCAAGTACAATTTCCTTTTAAACAGCCAGTTTTAGGTTCATTATAGTGGAATACAACTTATTTATCTCAAGCTGTGTTGGTGTAATGCTTTACAGAATGCTAATCCTTTTACAAGCAACAGGTGCTACACTATTATATCTATTATTGAGTTCTTTTAGATAGTTTGACTGTTCATTTGAACTGAATGAGTTTAATCCAAACCTCAACTCAAAAACAAGTATAAATAATGTCAACTTTGAAGTAGCATATTCTGTTAGTGGAATAAAAAATTGTATGGCTCCTATAAACATCCAATTTCAGCATACTCTTTTTCCAACCATTTGAATGCATTACCATTGAGCAAAGTGCTTTAAAATTATTTCCCAAAAGACCTTGATGCTTTGAGCATTGTATGTTGGCCTTATCTAGATTAGAAGATTTGGGTCATTGGCAAGTAAAGCTTTTATTGCTCAACCTGTAGAAAATCCATATCTGAAAGACATTGAAGAAGAATACAGTTATAAACTTAGAATATGTGAGTGCCTTCAGGAATGTCATCATATATCATTCGTGTCAATGTCTTATTGATGTAATACAATTTCAGGAGCAAATCCATGCAAATTTTACTTCTAATACCCATCTTTCACTTTGTTTGGGGTCTTCTGTCTTCTAATTGACTACAGAGAATATAGGCATTCTCCTCTACCATAATAAGTAATAACGAAGAAAACTGACAGCTGCTTCATGGTGCTTGAGAACTGTGCTGCCCAGTGCCACAGGTTTAGACTAGGCTGTCCTGCTGGAGGTTTAATGAAAAATATTGAACCATCTCAATGACCCTCATGCTTCATTAGCCACTACTTGCAGCCAAGGCTGCTCCCGAGCCAGGCAGGTGGGTGGGTGAAAAGAGCACACACTCATACCACCGAGCCAAAACACACATTTAGGTCCCACATGGTTTAGTGAGCAAACATGAGCTGGAATACTGCAATCTTAACATCAGCTATCTTTCTGTGCAGTGTTATGATGATTGATGTTGCGCTTGCAGATATCAAACACCTGGTTCCCACAGATGGGTAGATCCGAGGATGAAACGGAATGAGAGCACAAAATGGCCGTCTGGGATTGCTGACAATAGCAGATAGCACAACTCTACTCCTAGATACTTTTTGGATGGGTTTCACAGCCAGGAGCAGGAAAGACAACCTTCTTGGAATCAGTTAGTTTTAAACTACAGAACTATGCCTTTCAGGATTCATGCCAAATTCTGTGCTTTACCCCCAACACTGTCATCTGCGCACTGTCCTGATGTATAGATTTGAAGTATAGAGTTTTTCCTCTGCCAGTGGCTTAGCTATAAATCAAGCTTTCTAAGCCTTACTACTAGGTGGTTTTTCAAATAATGAAATTATGTGCATAGGGAAAGTGCTTGATGGTTGTTTTCTAGACTCTTCTTATTCCGTTGTAAGTATAGGCTACCTTGCTAAGGAATGGAGAACAGAATGGAGAGCAGACTGGCTGGTAGTATAGTAGTGTAATTGCTATAATCCTTTCATTTAACCCACATTTAAAGACTAAAACATAGAATTTCATGATCGCCTATTTTGACACTTTTTTGTGTCCTCATGTTGAGATGTAAGACGCTGCCCTAGTTCTAGAAATTTCTATAGTTTGCAAGGGCATTCAGGCTTCTTCCAGTATACCCATTCGTTGATTGAAACACACCCACTTTTTAAGGTAAATCAGAGCCTGAATGTTTCCCTGTCAGAAAAGGTTCAAAGTAGAAACCCTTTGGAAGCCAAGAAACCTTGGAAGGATGTACAAGCCATTGCATAATATATTGATTCATTCAACTAAAGTAACTACTTTATCCTGGTCAGGGTCTTAGTGGACCTGGAGCCTATTACCGGAACACCGGGCTTAGGGCAGGATGCACCCTAGACAGTACACCAGTCCACCGGGGAGCATCACAAACACACACATTTGCCGACATGATTTATAGAATAATATATTCATAATGTACAGATGGATGAGAAAATTAAAGGACAGAACAACAAGTGATTTAGTAAGATGATGGGCTACCACAAGCCACTAGAACAGTTTTAATGTGGCTTAGCATATATTCTAGTCTCAAAAGATATTCCCTTAGTTGTTGCTTTGATGCTGGTGATGAAGAGCAGTATTTAACTATCCATCTGTAGGTGTTCACTTGGGTTGAGATCTGGTGAATGTGAAGGCCATAGTATATGATTTTCATTTGATATGTTCCAGTGCCTTTGTTTTCGTTTCAGCCCTGTCTCCACCCCTGTCTCCACCCCTGTCTTACCATTGGTTTGTTCCCCAAATGTGTGCACCTGTTCCATGTTAAGCCATTAATTAATTTGTCCATTTACAACCTGCTGTTTCTGGCAGAAGTCCTGTTGTTTTCAGGCAGAAGTCTTGTCGTTTGTCATTTGTCCTTGTATAATCCAAAATTTCAGTCCAGTCTGCTGTTAGTAATGGTGGGGCCCATGCTAGTGACCTCTATATGTTACAAACTGCTGGGTTTTTATAAAAGAATTTGCATGCTTTACTGAACACTTTCAATGATGCAGTTCCACACAATAAAAACCATTTACCTGTGCAGCTAATCAGAGTAGGCTTGCTTTAGTAATACACGTTTATTGCTGAGGAAATCAGCCTCTCAATCATTTCCTAATGTATTGCTGTATTGTGATTGAAATGTTCAAGTCTCTCAAATATGCTGTGTCATTTAGAAGGTAACAATGCAGCATACAATGTATACTATATGGGCTGGACTCCTAATGTTATAAGCTTCATAACAGTAACCACATATTTTATTTTTGAATGGCAGTGTGGCTTATTGGGCACCGTGACGATGTGAAGATTTCAAAAGGCCTACGAGTCAGTGCAGAGAAAGCCTTTCCCATTAGCACTGTCTTTACTACCTCACGGATTAACCTTTGCCTGTCATTTCCATTAAACCTTTTCACCTTGCTGCACTTTTTTATTATACAGCATTATACAAGGTTCATGGATGAGCATTTGGAAGCTGCCTCCAAAACATTTGTGGGGATGTAGGAGCAGGCCGGGGTGACTTGCCTTTACATTTTACAGCTGTCCCAGCTCAAGCACTCCATCATTATTTAATGAGCTCTTAGGCTGGAATGTCATTTTAAAGCGACATGGGGTCAGTGATTAAAATGCAGTCCAGCTGGGCTGTACCCTTCTCTTACATGCTGCTTTTTTTTAACTGATGGTACTCTTTTTCTCTTTGTATCCGTCTCAGTTTTTTCTATCGCCCATTTTCTATCCATTTCTCCCTTTTGCATTTGTAATTAATCCTAATGCTCAGCTGTAATTCATTAGAGTGGGAGTGTTTGTGGAAACCTCTTTCCTCTGAATAGAGTGTATGACCTTGTTCATGCTGGGTGGGTGAGAGATCTCTCCCCATGCGTTAATTTGTGCTGTCTTTCCTCTCTCTGTCTCTCTGCCTGGTTGTGTATGGGGAATATCTATGAGGATGACCCAGGCTACTCCTCATGTAAATGGGCTCTGTGTGGTAGACATCACATCTAGTTATCACAGGCCTGTGAGGACCCTTCTCCCCTCATGAAGGAGAATTAATGCTGACATGTTGTGCTTTAACGTCATAGTAATTGTTTCAATTCACATGTGATGCAGTAGGCTACAGAGCTACAGCAGCAAGAATTATGTCAATATCCAAGTGCATACGGACTTGAACCAATGCACCACTGCACTAGGACATAATATAGCCTATTTAGCTGCTTCAGTCTTCATATTATTAATCTCACCCTCCAAAAACCTTTGTCAATCTTTGTCGAACTCAGTTAATTTTGTCATTTCATTTTATAAGCCTGTAAGCTGGCAAAAGTGGAGGCGCAGCAGTAAACAATCTGCAATCTGTCCCCAGACACATCTCCTTGATTTTACAACGTCTTGGTTTAAACTGAACCAAAGCATCCAGCCTAAAGCTTTCCAGAAGTATTACTCACACCATGAATTCAGTCACCACATGCCGCTGTACAATTTCTGTCCATTGTAGAAACTAGGGCAGTTACATAGATTTGTAAGGCCTTGTCCAATTGGCTAAATGTAACACAGTCACTGATAACTTTGTGGTCTTTTCAAATGCAAAAGCATTATCACACACACCAAAAAACAGACATCATGCAATCCCACCATGCAACTCAGCTAACATTTTAGCTAGCAAGCTAAAGTTGCATTGTTTTGTGGGAAAGGTGACAGCATCAACAGGTTGTTGAACCAAGAGCTAGAAATAGTAGTCTGACAAGGGGATAAATATAGCATCTGTGTTGTCCACACTGATTAGAATTTAAAATGGTTTTACTCCTTTATTACAATGGAGTGTACTAGTTTAACAAGCTTAACATTTTAGAATACAAAGATCTTTATGTAATCAGGCTCTATATGGATGATGAATAAATGAGGTATCAAATGTAGCATTGCATGAGGACAGAAAGAGGGCAGAACAGAGATACCACACATAAAGGTAGGGAGGGATGAAAATATTCTAGCATTACATGAAAAAGTTAGATTAATCACAGTTATTCTTTATTTCCTTTTCACCTCTAAAAATCTCATTTAAAATTAAATCTCATCAAATTAAAATTAAAATTACATTTTAAAAATGTAAAAGTCTCAACGTCTGTTTGCTTTTGATCGTACAAACGGTCTGTGTAGGAGGTGAAATGAGAAAGAGCAGGATGGAGAGGCCACAAATGCTGAGAGAGAAAGAGAACATTACAAATAAAAGCACAAGGTGGGAGGTAGTGGAGACAAATTAGCCAAAACTCTAATAGGGAGCTTGGAAGTAGTCTGATAAGTTCTATCTTTAGCAAAATGCATATGGAGCATCAGTGTTTGGAAGAAACTTTTTGGGGGGAAAAGTAACTGTAAAAGTTAATTGTTGTTAATCAGTTCAAATCTCTTATGTTTAAACTACCATATCAGCTAATATTGCATATTTGCTGATAGAGGTATAGTAGTATAGTGTATAGAGGTATAGTAGTATAGTGTACATGCATGCAAATGTGTACACACAAAAGTGACTTCTATTTACAGAACTATTACTGGTTCCTCATTATTTGCACATCATACACTACAATTCCTAATGGTTAAACTCTAAAGTCCTAGTCTTAGATTTCACAGAGGACAGGGGAGACATGTCCACCTTTAGTGCTTGTAAAGAAGTGAATTAAACCCACACCCCTGATAACATTTGCTGAATGTATCCTAAGATGTATATTTTTTTAAATAGAATTTTGATTACATTTAGTAGTTAAAGTAGGCTTGACTATAATATAAGCATAGATTCCTGGTATAATGCATACATATTGTTTGGTCAGACATGATTGGACAGTCAATAATGATACTCAAACCCTGTCATACAGAGGGGTCCAACAGTCTGAGAGCACTATTTTGCATTCTTTTTTAATTTAATACAACAAATGTCATTACAAATTATATTACTGACAACAACTTGAGTGAAAAGCAGAATCTTTGAAATATTTACATGAATTTCAGAGTTTCTTAGTATTTGGTATGTCCCTTTTTTGCTTTAATGAAAGTGTGCACTTGAGCTGGCATGGACTCCACAAGTTTGTGTAAAACCTCATGATCCATTTTAGATCAAATCCATCAGTGTCGTCTGAATACATGCTTCAGTAGAAGAGATTAGACATGAGGAAAATCTGACCCTTTGTGCAAAGCAGTTAACATGGTCAGTATCACAAATTTGCTTACATTTATACTGGACCCTAGAAATAGTGCAGTATCTTGAATATTAAATAATTCAAGGTATTGAACATTTACTTTCTTTGTTTTAAATATTTCAAAGTTCTGTTTGTTTCCAATTTAACCTTCCCTTTATTTCCAATTTAAAAAAAAAAAACAGATTTTAAATGTGGTCTCAGACTTTTGGACCCCACTGTATATTTATCCTTAACTTTTTGCCCTTGTTCTGATCTCCCTTAGTTATTGTACAGTATTAGCATGTCTTTTTGACTGTGACTGTGTTTTTTCATTGTTGGCTTTTAAAACTCTCCCACCTGTATAAGTAAAATCTGTATAAAATTTTTTTTTAAAACCCTGTATGTCATCGTGAAAATGTAGACTGCACTGCACAGTGTAAGGAGCAGAATTAATTATATATCACAGCAGGATTCCTAACTACACCTCTTAGCAATGAGTTCATTCTAACTCATTCGAACTTTATTTTTGCACTTGTGCCATGATCACAAATGTCAGCCAGAGCATGTGCAGTAGATACAGCAGGTCGGACAGTGTGTCTGCTTCTCGCCCACCCATAATGGTCGTGAACATTTACTACTTCATGCTGGTAGCGTGCGCGTTAAGAGCTATTACCTGAAGTGCAAGTGCAAGATGGAGCATCAGACACTATCTCAAAGTGTTAAGTACAGTGTTATTAATAAATATGTAAAATGCTGAATTGTAGTCATATAATTTGCACAAGTATATAGATATTACCATCATCAGGAAAAGATTTGAGTGATGATTGGCTGAGCTATCTTTTCCTAGCTAGCTGACATTAGCTAATCCATCATGTTAATCAAAGTAATCTAAGTACAAGTAGCTAATATAATGTACCGAATGAAAATATACTGGTAAACAGCAGTCAACATTTACATGAAACACAACCTATGTATCTGCTCTCCATGATTTTCATCTAGCACTGTCACCTGCAGTAATTACCCATCTGAATGAAGAAGTGCACTGTTTTATGCTTCGCTCATTCTGTTGGTGGAGTTTTAAAAAGGAGTGACTGGTTAACCTTAACTAGCTACTTTGTGTGTTTGTTAAGGTCATACAGTTAATAGTAAATTATTATAAAATTTAGCTAGTGTTAGCTGTCTTGGTTTATGCCATCACTTTGTTCACTCGTGTTGTTTTCCTAATTATAATATCAGTAAAATGAGCTAGCTTAGACATCAAATTGAGCAACATACCAGGAAAAACTGCAAAGAACGTCCTGCTGAGGGTCTGTTAGAACAGTTTACAGCAGAACACGAAAAGGCTTAGCTACAGAACTGTCAAGAGCCTCGGGTGCGTGTTGGAAAGCGTGTGTGTTCATGAGGCTCGACTGTCATGTCCAAAACGTCAATCACCTCATTAACCATAACATTATATTTATAATTTCTATAAAACACATTTATCATAAGGAATAATATTGGGGGAGATATCAAGGTCAGCTGAAACTGTAAAGACGACTGAACACTATTTCCAAAAATAATTTGTGGAGATACTTAAAATGTAAGTTTGGCTTGTTTTCTACTCACTTATATGGAAATGGGCGGGGTTAAAAATTGTAGTGTAGCTAGCCACTAGAGGGCATCAGAGACATTTTGGCTTCACTTCTCCATCCCGGTTACTACTTCCACCCATATTTACAGTCATTGGATCTCCACTACTGAATATGAACTTCCCAGTTGCCACTGTGATTTCTTTAGGCTGGATTGAATCAGCAAAGAACTTGCCTGAATGAACTTTGCTCTGTCTATGTGTGTGTGTGTGTGTGTGTGTGTGTGTGTGTGTATGCATGCCATGGTGCATTATACACTATAATGTTTTGTTCCACCACTCATTAGCCATCAGCATAAAGACTTGAGGGAATCTTCCAGTTCCTGCTTGCTGCTTGAATGAATGTAGCATGCAGGAGTGTGGACATGATTACGTTTCGATATTTACTTCACCTCATGTAACATAAACAATATTTTATGTGGAATAGCTTACTTTATTATGCATCGTGCTGAATGAATTAGTCAATATGCAGCCATATCAAACCGAGAGCCTTGTTTCGAACAAAACTGTATCATTACACTCACAGTAATTATACTGTATACTTTTAGTTACTCTTTTTTACTTGTGAACAGAAGAATGGGAATAACCTACAGTCTGCAATCTCTTTCGTTTAACATTACTATAGCAGACAGTGGTGAAAACATTTTCTAGTGCATTTCTGTAAATAATAAATATCACCTATCATCTCCTTTCATCTTTTCATAGCTGTAATTGTTTAATTGTTTTTCATAGTTACTAACAGCTATTCATTTGAGTTCCCTTGTTAGCTTGCTAGGTTTGTCACTCCCATGCTGTCAATGAGTTAGCTATGAAATGTTTTGTTGCTCAGTAGGGCACTCAGATTGCAGTCCCTTGCCAGGTGCATCTTTCCTCAACACTCTTTTTTTTCCACATTGCCCGCCATCTGGTGACCTGTGGGCATGTGAATACATATCAGTAGCATGGTTGAGTGGTTCTTGTCCACCAGGAGTCTGCATACCTCTAAAAGAAATATGGAGGTGGGTGATTGAAAACCTGTAAAGTCTGTTTAAAAAAAAACTTGATTCATGCTGAGCTCCCGTGAAAATGCTCTTCACCCTTTTCCTTTTTATTTTATCTTTTTATTGTCATTGTGTTTTTGTAAACTAGTGCAGGTCCGTTTTTGGCTTTGTAGGCAAGCAGGGGGAGTGAATGACCAGCGCTCTCTTCCACCCTCAATACCATGACTGAGGTGAGACCCTTGAGCAAGGCACCGAACCCCCAACTGCTCCCCGGGCGCCGCAGCAAAAAAGGCTGCCCACTGCTCCGGGTGTGTGTTCACGGTGTGTGTGTGTGTTCACTACTGTGTGTGTGCACTTGGATGGGTTTAAATGCAGAGCACAAATTCCGAGAATGGGTCACCATACTTGGCCACAAGTCACTTCACTTCATGAAAACCCAGAGCATCTCATGTGGGCAGCTACAGGTAGCCAATGGTGGGAGTGTAGCATTAGGGTGGTGTAGGAGAATTTGAAGAGGTTGAAAGCAAGTCAATGCAGCTGCGTTCTGGATCAGTTGCAGGGGTTGGATGGCATGCAAAGGCAGACCTGCCAGGAGTGATTTGCAGTAGTCCAGTCTTGAAATGACAAGGGACTGAACAAGTGCCTGAGTGGCCTCTGTGGATTGAAATGGCCGGATCCTTCTGATGATGTAAAGTCTTGCTGGGATTTAGTTTCAGCTGAGGAGCTGCCAGCCATGATGAGATGCCTGCCAGATATTCTGACATCCATGCAGAAACATGAACGTCTGAGGGAAAGAAGAGGATGAGTTGAGTGTCATTAGCATAGCAGTAGTGTGAAAGACCATCTGAAGATATGGCCTCACTGATAGAGCAGGTATAGAGGGAGAACAGAACTGAGCCTTGTGGGACACAAATGGAGAGTCTGCATGGAGCACATGAGGATTTCCTCCATGTATCCTTCCATATAGGAGGTAAACCATTGCCATGCTGTGCTGTGAATTCCGAGGATAGACAGGAGAGTCTTATGATTGACTGTGTCAAGGCTGAGGACTGATGACAGTTTGGCTGATCTAGCAGCGTGAAGCTTCTGATTAATGGCCACAAGGGCAGTTTCTGTGGAATGTGCCACTTTGAAGCCAGATTGGTTAGGATCTTGGAAATCATTTTGAGTAAGATAGAGAGACAGTTGATTTTATACAGCATATTCAAGAATTTTACACAAAAATATAGAGAGAAGTGACACTGGTTGGTACTTGCTGATCTCTGAGGTGTCTTGGGGTTCTTCAGGAATAATCTTAAATATCTAAAATTCAGATAGTGGTTTTCATGGGAAACTAGCAATATCCTATATGGCCTTACATTCCTCTGCATGCAGTCTATCTCTTTAAAGTAGACATGTAAATGAAGACTATCATGGATCCTAGAAATCCTTGAGTCATAAAAGCAGCTGTTAAAGACAACAGAACATTCTGAGCTACAAGATCTAGATCTATCTAGATTTAACAGGCTTCAGCTTTAAAATGGAACTCAGTTCTGTGCTGAAACAGCTTTCTGCTTTTCTGCTAACAGAATCTGCCACAGTTTTGGCCTGTTATGCAGGTCCGTCAGATGTTTCAGCACAGAAATTGGTTAATGACTAAGAGGTGGAGTGTTTTTTTAAATTATTACTAACTCTATGTAACATGTATTTACATAGAAAAAATACACAATGTATTATGTTAACTGAGAGAGAGAGAGAGAGAGAGATTGGAGGAACATCTTATCCCCTTGCACTTACTGGCAATATCTGGGCAGCAGGTGTTTCACTGGAGGGAGTCCAATCACAGGGCATGTCTGTGGAGCATGCCAGAGCTGGAGCCAATCAATTTCAGCAAGAAAAAAAGTTCCCACCTTCTAATCCTGCAGCTGAGTCCTTTTCAAGTCCTATTCAATCTGTTCTATGAGCTGAGTGCTGTGATCTACTTTTTAGGTATCCCCAAACAAGACAGTGCTCCTTTCGTATGCTTTGGGGAAAAAAAAGTGAATCTGTTTGAAAATGACAGCTGAGGCTTGGAGTTTTGCAGCAGTTTCTTTATTGTAAATGCATTGTTTGTGGGTAGAAAGAGTATAAAATGTAGAATATTGCACAATATAAATCAATTGCACTTTCTCAAAGGTAAAGCAATGCATCTGTGTCTCAGTATGCTACACTTACAGCTAGTCCACACTGTGCAATTCGACTGTAAATCTAAACTAATTTGTGTATGAATTATAAAAAATATATGGTTTAACTGATGTTTGGACATCAAGTGATTGGTTCCTAACAATATATATACTGCATTTAGCATTGAAGTAGATGTAGGCTAAGTAATGGCTTGAGGGAAGTTGACATTTCTTGAGTAGCTAATACAAAGCTGACAAGTAATAACTGCTTAAATTGATATAAATTAGATATTTACATAGCCCTCTTTTAGTCTGTATCATTTCACTTTTCAGGTCTCGAAGGATTTCAGGTTTTGAGTTTGTACACAAATAAGCATGTACAGTTCCAGTGTTTGTGTTATTAAGGTGACATTGTAGAAAACACCATGTAAATTAACCTGAAAAGATACAATAAAACTTCATTATTTTATGTTTGGACAATCGCCTCGGCCATACCACCATAGATATTGTTCAGTATGAAAGACAGACTATTGTTGAAATCAAAACCCAGTACAATTTATAGAAAACATTTGTTTTTGAGAACGCTCGAAGAGAAAGACAGTTCCTCTTGAGCTCACAGAATATTACAATACTGACATAATTACTTCTCAACAGCCAAATCCTCAACATCTAATTATTAACATAAAAGTCTTGACATTTGTAATGGAAAATATATCAAGTTAGCTACGAACTAAAGTAGGCATGTATAAAGTCATGTATTGTGCATGCAGTCAATTAATTCTGCATTTACACATTGTCTTTCAGAACAAACCAAAATATGAACAACTTTCCTATTACAGTGAATAAAAGAAAAAAAGAAAGAAAATAAGAAAATGTTTTAAAGCTTAAACAATCACTACATTTTTTCCCAACGTTTGTGCTTTGCTGACCAAATGTCTTAGATGACCATCCAAAGTAGAATTATGGTGAACTACCTGTGAAGGTTATTTGTTCCACCCTATAGAGCCACTGCAGAAGGAGATGGGAGTTAGGATAAGAAAAGGAGAGAAAAAGATTTTTTGGAGTTTAGTAGTAGCCCTAATCTATCCTATCCAAAATGCTGGCTATCCTTTTGGCTATACTCATTAAACATAACTTTATATTAAAAAAAATAAATAAACTTTTGGTAAACATGATTCCAGTTTCCATTAAAGATGATTGAATGAAAACAAATTCAATTCCTCATTAAAATCCAAGGTCTAAATGCATCCCCAGTGCTACAACCTCAAAACACTGGATTGTGGTGTTTTCTTTCTGTTTGTCAGTGCAGAAATGAACAGATTGGGCTCTGGATGTTCTTGTAACATTATGGCGCATAAATGCTGGAAATAAGAGAGGTGAAAGTCTCGATTCAGAGAAACCAGAGTCTCCAGCGTGCATGCTTCTTGGCTTCAGTCTTGGACTTGCGCTTGGGGGTGGAAGTGTACACTTCATGCGTATAAGGCAGAGAAGGGTAGGGCGGGTCTACAGCTGGACACAGTCTTTTCATCAATGGCTGGAATTTATCTTCTTGCAACTTAAAGTCCAGCTCGACACTAAAAAAAGAGACATACACATTAACTTTAGGTGTGATTCTTCAGGGATTATAATGATTATAATGCATCAATACTAATACCAGTATCAGGTACTTGTACTCATACACATAAAAAATGCTCCAACATCCAATACCGTGTGATAATATGTGATGTAAGCCTAGTGTACATTGCAGCGCTAATGAACATACGGCACAAAATGACAGCGATCTGGATGTATTTCACAATTAATGATGGCAAAAAATGTGCTCTGTGTGTACAGTGGGGTCCAAAAGTCTGAGATCACATTGAAAATCTGGGATTTTTTCATTATTTAAAACGGGAAATAAACAGAAGGTTTTAGAATTTTGAAAATTCTAAAACAAAAGGAAATGTGTGACATCCTGACTATTCCTGAATATTCAAGATTCTGTGCTACTTCTAGGTCACAATGTAAATGTGAGCAAATTTGTAATATTGACCATGTTAACTGTTTTATACAAAAGGTCCGATTGGGTCTTATCCCTTCCATTGAAGCATGTGTTCTGACAACACATTGATGGATTTGATCTAACATGGATCATCAGGTTTTACAGAAACATGTGGAGTCTATGCCAGCTCGAGTGCACACTGCCATTAAAGCAAAAAGGAGACATACCAAATACTAAGATACTTTCTAAGATTCTAATTTTCAGAAGTTGTTGCTGATAATATCATTAGTAATGAAAACCTTTGTGTTAAATTGAAAAAGAT
Source organism: Pangasianodon hypophthalmus (assembly GCF_027358585.1). Lineage (NCBI taxonomy): Eukaryota > Metazoa > Chordata > Actinopteri > Siluriformes > Pangasiidae > Pangasianodon > Pangasianodon hypophthalmus. The sequence continues at coordinate 19,356,016 of NC_069719.1, read as the reverse complement.
GCCAAATGCCAAACAGAAGCATTTCACTACTACAGCATCTTTCTACAATACTTATGACCTGAACAAACATCTTTTGGCATTTAAAAAGTATCTTTAATAGAGAGCACAACTGTTGCACATGAGAGCGCTTCAGTTCTGCAAGCATTGCTTCCTTTCTCCTCGCTCGCCAGGATCTAAACTTTGCGAGTGAGTCAAGGCGCAAAACTGTTTAAATGGCAGAATGTTTTTAAACATAAACTCAGCACAAGGAGTTAATTGCTAGCAAGACATAGAAGAAACCAACATATTGCTAAATATTATGCAAATTAGTCATTGCAGTATCTGTATTGGCATCAACAAAACCAAAAACGTACTCATGTTTGTAAAAAAAAAAAAAATGGCATTGATGTATCCCTAATTATAACAGACAAGATAATAAACACATAATCAGGATGTTAAATGGTAGGAAGGCACAAAGCTGGCTTAACACAGAGATTTTAGAATAACAACATGGCAGGAATTTTTAAATATTGGCAGTCTGATCTTTGTTTAATCTGATATGTACCATATGACACACTCATTTTTTTTTTGTTTCACTGATTCACTCGTTTTGTGCTTATTATAAACTGTAATTAGAAAAGGATCATTAGTTCAATATAAAAACACAATTGCATATGTGTTTAGGATACTAGTTGTGCTATGTGTGTGTCAGTGTGAGCCATCTGACCCACTCTCCTCCCTACAGTTATGATCCCTAGCTGATAAGATGATCTATGTGGACAGGAGCAGTTAAATCCTCAGATTAGCGGCCTGCTCCAGCTTTAATCTGATCTAAATAAAATCATTCTGCATGCAGCCGTGTCCTGCATACTGTGACTCATTGATGAACAGTGCTGAGATGGAGAAGCTCTGCAGTCCATAGACGCATACAACCCCCCCCTCCCCCTCAGTAATTTATTAAATTCCAAATACACATAACAGGATGGATATGAGTACAGTCATGATCGTCAATTACATCTATTTATTTAAGATTAGTGGGTGCTCTAAATAAATTACAACCACTTTGGCAGGCAATTGTATTCACCCATGCACAAAGCCCATGGTTTATTTTGCTTGTTATGAGATCACTTGGCACTGGAAGATACAGCGTGTGAGTGTCAGACTGCAGCCTGTGATGATCTACACCAATCCCTCCTGCAGGAAATAAAACGTGTCCTCTGGATTTCTGTCCTGTTTTGCTGTGACTGTGCGCCTTGACAACCAACGCAATTCTAGTGACTGACAGATCCGTGCAAATGATTGGAGTAAATTTCTCTCCAGTGTGTTAAATTTAGAAGTAACAGTCAAGCTTGTGTTTTATTCTTCTTGCACTGTTTGTGAAAGCTCAGCAATTCTTGGCTCCTACAGACTGAAGAGAATGGGGTAGCTGTGCACTGCTCCAGCACGGATGTAAGACCGGACTGAGCAATTAATCAGTGTGTAGTTCTGGACAATTGCTTTCTCTGTACACACTCCTTATCTTATACGAGACCAAGTTTATATAGATGGCTAGTAACAAAAGTACTTTGTTGACCAATAGAATGACTTTGATTGACTATTTCATCAAAATGAATCACTTAATAATAATGATAATATTCTGTTCAAGGTTCATATTCATTTTTACACATGAAGTTTGTATTATTCCAGCATACATTACTTTTACTTTGACTGGCAGAATAGTTATGGATCCATAAAACTCTCTCTTTTGTTAACACCAGATAAAAGTAACCTCAGGTCTTTCTCAATTATATGCTCTGATGCTTTAGCTGACACACACATACACTAACACACTCACAAAGTAGGATTTAGAGAGTATCCCCTCGAGTATTTTATCACCAAAATACAGACTAGCCTAGCTGTGTGTATTGCCATAAATATTTGAACAATAGGGTTTTCTATTAAGCCACTGCTTCTGTGTTGGCACAAAGCAAGATTTTTAGATCAAGATTGATTGAGATTGGTGTTTACTCTGCAAGTGGCTGGATCTTTAGCAGTAAGCGAGGGCAAGTTGGAGTACCTACTGTCTGTATCTCAGTAGGTTACTTTGAGGAACAGATTATTCTGGAGGCTTGGCTTAAGATGTGCATGAGCACTGTGCCTCATCTCTTTACTTTAAGACATTATCAGTTCTCAACACAAGAGTTTTGTTACAGCCACAATATGGCCATCCCAGGAGTAGATCTTTCCTAGCTGAGAGTGTGCTAAGTAAATAATAAAACATGATGAGTCATGCTGTTATAGGAAAATAATCAGCGCCTGGGTGGAGTGATGGCGCTACCCTACCCAAAGCTGATTACCGATTATTATTAATTTCCAGTACCAACACGTCCTGAATAGTTTTTAACCATTAGTTAGTTAACTATTGCATTATTCTAAAAAGTGGATCCTGAGAATGATCACACCTGCTTATGACTTGGCTATAGATAACAGCAGGTCTGAGTACAGGCAGGATGCCGAGAGGGTCAAGATCCCAAAAAAAGACATCCTAGATCTCCTCCATTTCAAAATGAATGTGGCCTAGTGTCTGGTGAGGGTGCAAAAGCCTGTAATGCTTCCAGCAAGTACACATAAACACACCCACAAGCGCACACAGACATATACACACATACTCAGACTCACACACTGCAAGGAACAAAAAGAATAAAACATGTTTTTTGAGACTTCATTGTATCATACAACAACCATTTTTCTACATTCTTATCGCATTATTCATTGCAGTATGTATGTTCTTTTCAAAATCTTTAAGACCTGTTCACACACTGTATATGTTTAAACTCTAGTTCACAAGTATGGTTAAAATATGAGGATTCCTGCCAAAGGTTTCTTGAAATTTTATGTTGCTTCAGTTGTGGTGTCCATTGTAGTGGATATGAAAACAATGTAATAAAAACATGAGTTATCACAAATCCTCTTTAGAATCATTTCTGCACTGGAGAAGAATAAATATCAAGTGGGTACAAAATTTTTGCTCAGTGGAAAAAAATCAGATCTGAAGGAGGTAAATAAAGACATAACATCATACTTTTTATTTGTGTTGCGGAACATCCACAAATCAAGTTGGTTCCTGTTAACTTTTATGATATAGCAGCTATAAACACTCATTCCTTCACCAGCCACTCTTTTCCTCTCTTATGAAATGAGTAAGACATAAAAAACTCAGCTTTTCACGCTACAGAGAAGTCCTCCTATGTCCAAAAGCTTAAAGTTACAGCTTTACCACTGTTTGTTACAAAGTGTTGACACTGGACACTAGTTCAAAAAATCATACACACAACTTTACCATATCAGCCAATACACATTTTTAAATCTGTTTGCACTGTAACAAGTGCAAGTTGTTACTATAGAAATGTTAATGCATTACAATAAGTGCATTAATATACTTGCAACTGGAACCTTGGTCAGAGCCATGACGTTATGGAAAATTAATCCTGACCAATCAGAATTGAGCATTCAAGAGTACTGTGGTATAATTATAGTCATGTCAGTTGATGCATGTCATGTCAGTTGATGCATTATTGTTGTTCAGAAAGAACTGTTAAAACAAGGCAAAACAGCTGCAATATTCAGTAGTTTATGATTCTACTTTCTAGTAGTGTTGTAAAACATGGCTACCTCTGCCGCTTCTCCATCCATCTCCTGTTCTCCTCCTGTGTTTAATGAGCCATCAATGTCCATTCTCTAGGATGCTTGGGATGGATAGAGGGTACAAGGAAACAGAGGAGAATTCACTCAGAAGCAGGAGAGAGGGAGGAACAGGACTGGGCCGATCATCTGATTGGCACTTCAGGCTAAAATGCAGAGCTAACCATCAACTGTCAGGTCATGCTCTCTAGACAGCTCAGGAACAGATTGGAGCAATCAGACATCCTCTTTTCCCCCTTTTCCTGTTTCAGATTGTTTCAATGAGTCAGCAGGGCTCATTAGTGCTGACTACAGCCCGGTGTTCAAACCATTGCAGGCTCCCAGCTGCACACAGTATCTTCTCTCTTTATCTCTTTTTCTAACAGCTTAGCAGACTAAAGCTAATCACACAGTGTGAAAGAGAGCTCCTACAGCTGAAAGAATTCATCTGGACCCGCCATAAAGCATTGGATTGTCTCAGTTTATTCCGCTGCCATAAATTCTTTATTGGAAACAGACCTACGACTTACAATGCAAAACAGAGCTCATAAAAGAGACAGGGAAAGAAATCAACCACTGTGTTAATAATTAATACTAACAGGATAGTAACAATAATTGGAGAGAATTGGAGTCGTGGAGAGAAACAAAGGCAGGCAGAATGCTGCATAGTACTTACAACAGCCTGGTTAAATACATTTTATGTAAACGATGTTGAAGTTTTGGAAAGTTGAATTTGCCTTACATTAAAAATGCATCCAGTTGTGTTTTCTTCTGCATAATATAAGTGGATACCCACTTAAACAGCTGAAGATGTGAAGACAGTGGGCATTAAAGCTTACGATTATTCCAGCTCTACTGTGGACAGTCATATTAGATTCATAATGGATGCTATGAAAAAAAGAACAAGCTTTCTGGTAAGCAAAAAATGAGGGGAAAAAAACATAATTTAATTTTTTATTGATCTGTATATCCATTCTCTATATACTATGGCCTGGCTTTATGCATCTTTCCATATGCCTTTAGAAGTGCATTGAAATTAAAATGATAAAGTGTACAAAGAGAGAAAAAACCTCTAGGCATGTAATTAAATAGACAATAGAGATTCAATGTCCGTATTAAATTTCAGACTGTTTCAGAAGTTTGCAGTCTTACCTATCCATATGTGTGGTGGCTTGCGAAAAAGTCTTTACATGGTCAAATTTTTAATAGTTATATTTTATAGTTGTGAAACCTATAGGCTTTCTTGTCCTGAAAAATGTTTCTCTGTTGCATGTATCTCAAAATGAAGTGAATTTCTAGCTGTTTAAAATCTGGTTAAAATGTGAAAAGTGAAAGAATTATGAGTTTACAATGGGAAATGAGTTCTCACTTTGATTATATCCATCATCCACATCAGTCTCTGTCTCATTACATGAGTTAAAAGTCGCTTGCAGCATTTGATGAGTCGGAGCCACATTGTCGTCTCTTCACTCGACTCAGTAAGAAAATAATTGCTGATTATCTCAGTTCCATTCTGTTAACTAAATATCTTGTTGTCCGTATATCCATTTAGGTCGTTTAAACTTTTTAAAATGTTGTCTACTGTCTGTAGTGTGTGCACACTCTTCTCTCTGTTTTGATGATGATGATGTGACGGCAGAGCATCACTGATATTTTGACAGTCAGGATCTGATTACAAAGTGAACTGATCAGGCTTATATCCATTTCACTACTTGTGTAACTATCCAAAAACCTGATCAAATCATGTGAAAATCATACTTAGCTAGCAAGGTTTTAGACATCTTTAGGCAGGGTATTCACTGCATTTATTACTGCTGCATTTGTTAAACTAGCTCCTTGCAGCTTGCTTGCACACTCTACTCTTTCTGGATTGCTACTGTAATCAGTGAATTAATGAAGTGATCTATCTATCCATCTATCTATCTTTCTATCTGCCTGTAGGCAAGCCAAGGTAAAAAAAATTACCTAAATAAAATAATTTCTACATCGTTTTTCTATTTCTGTTTTCAGTACAGTACAGATATCAGTGTCAAAGTATATAATTGGCAGAAAAAAAACTACATTATATGGCCAAAAGTATGTGGACACCTGACCAATCACACCCATATGTGCTTGTTGTACATCCCCTTATTATATAATCCACCTTTGCTGTTATAATAACCTCCACTCTTCTGGGAAGGATTTCCACTAGAGTTTGGAGTGTGGCTTTGGGGATTTGAGCTCATTCAGCCACAAGAGCATTAGTGATGTCAGGCACTGAGAAGATCTGGGGTGCAGTTGGTGTTCAAATTCATCCTAAAGGTGTTCATTGGGGTTGAGGTCGGGGTTTTGTGCAGGCCACTCAAGTTCTTCCACTCTAACAAACTATGTCTTCATGGATCTCGCTTTGTGCACAGCACAATTTTGAACTTTTTCAGCAATTTATGATACAGTAGCTCTTCTGTGGGATTGGACCAGACGGGCAAGCCTTCGCTTTCCACACGCATCAATGAGCCTTGGGCTCCCATGACCCTGTTGCCAGTTCACTGGTTGTCCTTCCTTGGACCACTTTTGGTAGGTACTAACCACTGCATACCAGGAACACCCCACGAGACCTGCCAATTTTGAGATGCTCTGACCCAGTCGTCTAGCCATCACAACTTGTCAAAGTCACTGAGATCCTTGTGTTTGCCCATTTTTTCCTGCTTCCAACATTTCAACTATGAGAACTGACTGTTCACTTATTGCCTTATATATCCTACCCCATGACAGGTGCCATTGTAATGAGATAATCAATGTTATTCACTTCACCTGTCAGTGGTTTTAATGTTATGGCTGATCAGAGTATATATATATATATATATATATATATATATATATATATATATATATATATATATATATATATATATATATATATATGGCTTTCTTTTTTGAATCATGAAAGGCTGTTAATAACTGTGGTTCTAGAGTATAGCATAGACCTAAATGTAACTAGCTCGAGAGTGTAATTGGCTATGGTCTGTTAGGGGAGGGATGATTACTCTCTCCTCTAGCCAGTCGTGGGTGTCTGTCAGCTGATGTCTTAGCAGGCAGGTGTAAGATTTGATAAGTTTTCAATTCCAAGGTAAAAATATATCAATAAATAACTAAAGAAAGAAAAAAAGAAAATCTACATTTGTAGACCAGATTTTTAGACCCATGTTCTTCCTCTTCAAAAATCTAGTTTTGTGTAGCCTATAATTCAGTTTTACAACCAGGGTAATTATTGCCCTCTAAATTGCTTGTTTTCTTTAGTTATTTAAAGCCTACCACACTGCTTGATACATGTGAATGTGCTGAACAATTATCAAATGGAACTGATGAAAATCAGCCCAAAACAAAGTAGATGAAATGCCATTCCCCTTGGTTTCAACTCTGTGTTTATGCAAACATGAGAAATAATTATACCCTATACCGTATTAACTTTCTCTTTTCATTTATTTCTAATCTATCTAGACAAATGCATTGGCAACCCATTGCCATCTGCAGTGTGCTGGGCTTTTTAATGATAAATGGGAAGCTCACATACACAGCATCTCCTTTAATTTAAAGTCCATATACAGCAAATGAATGGAAATGTGTTGCATAAAAAAGTTTGTGCGTAGTGCATTAATATGGTTACATGCTGATATAAACATTCATAAGTAGATATCCAACTGTTAACGTGCAAATGTGGCGTATAAGTGTGCTTGTTGGGATGCGTGTGACAGCACTGAACCATGATAACCTTGTTGGTCTTGGATGACAAAAGCAGCACTATGCATTATGAATGTAAAATTCCTCAACAGGAACCTCAGTGTTTTTCCACTGTAAGTCTTTCCACTCGGTCTCATACTCTGTCATTGACACACACATTCACACACATCTTATAGGTCATCCTGTGATTATATAACGATGCAATCCTATGCTCTGTGTTGCAGACAGAATGCCCTCTGGCTCTGTATTACATATATAAACACTTACAGGATGAATGATCACAGAAGGAAAAGGTTGCATTATTCTGTCATTCATTTTTATGAAAAATGTTCCAATACCTGCTATTCATTTTAAAATTGTTGCTGTATTTACATCTTATATACATGTTCTTACACACTCTTACACAGTTTTGTTTTGTTTAAAGGTTTCTTTACTTCCCTATAGCACAGTTTAGGTTACTGATTAAATTGGACAAGCTATTCTGTGTGTAGGCATGAACCCAAGTATGTCCAAAAATATGTCCTAAAAGGTCTGAGTCCTGAATGAATATCACATTAGTGGTGTAACTGATGGGAAGAAACTGTCCTCTTCCAACTGTTGAACTGGAACAATGAGATCAAGATTCATCTGTGTGCATTTTAATAAATAAAGGTACCATCGACGGTATCCTTTGTACCTTTAATAGATATTTCTTACCTGGAAACGTAAATATATTATACCTTTAATAATATTTAACATAATTGGACCTTAAGGACTACTGATGTAGCTAATACAAGTTACTACATACACCTTCCCAGATACATTCCTGTACATAAATTTCTAGAATAACCCTGTAATACACAGTTGAGAGATAGCAAGACTTAAACAATGTTTAAGTCATGCCAAAGAAAAGAACAGAAAGATGTAGTCTGGTCTAAAAGCCAGTGCACCCAGCATAGGCAAATAGCCTTAAAAAAGTCAGTCAATTCCCTTAGTTGACCAAACTGAACATCTCTTATACATCATTGCTATTTTACTCTTTAATTTGTCTCATTTGTAAATAAATTTAGCTTGTCCATTTTATAAATGCACAAATTTTTGATCACTGCTTTATTGTAATCTGCCATTATAATTTTATAAGCAATTGGTGCAGTTAAGGTGGTTTCTGGTTTCAGATAATGGTACTCCAAAGACACTTAAACAGCCTAGCTAGTTACATAGCTAGCTGGATAACAATGTAGATTAAACTTGCTAATCACATCATTTCTAATGAGGGCTAAAAACTATTGACTAAAAAGAAAGCAGTGTTCATTTACATTCAAATGGATTTTTAAAAGAAATTCAACTGTGTTGATACAGCATGTGTGGTTCCCATCGCTATTGTCCCAGTGTGTAGAGGTAATAACATTAACTGTCCTGGCCACTGCTAATCCCCCATTCACAAACAAAACATTCATAGAGTGAGTATGTGGCACAGTCGCTCCTGCCCCAATGAGCCTCTCTTAGCAGTTTTTATAGTTCCTATTTTTCACCACTAGATGCAATAATAATTATACCGGGTTTGATTGCTCAACATCTAGAAAGGCATCCAAATCAAAGGAATATCAGCTTATATTTGTCAATTAACATTTTTTAAACCGTCGATTACTCAAAATAGGTAATTAGTACTTTAACAGAATTTAAAATGTATGGGGCTGTAAATGAGGACTTTACAAAATTTAAAATTATTATTGAATGGCAGGTATATATATGGTTAGGCTCTGCCCCTAACTTAATTTTAACAAATGATGGTGTTTAGGAAAATGTAAAAGTTAAAAGATTTGAGAAAGTGTACATACTGAGTCACAAAAATGAGGCCCTAGAAGTGAGAACTTCATAAGTTTACACAAATCAACATGCTTAGTTAAAGCCTGGGGACAAATCTGAACTCTATGCTTCAAATTGCATTGGTAACCTTGTGCATTATTTTATTTTTAAATGTTATAGCCTACTTGTAATTCATCAAAGGTATTTCTTGGTGTTGAAATTGATGTACAGAGAGGTGACAAATGAAAGGAAAAACCAGTAGATCTGTTTTGCTGTGGGATTTTGCTGGCATGCTTTGGGTCTTATCCCCTTACAGCGAAGAGTCATTGAGAATCAATACAAAGTTATTCTGGCACATCTTTACCCTATGATGAAACATGTCTATCCTGATGAGTATAAGAATTATGTAAATATGGACTTTACTGCCACCAGATCTCAACCTATTTGGACACCTATGGGAGATTTTGAATGAACATGTTAGATCACTCCACCTTCACCACCAAAACACCAACTGAGGGAATATCTTTTGGAAGAATGGTGTTCATCTCTCCAGTACAGTACAGCAGAATCTGTGCCATTTGTTACCTGCCTGTATGTTTGCAGTGTATTATGGGACTAACTTACACAGTATACTATCAAGATCTATGGAGTCTAGCCATTGGGATATTTCATTGTAATGTCACACATTGTAATAAAAGTGTGTAATGTAGTTCTGAATGGCTCATAATATGCACAATAATAAAATCGAATTTGACTGTTGACTTTGACAAAAACACTAACGCTAAATATGAAATACACTGTTTAGCATTAGTCTGGTGGAGTGAGCAGCTGTCAAGCCCTAAGACACTCCCACCTCCCATTGAACCTATCAGCATTCAACATCTCCAGGCTTATAATTATCACCCCATTTAACGACTCATTAGCCTGTGTATTTATACTCCCTGTTTCCAACTGTATACTTTATAAATCTCACTATTACCATGCACAATTTGAAGTTGTGTGGACTTTATTACTGTATAGCTTGATTTTAGGCTCTCGCTCTGGACATTCCCTGTCTAACGCCTCATTTCCACCTGACTTTCTGTCCGTAATGGTTTTTTTGTGCTGTTTCCTACTAAAATGTGCATGCATTTCTGTAACATATGAGCCCATATAAACAACAAACCTCAGAAAAGAAGCCTCATGCAATGTAATCCATTTTAGTCAGTGTGTGTGAAAATGCAAGGCAGACACATAAACAACGTTCCTATTCTAAAATACAGTATTTCATAAAATTGAGTTAATTGTATAATTTTATGGTAACCACAGTTCATAGTGTCTCACCTGTAGATGATGCAGGCACTATTGCGGCACGTGTCACAGTTGGCTGTATCCTGCCCTGTTCGGTATGATAGTCGTCTGCAAAAGAAAAAGAAAATATGTGAAAGATCTGCTTTCTCATTCTAACAGTATTCCTACTGACCTAAATTACAGTATATGATTTAATTATTGTTTTTAAAGATAACATTTGGTTTAACTTGGGGTAACTGCTATCACAAGGCAGGAAGACACCCTGGATGGGAGGCCAGTCTATTGCAGAGCCGTCACACACACATGCATGCTTACTCATTCACACCTAGAGTAATTTAGACCAGCCAGTCCACCACCTAGCATGTTGTTGGGAGGTGTGAGGAAACTGGAGAACTCAAAGGAAACTGACGCAGACACATGCAAAATTCTGAATAGAAAATAACCCTGGACTGTGGTGCTGTGAGTTAGCAATGCTACCTGCTCCACCCACTTTTATTCCACTGAAGGTCAACACTCACATAATGAAATATAGGCACAAAATGTTTGACCAGTCCAATACCATGCTTATTTAATTGTAAAAATGCTCTGATACCAACAACCAAGTCCATGTGACACTTGTGGCATGTGACACAAGCCCACGCTGCCATTTAAATAAACAGACAACAGGTGAGAAAAAATGTAGGTGAGTGTAGGAGAGTGGAAATAACAGCTCTTACTCAGTATATTGTTAGTGATAATCAGCCACTATAAGTGGCGGACAACAAGGAATCCTGATGCAGTGAAGATAATGAAACATACTTTACCTACAGCTATAGAGAAGTGCTTTTCCAAACTGAAACAATACCCACTCTCCTTTACAACCCTACTCCATGCCAGGTAATTAATGCAGCTAGTGAATGCACTACATTTAAAATCAACTAGCTGACGTTAAAGCATGAACCTGGTAGCTTACGTGCAGGAACACGTACATGTGCGCTGTTCGTATCAACTAAATAAACAGCGCTAGATAAAATGGTCTACGATGCCCCTGATTGCTTAATACTAAGTAGCTGCAGGAGGGCAGCATCCAATCCATCTTCCCAGGATTACAGATGGGCATCAAGTATCCAGTGTTCTCTTGACAGGCCCTTGGCTATGGCTCGGCTGATGTGAATATGCACAGCAAGGAATTTGGCTACACATCACCCTGGCCAAGTTATCGCAGTTTGATGTATTATTTGTATGCTGCCATGACAGGAGAGTCTCATTTCTCCTGAGAAAATAATGCTCAGCACCCAGAAGCCATGCAGTTATGCCTTTTCATTAAAGCTTAATGAAAACTTAATTGCATCACTTTATTTGTCAGTGCACTGGAGCGTCATGGTGGTCATTGATATTCTGTACGTAGTTCCATGTAAAACAGCTGGTGCTGTTGTATGTGCCACGTCACATACCCTACATTTGCCTAGCGTAGATGAAGATTATCTGATATATGAAAAAAATGAAGATCAGTGTAAATTAGGGATGTAACAGAATACAAAGAGTATTCAGAATGATCAGATAATGTGTTTTTAAAGAGATGTAAATATATACAGTGGTGTCCAGAAGTCTGAGACCACATTGAAAATCTGATTTTTTTTATTTAAAATTGGAAATAAACAAGGTTTAGAATTTTGAACTATATAAAAGAAAGAAACTAATTGTTCAATATCTTGAATATTTAATATTCAAGATTCTGCACTATTTCTATGTCCTATTTCTAGAATATTTGTGATATTGACCATGATAACTGCTATGTACAAAAGGTCAGATTTTCCTCATGCTTAATCTCTTCTATTGAAGCATGTGTTCAGATGACACTCTGATGGATTTTATCTAAAATGGATCATAAGGTTTTGCACAAACTTATGGAGACCATGTCAGCTCAAGTTCACACTCATTAAAGCAAAAAAGGGACATACCAAATACTAAGAAACTCTTCATGTAAATATTTCAAAGATTCTACTTTTCACTCACACTGTTGTCAATAATATAATTTTTATTGAAAATTGTTGTATTAAATTAGAAAAGAATGCAAAATAGAAGCATTTTCACTCGTGCTCTCAGACTGTTGGACCCCTCTGTACGTATGCGGCATGACAGGGTTTGAGTATCATTACTGACTGTCCAATCATGTCTGACCAAACAATATGTATGCATTATACCAGGAATTTATGCTTATATTATAGTCAAGCCTACTTTAACTACTAAATGTAATCAAAATTCTATTAAAAAAATGTATTATACTTAGAATACATTCAGCAGATGTTATCAGGGGTGTGGGTTTCACTAGTGGGCTCAGACTTTTGGACACAATGTATATGAATAGGATGTGCACTTGTTTTGTTTTTGTTGTTTTTGGGGGTTTTATAGATAGCTTGCCCACACAGGACATCAGAGGTCTGCACTGTGACTGGGATCATGCAGGACACAAGCAGGAGGTTTGTAGTTTCAAATGGGTAAGAGCTTGGTAAGATATGAAGCTGGGATGCGGCTGGGATGCAGGACAAAGAAAGACTATGTTCATTAATGTAAATGTGAGTTGCTGTACAATACATTTAGCATTCATTCCTCCTTAGTAACTGCCTGGGCAAAATCACAGTGGTTTAAATTAGGCTACTACAGTCATTTGTATATAGTATAAACAAAAAAAAACCAGCTCTAGATTATTAAAGAGCAGTCCCGTGCACTAACCAGATACAGATACATATACAGATAGCGATGTTGCATTTCACCCCTAATATAAAGCTTTATCTAAGGTGTATGCTCAATTTATTTGCAATATTTGCTGACTTACAGATTTCAGTCTTAAGGCTACCAAACTATTCATATTCTTTTGGGGTTTAACATTTAATAGGATTTCTAATAAGAACTGCACAAACCTATACCAAAAAGAAGAAATTATATTACCGTTGTATTAATGCAGCCATTATTTGATTGAACTCCTTATCATTTCTGTGCCATGGCGGTCTGCAGAAAATTTTTTCTAAAGGACGGTCGCAAACAGGTTGAGGCCAAAACTTATGACTGTATATATAAACGTGTGTTAAAAAAAATAAAAATAAAAAAAAAAAACTGACAAAATGTTTTGGGCTTCTCTTTAGAACCCAACATGTGAATCAACAAAACATCTTTCTTTTGTACCATTTCAAGTAGGAACTGCTAAGGCTTTAAGTACTTGATCTGTCAAAGTGCGAGAAAACATCATGCTAAACGAACTAAGCATTCGTGGGGTTGTGACATTTTTGAATGTGCTATCTAAGTGTTTACAGAAGGGCTCTTGTCTTTCCACTATACTTTGCTGCAGGGAGCTGGCACAACATCTTGTGCTAACTGTAGGCTTTAGCTCAGTTCACACTAGGAGAGGCTTTTTGGAGTGGAGCCCTGGGTTTACAGTCAGGGAGCACGACACCATGCTTCATCATTAACCTGTGAAAAACACCCTGGCAGCTACAGCCTGCCTTACATTACACACTGCATTAAAATATGTTCATGTTGCTTTACATTGGCTCCATGCAGTGTTTCAGTGTGCCGCTGAGATTTGGATCATGGTGGCATCATTTTCATTATTTGTTTGTATTAATATGCAAAAGAGCGATGGCTGAAAAACACAATGCTGCTAGGAGAAACCTGTTTCACTATACAAAATTACCTGCAAATTAACAGCTACTCATTATTATTTAACTATCTATAATCAGAGCCTGAAATTCACTCCATCTATCACTTCAGTTTTACCTGTCAATTCAGAAATCCATGTGGAGAAAGTTATAATTAATAAACATTTATTACAATAAATGAAGATAATTAAGCAAACATTTTGGTGTAAGATGCACATGTTTTGCTGTACCCTTCTTTTTTGTCTTCAGTGATTCTTCTTGGAAACCTGATACATATTCTAGATAGCACTGATACAGATTATATCTGAGCTAAAATGACTTCTAATTTGTTGTCATCTTTGTTTAGTGTTCTGAGACAGAATGAGCTGGAATGTTGGAATGCATTTTGACAGTCATGATAGTTGGCTGATACCAAACTTCAATGCCAGTGAGAGTGAAATAATGACTGCTGATTATGGCTAGGTTGCACATGCAACAAGTACTGATATCAAATGATAAAAATATGTGTAGTTTCTTATTTAAAAATGTATATATTATAGTACATTAAACCACCCTGGCTTCACATATCCCAGCTTTATGCTAGCTTCATGCTTTGTTGATTCTTACCTGTATGGTAGTTCAAAACCTATGTGTACTATAGCTTTATGCTAGCTTTGTGAATTCTCTATATAAGCACTATGCTTGAATGTACTTGACATGCACTATATGGCCAAAAGTATGTGGACACCTGACCATCACACCCATATGTGCTTGGTGAACATCTCATTCTGAAACCATCTGCATTAAGATGGAGTTGGACCTCCCTTTCCTTCTAGAATAGCCTCCACTCTTCTGGGAAGGCTTTCCACTACATATTAGAACATTGCTGTGGGGATCTGTGCTCATTCAGCCACAAGAGCATAAGTGAGGTCAGGCACTGATTTCGGGTGAGGAAGCCTGGCATGCAGTCAGTGTTCAAATACATCCCAAAGGTGTTAATTGGGGTTGAGGTCAGGGCCCTGTGCAGCCCACTTGAATTCTTCCACAACGACCTTGGTAAACCATGTCTTCATGGACCTTGCTTTACCCCAATGCTAACTGTCCAGCAGCTTCTTTTTTCTGTTTCAAAACATTCAATTTTAACTGACAAAACTGGTGGCTATTCACTTTGATTTATGTTATGACCCTTGCTTCCCGACAAGCCCACTGCTAACCTGTTTTTAGAGATGAACAAAAAGAGTTGCAACATAAATTGTAACAAAATAACACTGGCTTATTGATTTTGCACAACATTGTCAACATTTCACCCCTATTTCTAAGGTGGCAAATGACTTTTTATACAATCTATAATTATATACAGTGGATATAAAAATTCTACACACCCCTGTTAAAATGGCAGATCTACCTTTAATGTGCAATTGCAAATTATAAAATTAAAGTGAAAACCAATCCGAAACTTTTTAGGGAAAAGGAAGAAAAATAAAAAAAACTTACAACAACCTAGTTGCATAAGTGTGCACACTCCTAAACTAATATTTTGTTGAAGCACCTTTTGATTTTATTACACCACTCAGTCTTTTTGAGTAAGAGTCTTTCAGCATGGCACATCTTGACTTGGCAATATTTTCCCACTCTTTCCTGCTAAAACATTCTAGATCCATCAAATTGTAAAGGCATCTCCTGTGCACAGCCCGCTTCAGGTCAGCCCACAGATTTTTAGTTGGATTCAGGTCTGGGCTCTGGCTAGGCCATTCAAAACATTGATCTTCTTTTGGTTAAGCCTTTCTTTTGTTGATTTGGATGTATGCTTTGGGTCATTGTCATGCTGAAAGGTGAAACTCCTTTTCATTTTCAGCTTACTAGCAGATGCCTGAATGTTTTGCACTAAAATCGGCTGGTATCCGTAGCTGTTCATGACTCCCTCCACCTTGATAAAAGCCCCAGTTCCGGCTGAAGAAAAGCAGCCCTAAAGCATGATGCTGCCACCACCATGCTTCACCGTGGGTATAGTGTTCTTTTGTTGATGTACTTTTTTTTTTGCACCAAACATACCTTTTGGAATTGGTCTCATCAGACCATAACACATTTTGCCACATGCTTTGGGGTGATTTAGTTGGGCTTGGATGTTTTTTTTGTTAGAAAGGGCTTCCATCTATCCACCCTACCCCATAACACAGACATGTGAAGAATATGAGAGATTGTTATCACATGCAGAGAGTAATCAGTACTCGTCACATATTCCTGCAGCTTCTTTAATGTTGCTGTAGGTCTCTTGGCAGCCTCCCTGGTAAGTTTTTGTCTTGTTCTTCTGTAAATTTCGGAAGGATGTCCTGTTCTTAGTAATGTCACTGTGGTGCTCCATTTTCGCCACTTGTTGATGATGGCCTTCACAGTGCTCCATGGTATATCAAATGTTTTGGAATTTTTTTGTACCCCTCTCCTGATCGATTCCTTTTGACAGTGGGACCCTGTACAGGCTTCGTAATCTCTTTCCAGACCATGGCTTCAGCAGTCAGATGAAACCAAAATGATGTCAAGAAAATCCTACAGCTCTCAGATAGAGCTGATATTTATTTGGGATTAATCAGAATAATTTAATTGATGACAGCTGTGTGATAATTACTTTTGAACATGAGATTGAATGTGATTGGTTCATTTTGAATCCCCAATTATAAAGGGTGTGCACACTTATGCGACAAGGTTATTGTAACTTTTTTATTTTTCCTATTTTTTCCTAAAATGGTTCTGATTGATTTTCACTTAATTTTATACATTGTAATTTCACATTGAGGACAGGAAAATTTCTGACATTTTATCTTTTTATCTTTTATGACATTTATCTTGGTATTGTAACAGGGGTGTGTAGACTTTTTATATCCACTGTACCAGCAGAAGCACATCTTTTCAAATGTACACCCTGTGTGTATTCTCTATGAACATGAGAAGGCACTGAAAAATGCAGGTTTTGTCAAATATGGCATCCCTGCAGGGGGTTGCTTTGTGAGCACTATTGTCAGCCAGCTACAGGCAATCTGTTGCCAGTCTGGATAGACTGTTGCGTAATTGACATGCTAACGAGCCAGCCGTGATAATGATCAGAAATTGGTTTGGGCTGCTGAATTTCTTTTTGGATACATTGTGGAACAACAGTCCTTGGAAAGTACTGTTGCAAAAACGCCTGCTATTAGCTAATGTACCCTCAAAATGAATACCATCAAGCAAAATGATTACTCCCAGAGACAGTTAAGTATTGCTGCCATCTGTGAGACAGTCAAAATAATGTCAGAATCACGTCTGGGTCTCTAATGTATTAGTCTGGGAAGTGTGGCACAGAGTACAGTAGAAGTGCCAAATTTTTACTGTACAAATCAATTAGTACTCACTAAATAAAATAGTGTAGACTAGAGATGTTTGAGACTAGGGGTGTATGAACAGGTGGTGCACTACTAATTTTTAACTTGCCAGAAAGTTTCACATGGCATCAGGTTGAGACTAGAAATGTGTATCAGGACTCGGATCCCATGGACAACTAAAACAGAAAAGGAGGTTTGTACTTTCAAGTGGGTGCAAGCAAGTGTTCAGATTTGAAGCTCAAATTAAAAAAAAAACAAACAAGTTTATTAACATGAATATGTGGCAGTCCGGAGTAACTGCTTGGTTAGGGTGGCAGTGGCTTAAATTAGGCTACTGGTTATATTTTGTGAAATAGAACCAACTAAATGTGTTATAAAATATTGCAGGCTGGTACAAACAAAAATTATAACCGCACAAGCAGGATTAAAAACACTTGGGAGATATGATGTCGAGGTTCTGTCACAGCCAGAAGTCACAGATCATATTTCCAGTGCTGGCATTTCTACCTCTGACTTTTTTCCAGTGTTTCTGGGGGCGTAGTGGTAGGATTCATATTTAATTAAAAAAAAACAGAATACAGATACAAATATAATATTTGGAGCAGTGAACATATACAGATACATATAGAGGCATTGAGTTGCACCCCTAGTGTAGACTCTTCAAGATTCTATGGAAAGCTAAGTCCATCTTAGTGATCATTATATATTAGATGGCAATATAATACCAGAACTGCTGAACACTCTGCTTTTTCAGCTCTGTCCACCTTGCCTGTCTGGGCCATGCTGCCATTTGGTTTAAGTCTAAATTCAATGCTCACAGTCTGAGAAACACAGAAAATCCCTTGGCGGCAGCTTTCCTGGCCAGCTGAGACAAACAGGAGCTTTTAGATGCCCCTGCTGCTCTGCTTCCCCTCATGAACACAGCTGCTTTAAAGACAGCACAAGCCTGAGTAGGGGATCAGAGGGTGTCACTCTAATAATAACTGCAGAATGGTAGGAAGGCTCTCTAACATCCACACACACACACACACACACATACACACAGAGGGCCATACTCCTTTGGAAGATGAAAGGCCTGCCTGATGAGGCACTACTAATTGAGGCTGTTTGAGTGGTGGTTTTGTGCTTCCAAGACCAGGCAGGGCTTTTGCTTCTCTCCTGGTGGGGAATTAGCCAGTACTCCACTGTTTCTGTGTCTATGTGGAGCAGGTTTTAAAGCCATTAGCTACCCTACACACAGCCCTGATGGCCCTTTTATGCTGATACAAAGGGGGTTTAGCCCAGGTTCACTGCCGAGGGTGAGTAGCCAATTTAAAATACTTCAGGGAAAATGTATTTCTGGGTAAAAGATTCAACAGGTACCCAAGGTGTTACGCTAAACCAAGGATGTCAAACATATGGCCACAGGATGGGACTGGCCCAAAAAAGGTTCTAATCTGGCCACCAATTGAATATAGAATTCAATTTGTAAATTAAATTTGTCTTGCGGAATGTAACTACATTGAAATATTTGGGAAAACGAGCTAGTCTCTGTAAATTCCAATGGGGGAAAAATAGAGCAATAAACACAGGGCCATGAACTCAGCTACAGACAAAATGTGCTTAAGATACACTATATGGCCAAAAGTATGTGGACATCTGTCCATTAAACCCATATGTGGGTCTCTGCCAAACTGTTGCCACAAAGTAGAAAGCACACAATAGTCGTGAATGTCTTTGTATGCTGTAGCTTTAAGATTCCCCTTCAAACATGTTCCAGCATGACAATGCTCCTGTGCACAAAGCTAGGACCCTAAAGACATTGTTGTCAAGGTTGGTGTGGAAGAACTCAAGTGGCCCGCACAGTCCTGACCTCAACCCCACTGAACATCTTTTGGATGAACTGGAATGCCAACTGCGCCCCAGGCTTCCCCACCTGATATCAGTGCCTCACCATGCTAACACTCTTATGGCTTAATCCTCACAGCCATGCTCCAAAATCTAGTGGAAAATCTTCCCAGAAGAGTGGAGGTTATTATAACAGCAAAGGGGGACTAAATCCAGAATGGGATGTTCAAAAAGCACTTATGATTGTGATTGATCAGGTGTCCACAAACTTTTGGCCATATAGTGTATGTAATTCTTCATTAGCAAGCTGAAAATGGTATGCTATAACCATGTATCTTTCCAAGAAAAGAATTAAATTAGAGATTTCAAAGCAATGGGGGTGAATATTTATGCAATCTTTTTAACTTTTATTTGTAAATTATTTTGCAGACTGTATTTATTTTTCCCCTCAATATTACGGACCATACTTTCAGGTAAATACCAGTAAATAAACACTTTTAAGAGAAGTTGTTGATGTATTATGTTTTTTTTTTTTTGGTCTGACCCACTTGACACTGGACTAAGTGGAATGTGGCCTGTAACCTGAAACGAGTGTGACGCCCCTGAGCTAACAAGCTATTTGTTATATAATGATAGTATTGACTGTCTTCACTATGTATCATAGTAATGATAGTACATGACACTTGTAGTATACTTGTAATTCTAGTATATAATACATAGATAACACATGCATGTTTGAGTAGTATCAGTGTATTACAAACTTGGCACACACATATATAACTCTGTAGCAGTGCTGGCAAATTGAGAATCCCAGAATTCACTCTCAATGGCTTTCGCTTTCAGCTGTATGTGATGTTTGTATATTAACATTTCCACTGGCTAGCATAATATCATCTGCAAGCCTGAGCCAAAAGTGCATTAACCCCTTAAAGACCCAGAACCTTCACCAGGTCCAAATTTACATTGCATACTCTCATAACCTCAGACATTTCCTAATAGTTTCAATGTAGTTCATAGTAGTTACAGAAAAATATGCTTTAATTTGAATAACTAAATAATAAGCTGGGCCTTTAAAAGGGTTAAAAGCTTTAAAAGCTTATATGCTAGAAAAGCTATAAAAGTTTATAAATGGCTCAAATGCAACTATTGTTTGTCTGACGTTTTTGGGCCAAAAGTGGCCCAGCTGTAAGCAAGCACTGCTCTGAGACAGAGTGTCATCAAGGCTGAGTTGTGATTCTGTTCTGGCAGCTAGATTCAAATGTCTTCATTGCGATCACTCCATGGTACTAGGGATGGAAGCATAGACTATGTCATAGAAATGGCATCGCTCTGCCATACAGTAGGTTTTTGGGAAATGCTACACTGCTGAAAGCATCACGTACTGGAAGGATGCTCTCAAAGTGGATTATAAAATCACTCTTTATTCTGCAGTGGTTGTTTTTTGTGAACAGACATTATGTCAAGGTCAGCTCCATGCCTATGGTAGAGGAATAAATTACGTGGACAGAGTATTTTATGAAGTATTTGTAAGGGTGCCAATGTCTTATGAAGGGTTATCACAACAATACATCATGTATTACCCTGACAACTGATTGAGATTCACAAAAGCTCATCTATCTCTCCACGAACAGTGAACCTTGCATTGAGAAGGCACAGATAACTGCTGTGATATGGTGATTGTGCATGTGTAGCATTTTTAGTGGCATATGTGTTTATATATAGGGTGTGACTCACCCCTCCCGCTGTGCCTCTCCTTTCTCTAGTTCCTGAATGACCCCCAGCAGCACTTTAATGGTCTCCTGGCTTGAGCTGATGAGAGTCTCCATGGCCTGCAGTCGGGCTTTCACGTCTCCATCTGCCCCAGGCAGCGGAATCATCTGCCCACACACGTGACTCCGGGAGACTTCTCGAGTATCTGTACTACCAAAGCCATAGCTACCATGGAAGTGAGCCTGACTGGTATCCTGGGAGGGGCAGCTGGCTGCACGTGGTAAGGTCTGAGACTGCAGACCATTCAATGGCACAGGCTCTTTCTTACGCTTGCACTGCACTGAGGGACTGTCCAGACATTCCACTTGTGTCAAAGATGTCCATGCAATGGGGCCTGTGACCTTTGAAATGGCACCTCTGTCCTGCAGAGGTTGTGTTGATGAAGATGAGGAGGAGCTTTTGGTGCAGTTGGGCTCTTGATCTGCTCCCACTTCACTCTGATTGGGTAATCCTTTGTGCTTGCTACTTCCTTGGACACACTCTTCTTCCTTTGAGTCTGGTTGGTGCAGGTTTGTATCTGTCTCTCTGCCTTGACCTGAGGAATCAAGGCTGCTATCTGGGCACAAATCCTGCACATCAACACATGGTGGCATACTGTGCAGAAGAACTCGAGTCTTCTGTACCCTTGCCCCAAGTGGCCTTTCCTCCTCAGTAGCTTGTATTTCACTTAAGAACCCATTGTTCTGGTTCTCATAGTTCTCTACTAGAGCAGTGTGTTTGATAGTGTGCCCCTTTTTGCGCTCAAAGGGGAAAGTCTGATAACGCTTCTTTAATTCGGGTGAGGTTTGCACAGCTGTGCTCTTGGTCACATTGGGTATGGAGCGGCGTGCCGGCATGGTCATGTACCTCTTGTGTACGACCTTGCATGAAACAGAGCGCGCCCTGGCACCCCGGGCTAGACGTGCTGCCTCATTCTGGGCCTCGCAGATGTCCTTGAAGCGGACCTGTAGGGCTTTGTTTCTTTTGTTCACTACGTTCCCACTTCTGCTGCTCTCACTTCCGAGGGTTGGACCTCCGGCCTCTGAGTCCGACTCTGAATTTGACAGGATGCAGGGGCCTGCCTCCTTACTAACCATCACTCCTAAGTGAGAGGGAGAGAGAGAGAGAGAGAGAGAGATGGGGAAATACAGTGCATAAAATGACAGTGATTGCAGCTTCAGCACAGATGGCCTAGTTTTATTTATTGCTTAACTCACGACATCCTGGCAGTCAAAGCTCATTTTTCTCCCTGTTTTATTTAGAGGTGGAAGTCACAGCTGACACTGAGCCCGCTGAATTCAGACTCATCTCTATAGCAATGCTTGGTGTGTAGAAAAGCTCTGAATGAGATAGATACAGTATGCCTGCTGATAGGGCTTTTGTGGTGTTAGACTATGTAGTCCCATTTTTGACAGCAAATATAGAAAAAGAAAAGATTAATTAAGATAGGACAATCGGGTAGCATTAGAGATGAAGGTCTATGCTTGCTGAGGTTTAAAATCTTCCTGAATAGTACAGTATTTCATATGTTGCAAATTAAACTCCCCTTGTCACATTTGTAACTGTCTCACACGTAAGACATCTACCATTAAAATAATCATGTCTCTGAATTTCTGATTGACTTAATGTATTAAGGGAGGTAACATAAAACCAGTCTTTTTTGCTTCATCCAAAATGAACAGTTGGTTGAAAACTCACTTACAAACACAGCCAAGCAGTTAGGGAGGGTTGCTGCAAAAAATAGACTTTGTTTACTGCACAAATTGTCACAGGCAAAATGTGTCAGTTTTGCAATTTGTGACAGGGCTGCAATTAGGAAAATATAAAGTGACTGCTTGAAATCACATAACCTGGTGAGTAATAGACTATAGAAAAGCAGAGGGATGAAGACATGGCAGTGAATTCACAGTCCTGAACCTCAGCCTGCCCATTTTTTGTTCGTCATCCTACCCATGAAAGATTTATAGTAGACTCAGCTCTACTAACAAAATTGTGTGTGGAAAATAAAAGGCAGTGCCATGTTTGTCCCTACTTTGGGCATTTAAACAGAAACTACAGTATGATTCCCAGGAATGTCACAGCAGCCAAACATTGTGCACCACACAGTGCCTGGAATTAGTATTCACCCACTTGAACTTTTCCATATTTTGTAGTGCTAGAACCTGGAACTGAAATGGACTTAATTGCAATGACATGTCATGAATTTACAGTATGTCATGAATAGTTTGTAAAATTATTTACCAATAAAAATTTAAAAGTTGTGATTGCATAACTATTCACCCCTATAGTTGTGAAACCCCTAAATAAGGTGCACCAGCTGCCATCAGAGGTCACATAATTAGCGGATTGTAGTCCACCTGTGCATAATCAAATTGTCACGTGATCTCTATATACAGTCAGGTCCATACATATTTGGACATTGATAAAGTTATTGTTATTTTAGCTCTCAACAACATTATATTAGAGATGAAATTAAATAATGAATATCAGCTCAAAGTGCAAACAGTGATGGAATTAAAGCACTTTTTATATGTTGTAACACCTTTGTAAGGGACCAGAAGTAATTGGACAATTGGTTGCTCAGCTGTTCCATGGCCAGTTGTGTGTTATTCCCTCATTATTTCACTTACAAGTAAGCAGATGAAAGGTCTGGAGTTGATTTCAAGTGTTTTCATTTGGAATCTATTGTTGTTAACTCTCAATATGAAGTCCAAAGGGCTGTCACTGTCAGTGAGGAAGGCCATCATTAGGCTGAAAAATCAAAATAAACCAACTAACAAATAGGCAACAACATTAGGTGTGGCCAAATCAACAATTTTTTTAAAAAAAGAAAGAAAGCACTGGCAAGCTCAGGAACACCAAAAGGCACAGAAAACCACATAAGAATTGTGGTGGAAGCCAGAAGAATTCTTCCCCTGGTGAAGAAAAACCCCTCCATAACAGTTGACCAGATCAAGGACTCCCTCCAGGAGGTAGTTGTATCTGTGTCAAAATCAACAATCAAGAGAAGTCTTCACCAGCATAAATACAGAGGGTTTATCACAAGATGTAAACCTTTGGTAAGCCTGAAAAATGTGAAGACCAGATAAGAGTTTGCCAAAACATCTTTAAAAAAAGTGTACAGTTCTAGAACAACATCCTATGGACAGATGAGACAAAGATCAACTTGTACCAAAATGAAGGGAAGAGAAGAGTATGGAGAAGGGAAGGAACTGCTCAAGATCTAAAGCATTCCACCTCATCTTATGGCATGGGCATGTATAGCTGTTAATATAATTCTGGAGGCGCTGCAGAGATCCACAGCATCAGATCAAAGAAAGTTTTTCCACATGATTGTCTAGCCTCCAACATGCCTTTTGGCAAACTCCAAATGGGATTTTATATGAGTCACCACTCTAGCATACAGCCTAGTTTTGTGGAGCGTCCAGGCTATGTTTGTCTTGGTTCTCACTTCATACAGGCTGTATGGTAGAGTGGCAACTCATTTGGAGTTTGCAAAAAGGCATGTTAGAGACTAAACAAACATGTGGAAAAACTGTCTGATCTGATGAGACCAAAACATGAACATTTCGGTCTTGCTACAACACGTTATATTTGGCAGAAACACAACACTGTTCATCACTTTGAGAAGACCATTCCCACATTGAAGCATGGTGGTGGTAGCTTCATGTTTTGGGGATGCTTTTCATTACAAGAAACTGGCCAGAGGTGCAGGCAAGATCTATGGAACCGAATACAGGGCAATCCTAGAAGAAAACCTGTTCTAACATTTAATGAATCTGATTATTTAGCAGGATTGACTATTGACAAGATTGACTAAGTGAGACTGGATAATTAGGTAGATTTATAGCACCTACATTGGAAGTATAGTCACTATAATTTTTTTATGCTTCCTGTATGACAAATCCTGAACATTTCTGGCTTCCAGTTTGATGAGGTATATTGGTGCTTCCTGGGTGAGGAGGCACATATTTCCTTTATAATTATAAAATCATGGTGTCCTTGCGTTACTGTGAAGCACCTTGGAAATGCTTCAGAGTGAATCACCACATTACAAGAACGCCATGTTTCAGGGTATTATTTCTCTACTGGCTCAATAATGCTACTTATGTATTTCTTATCAAAAACACAGCCAAAGATTTCCCTAGTGCACTAGCATTCACGATTAAAAGGACCAGAAATTAATAAAGCACCCTTCAATGTACTATTCTGTTTGTTATGGAATAAATTATGCATGCAATATATGAAATAGCACACAATTGACTTTTCATGAACTGGTTGAAATAAAACAAATGAAAGAAACATCAGGATAGAACGTACCTACTCATAGTTGAAGAGCTAATTCACCAGCCAAATGATATGATTTGATATGCTATGAACAATGTTACTTATGGCAGTGGATGGAGAAACAGACTTATTCCTATTGACTCACTTCTCTGACTGACAGCCCATGCACAATACCACATTTGCAATTGCTAGTTGACTTTTCAGTGTTTTTGACATTCTACACTTAATTCATCAGTGAATATCAGTTTAGACCATCTCTGGACAACTTAATCACTTACAGCATTAATGTCCATGTTTTAGCTGCCCAGCAGTCTCAGTGTCTTTCGGTGTCTGATTTTCACTGTGTAAGCTCATCTGCGTAGACAGTAATACAC
This sequence comes from Pangasianodon hypophthalmus, assembly GCF_027358585.1. Taxonomy (NCBI): domain Eukaryota; kingdom Metazoa; phylum Chordata; class Actinopteri; order Siluriformes; family Pangasiidae; genus Pangasianodon; species Pangasianodon hypophthalmus. The sequence continues at coordinate 19,330,381 of NC_069719.1, read as the reverse complement.
TTTTCCTCACTATATCATGAAGCTGTCCTCAGGATACCATCAATTCTATTCTGCCTTTCAAAATAATAAGCAGATGGCTCTGTCAAACAGATAACCAGTGAATATATGAAAGGAGACATTTAATATACTGCCCACAATGTATGTTGCAAAATATGATATGGCAAATTAATGCATTTATTGACCAAATCTAATAATATGATCATACAGCATATATCCAGTGATGAAAGTCAGATGTATGAACTATAACTGAATTTAGTGTAGATGCTAACTTTTGTACAAGGTCTGCCCAAGGCTCCTAACAGCCTCTGCAGTCTCACCTATCTCTCATTTGTTAACACCATCTGTTATCTGTTGTAAACAGATGGCAATGGCTGATTGATTCATTGATTTGATAATTCAATTAACATCATGCTTGTGGCACACCTGTGAGGTGGCGCTATTTTTGAATTAGAAATAAAGAAAAATTAATCTCACTCATGTTATTATTTTCTGTACTGTCATCTTTATAAAAGACATTATGTACCCATTTTGCATCATTTATCGGTATTTTCATTTGTGCAACAACATCTGGTGCACTACTATCAGCCATTGTTCTGGCAATCTATTAGTTATTATGAACATGGATCATTTACCTTAATCATAAAGACTCCTAAATAATTAATTAGACGACAGCACAGTACATACATTTTACATGTAAGGGCACCATAAGCAAAGATTAGAGGAATCTAATCTACCCTTGAGTGAGATTTCTGTATCTGCTAAAACACAGAAACAATAGAAAGATCTTTTTTCATATTTTGTTACATATATGTATCTGTGTTAAAAAGGTCTAAAATATGTCATCTATTTTTAGATACAGTGAACATTTTGACATGCATACAGTATTAAAGGGCCCCACCATTCAGTTTACAGCAGGATAGCTCCACCCATTCACTTTACAGTAGGTTAGCTTTTTCTTTTGTTTGTTTTGTTCCTTTCTCTCTGCATCATAACCACTTCTCCTTTCCTATTCACCCAGAAGTTATTATTGATATTTCTTGCACTGCCTTGTTTTTTTTGGAAGGCACACTTTGCTGACTTCAAGCTGGTATCTTTATTTATTTATTTTTTTTAACGCTCAGCATTTTATCAAAAGCCCAATTAAATTCAATATTAGATTTTAAAGTCATCTGACTGCTTTACTGTCATGGGCTTTATTTTAATGAGGTGTTCCGTGCAAAAACTTTCGCTAAATACAATAATCTTTTTGTTTGGGTTTTTTTTTCACTCACTTCTCTTTACAATTCTTAATCTCATCATAACCTATCACTGTGTGTTAAGTGTGAAATGCTATTCCTCAGCCCTGCTCTAATCTGTACATCTATATAGTTGTAGCACTAAAGAAAGGAATCTGTTTACAAGGAGGCAGTTGGCACATTGGTGATCATTTCCCCGTAAAATCTTCTTCTTGTTTTATTTAAAAAATCCTAATACAAAGCATAGTCATTTTGACAGAGTTATATTTCATGGTGCTTCTCTCTCTCTCTCTCTTTCTCCATTAGACATAATGTATCTAATCCTCTTCCTGATTTATCTTTCTCTTCATAATCCCAGGTTGCAGGTGGTGTGTGAGTGGCTCGAGCTGATCTCTACCCCCCCACCCACATCACTGGCAATGATGCAGTAGCCCTAAACCTTAGTCTAGCCAAAAGTGTAATGATTTCTGAAGCTAGTGTAGCGTTAAGCTTATTCCTCATGGTCGACCAATCTAAAATCCCACGGGCACTGCCATTAAGTGAAAAGTGAAGTTAGCTGAAAAGTTAGCTCAGTGTGAACTCTGGAACCTTTGCTTGGATCTAGATAATTACATTAAATAATTTAGTCTAAAAGTTTAAGGATTGTCTATACAGTCCCTCATGGATGAGTCATAGGTTTTGTATTTCTGCTACCAGTCTCTCCATATTTCTCCATTTTTCCTTTCCTTGGCTGCACTACCATGTAGATACACAAATGTTCATGTGCACAAAGCAGTGACGGACAGCCAGGTGAGGCCCCAGTACTGCTTTCTCTCCATTTCATTTGTAAGTGAAGCATAAACTCAATAGAAATTCATTGAAATCATACAATCAATTTTCTATATGCTTTATTTAGAATAGTATAAATAAATAACTTTATTTAAAAATAGTAATCTAAAAAGATGCCATGATAGTACAACCTGTAGTTTCATAGAAAAGTATTTGCACGTTAATGATAATCTTATATAACCAGAAAAAAGACAAGGTGAATAGACTGCACTGCCTCATTGTCTCATTCCATGTTTTTATTGAGCTGTGTTGTAATTAAAGCTGGACCAACTTCAGCTGTAGGTATCCCACTGACAAGGTTGTGCCTTTGGGCATTAGTTTTCTTGATAACTAGCACATGCCAGTCACACTTGCAAAATGTGGATGGGACCGATAGAAATGACACGCCGCTCTCAGCAAGCAGCTGCAACCCTTAGAAGCGTGTAACATCTTCATCAATTTCATCCCATATTTTTCTCTGTGCAGCAACATGGAGATGTTAAACACACGCATGAGCTTTGGTAGTTTCTTTTTAAAACTTTATGCCATTGTCATGATTGTTGTCATGAGCTGCGTCTCAAAAACGAAAACCATGACCATATATTCAGAAGTATTTACTAATATAGAAGATCTAGGCTGATTCTTGGTAAGTTTGAAGGCTACATTCAAACACTAATCATGATACGGATTACTTAAAAACTGTCTAGAATAGTGCATAAATATGCAATTTGAAGCACAGTTCTAGTTTGTTTAGTCTGTTGTGAACATGTCACATCACGCTATACTGCCTCCACTATTTATATTGGTATTGCACAACACACGTCTTAATTTTTTTTTTTTTTGGATGTGCGCAATCAATGCACAGAATGAACGCAGGATACAGGTAGCTGCTATTTGGCATATGCATAAATAAAGGCAAGTATAAAACTGCCCTTATGTTACGCATCTGGTGTGAATTCAGGGTCACTCTCATTCCGAGACGATGTATCCTCTGGCTCCATTCAGGCCAATTCAAACTGAACGCATTTCTGATGAGTGCCACATGCAGCATTTACTCTTCCATTTTAAAGGATTCATTCCACACCAGCTGCCTTAGAGGTGGTTAAAATGCGAGCCCTTGTGTCACACTGCATTTGTTGCTGTCTCTATTTTTTCACTCGCACATAAGTGAAGAGTGAACTAAATATGAATCTACTGAAATAACACAATCACACTTCCTATATGCTGTGAACCTCCACTTAGTTTGGATGTGTAGCCAGACACACTGTTATTATTAGTGTTAGTGCTATATGAGTGCTGGTATGCAAAAAAAAAAAGTATTCAAAAGAGTAAAATATAGAAATGCAGATACTGTGTACTGATGAGTACCAGCATACTTCAAGTACTGCTGCACTGAGATAGGCTGAATGAAGCTTGCCTGATCCTTAGTCTGTCCAGCTACCAGCTGCCAAAACACAGGCCAAGCTGGTCAAAATAGTAGACCATCTTTACCAGCTGGTAAGTGCTAGTAAACAAGAAACAGTTTCTGACTTACTGCTACTAATTCTACATTGTAGACAAGATATTTTTAAGAAAGAAAAAATGCAATAGTAAGGCAATTGGAAAATATCAAAAATTTTTGGATCAATATAGTTTATTAAGTAATAAGAAATGCTTAAAAACGAATTGCCAACTGGTAAAAATGGTCTATCACTTCTGCCTGTGTTTTGGTCAGACCTAGCTGCATTTTCAGCACTGGTGGGTTTATAGCCACACTGTCTACTATAGCAGCTGTTTTTGTGAAAATACCTGTGCCTAGCAGATGAATGAGTATTCACTGACTATTCTTGCTGTATAGGAATCAGCTGAACTTGTTTTTTCTTCTTGCTGCCAACATGAAGATGCTCCTCATGACATTGGATTAGCTGCCTTATTGGCAGACCGTGGTTTCAAAGTAAGGAGGAGCACAGTAGGATCAAATGGCTGTTATTACAACTGCTCGGTGGGGAAGGATGTGAATTAGAAACTCAGAGCTAATCCTGCTAAAAAAGCAGATGAATGGAAATAGACGAGAGGGGTGGATTAGACATAGATGAACATATAGAAGAGAGAGTAATAGAATGAGTGAGGAAGAAAGAACATAATGTGGGCATGAACAAGGCTGTACGTATCTATATATAAATGAATTATTATATCAATAATGATTTGTGTTTCATTCACCAAATATAAAACTGCGTTTAAAATATCTGGTGTTTGTGGACAAATGAACAATGGGGGCAAAAAAAAAAAAAAAGCTGCCTTCTCAGATGGGTTTTGACAGTGAGATATACAGTAACTAATTTAACACAATCTCGTTATCCTGCCAGGGACAGACATTTGAAAGGTGTGACAGAAAAGAAGATTAAAAAAAAGCCTCCAGATAAAGCCTTTGGACAGCAGGAGGATGAGCGGGAAACCACCAGTGTGAGGGAGGGGGGAGAGAGAGAGAGAAAGAGATGCAATGGTTAAGGAGAAGGAGAAATAGAGGTGAGTTTCATATCCTCCTGGAGAAGAGGTCGAAAAGTAATATGGTATTTCTTTCAATGGCATGTATGTGAGCAAGCATGCGAGCAAGAAAGTTATTTTCTGAGGAAAGAATGTAAGCTGCTGTCGCATACTGAAGAACTATATCATTCTCTCACAGAGAAAAAGATATCATCACATGCTCAGGCAGTGACAAGAAGGAAATTCTTCTCTCTCACTCACACACTCTCATACGCACATACACACACACACACACACACACACACAGCCATTCTGTATTGGTAAATGTTCCAGTAAAGCTGCCATCACTCAGAGTTGGCCCCAGTAACCCTTATGTGCTTCAGGATATTGCTGAAACCAGCCACTTCTTTCTTGGTTTAAACTGCGGAACCAAAAGCATTACAACACTTGATGGTTTAGACTGCAGCCTATTGGACTACAGATTAAAATGCGTAACCAAAATGGGCCTGAGCATATTTTTGTATCATTGATTTAAAAAATAAATGCTTTTAAATTAAATGTCTATGATAATAATAAATGATGAAGCAGGTAATCCATGGGTTGTGAAACCTCTTACATAAAACATCAGTGCTTCTGCTAATAACACCAATTCAGCAATTTTTAATACTGTATATATTTTTGTGTGTAAGAGAATTAAAACTGTTATTTCAGATACTGAAAACAAAACTATATAAACAGACTAAGTATGATTTAGCAGATTCACTAACTCACTGAGCCCCAGAAAAGGTACATAACCATCAGCTGAGCAGATCTCCATCAAGCACATACTCGCTGACTGCTCGGACATCGGCTTGTCCGCATCAGGCGCACGGTTCTCATATCTGATTGCAAGCGGAAAAGAGAAACGCAGGCACACTCACCCTGAGAGGAGCATGAGAGCAGAGCGAGAGCTGCAGCCTCCCGTTGTGCTGGGACATCTCCGTTCACTTAGCGCATCACTCTGGGGAGGCTCGAGGAGCCGAGACACTCGCAGTGTTGCTCGAGGTGATGCCAGAACTGTGCCTTACACACACAAACACACACACACACTGCAGAAAGTGTGTGTGCGTGAGTGCAAAGACACGGATGGTGTTGCACATCCACAGCAGATGAAAGTGTTAGAGTGAGGATCTGCTTGAAGAAGCTTGGGAGAGGGGTTCAAATTCCAGAAAAGTCCAGGATATATGTCTCAGGTTCTCACATCACTGAGGGTGTCTCACACATCCACACGCTCTCGGCACACGCCACACACACGCACACACACACTCATGCACAGATTCACGGAAGCTCTGTCTCCCACTGCTGCAGTCTTGTGAATGTGTATGTAAGGAGGAGAGGTAAAAAAGGAAGGGGGGTGGACAGGGAGGCAGAACAGGAGATTGAGTTGGAAAGGGTTAGAGGATGGAGAGATAGAAAGGGGGAAGTGTGAGAAAGAGGAGGAGGAGAAGACGTGTGGATGAGAGAGAGAGAGAGAGAGAGAGAGAGAGAGAGAGCGCTCTGGGGAAGTCCGGACTCATACTAGTCAGCATGCGTTGATCAGTGAGCAGTTATATAATCACTGAACAGGGAGGAGAGAAATGTGTGTGTGTGTATATGCCTGCATGTTTGTCTTCTGTATTGTCTGATTGATTTTAGCTTATTAGAAGAAGAAATAGAAAGAGAGAGAGAGAGAAAAAAAGAGAGAGAGGCCAACAGAAAGGAGAAAGGTGGACGTAGCGGTAATTGGATTGTTAATTAATGTGTGTCTACTATGTGACTAGTAATTAACAGCATTCCTCTGGGACTGGATCAACATGGTTCTTAACCACTGCTTCTGACACAGAACGCACACACACATACACATACACACACACACACACACACACAAAAACACCTCTCACACATGTCATTGTTCATCATCTACAACACCATTTTGATCACCAGAATACCTCTCAGCAGGATTTTATTTTTCTTCATAGTTTTTTTTATAAGTTAACATAAGGACTTCTGTGCTGCTTGAATATAATGGCTTTGTGGCTAAAATGAAGAATCACAACATCAAGAATAAAAAATGCCTATACATTATGGGTGTAATGCAACGCCAATGTCTATATCTGTATATGTATCTATTTAGTGCTTCAAATATTCATATCTGTATCTCTACCTGTATTTAAACCCACATGAAAGTAAAAACTTCCCTTTTGTGCAATTTTTTTTGTTCTGTCCTATGGGATCCTAGTTCAAATGCACACCTCAAGTCTCAACCAGACGCCCTGTGAACATTTCTGACAAGCCTTCTCCTATTCATACCTGTATTTGCATCTATTTAGAACATGTTTCTTTTTTATTCGTTCATTCTAAATAATGTATTCATATTCAATTTCATCCCTACTATACATTACTTATTTCTTTTCAAGGTTTTAGGTCAGAAACTTTTTTTTACTATTCTGCAATGTTCCCCTCACATTTCAGAAGGTATCAACAAAATATCTGCTCAAAGGAAAATCTCCTGTCTCTGCAGCACTCTAGAAAACAGAAAAAATGACCACCAACATCTAGCTAATCAGGGCAAGGAGCCTTCTCTAATTAACTCCTTGGAACTCTCTATGAAAAGGAAACCCTCTGCTGCCTCTGCCTCTACTAAATGGCTATTGCCAGGATGGAAGAACAGGAACAATAGTTAGATTGAAGGGTTGGAAGGATGGTATAAGCTGGTCGGTATAAGAGACTGGCAGGAGTTTGGAAGTATGGCTAGAAAGTTTATTATAATGTTATTTATAGTTTATTGTAAGTTATTATAATGTGGTGGTGGGGGCGTGGTTGAGCGTCAGCTACCAGCAGGTAATATTTGCTTTCAGGGTCTGCCATAATGAGAGAGAGAGAGACGGTGGCATAGCTGGTGAAGCCTGCTACACACACTCTCATGTACACACCGCGGAGCGTGAACTTGAACTGTGAACTTGGCAGAGCGAAAGTAGTATGGTAGTGTGGGAGAACTTGGGGAGGTTGAAAAGCTGTCGTTGATAAGTCATGCAGCTCCATTCTGGATTAGTTGCCGAGGTAGGATTGCACATAGGGGCAAACATGTCAGGAGTGAGCTGTAGTAGTCCACCTGATACAAAGCTAAGATATGCAAAATACTCTGACAGTGGAATATTTGTGGAGCTAAGCGTTACTCAGACAGAAAACATGGATGGACGGTACCAAAGAAAAAAATAAAATAAACTTAGACAAACTACATTTTGAGGAACTGTTTTGTTTTGTTTGTTTTGTTTTGTTTCTAAGAGTGGACTGTATTCACACAAGGACTTTCCCAGAAATATTTCGTTTGATTCACTTAATAATAGCTAACGTAAAGACCTAATAAATCATAGTATGTACAAAGTATTAAAAAATGATTATTATTCCTTCAGAAAGAAAAAAAATCTGGTACTTGTGGGAGAATTTTAGCAATGCTGTCTGTCAAACGTCTCTGAGAGCCCTATTAGTTTGTGCTAGAGGCGGAGGACAAAGTTCTGCTGCTTCTCACTGTCTGTCTGTTGGTGTGAACACAGTCTCAGCTGCTCAGCTATGGGAAATGGAGAACTCCATGGTGGAGTCCTCCAGAAGTGATTCCAAGAAAAGGAAGCAAGATGTTTACTGTATTGTTTTCTCTCAGGACATTAAGTTGTAGCTGTGAAGCAGCTCTTCAGCAAAATCCCCTAGCATGTAACTGTCTAGAGATCTAGTGCAGTCATCTCTTCACTAACTGAAGTATCTAGAGTATAATTCCACACAAATAGAATTTTAATCAGTGTTATTATTTGTAGTGTGTATGTATATGATCAAAATGTTGCACTGTCTATTTTGTGTATGATAACGGAATATCTAATACCGTAAAGTCTAAAAGAGCATAGGTTGTTGGTAATTAATACACGGCTAACAAAGGCCACTTAGTTCTCTGCAAATGAAACCACTTTAAATAAACTTTCATTCCTTCTTAGCACAATAAGATTTTGGGTAGACCTGTGTTTCCCAATCTGCTTCTTGGGGCCCATCAGATGATCTGTTTTTTTGTTTGTTTGTTTTGTTTTTTTGCTGCCTCTCTCTAGCTCCTAACACACCTGAACCAGATATTCATTGTTGGGGACTATAAATGAGTAAAAGTGTAGACCAAGACTTCATACATGTTGTGAGGCACAATGAGGCTTCATTTTCAAGAGGTTTGTTTCAAGTTTTAGCAAACATACCAGAAACCAGAAATCCAGATTTCAAAACATATAGACAGGCAAAAGGTCAAAGCATGGTCAGTCATAAGCATTACATTTACATTTATTCATTTAACAGATACTTTTATCCAAAGTGACTTACAGTTGAGGGAACACAAGCAAAATGATACATCAAGCACAGAACAATACAAGTAGTGCTAAGCATATAAGATTTTTAATTGAGTGCTAGAGGATATACTGGTATCAAACTCATGTCCCCTGCATACAAGCACCACTGCGATAGGTTAGAGATATGTAGCCCACTACACTACCTCACCAACACATTAATATGCAAGGGCAATCCAGTGACAAAATCCAAAACAAGGTAAGTGGTCAAACACGGTATAGCAATCAGAACAAACAAGGCTCAGAATTTACACAGTCGCACAGAAAGGCAAGACTTCACAATGATTAAATGTGAATGAAATTTTTAGATATGGTTAAACCAGGAAGAGATCCAGAAGTGACTTTTAGAGGTCACACTAGTACTTTGGTGAGTGCAACCTCTACTGCTGAGGAGGGGAATTGTCCTTGTTACAATACACATTGTGACGACGGGCCGTTCCAGCCCTATCACATTGAGCAGATCATGGCTCCCGAAAGAGACACAGTGGTGCTGAACAGACGGTGCCATCTCAGCACCATTGTAAAGGCACACATGGGAGGGGAGTGGAGAGCAGTAAGAAGACACGGCTGGTGCCAGATGATTGCCACAGCTACTCCCTCTCTCCAGAGCACCCCGGGGGAGATAAAAGAAAGCATTCTCAGAGAGAAGGGAGGAGAAGCTGCTCGAGAACTAACACAATTTTCTCTTCCCCAACCATTGCAGATTCAAGCCCGGACGAGCCTTTCCCCCACCACAGTGTTGAGCTGCGGGACTCGTCGCTTCCCCGAGACACAATGTCATAACCATTCTTCTGCTACAAGGCCACCGCGATGCCAAGGTCCAGTTCCACACCAAGAACCATACAGCTCCCTCACTGCCTCACCTCCATTCACATTAACCCCCACTCCATTACCCTCAAAAGATTATTTAAAATAGTTTCTATCACTTACGCCACATGTGTCAGTGTGTTTGCATTCTGCGTCGCTCCAGCACTTGATGCCACAGTGGTGGAGAATGCAGGCATAAACGCAACCGCCACCCTTCTAAACCCTAAACCCTAAAGAAAAAAAAATAACGCTCACATGCATACCCTCTTCCAGCACCTCCCTGAATCCAGTTTGCGGCAGCAGTAGGTCATGCAGGAGTTGGCCCGCGGGCTACTTGCCGCCACCAATCCACACCAAGCCACACAAATCCGGGCCAATACGCTCCCTGACCCATGTCATGACGCCCACCACCTACTCCCCAAACTCACTGGTGACGATGATGTTGAAGCTTATCTACGCGCCTTTGAGCACATCGCCGTCTGAGAGGGGTGAGTTCAAGGGAATTGGGCCCAGTTGCTGGCACCCATGTTGTCAGGAGAGCCGCAGCTTACATATTATGCATACTGCCGGCTGAAACAAGGGACTATGAGAAGGTCAAGGCTGAGATTCTGGCCCGTATGTCTGCTTGTGAATTGCAAAAGTGATCCTTTAAACCAACAGCCACTCCCCGCCAGCAAATGGACTCCCTTATGAGCATAGCAAAGTGTTGGCTCCAGCTGGAACTCCTGACTGTGGACCAAGTGTTAAAGAGGATCACTATAGACAAATTCCTCAGAGTGCTACCCTTGAAGGAATGCAAGGCCGTGAGTGTCCGGGTGCTCACCACTCCGAGGGAGGTGGTAGAGGCCCTGGAGCATGCACTCGCCATGCTTGAGATGGGGAAATTAGAGAAAAGGGATAGTTTCCACCAGAGAGATGGCCCCAGTTTGGGCCCTTGGGTTAATCCATGATAGGAAAGGAGGGAGCCCAGAGGATGACCCAGCTATTCCACTCCTCGAGATGAACCTATGCCCAGATAACCCGAACCCCTGCACCACATACCCCCCTCATGAAGGCATGGCTAGTGGGCTGTGTCATTCACCAAAAAAACTCCCCGATGCACCCACCATAAGCTTGTGGCTAGAAGCCCTACTCGACTCCAAGAGCACAGTGACACTGGCCCGCCAGCCTCAGTGATCCCTCAGGCTGCTCAGATGGGTGAGACCCTCTAAGTTGCCTGTGTCCATGGAGATGTCAAAGAGGTTCCTGTCACCAAGGTTCGAGTGGGGGGGCCAAACAGGTGAGTGGCCTCTCCTCATTGGGTTAATGACTGACATACCCATTCCTCTTCTTGTAGGGAGAGCTTGGCCAGAGTTTTCTGCCACTCTGCCCACTCTAAAACAGCCCCAAGACCCAGACAGCCACAGCGACAGCAAACCGCAGAAGGAAAGCCCAACCTACCTAGCTGGGGAGGGAGAGGACAGAGCAGATGGTGGTGCCAAATGATGAGTGCCCTTTCTCCACTAATCCCTTCCTTGCTGTGTATCAGCAGGCCACTCAGGAGGGTAGCTATAGCAGAGGGCAGAAGGAGGATGACTGCCTAAAACACTGCTGGAGTCAGGTACTGGAAATAGACCTTCCTCATTAGAGGTAACCTCTAATTTCATAAGGAGGGCCGGGGCCAGATGCTCAACCTCCTCGTGGTGCCCTGCTCAAAAACTGACAGGATAATGCACCTGGCCCACTCCCAGCCACTAGAAGGCCATCTGGGGTCCCATAACACACTGGAAAAAGTACAAGATAGGTTCCACTGGCCGGGCATGGAGGCAGAGGTTAAAAAAGTCTGTCAGTGGTGTCCACAGTGCCAACTAACTGCTTCTCAAAAACCCCCATGGGCCCTGCTCATTGCGTTGCCTATCACTGGGGTTCTTTTCAAAAGGATAGGAATGGACCTTGTATGGCCACTGCCAAAGTCAGCACGAGGACACGAGTATACCCTGGTGATTGTGCACTATGCCATCCTTTACCCAGAGGCCTTACCTCTGCAGAAGGCCACATCTTGGACCATCGCCTGGGAACTCATGATGATTTTCAGTTGAGTTGGGATCCCCAAAGACCTACTGACAGACATAAGGTATGCCCTTTATGTCTAAACTAATGGCAGGTTTGTGTCAGCTGTTGCAGATACAACAAATCAAGACCTCCATATATCACCCCCAAACAGATGGGCTGGTGGAGCATTTTAACCAGACACTGAAATGAATGTGCCGAGTGGTGGACAAGGAGGGAATAAACTGGGACGTCTTGATGCCCTTTGTCCTCTTTGCATCCACCAGGGTGTACCCTGGTCAACAAGGGAGAAGAGCTGTCCCACACCCAGAAACAAGACCTCGCCAAACTGATAGACCAGTTTTCAGATGTCTTTCCAATATATGTAATATGCGGCAGTGGAACCAGAAGCTCTTGCCATCAAATTCCTGTATCAAATTCCTGTATTACCTATAATTTCAGGTGCAGCACAGAGAGGGGTGCAGCATGGCAGTGCTGACAGGCTGTCTCGACTCTATGGACTCTGGACCCAGTCTGCCTCAGCATTTGGCTCAACACTAAAAGGGGGAAACTGTGACAACGGGCCGTTCCAGCCCTATCGCAAGTGGCAGATCGCGCCTCCCCAAACAGACACAGTAGTGCTGAATGGACGATGCAAGGTCAGCACCACTGTTGTGGACAGGCACAATTGGGAGGGGAGGGGAGAGTAGTAAGAAGACACGGCTGGTGATGGATGATTGCTGCAGTTGCTTCCTCTCCCCGGAGCATGCCGGGGGAGATAAAAGATGGTGTTCTCAGAGACAGGGGAGGAGAAGCTGTTTGAGAACTAACATGATTTTCTCTTCCTCTAACCATTGCAGATTTGAGCCCAGATGAGCCATTCCCGCCACCATGCCATTGAGCTGTGGGATTCATCGCTTCCCAGAGACCCCACGCTGTTGCTGTCCTTCTGCCACAAGGCCGCCGTGATGCTGAGGTCCAGTTCCATGCCAGGAACGGCTCCCTCACTGCCCCACCTCCACTCACATTAATCCCCACTCCCTTACCCTCAAAAGCGCATTAAAAATAGTTTCTTTCACCTACTCCACGTGTGTCAGTGTGTTTGTGTTCTGCCTCGCTCCAGCGTTCAATGCCACAACATTCAAATGAAATCTTAAAATCTATCTTGTTTGCAGAGTTTCAGTTCAGTAAATAAATCAGGTTTAAGATTTGGCTGAATTCACAAGAAAAAAAGCACACAAAAGAAACAAAAAAATAGTTAAAGCTATGATTAATAATGACCAAAATACAAATATTTTAGCACCCTGATGGAAACCAATCCAGTAAAACATTTCCAGGAGGAAATCTCTTCTTAGCTCTCATTGTTTATCCTCTCAATGGAACAGGCCAAGAGGATTGTGGCTGACGTGCAATTATCAGAGAGAGAGAAACTCTTTTGAGTTCTTTACAGTTGCATTACATTGATATTTAGCCACACTCCTGGGCTAAAAATAGTGTGAAGATGAGAAGGGAAATTCTTTGCTCCATCTGCTCTCTTCTACTCTAAAGCCTCTACTTAGATGCTTGTGCTTTCTTCTCTCTCTGCCGATGAATTGGATGTTTGACTCATGCTTCAGCTGTGCCCTTGAAGGTCATTATTCTTCCTTTTGCTTTTTAGTGGTGTGGTTTATCACGATTCCTTTATGGTCTATGTAATTTGTTTATTTTCTCTATATATAATATGTAAAGCACAATGGTAGTGCAGGTAGCGTTGATAGCATTGTCGCTTCTCAGCTCCCGGGTTCCCTAAGCTAGATGTTCTCCCTGTGGCCACATGGGTTTAAGCTGGGTTTCCTTCCATCTCTAAAACATGCCAGCAGGTGGATTGGCTACTCTGAATTGCCCCTAGATGTGAATGTGTGTGTGAATCTTCTCACATTCACACCTACAGTAGGGGCAATTTAGAGAAGACAATCTACCTATGTTTTTAGGAAGTGGGAGGATACCAGAAAATTCAGAGGAAACCCACGAGAACACAGTAAGAACATGCACAGACAGTAACCCCACCCTGCTAGAAACCAGTTTCTAACATGAACCCTGGAGCTATGAAGCAGCCATTCTAACCACTACACCACTGTTCCACCCATGGGCCAAAAAACGTACATGAAATAGAGCAATGTACTGGCAGCAGATCAGGAAAATGGCAAGGCAGATTTCAGCTTAGCAATTATAATTAAAAAAGTTCAACAAAACATCAGCAGCAGCTTATTATTTGCAAACAAAATAATTTAGAACTCTAATTTCCCAGCAGACTATCCTTAGTCTGCTTGACTCTATGGGTGTCTCCAGGTCTTTTACTGTAATTCTGGGGTTACTACTAGGTGTTTAACTACTAGGTATGCCTTTATTAGCATGGTTTAAGCTGGTGTTATTGGGGCCCGAGGAAACTAGTGGTTCTGAATGCTCTCTACAGTGCAGTGCACAGGCTATGTAAAGCAGATGGGCTGTGATTATCAGCATCACTGCTGATTGTTTAAATGGTAACTCCCTCTTTGCAGTGTGAGCAGAACTCCTGGTGTGTGCATTAAGAGAGAAAAGGAGATGCAAGTAACATTTGTACATTTAAAGCTACTGAAGCTTTACTGTCCCCATATTCAACAATTTCTCACCTCTTTACATATAAACAAATACACAGACAAAATTATTTCCATAATAACAGGGGTTTAGAGATCATTAGACACAGATGGTGGCTGCACAAATGACAAAACTTTAATTGTTTCTTGTACTACTTATGGCAACACTGACCCCAATTCTTCCCAAGAGAAGCACTGACATTTCAGTGTGGTGTCCAGACACAGCAAATCACCCATCTACTTGTAACAAACTTTAACAAACTCTTCCCTTAAAAAATTGAGAAATTGTTAATGGGATTAAACTAGACAAAGAGGACGTAATATTAAATTATGCATTTTAGTGTTATTGCAATTTTTTTGTTTAGTATATAATGCTTTTTAATTTTTGTACAATAGAATAGAGTGCTATCAATGTACTGGTATCATCCATGTTTGTAGTTTAAAGTTAATTTCATGCTATGAATGGGTTATTATAAAATTATTGTGCTAAAAAAACATGTATATCTATGTATATATAGTTTTTTCTTTTGTTATCTTTAGTAATCCTCCTTCATCAAACCTATGGAATTGAACCTTCCGAGGGATATGCAGAGTAATAATAAGCATACACTGGCTTCTCTTGAGCTACACTACAGTGGATATAAAAAGTTTACACACCCCTGTTAAAATGCCACGTTTTTGTGCTTAATCATTGCATAAAGGCCAGCTGTTTCTGTAGGATCTTCTTGGTTTCATCTGACCTCTGAAGCCATGGTCTGCAAAGAGCTTACAAAGCCTCTACAGGGTCCCACTGTCAAAAGGTATTGATCAGGAAAGAGGTTCAAAAAATTTCCAAAACATTAGACGTACTATGGAGCACTGTGAAGACCATCATCAACAAGTGGAGAAAATGGAGCACCGCAGTGACATCACCAAAAACAGGACGTCCCTCCAAAATTTATAAAAAGACAAGACAAAAACTTACCAGGGAGGCTGCCAAGAGACCTACAGCAACATTAAAGGAGCTGCAGGAATATCTGACAAGTATTGATTACTTTCTGTACTCTGCATGTGACAACAACCTCTCATATTCTTCAAATGTCTGGGCTGTGGGGTAGGGTGGCTAGACAGAAGCCCTGTCTCACAAAAAAAAGTTCCAAAAAGGTATAATAATTCCATAATTCCAAAAGGTATGTTTCGTGCAAAAAAAAAGCACATCAGCAAATGAACACCATACCCACAGTGAAGCATGGTGGTGGCAGCATCATGCTTTAGGGCTGCCTTTCTTCAGCCAGAACCAGGGCTTTTATCAAGGTGGAGGGAATCTTGAATAACTACAAATACCAGTCAATTTTAGTGCAAAACCTTGAGGCATCTGCTAGTAAGCTGAAGATGAAAAAGAATTTCACTTTTCAGCATGACAATGACCCAAAGCATACATCCAAATCAACAAAGGAATAGTTTAACCAAAAGAAGATCAATGTTCTGAATGGCCTAGCCAGAGCCCAGACCTGAATCCACCTAAAAATCCGAGGGGTGACCTGAAGCTGGCTGTGCACAGGAGATGCCCTCTCAAATTGATGGATCTAGAATGTTTTTGCAAGAAAGAGTGAGAAAATATTGGCAAGTCAAGATGTGCCATGCTGATAGACTCTAAGCCAAAAAGACTGATTGGTGTAATAAAGTCAAAAGGTACTTCACCAAGTATTAGTTTAGGAGTGTGCACACTTATGCAACCAGGTTATTGTAAGGTTTTTATTTTTCCTATATTTCCCTAAAATGTTTCTGATTGTTTTTCACTAAATTTATATATGTTGTAATTTCACACTGGGGGTGGAAAAAGTTCTGACAAAAACCTGCCATTTTAACAGGGGTGTGTAGACTTTTTATATCCACTGTATATTGCCAAAAGTATGTGGATACCTGACCATCACGCCAATATGTGGGTCTTCCCCAAACTGTTACCGCAAAGTTAGAGGTGCACAATTGTATAGATGGTCTTTGTATGCTTTAGAATTGCGATTTCTCTTCACTGCCACTAAGGGGCCCAAACCTGCTCCAGCATGACAATGCCCCTGTGTGCAAAGCAAGCTCCATGAAGACATAGTTTGCCAAGGTTGGTGTAGAAGAACTCAAGTAGTCTGCACAGAGCCCTGACCTCAACCCCACTGAACACCTTCGGGATGAACTGGAATGCCCCAGGTCTTCTCGCCCAGAAGCATGGCTGAATGAACACAAACCCCCACAGCAACACTCCAAAATCTAGTGGAAATCCTTCCCAGAAGAATGGACATTATAGCTGCAAAGAAGACTGTTATAGCTGCAAAGAAGGGATATGTATAACTGCAAAGGGAGGTATGTACTCAATAGGTCTAACACACCAGATTTGTGACTTTTCTTTAATTTAAACCCACTGGTCAATATAATGTCTTTCCTTTTGCTTAAGACTACCTTTTAATGTCATACCTTTTAAATACTCAAACCTTTTACCTTCATCTACCTCTGTATGAGGAGTAGCTATCCCTCTGATCTCTGCACCATCCTCCAACACCATAGTGTGTGTTTAATGCATTTCATGCTATAAACCTACAAAAGAAATTATTGTAGTTAACAGTTAAGATCTTGATTCCCCTTACATCAATAAGTAAATAAATACATCAAATATTTTACTATGTGAATAGAATGACACCCAAATTCTGTGAAAACAGTTGTTGTGCCACATAGTCATTACTTGGTTGACAAAGTTATTATGGGAAATAAATTTAATACATGAAAAACAAAACGACACTCTTAGTGAACTATAGGTGTCAAATTAGGTTTCCTGGTTTAATTTCACCAAAAACATGACACAGAGAAGAAACCAGAAAAACACAGATCTCATGTATGACAAGTAAGAAAGTGACTAATAGCTCATATTTCCTCTTTTTGCTAAAGACTTCCAGTTCAATTCTGCACTTGCTTTTAAATGTAGTAAAGTAACAAAAGTACTGTGAGTTATTGCTGTTATGTGTTATGATGATTCAGTTATTATTATTATTATTATTATTAATAATGTTTTTTTCTGCTAAGGAGACCTGTATGGGGAAAGACATGAACAACTAATTTATGTATGCCGTCACTCAAATTTCCTTAACAGAAAGTTTCCATTAACTGCAGTAACTGATACTTATAGAGTTTTATATCTAAGGACATTTACAAGTATTTCTATACTTCAGAAATATAAATGGAAAACCTCTACTTTTACTCAGGTACAAGATATTTTGCATTTTGTTAGCTGCTAATTTTGAATATGAGCGTAGCTATTTGACTTTGCAAGCTACTGTTATGAACAGACGTAGCTAATGTTAGCTTACTAGCTAGCCCGGCTCACACTTTTATTGGAGAACAAACTCCTGAAATAACTGAATCCTTGTCTGCACCAGCTGCTATTTAGGGAAACCAGACAGCACTGGGCAAACAACTAGCTTAATTTCAGTAACATACAACATCATTTACACATTGATGTGTTGATATCCTCCTGACAAGATGCCACCTCTGAGTTTTCACTGGAGAATCAGAGCCCAAACACTTTGGTATTGGAGGCTCCTGCATAGGTCCTCTGTCCACAAAGTGCAAACAGCAAACGTACAGTCACTTCGGTGGTTGCTTTAGATTCCAAGCTTTTAACCAAAGCCAAAGAGCTTCTTCATGTTTAGGAGTCTGCATGGAGGGGGATCGATGTGGAACACAGAGACATGCTAGCACACAGTCCTCCCACAAGCTAACTGTGCATTGTGCATATCTCTGGTGTTCTGTGTTCACTGGTCGGCAAAGAGGTTGGCAAGAGGCGCATACCCAGAAACGATGTGACACTTCTTGCATGGGTTTAATCAAATCTGTAACATCATTTAATTCACAGTAATATTATTCCAAATACGTTTAAAGTGTAAATAATAACTTGTATAAAATGATAGCCAAGGCTATGATATTAATATTTTAGGGTCTCTGAGAAGAAATTTAGGGGTGCTTGAGCCCCCTAAAAAGGGTCTAAATCCTGCTTATGATAACTGTAATATGGCCGCCATTTGCTTTCTGCCAGAAGAGGTGCCTACTGGATGGGTCCACATCACTGCAAAGTGTCACATTGTAGTTTTTTTTATTGTCTAACATCTGTGAGGCAAGTTTGCTCCAGTTATTACTGTTATTACTGTTATAGCAGCTATAAACAGGTGTTTTCTCTCACTTGCCTCTCTTTTTTCTCTCTCTCTTAAAGGTAATGTTATAGAGAAACCGGAAAGTGCAAAGTCCTCTCTCCAGTGCTGAAAAACAGACCATTATAAAGCACTGTCATTCAAGACTCCTTCCATAAATGTCAAATGAATGCCTTCTTACAGAAAAGTCCACCATATCAACAATTATAGGTTTTTCTTTGTTACAAACAACACACTATTCAATGACTTTATTGTTATACGTAGAGCTGCTTTCATAGAAAATTGATCAACCTTCTGACTAATCAGATTTGACAATTCAACTGTGCTCTGGTATAAACAATAAATAACTTCTGGTTGTAAAAAGTGTAAATGGAATGTATTTCTGCAGGATTCTCCTATGGAGGTAGAGCAAAACTTTAGAGTTTAGGCAGAACATAGTACAAACAAACCCAGTTTTCAATGCTGGAGCAAGTGGCTGCAATATTTCCAATTCAGTCCCACGCATACTCTAACCTGTGGCATGTCCTACACTATGCTTCAGTATGTTAATCATGGGGAGTCTCTGTGCCTCTCTGCTTGGCACAAGATCCTTTTATCAAAGGATATGCTGGGCTTGATTTTCCTGAGATGCATGCAGGAGAGCTGCAGACAGCTGTCAAAGGTACCCTTGTCACATTGGGGAGCAAACAACAGGAAACTATCCAATCTCATTTTGTTTGTATTGCAGTACTGGGCTGCTTGCTCTTGTCATGAGAGTAAGAGCAATTACAGATTGGAGAGCAATTACAGATTGGATACCTGTATGCACAGAGTTACTGGTTGAACATGTTGTCTTAGGATTTTTTTTTTACTGTCCATGTAGATTTTGTGAAGAGAACATGCTCAGAGGTAATGCTGTAAGAAATAGGTGAAATTATGGCATGATGAACATATAGTATGATGAATACCAGCAGCTCTCTCTCAAATCACCTCATTAATCATCTACTAGTAGATGTCAATAGTGACACAAGCAACCTGTCAAATAAAATTGTGAGTATTTAGGTATAATTACTAATCACAGCCACCCTATGTTGCTTTTGAGTGACTAATACGTTCAAATAAGATGTACTACCAAAAGCTGACTTATTATTAAGTAATGTAATCTTGCTATTCTGCTGAGAGGTGTGTTAAAATGTGATTATATGCATTTAAATTATAAAGTGTCAGGTTATGGTTATGGTTTCACTGAAGGAGATGACTTGAGTCCACCAAAAGTAGTCTGGCCTGGCCACTGTGTACCGCGGGTTGTGATTTATGACGTGATGATGAACATTTTTTTAATGACACCCAGATCCCTCTCCTTATGTGTCATTAGTAATTTGCTCATCAGGGGTGTGAATCCTCCTTGCTTTTTTCAGCCGACAGTAATGAAAGGAGAATACATGATTTTTTAATGAGCCTTGTGACTGTAGTTGATTGGGACGTAGATGGAGTGGAGTTCTTTCTAACATTATGATGCAAATGGAGCTGCTTTTTGAAGTTTTCTCTGGATGGGTAATTCATGTATTTAGTTTGTGAATGGTATTTCCACACTGATTCATGACATAAATGAGAGAATACAAAAATGTATTATGAGGCCTCTTTACTGACCAATTAATTGACTTTTGAGACTAGATAACCTTTCTTTCATCATAGCACAAATGATATTTTCATATTAGAATTTGATTATTGCTTGATTATTTTCTACATAAGTTACATGCTAAAAAATTGCTAGGTTAAAAATAATCCAATCTGGATTGGTTTGGAAATCCATGATGGATTGTTTTAACCCAGTGAGGTTGGATTAGGTTGTTGACCCACCATTATGCATTGATATTTTAACCAAACTTGTAGGTAGAAATGACTACATTGCTGGACTGTAGACCCCCAAGTTTTATGGTTACAGTTTGCATGTTGTGTGAACAGCATTTTTTTTAATTATCAGCATGAAAGGAGCTTGAGGCAGCCTTACTCAACTAAAACATGTTAACTTAATATCACATCCATGTACATGAGTGATAAATATTAAACACAGGATTAGAATTAACTTTACTCCTAAGATGGCCAATAGTCCAAGATAACGTTACAGAGAAAATGCGAGGTAATTCTTAACTAGCTAAAACTAACATTAATAGTTACATAGCAGCCAAAAAATGAGGTAATTTAATGTTAACTGTAAATATAATTATGAATTAAATCTAATCTTTAAAAATTTCTTGCCAAAATACTAATTTATCTTATTTATTACAAGAAGCCAACTTCAACCATATTTCCCACTCAAAAAAGTTAGAGTAACACAAAAACTCATAGGTTTATGCAGGAACTAAGCAGGAACAAATGAGTTCCTACTACTACTAGTTAATTATTCAGCAAGTATGTTAGTAGGAGTTCACTATTAATTAATCTTACATTTCTCCAGCAGAACTACTAGTTACCTATGACCTTTTTTATATAATTACTGATTAATTACTGATCACACCAGCAGCAATTCCCAATAGCAGAGCCTTACCTTATTCCTGGAGATCTACTACCTAGCAGACTATCAAGTGAAACTATCCAGTGAAACTACATTTTAAAAAGTTATTGCTTACATAATGTACACAAAAATATAATTTCTTCAACTAAATTAAACTTCAAGACTAAATTATTCTTCAACTAAATTATAAATTATATTAAATATGGATAGAAACTTATATTGTGTTTCAATTTCTTTTATTTCAGACTTTTTCTGTTTGCTACAATGTCTCAGTGGAAACTTTCAGAAAATTGACTCATGCCTGTTCCCTTTCAGCTTCACATCCCCAATCCAGCATGCTAGGTTGCCCATTATCAAACCAAATTTGGTTCACATTGACCGAACTACCTGACCCAACAAGCTAAACCCAGCAACTGTGTTGTAAAAAATATCGCATTTTTTAGAGTGTAGTCTTGATTGTTAGATGGCTGAGTCAGGTGAACATGCTAACAAGATGTTTGTAAGTTGTTTTTAAGGGAGCAAGAATGTCAGTGTGACTATTACTCCAATAGTGTTGTATTGTACAAATGATTAACACTGGGTATTTCTGTTTTCTTTGTTTTGGAATTCCTTCCAACAAGATACAGAAAATGAGTGCAACAAAGAAATAATATCTATGTCTATGAGCTCAACTACTTTCTGTAAACTAATATCTATGTTATGGAGCTCTAGTAATGCGCATTGACTATGTTATTATGTTGTGCAAATACTACAGTCTCATCTGTACATCTGTTCATCTGCTCACAGCTGGGATACACATTAGGCAACTATAGTAGTGGTAGTTTTGGTTCTATGCTGTTGACTGGACAGTTGAGTTAAAATGTTTCAAAGCCACTACTGGACCCTTGGGCAATGTCCTTAATCTTTGTCTTTATGGATTTTGCCACTTTGGCTTGCGTTCTTCCTCCGTTTTAGTTGTGATATATATTAATTTAACAATACCACTGTAGATGACTTGTTTGTAGAACTTTCTATACTCTATACTTTCTATATTCATTTGACATTTGTCTCGACAGTATTACAGATCTACAGTAATTCTCAATTACCCAGCAAGATTATATAGGTACATGACGAGGCGCAGCACTAAACAGGACTTGATGTGGTCGCAAAATGCCCTCATAATACATCTGACATTAAACATTAAAATTATTTTTGAGACTGTGGCTCATCAAGCAAACCATGCCTGGGACTGCATTTTGCACTCCGTGTAAGGTGTAAATTGCAGTTTTAAAAGTCACTATAAAATGGTTGGAATGGTGAACCACAAAGCTGTCAAAAAAGCTTGGGGCAAAAGAGGACATGCAAGTTCAGTAAGGGAGCAAGAAATGTGTTAATAAATGAAATCCCTGCTGGAAAATCTTAGACCAGAAAATCTTAGTTGAAATGATTAAACTGGTTTACCAGCCTGCTTTAACTGGTCAGAGCTGGTTGAACTGTTACTCCAGGCTGGTAAAGTTGGTTATGAGCTGGTATACTAGGTTGATGAGGCTGGTGAAAGCAGGACTAAACGGGTGAAACAGTTTTATGAAGCTGGATAAACCATAGTTAACTGATAGACCGAGAGATATACAGTAAGTTTTAACATTTTTGAATCACCCTGTATTTATATCTGTGTCACTGGTTGTGTTTGGCCTATCCTGGAATTTAATTTTAGAGTTTGGCTAATCTACATAACGAGAGCTTCATGAAGAGATCTAACCTCCTGCATGGCCTCCTGCATATCTGTTACGGCCTGTACATTGTCAGTGGTAATTTTACTGATTGGTAGGGTAGGTGGTCTCTTGGGCATGTTTTGCTCACCTCTTGTCAGTGGCACGGTAGATAATGTAACTCCACATTTAGAGCCCATCTCAGTGCATTCACACTTAAACTGCTAATCCCTCTGATCTGATTAAAACCAAATTACATTACATTATAAATGTGTTTATTAAAAAGACAGAGTGATGAACACCACACACACACACACACACACACACGCACACATACAAAATTTTGTTGCTCAAATTAACCAATTGTTGAAGTTGTATTTTAACCATTTTACTATTCAACTTTACAATATTCACTATTCAGGTGGAAATACACACATTCTTACACTCTTTCACACCTAGGGACAATTGAGCATAGCCATTCTACCTACTGGCATGTTTTTGGGAGGCGGAAGAAAACAAGAAAGCACGGAAGAAAACACATGCAGATACTGGAGCTATGAGGCCGCAACACTACACCAGTGCATCACCAATGTATTAATATAGTGTTTGTGTATGTGGTTTTTTATTTAGCTTAGTGGTATTATGACTTATTTATGTTAATGTGTTGCTGTGGGCATTCTTATTAATAGCTAGCTGTATTCAGAGTAGTGTGCTTTTAAAGCCTTGCTTAGAGGAGATTGGTGTGGGGATCTCTGATGAGCTGTGGGAGGCACTCTTGAACATTGAGAACACAATGCACATGTTTTCCAGAAATCTCCTGAATGAGTGCAAGGTATAAATGTCAGGAATTGGTAGAGGAGGTGGGTGCAAGGTGTAGGAGTAGATGTATTATAAATGAAAACACACAAAACACAAAGGCCATGAAACAAAATGAGGAGTATCAAAGCAAGGTAACAGTATAAGCATGACATGAATTAGGTAACGATGACAAAAGGTAGACAATGAGTGCTATGCAAGACATGATTTAAATACTAGTGCTCATTATACTTCAATGTGTACAACGTGATTCAGGTGCAAACAGTCATGTGACATGGTGAGTATCATGGTCAGATGATGTTCAGGGGCTGATGGGAATCATATTTCTGCCCCATATTTGGCACAACATGATAGAACCCCCTTTAATGCTCATCTCCTGAAGTATGATATGTCTTCAAGAGGGGGTCCTGGACAAAAAAGTCTCTCCATTTCTGGAGGCCCTTGGGTCGATGAGGAGTGGTACGCTTAGCATAGCAGGCAGGAGCGGGGGGGGGCATCCACCGCGAAGCCAGAGGTGGGGGCGACGCAAGCGAAGCAAGGGGAAGGAGCGATGTCCTCAGCGGAGTACAGTGGAGCAGTGATGTCCTCAGCAGAGCAAGGAGGCAGAGCAACGTCCGCAGCTGAGCAAGGAGGCAGAGTGATGTCCTCAGAGGAGCAGGAAGGCGGAGCAACTTCCAAAGAACAGCCAAGTGGCATAATGACGTTCGAGGCAGAGCAGGGAGACAGAGTGACACCCATGGTGTCCTCTGCAGGGGCAGAGGGGCAGAGGGATGTCCTGAGCTGAGCAACAAGGTGGAGTGTATATGGCAACTGATATTGAGTCATATAGGGAAATAACGGAAGAAATTGCTGCTCTCTTATGGAGGCATTTTACTGAAATGCTTTGAGTCTACTTAGAACCTTAGAGGGCAGAGTCATTGCAAATCAACACAAAGTTATTCTCAGTGATCACCTTTATCCTATGATGAAACATTTCTGTCCTGATGGGAGTGATCTCTTCCAGGATGAAAATCCAGTCAACAGATCTTAATCTAATTAAACACTTATGGGA
The DNA here is from genome assembly GCF_027358585.1 of Pangasianodon hypophthalmus. Lineage (NCBI taxonomy): Eukaryota > Metazoa > Chordata > Actinopteri > Siluriformes > Pangasiidae > Pangasianodon > Pangasianodon hypophthalmus. The sequence continues at coordinate 19,305,820 of NC_069719.1, read as the reverse complement.
GATTTTGGACCAACGTATTAGATAGCGTGCTCCACCACAATCATCAAAACACCAGCTGCGGGAATATCTTTTGGAGGCTTGGTGTTCATCCCCCAACAACAGTTCCAGAGACTTGACAAATCTGTGCCCTGATGCATTGAAGCTGTTGGTGGCCCAACACCTTACCTCACAACAAGCATTACAATTACAGATCGACAGCTGAATCAACAGCTCTCTGTGTGAGTACTTATCACTTGAATTATGACTGTTGCTTTGATAAAAATGTATTCATGACTGTATTCTTCTCTTCTATTTTCAGTGTTCCATTTCACATATGTACCTGCAGTTATGGTGATACAGACATTTATAAGAAATTTTAGTAAAAGACATAAAATTTCTTTGGGTAAAGATGATATAATTGTGACTTCACATTCATAGCAGAAATTTTAATGTAACCAAGTATATCATCAGTAATGTCTGTGACTGAGAAACCATGGAATTTAAAGCTGAGTTTTAAATTCAATAATCATCTGCAACACCATATCTGCAACACCATATTTAACTGTGGCATAAGCATGAGGCATGATTTCTAATAACCTTGTCTCAGAAACATTGGGAAATGTCCAAAAGCATTAAGCATGATAGCATGAATTGGTGCTTGGGATAGTCATTAGTCATTTGTCCTATTTTTGTTTATCTAAGGTTATCTAGGCTTATGTAAGTGTGATTAAATATACCTCTGATATGATTCAGTATGTGTTGTGTGTCACTGGATTTACAAAATCTGTGCTCTAATTATTTTAGCTGGTGAAAATATTAGTTTCTTAAAATGTAATAGAATATTCATGCGCAGTTTGAATGAAATTAAAACTGATGAACAATGACCTCCATTTTACACGACAGTTATGTAATTAATGCTGACTTTATGTTGACAGACAGTACAATAACCTGGTTTAGTCGTTCATACCAGTGTATACACACTTTAAAACCACTGGGCTGTAGACTGATAGTTTGATACTTGAACCCAGCAATGCATAAAAGATCCCAGAAGATCCACACATCATAAAGACCTACATGATAAGTATAACTTAGTTTCATTAATAATATAATAATATAAATAAAAATGGCTTGACTATAATCTCCGTAATGGCGACCCTATCTCCCCTCCACTGCCCACACACTGGTCTATAAAAGTGATGCTTGTTGCATTTCAGTCAGCGTTGTTAAAAAGGTTGGAAAACCTTTAATGGTGCACTAGTGGCACCTTTTATCGTTCAGCTAAAGAGATGTATTTAGCAATCAAGGTTTCATCTGTTATTTTCCTAAATATTATTTTCCAGCTCCTATTTGCAATGTTGCACTCTAGGTTTATTTTATTTATACAGGAGTAAAACATGAGCAAGATGTTTAAATGGTAGATTTCTGTTTTTGTCAGTGTAATGTGGGCCATTTGGCCAGTGATTGACATTTTTGGCACACACAGTATTTTATTTTTATTTATGTATGTATTTATTTATTTATTTTTGCAGTGATCACAGGCATACTGTGTATTCTTGGTTAAATGCATATGCCTTAATGCAAAAACAGATAAGGCACAGTTCAGGAATGACAGCTCAGTGGCTTTCCATGGTTTACATTTTCAATAAATACCTTTACCACAAGCTTCTGAGATGTTTAATTTATAATCTGACAGTAGTGACAATACTTATATAGAAAAGAATGACACAATTTTTGACTGTTCGCCAGAAGCTGGATTTAAAGCTGTAAGTCTGTGGGCCCCTATAATCAGATTGTTGGCCCACTGGACAAAATTACATTGGGCTAACAACATTTTGCTATTTTGACGGTTGGCCAAACATTGGCAAAATGGATTTAAAGGTGGCTGAAAGTCTGCTGGTTAGTAATCAAATAGTTGACCCAAAGTTGGCCCCACAGACATGGTTTCAAATGCAGCCCACGGGATATTTGCAATTCTGAAACTGGTGTTAGACTATAATTCTATTTATGTTTAAGGAATGCAACACCAGTTCGATTAAATATAGAAGCATGATGCTGGGTGCCATGGGTTTTTTTTTCAAAAGATTCCCCCACCTTGTTTCCACTAAAAGATGATTCTTGGCTGCCACTCTATATCTCACACACCTCGTTACCACTCCAGCCTACATGCATAGAGAAATTCCAGCAGAAGCCTCATAGTACAGCAATTCTAATGAGTCATACCTTGTGGACATTTACTTGATTTAACTGTTGGTGGTCCAAAGAGTTATCAAGACTTTGAAAGGTAAATGAGTGCAGACACACATACATATAAAGTCCAGTCACAAGGGATGACTTAGAAAGGGAATAAAGTGTGGGAAGCTGCATGATCCAATCTATAACAACCGTGTTTTAGTGCTAACTCACTGCTACTTTAGAGCAATACTAACAGCTTGTTTACAGGGGCGGGGTATACGCATTCTAGAGAGCATTTGATTAGACACAAACTGGCTGAGTACAGTATGAGTCATCAATTTTTTTCAGTTTTCCCCGAAATGAGAAAATGGTAAAATTATAATAATGTAGCGTTGCGGAACTTCTGTAGCAGGTGCTAATTTACATATCCAAGAGCGTCTGCAGTAGCCTTGTTAGGATGTTAGTGTTAATGTTAATGTTGATCGCTCTGTAAAATTTAGTGTTTTATGTTAGTAAAAAAACATGCTAGGCGTTTACTCTGAAGCACCCATTTTGAGTTCATGGACACTTAAAAATACCCATTAGCAACCACTGCATCAATGTAAATTCATATCACTCTATTGGAACCAATTGGAACGTGCCGTTTCTAGGCTCTTGTTCTCATTCAAGAAGCAAGTAAAAAAAAACTTCATAAAAGTCGGTGCAGGTATTGCCAGCTTTGGCATCAAATATCAGGACTGGAATGAGACTTTGAGCACAGTGAGAGTGGAGGGTAAGTGGGGGTGACTGTACAGGGAACGAATGAACTTACAAGGCAGAGAGACTTAAAATGACAGCACCAAAAAGATTTGAGATTCAAAGAGAGCTGGCTTTAGTGGTATTTACTTTAGCACCTTTCAAATGATAAGGAGTATTAAAATCAAATGATGGAAAACATGCAATAAAACAATAAGAACAAACATAACACAACCATAAAAGCAGACACTAAAACACAAACAATAAAGCAAAAAGTGTTAGAATAAAGTGCTTTAAAATACAATAAGGCACTATGAAGAAAAAAAACTTCCTCCATTACACTCACTACTTCCTCTTGAACCACTATAAAAGAAGTCTTAGTTCTTGGCTGAGCGGCGTTCCAAGAGTGCCTATATTTCTTATAACCATACTGGGAAGTCACTGTGTGCATCACTCCGATCGTCTGTGTTCACCACGTAAAATTCTACTTCCTACTTTGAAACAGTTACTACAATAGAGTTAGCCACATCATCAGCAGATATGGCAAACGATACTCTTCCAGAATATAACTTCTGGCTTACAATATGAACTCTTATCAGTTGAAGATGTAGAGGAAGAAGGGAAACCAATTTCACCGGAAGCGCCTTTAACAGGAATGTACAAATCAAAGTGAGCCAGCTAGCCAGCTAGTTTACATGCTATAAAGTTGAGAGTTGGCTTCTTCAGGATCTGTTTCCACTAGTGGAGCAAAAATAAACAGAACATTTGGCCATATTGTGTCTGAAATATCACATACTCGATATGGCCTTGTGCCTGTGGTGAAACACAGCCATGCCGATATTAAGTATAACCGCACTCTTGCTTGTGCAATACTAACAATAATTGATGAACTATTATAGTAACACTTGATTACTTACTGCTAAGTTAGTAAGTAGTTAAGCATTAATTAAGGAACTGTATTGTAAAGTGTTACCAAGTTTTTCATAAGTTTTTTAAAATTAGCTAGCTAGAAACTGAACACTGAATACTGATTATAGTATTCTTTGTTTTGACAAGGACAATGTTGTGAACATGACTAGCAGCTCTAAATTATTAACCAAACCTATTACCAAGCCCCAAAACTTTACTAAAATAACACACAGCCATCTTAATTTAGTGAAAGGTTTTTGTGGAGGTAGTTGATTTTACTGACCACAAAAGCTCTTGAATGAACAAATCTCAGTGGCTACGTTTACATGCACATCAAATTCTGTTTAAGGTTTATATTCCGGTCACAGCCATATTCTGAATACGATGTTTATATGTGTTGCCTGAGTTGCCATTCCTAAATACTTAGCCTATAGCTAAGCATCTGTTAGCACCCACAATTCCTTGTGGACTGAGCATGCGCATATATCTCTTTTAAGGGGATTTTCTGAGGTGGTTATATGCAAAAAAAAATTCCGATTTAAATAGACATATTCCAGAGGTGGGAATCGGAATTTGGGGAATCAGAATATTGTCTTATTCTGAATTGGGTAATGGGATTACGGCATTTACGTGACTCAATACTCATTAGAATATTGCCAAATTCTGATTAATATCGGAATATTAATGTGCATATAAATGTAGCCAGTGTGACATGCTGAGAAAAACTGACTTAATCAGGGAGTATTATAGGGTTTTCATGTTTTGATGTGATGTGTTTGGGTGATGGCAGCACAGTAGCACAATAGGTAGTATTGCCACCTCAGCTTCAGGGTCCAGGTGGGTTTCCTCCAGGTTGTCTGGGTTCCTCTCACCTCCCAAAAACACGTCAGTAGGTAGATTGGCCAAATTAAATTGCTGCTAGGTGTGAATGTGCATGATTGTGTGTGTGTGTATGATTCCTTGCGATGGACAGCCATGCTAGCCAGGGTGTATTCCTGCCTCATGCCCAGTGTTGACAAGATAGGCTCAGAATCCACTGCAACTCTGACCAGGATGAGGCAGTTCCTGAAAATGAGATTGGGTGGTATGAAAATGTGACCCAGGACCCCAAAGCATGAGCCTCACACTGAAGGTGTTGTAGTTGGCAGCCTTGCTCACTGGGGATGTAGTGTTTCAAAATGCAGCCAACTGTTCTCAGATACACACCTGCACCATTGTAAGTCCTCTGTTACTATAGAAACTGTTTAGATAAGTTGAAGGGTGAGCATGGGCAATTAACCAATTATGCTTTCATCCTAGTTCATCTGAAGTTGTTTTCTCTTTAAATTATTAGGTCTATGGCAAATATTTTTACATATTGTTTAATTGGGTAGGATATGATTATAATAGAATCTCTATATTCTGTATGCCCCAAATGTTTATTGAGTCTGCACAAGAAGAGGTGCCATTGAATTTAGTATGCTAGTATACATATTTCTTCAAAGTTGCCCATTTGAACTTATGAACTCTGCCGTGTGTGTGTGTTCAGAGCAGAGAGTGGGCCGCCTCTCTGTTTGCCTCTCGCCTCTCCTCCTGTAATCTGCCTCCGAGAGTTAATTAGCACCAGAGCACCTCCTCGTTATTAGAGCTCTGCAATTACAATCAGCGCATTGTCACGCCGATCACAGAAGAGAACAGACAGCACATTAACCTCGGTGCTAGCCTGCACTCATCCACTTGAACTTTTTTACACAAAGTGCAGGCCTGTGCTCAACACTGCAAAGCTATGATGATGCCCAATACTCTGTCAGGCTCAGTTTATTTAGGCACAAAATGGCATCCTGCTAAATGTGTTTGAATTTGGGGTTGAATCCAGCCACTGCTTTCACTTTATCATTGATTATTTCTTTCTACTTCTAAGTGAAGCATATAAAGGTGCCCAACCGTTTTGTCAAATTCAGTGTGTTTATATACAAAATGATGTCGAAGGACCAGCATATATGTGATCTACCAAGAGAAGGTGATGTGAATGACCCACTGCATGCTCAATACAAGACCATCAGCCAATTACACAAAACCCACCACTTCCAGAACAAAGCGTAATAGCAACCGCGAAAAGCAAACCAAGAATACTTGCATGACAAAAAGAAGATACTTAAAAAAGATGCAAAGAAATGCATGACACTACACTATTTAATTGGTAACCAGAGCAGGGAACTGCCAGTATGAGATATATGGCTTAGCTGGCAAGTTCATTCGGTCTTACAGTCATACCTGTACAGTAATACTAGAGATGCCAAGCCTACTGTTAATGTATTAGTATGCACTAACGTTAACATTAACAACTAGCTACTTATCTAGCAAGCATTCCAAGCCGTAAGCCTACTGGAAATGCAGCTTTTTTTTTTTTTAGCATGTTCACACTGCGATTTTAGAGAGAAACGATGCTTGTAATTTCTGTATACAAAAACAAAATGATCAATGTTTTGTGAAAACAGTGAGAAATGTTTTCATAAATGTGAAAGTGGGCAGCAGGGTGGTGCAGCAGGTGTCACTGCCAGCTCACAGCTCCAGGTTCTTCAGCTTGATCTTGAGCTTGGGTTAGCTTTGTGTGGGTTTCCACTGGGTTCTACAATTTCCTTCCATTAAAACAATTATTTGGATTTAGCAACCCTAAATTGCCCTTATGTGTGAAGGAGTGTGTATTCTCACCTCTTGCTCAGTGTTCCTGGGATGGACTCGACTAAAGTTGTTACTGAAGATGAATGAAATAAACTTAATGTGAAAGCTCATGCTTTAGTTTAAATCCACCAATTTACTTTAAATGCTACCAATCATTCAAACACTTATTTACACATAGCAAGCAGTGACTAGAGGTTTTGAAAGACAGACAGGGAAAATAGAAAGAAAATAGAAACATTTTTTTTTAGAAAAAATCTTTTACCACATAACCAAAGCCATTCCACACATCTCAAGCATAATACTCACAGACACACACTACTAAATTACACACACATACATGTAACATTCAACAAAAAATTGTCCACTCTGCTCTCATCAAATTCTGAGAAGGTTTAGTTTGCTGATGAATGCCCACCACCTTTTTGGTCTGACATACAAGTTGTTTCTCCTTATGCTTTCTAGCACTCAGGCATGTGAATGTATATTTTGAACAAGAGGAAGGTGCCACAGGACTACAGGACTTTAATGCTTACAGACATATAAAGAAACATCCTGCTGTCCTTAGACCTGGAAACCTTCATTAATAGAGTTATAATCTGTGTACATGTGTCATTTCTTGCTATTTCTAACTTTTATTGTGAAATGAGGTAGTCCTTCCAATCAGTTACATTATATCACTTAAAAACAATCATTACCTAGCTCTTTTTTTAAGTATCTCTTGAGGAAAAAAAAATTGCAGCCGTGAAACAGCACAAGTGCTCTGCCTGGAAGACTTCCCCATGATGGAATACCAAAAGCAACAGCTTTACCTCTGTTACAAATGCCAGCAGTGCAGTTTCCTTCCATAAATGCAAAATAAATGTTTACAGAAAGCACTACCGTCGCTGCAATTATACATATATAATATAAAACATTATATTATAATGTTTGTTAAATAACAACACTTCAATTCATGGGATTCAATTATGTAAGCATCCATCATACAAGTCTCTGTGAAATAGCTGTTAATACTGAAACAATAACATATTAGAAATATTAATATTAATATTATACATTAATATACAGCAAATTAGTGATTTATTTATATTTACTTACGGTGCAGTCCAGAAGTCTGAGACCACGAGTGAAAATGCTTCTATTCTGCATTCCTTTCTAACTTAATTACAAATTACAAATTATATTACCAGCAATCATTTGGGAGGAAATTAGAATCTTAGAATTTTGTTTTGTTTTTACAATTTACATGAATTTCAGAACTTTAGTATTCGGTATGTCTCTCTGGTATAGACTACACAATTTTGTGTAAAACCTGATGATCCTAATGATGTTAGATCAAATCCTTCTATGTTATTTGAACATGTACTTCAACAGAAGGGAAAAGACTCAAGGAAAATGAGACTTTTTTTTTTTCAAAAAAAATATTTTTTTAGAAATAGTACAGAATATTGAATATTCAAGATACTGAACTAGTATTCAATTTCAAGCCTAGCCTTGTGTTCATAAACGCATGTACTCAGTTTTGGTATTTCAGTGTGTCTATTTCCTTTAATAGTTTTAAATCTTTCCAAATTCTGTTTATTTCCAATTTTAAATGAAACAAAATTTGCAGTCCTTCAGTGTGGTCTCAGACTTTCGGACCCCACTGTCCTGCATATGCTACTCTTAGAGCTGTGTTTCATTTATTCATTTTCCGTAACAGCTTTTTCCTGGTCAAGGTCACAGAGGATCCACAGCCTATCCCATCAACCCTGCACACACATTCACACACTCTTTCACACCTAGGAGAAAATTAGAGTAGTAAATCCACCTACTAGCATGAATTTGGGATTTGGGAGTAAGCAAGTGAGCCTCAAGTGGACACAGAGGGAAAACGCGCACTGCCCTACCATGCCATCCCAGAATCATGCTGTTATAGAAAATTAATCAACACCTTCAGAACAATCCAAATTTATAAAGGGACAGCACTGCGGTATAAGTTATTCTAAAACATGGGGGGAAAAAAAACATAAAGCACTTGGCTAGCAACCTTTATTGTAAGTGACCTGGGGACTGTAAACACAGTAAATCTTCCACGTCATGCAGAGCTCATCTGGCTGCAGGAACCTCTGCGGTATCATAAGTAATTATCACAGATTAATGGCAGGATGTGTGTGTGTAAATTTTGTGTTACGTGTGTAAGAGAGAGAAAGATGAGATTTTGCTCCTTACAGACTCTAGTAATAATCTGAGGTGGGCTGTACACCTGAATAACTCAATTGCGTTGGTCTAATGTGTCAGCATGAGTAAGAATTGCACCCTGGAAAAGTGACATTCAGTGTTACTTCAACATTGCTGCAGTGAGTTAGGAGGTATGAGATGTTCTAAATTTGCTTAGTACTGGTGTAGCTTTTAATTCACATCCTGTAAGACAGGTAGGCGAGCTTTTGATCTTCACCCTCGGCCATCAGCTCAGTGCAAAATCGTGTCCATCAGTATGAGTTAAAATATATTTCTTGAAGAATCCATTTAATCACATTGCTGAACTGTCGTGCCTTAGAAATTGCATGTTAAATTTATGCACTGAACAATTTCTCCTGATATATTCAGTTTTTCAAAGAGTACTTTATTGTCTGAAATCATTTTTTCACTAAAATTGATTATGATTTAACAAAGGTAATAGAGTCTCTGGAAAAGAGCCACTCAACACTGTTCTCAGTGTTTGGTTGGAAAAAGACATTTGACCATCCTAAATCTATTTAACAGACCATAAGATGTTCATTAATGTGCCTAGCATAGTTAAAGGGTTGTTAATTTGAACAGATTTTATCTTGACGCTCATTTAAATGATGTATAAAACTGAATATGTGGCTTTGACGATTCATAATAACTATAATCCAGGGCAATAATGCATACCAGAGCCACTTTTACAACCTGTTTAAGGTCTACAGTGATGATTGTGCTTAAAAGGGGAGGTCCTGGGACTGCTTCAAGATGCAGTCTGGGTTTTTTTTTTTTCACATTCACTTTGTTTTCAAATGTTTGTGAATCCTGACCTGTTTGTCTCTATTTTGATGCTGTAATATGGATATTTTCATCATATTTCTATGGGTTTCGTTCAGGTTCTCCAGTTTCTTTCCTCCCCAAAAAATATGCCGGTAGTTGGATTGGGCTGCGCTAAATTGCCCCTAGGTCTGAATGAGTGTGTGAACATGTGGTGTCCCATCCAGGGCATATTCCTGCCTCATGCCCAGTTTTCCTGATATAGGCTCTGCATTTATTGTGACCCTGACCAGGATAAACTGGTAACTCGGCATTTGTGAATTCATTTAAATGAATTATTTTTAATAGTAAGATATCATAACTGTATAAATTGTAGAAAAAAAAATCTATTTAATTGACAAGACAGATTAACAATTATTATTATTAATTATTAATAATATGATATTAATTAATCTGGAAATCAATTTTAAAAACACTGTATAAAAATAAAGATGTCAATAATAAGAAGAAACTGTTTTTAATTTTAGGTATTGTGTTGTTAGGATCCAGGCTCCCCCCGCAGCCCTGTGTAGGATGGGTGGATGGATGGATGGATGGATGGTATTGTGTTCTATTACTTGGAAAGTGCATTTGTGGGTCTTTCACTTCTTATCCTTCATTAATATGTCTGACCCCATGATTTGCCTAGCTACCTAGCAAAACAACAGCCAATATCATCTCATAATTAAAGCTAATTATTTATTATTAATAACGATAATATAAACACTAAACAGAGCTTAGCTTTGCAGGTAAGCTAGCTATGTAGTTGAAAGATTTTGCTCTACTATGAGAGGAGTTTCTGCACCTGTCTGACGATCACTGACGTGTCTCCATCTCTTGAAGACCCAAATTGTCTCAGCATGGCTGAGAACTGGGAACCCTGGGGCTGTGAGGCGGCAGTACTACCCGCTGTGTCACAGTGCCGTGCAAGATTAAAATTAGATAGGCCTATTTAAGACTTAAAAAATGAATACATTGTTTGTTGATCATTAGTGTGCACTTGCATGCTAATATTGCATTTACATCATTAGGAAATTTGTACTGAAACATAATTTCCTCCCCCAACTGAGAAAAAAAAAATTTCGCGTCATCCTCCAAGTGGGAATTCCAAATTGTAATTTAGGAAGCTTTGCAACAGTCCTGGTTTCTCTGACCAAACATGGAAATGAGGCAACTGACTACATAAATATGCAGTGCATCTGAGAAAATAAAGTCTTGAAGTACTAAATGTAGGTTATTTTTTTATTTTATAATGAATTCCATGGACCACCTTCTTCAGTTTTCCTAAATATTAGGAAGAGATGTGCTCAGTATTATTGTCACATCTATATGATAATGCTAGCTATTGTTAGATAAAAACTACCTCCACCATTTTTATCTAGTAAAAAATGCACTCAGTGTATAAGCAGTGTCATGCAGTGAGCAACCAACATCTGCTTGCTCAGTCAGCACATCATCAACAGCTTATGAAAGAACTAAACATTTGCAGAGAAAATCCAGCACAAGCTCTCAGTAGGTTTGACCTACAGTGCTGATTTACAAAATCAAAGCTACGGCCTGTACAGATATGTGTGACTTGGGCCAAATCACATGCTCATTACTGTAAACAGTGTGAAGTGTGTATTAGAGGTCTCCTGGTGATGGCTGGATGCTGCCGGGCCATCTGCGGGCTGACTGAGATCTCCTTCGAGGCCTGTTTAGATGGATTTGCTTTCATTCTGGTGGATAGAACAGCTGTTCTCTTCTATAATGCTATCATCAGGGGTGGAAAGTAATAAACTACATGTACTCTAGTTACAGTACTTGAGTAAATGGCTCACTGTAATGGTACTTTTTCAAGTGTAATTAAATCATAGTACTTTTACTTTTTTTTGGTGTTGTTGTTGCTGTTGTTTTTGTTTGTTTTTTTTTAATAAAATAATGCATTTAATCCCGGAAGACTGTAAGCCTAATAAAAGACAATATATATGTGGACATTTTCAATAATTCAATTTCAAAAGCCAATCAAAATAAAGCAGTTTCGAGCCGAAAATCTACATTTGGTCACTAAATGCTTAATCAACAGTAGCAATGTCTGAGATAGTAGAGACAGATGGCCCAATTTATCAGGTAACTTTAGTTTTTAAAGGAAACTGCATGGTAATGATCTCATGTACAAAAACATGTACAGGTAAGCCATCAGCTAGCTGAGTGAGCTACCTACCCACGTCTTTTGGTATTTTACAATATGAAGGCTCTGTATTAAAATGATGTTATTTTAGCTAGCCACATTTTTTGCTGTTTTACAATACGAAAGCTCTGTATTAAAATTAAGATGTCATTTCAATGTTTAATAGCACAATCTGTTGTATTATTCATCTAAGTGCTGCCACAGCCTATAGGTAACGCTCTGGATAATGTGTAATAATCTTTGCTAGACAGCTAACTATATAGCTAGAGACATGTAGGTATGAATTAACATGAGCTAGCAAACTACTGAGCTAGCAAACCTAGCAAACTACTGAAATCCCAACCACAGACATAGAAAATACCTAGACACCTCATTGGCCACTGGATCGTACTATTATCGTGCTATTATCAATCTATTATTATGCTGTTATATTAGGGTACTACTCATTACACACTATTCATTTTATTGTTATTGTCTATTCTGCAAGTGATATTCCATATTCTACTTGTTATTATTCATCTATTATTATTATTATTATTGTTGCTGTTGTTGTTGTATTTTACATACTATAATTACAGTATTATACATACATGCTATCATTCTATATCATACTATATGTTATACTCTATTATCAATCTATTATTATGCTATTATATTATTGTACTGCACCAATATGGCGGACGCGTTGACGTATCGCAGCAACGGACCGAAGCGGCCAATGAAGCGTCAAGGTATTTTATATGTCTACGATCCCAACACCATTTCGCTAAATTAGCTACTCAGCTAGTTGTTGATAATTAGCTTACTTGGTTAGTTAACAATATTGTTAAAAATTCCTCAGATATAGAAAGTTTTTTATTTATTGTGTCAATTGTAGACATTTTCCTCAGATGACGTCTTTCCTCTTACATGAGTAATTTTCTTGGTGGCTACTTTTACTCAAGTTTACTCAAGTACTTTTACTCAAGTCGGTTTGATTTGGACTCTTTCCACCACTGGCCATAATTCATAGGTTAAGAATTTTCAAGGACAAGAGGAAGTTAAAGACAGAATGGGCACCAGTGGATAAAATACTCCTGCTCATGCCCCTTATTTGTTAAATGTGACATTACATAAAGGCATTAAAGGTCGAATAAACCAAGACTCTCTATCAAAATGAATAACTGCATGCATTGCAGCGTGGAATGAGTCAGCATAACCATACTGTAGAGTTCATTTCCCAATATGTAATTATTTTCTTTTGGTAAATTTAATTGTAGCTGTAGACAATCAAATTAGTGTAGGTTAGCTGAGATCACACGCATACCGTCAAAGTTACGGGCCAATATTCTGTGGCCTAATAAATATACATTTGTACAGCTAAAAGGACTGAGAGTTAATGAGCCTCTGTGTGGATTTGTGATCAGTTTTTGCTTCCCTTGAGCCATTGTGCCAGTTGTTTTGATCATTTTATTGATGGATATTGGCACCTGATAGTGGTTTACACACAGTGCTGTGAGTGGTACTCTTGGTCTAGCTTAGTTTCTTGTTCAGGTTAATGCAGTGTCTTGGCATGCTCCGCTAGGAGTATACTTTATGTAAACCTAATACTACAAACTGGCTCCACTGATAGATACGTATGCACTTATACATTCAGGGCGATATTATGTATTGTAATTGCACGTTTTAGGCTTATATAGCCAGGCACCATCAACTTTAAATGAAAAAAATCAACAAACCAAAAAAAAAGTCACTTTTAAATAAAACCAGCCAAAACAGTCTACCTATCAGTCTCCTATAAGCAGGTTTAAAGACATTTTTTTTGGTGCATCATGTAGTATTGCTACCTCACAAGTCCAGGATCCCCAGTTTGATTCTGAGCTTGGGTTACAATAAGTGTAAAGTTTCACATGTTCCACATGTGCACATGGGATTCCTCCAGATTCTCCGATTTCCTCCCACCTCACAAAAACCTGCCAGTTGGTGAACTGACTACGCTAAATTGTCTGTAGGTGTGACTGAGTGTGCGAATATATGTGTTATATATGTGGGTTGTGTCCCATCCAGGGTGTATTCCTGCTTCACTCTGAGTGTTCCTGGGATAGGCTCCAGAGCCACCTTGACCCTGACAAAGCGGTTACTGTAGATGAATGAATGAATGAATGAATTTAAATTTAATACACTAATCCATGCATATATGAACATCTGAACTTTCCCGATTCTGGCACCAGTGCTTATGACTTCCTACTCTTTCAGTTCTCTTGTCAACTGTTTAAAAGTATTAAAAGTATTCTTTAAAAATCTGGCTTTTTTCCTTCGTCTTCTTCTTCTTCTTCTTCTTCTTCTTCTTCTATTTTCTGCACTGCAAAAAGTGCATAGCACTTCATAGTTTGCCAAGCTTCCGCTTCACCTCCTCCCACACTATGTTCAGGCCCACCTTCTTCCTCCGTGTCACCTTTCTCCCGTTTCTCCTGAGCGGCAGCCGTCTCTATGTAAGTTGCTCCTTCACCAAATCTGTCTCTGTGCTCCTTGTACAGAATGTCCTAAAATAAATGCAATAAAAGCACCACTATTTCAATGAGGGTCATGTTCAATTTCTGCCACACTTCAAACTGGATTGCATTTGGCCCCTTTATTTAGTTTTTGTTCCTGGTGTTTTTCCTTCAGCTCGTTGATTCAGCTCCACACTTCTGGGTACATTTCCTTAGTGCTTACTCTATTAAGGTGAGCCTGCCTTCAGTAATGTTGATTGCCTCAATTCTATGGTTACCCGCCTTTGGGTCTTGTTTTACCCACTTCAGCCATGCAAGGTTGGTGTTAGCCTTTCCTGACACATTTTGTACTTCTCCTGATGCAGATCACCTTTTCCCATCCCTGTAATCTGTCTGGTTATTAGCATATTTTATAAATATACTGTTTAGTTCTACCAAGAGAAAGGGGATTACTTGTGTGTTATTCGTATTTACCTTATTAAATCCCATAAAGCATAAAAGCAAACACTCCAATGGATGTATATATCAACAAATACTATACATCACTGCTAATAAACATTATTAAAAATTGTCATTAATGAGAACATATTATGCCATATTTATCTTGCATAGTATTGTCATTCTCCTCTCTCTCCAATAGTCTTAAATGTAAATGGATATCTATGCAACGGTAATAACTGGGAAGTACAGGCATTATTTAAATCAAAGCTAGGTTTTATATCATGACATCGGGGCAGAATCAGTGGTGGAGCCACAGGGGCACTGGCCCTAGTGAAATTTTAATCAGTCCATTAAATGCCCATTTCCTGTTGCTCATCACCTTCAAGGATCACACTGGAAGATTTCAGTAGATGCTTCTCAGTATCTATTTAAACATCTGAAGTTGCCATCGTCATCTGCTAGTGTTGAATCTTCCTACCCCTGTGAACACATGTGCATGCCCCTGATAACTCATACCTCTAAGAGGAAATAGTTATTTGAAAGCTTGTTTAAATTTGTGATTCCAGACTTATTAAATTTAATTGAAAGCTACATCATTTAAGGTCGAACTTGTATGTGTGTCTAATTTCAGTTTAAAAGCGATATTGGCACCTACAGATATTAAATAATAAGAATAATAGACTAAAACATATTAATCTCTTCCTCCTGTCAGGCATGTGTGTTTAACAATAAAAAGGCATATGAAACAGATATGAAAAACAAAAAATGTAATACATTATTTCTACTATATTTGGAACCTTGCCTCTGACCAGGAATCGTGGCCCCAACATTGGCATGCCATTCCTGATTAGTATGTTCATCGCTCTAAAGCAGTGGTTCTCAACTGGTTTTGCTTCAGGACCCAAATTTTATGTTGGCCATCAAGTTGAAGCCGAGCACTACACTAAAGTTGTTTAGCATATGGAAGTAAACGAATAAATGCATATTAATTTTTCATATTAACGTTATTAATACTAATAATAATTATCCATGGCCTAGGCCTAATAAAGTTGGATAGTAATCATTTGATTCATCTAGTGCATAATATTGCCTTAATGCCTTAATGCATGGTACCGTCTTCTGCTTTATGTCCTTGGATATATCTTGTATTCTCCTCCATATGGTGTCGATGTAGATGAGGATTTTTTTCAACTGATTTGCAGCAGATTTGCCGAGGAGCTCTCTGGTCATGTCAATTGCACATATTTTTGTAAATTTCGCTGATGTTTCCAGATCTCGTTGCTTTATTTGAAAAAAGTGAACCAACTTGTCTTTATGGCTTGAGTGTTTTGTCTAAATACCTTTTGAATTTTGATGGCTTCATGATTTCTGCAGCCAATAAGTCACCACACAAAACACACTGTGGTCTGCTTGTCTTCTGTGCAAGTAAAGCCATATTTTATGTAATCTTGGTCTTATTTTCAATTACCTTGCATAGTTTTTTCCATTCTGTTTGAGGAAGAGGGAATTTCACTGTGTCTATCAATGTTAGCACCAATTGTTTACAACATGACATGAACAAATTTTTTATTGGCTATAACAACAGCTGTAGGGAGCATTTATTTATTTATTTGTTTATTTATTTATTTATTTAAAACGTTTCTATTTATTTATTTAATTCAAACATTTTCTAATTTGCATTTAGCAACATATTTTTTTTCTTCCCAGCATTCCACAACCCAATCATAAAGGGCCCTTGGCCCACCGGTTGGGATAATGATAATGGAATAATGCTAGATTGTCTCTCATCACTCATATCAGTTAACGTTAGCAGTGGTATATGAGGTGGAGGTCACACTTTCTTGGCATTTGTTATCACAGATTTGTGCTTGGCCTCACAATACTCATGATGGCCTGGGATTCAGAAGTAAAATGTTATGCATAATGAGGCCCCTGCTACACAATGCAGAGATGAGAGACTCCTCCTGCTGAAATGTTATTGTCAGAATGATATTATATACAGTATGTGATGCTGTGTGCTTGAAAATGTCTGTATTTTTATGATGTCACCTAAGATGTCTTGTGATAAATTTATAAAAACTTATTCTGTAGTGAAAACCCATAAATTAAAATCAAAACACACCTTTTTACATTGTTAGCTCCTGTCCCAATTTAGCTGTAAAAGACCAAATTCTTCTTTGTCAGGAATCTTCCATTAAACACGCAGTGTTTTTTGCTTGCCTGTAAAGAGCATTGGGATTTTTGAGTACTAAGGAGTTTTGAATAAAATAACCAATCATATGCACTCAGGCTTTGAGTAGTTCTGGAAAACCAACTATCCCTTTCTCCTCATATTACAAATCTGCCCTGGTCATGCCTTTTCTCTCCACAGAGGCCACTTGTACAGACTCTTATTATCACAATATTGGTCTACTGCAACTCACTCCTGGTAGTTCTTTCCCTGCGTGTAATCTGATCCCAGCAACTGAATCAGACTGCAGCTGTATGACTTGTTTTCAGTTCTCTCACATCACCCCACTGATGCTTGCCAAAGTCACAAATAACCCACCCATCCCCTACCTATCTGAAGGCACCTATCAAACTCTGCTCTGCACCATGTTCCTTTCAAGCTTCTAGCATGGCTTGACTCACCCCACCATCCCTGAAGATACAAGGACATGCATCAACACTCTTCATCTGTATTGGCAGTTTTCTTTATGGTGGAATGAACTTCCCCTGGCTGTCTGAACAGCTGAGTCACTGGCTCGCTTCAAACAAAGACCGAAGTCCCACCTCTTCACTTAAGGCACTTAAGTGAGCACTAATTTAAAAACCGAAGTGTTTTTGCTGCTGTACCCAAATGATGTTAATGTAAATGTCTGGGTCCCCTCCTGCAGTCCCATCTAGCACAAAATAGTGAGTCACGTCGTGGTTGTCTTAGGTGACAGTGGTGTTGCAGGAGGGTAGCAGTCCTCTAAAATTGACTGCAGTCTAGTGTTTACATATAACTCCATTTTTATTTTCACAATCCAGTCAAATCAAAATGGAAAAAAAAAAAAAAAAAAGTACTGTCTTACATTATTCTCATCGAGATTTGCTGTGTCACTTGGAAATATGTGACACTGCAGAAGAAAAAAAGTGTTTAAAAATGTCTTTAG
Organism: Pangasianodon hypophthalmus; assembly: GCF_027358585.1. Classification (NCBI taxonomy): domain Eukaryota; kingdom Metazoa; phylum Chordata; class Actinopteri; order Siluriformes; family Pangasiidae; genus Pangasianodon; species Pangasianodon hypophthalmus. The sequence continues at coordinate 19,288,127 of NC_069719.1, read as the reverse complement.
GATAAATCTGTCTATTTCTGTCTTTGTCTTTTCATACTGTATGTGGTTAACTTTATCTTGGTATAAATCCATCTCATATGAATAATGTTGCAATTTGTATGTAACCTTTGCTCTGTAGAGAAAATCATGCTGGTATTTTGTATGAATGTCTTAGGGATGTAACCAAATACCTTATTCAGAATGAACAGATAATTTGTTCTAACAAAAATACAAACCGTGTACAAACAAAAATACTAACTGTACAAGCGGGATTGAAAAACAGTGTCTCTAGTTGAAATCAATTATGAACTCGAGTGATGTTGCTGAGGATGATGTACTGTCAGAGCCACAGACTTTCCCGACAGTGCTGGCAAAAAACCCATTCCTGTTTAGGCCACGCCCACTTTGGGTTTAAATCCAAATACAGATAAAGCTATTTGGAGCACTAAAGAAACACAAGTACAGATAACAGCACTGCTTTGCACTAGCATGTGTATATACCAGCATATACCAGTGCTTATTGTTATGATCTTATAATTACCTGATCTCCAGCATTCATCCAAGGAGAGCATCAAGCTACAGGCTCACTAGAGCCTGAGTATGGGTTTCTCCTCCACTATAAGCCTGCAAAACATGGAATCATGTATATAACACTCTGCTGTATATTGAAATAATGTATATGGATATAACATATGTCTCCGCCTTAGGCAAGATTGAGGAGCTGCACAGTCAGGCAACTTGGTTATATGGCAGGATCGATCACCATGGAGACTGAAGGAAGGTCAATCAAAGTTCACCTTCCTTTGCATTTTACATCCTGTAAGGGAGAAGATATAGGCTTGTGTCCCATCGACTTCCTGGCAATAGTATTGCTGCACCACTCAGCTGACAACAGCACCTCCATCAGACATCTTCAACGGTCAACTGAATGTATATGATGCACCTCAAACATGACTAAACACATTCGCTCTAATATAAATACTAATAGAGTAAAAGCTGTTCGTCTGTGACTTTAACTGTTTCTTGACCTTAGTGGCTAAAAAAAAGGGATGCCAGCCAAGAGTAGTTAGATACATTTGCACACTAATGTTTTAGCCAACAACATTGAACTCCAATCCAATTAAAAACTGTCCCAGATCCAGATTGATTTGCAGAGGCTGAAATCAAGAATAGTCATGGCTTAACAACTCAACCCTGACAATAACACACAAGTGCTCCTTCAGAAAGTTATACTTAAAGGTGCATTAGTCAAGATTGGTGAAATTTAGTCAAAATTAGGGGTCTGGTGGTTAAGTCAATGAAATTTAACAACAGTGGGAGAATATTTTTATTTCTTGAACACAAAGCTCTGAATCCCAGAATCTATGTTGGCCAGCAGAGTTCAATAAGAGTTAGCATTAGGACTGTCATGACATCAGTGTCAAGCAATGAGGTAGGATGTTAATTTATTAAGGGCACTGCCTTACTTTGTGATTTAGGTATAGGTGATTAAAGTGCCTAACATTTGTTAGTTAGGATGTTAGGGTATAGTCTACATCTCAACAGAGCACCCTGAGTTTGATGCAGTTATGTAGCACTACCTACATTTCTATGAAGGTGCTTCATCCAAAGCATCTCCTTATCTAGCTCTCTAAGTGATCAAATGTATTTACTTGAATCATTATGTAAAGACTGTCAAAGCTATATACAGATTGCGTTTACATACCTGTCCCTAGAAATGATGCTAATTCAGGGTCCAGCTTCATCTCCTTCACTAGTAATAAATTTCTCCACCTTTAAAAAAGTGCTTTTTTCAAATCACATCATGTTTTTTGGGGGTTTTTTTTCTTACAGGAGAATTATCTGACTGTGCTGGGCACTTAATGGTTTCTGCCATATTTTTTCAAATGTTAAGTACAGTATATTTTTAATAAATACCCGCTGCTCTAATTATCCCAAATGCTCATGCCGACAAATTTAGCAGAATCTTTTCATTAACCTGCCGATTTGTCATAACAGTTCCAGATTGTTAAGAGAATGGATTTATTTTCTTCAAAGGTTAGAGCTTTCCGCCTGTCTCTGATTTGTTTGCGCACAGGCTACACCAAAAGCAAGGGTGCTTTAACAGCAACAGAAACATGATAATGTGTAGCAGTCATTACTTGGAAACACTTTCTTTGTGCTGTTCAGGCTTCAACACTGAGGACCATCTGTCGGGTTTCAGCATGTAAGTACACCCACAAACAGACTTACATCCAAGGATAGTTTCATAAGTTCCAGTGATACAAAAGCTTGTTATCTCCTTAACACATGTACAAAATCCAAAAAGACTGGCTGATTGTGTGTGTGTGTGTGTGTGTGTGTGTGTGTGTGTGTTTAAAAATGAGAGAGAGAACAAATAGGCTACTGCATGCGTCAGTGCTGTTTTTATGGCAGACAGGAGGCAGATCAGTCATGTTTTTTTCAGATACATTGTGCATCATCAACAGGCAACACAAAGATGCATATTAAAATTTTATGCGGTTCAATTCAGTTTTTACAACAGATATTGCCACAAAGTAGCTTTACAAAAATCCAGTTGTAGATTTAGATCCCTAATGTTCCAGAAGCAGCAGTGGCAAGGAAAAACCTCCTGAGACGAAATGAGGAAGAAATCTTGAGAGGAACCAGAAGGGAACCCATCATCTTCTGGACACCGGCTAGTGAGAGTACATATAATTACAATTTGCACTTGTAGAGACTAACATCAGTCATGATTGCACTTATTAAACAGAAAAACTTTAGACTGGACTATTTTTGGATTATGCCATTAAGGCTGTATTTACATTCGAACAGCGCGTAGGAGAATGGAAAATGTTGGAGACGAGATGAAGGGTATGTGTAATATATCAACACTCAATCAGAAGCTCTTCCATGATCTGTTTAGAGGCTTTCAAAAACAGACATGCTTATTAGTCAGTGTTGATAAAAAATGGTTACAAAGTAATAGTAGTGTGATGGCAGTACATATGTTATATCTTATCTTTCAGAAATCTGGCCCACAAAGTCTTACTTTGTGCTTATTGTAAGACTAACAGCACCTTTCCTCTTCAGAAACAGATTTTTCATAGCCATTTCATCTCAGCACACTTCATGGGTCAGCCAAGTGCACATCACTGAAGCTGGAGAAGGAAGGGTCTTAAACGCATGTAGTGCAATGTGTTTTTTGCAGTAATATATCCCCTTTGCTTTCCTTTTGCTAAACCATGATCAGACAAAGTATTATTTTTTTTAAAACTATGCATTATTAATGATCATGATAAGATTTAAGGGAATCATTTGTTTTTAGAGGAATACATCCCCAATATGTAGTACATGTGGTGACATTTCCTTTCAAATAACCATAGCAACAAACCCACTTACTTGTCTGATACTTATAACCACTGAGCATAAGCACTGTTTAAACAAGTGCTTACTCCATTTAATTTTCAATCATTATCGAATATTAATGTTTTTGTATAGTTAAAGAATGAAAGACTGATTGAAATTTACCAAAGAAAAGAAATTTGCGCTCTCATTTCAGACTTTAGCCTGCAATTATATGTACAGCAGCTGCAATAAAATCCAGTATGTTTAGACGTCATAGATTGAGCAACTTGAGTGACTCATTGTGTCTTTGTCTACAGTGATATGTATAAATAACAGACAAAGAAATATCTAGAAAATTATTGTTGCTTACATAACCAAAGTCATTATTGCTTTTGAAGTAAATATCTTCTCTGATTTGGTTGACAAAAATTGCACCCTTGTGACAGCTTCCCAATCCAGCCATGAGAATGATTTCAATACGTTCTTTTTTTGTTAAAGGCATTCATAGAGGCTATCCGAAAAAATATATATAACATAAACAATATAAAAGTATGAAAAATTTTGGAAGACATTTAGCTAAAAAGAGTTAATTTCCCTTATGTATGGAGAGCTTTGGGACACTCTGTTTTATTTAGATTTTATTTTTGGGGGATTTTTCCCTGATTTTTTTCCCTAATTTAGTCCTGGCCAATTCCTCCATCAGGCATCTCTCTCCTAATACAAGGGCAAAGGCTATGACATGCTTCATCCAAGGCATGTAAAGCCAGTTTGTTTCAAACTGCTGCTCATGCAGGGTCAGGGGGCAGTGTAACACAATCGGAGGAAAGCGCTATCCACCCACTTCCACATGCATGAGCTCAAAGACGCTCATGATTGGCTAGTTTCACTGTGATTGATAGGGGAAAGAGAGTATGCCACCAGAGCCAATGTGAATTCTGGCTCTGATAGTTCCTCAACCTCACCTACATCACTCAAGTTCATAATCGGTCTCAACTAGAGATGTGTGTCAGTCTGTTTTTTTTATCCTGCTTGTGCAGATATTATTTTTGTTTCTAGCTGTTCACAATATTTTCTAATGAATATAGTTGGTGCTGTTTCCCAACATATAAGCCGACTAGTAGCCTAATTGAAACTACTGATTTTAAGGATGAATGAATGAATGCTGTAAATGCATTGCACAGTGCTGCACATACAGTATATGTTAATGTTAATGAACATGATGGTTGTTTGTCGTCTTTGTCCCAGTTGCGCCCACATGAAAATAAAAACCTCTCACTCACGTAAGTTTTTTTGGCAGGATCCCAGTCCTAATGCATCCTTCTAGTCTCAAAAAGATCTACTGTGAACTCTTCTGGCAAGCTTTCTAAAAAAAAAAAAAAAAAAGAATAGTTTGTTTCCTATTAATATCTGTATTTGTATCTGTTTAGAACACTGTTCAAAATCTGTTTAGAATCTGTTCTTTCTGAATTGTTAGTGTGTTTCTTCTATAGTATGCAAGAAATACACTTACCCAGGTGCCGGGATTTTTAATTCCCATACACCTACATCACTTGCTTTATCTTACATCCCTTAAATGGGGAAAAAAAAGTTATACAATTGTAACAGGGGTATGTTTTTAAGAGATTTAAAAAGAAAATTGGACTCTTTAGCTCAGCAGAATTATCACGCCTCTCATAACCACAAAATCACTTACAAATTCCATATGTTTTATTGTGTGAGCATGGTGTTCTAAAGAAAAATGATATTTCTACCTTTAACCAAATGCTATATAAATCAGCCAAAATAACTTTCCTATATGTCTTCTGTTTTTTTTTTTTGGTTTTTTTTTCCTGCCCTAAGTTTTGCTCATCTCATTTGTTTTGCTGCGAAATGAGAACCATGTATCTGCTCTTGGCTGACTGAGCTGTTTCTTTGAGACCTCGATGTCCATAAACACCACAATGATCAATACAGTGATGTAGCACTGACGAGCCTTCCCATACTTTACTATTAATGCACTGTCAATCTGCCACAGGCGTGAGTTATAGAAGGAGCTGTAGATCAACGAGGAAGGCAGAAATCAGAGCTTTAATTCTCTAACTGTGGTCCACCTGTCTGCCATCTTTTACTCCTATTTTGAACTTGAAGGATAAACACACTTTTAACCTTCATCATTTCATATCTAGAGAGGGATTATCCACATAAATATGCACACTGCAAAAAAAAGATATCTTAGTGAATATACATTGCGCTTTGTCAAATACATCTAATATTTCTCTTTATTGGATTATTATAAAACCAATATAAGATTATTAGGCCTATTGTTATTACTAATTTTATGTTTAAAATTGCCTACCAACAGAATAATACAATTTCAATCTTGCATGTAGTAAAAAATATCTAGATATAAGCTTAATATTCTTATATGTGTTTTATAATCTGATAAGGAGAAATATTAAATAAAGTTTTCTATATATTTCTAAGATTTTTTTACTTGCTAAGATATTATTTCTGTCTTGTCTCCTTAAGGGAAACTGAAAATGGCATGTCAAATATGATTCCTGTGCCACAACCATCTTATGCATAAAATGACTCGAAACAAAGAAAAACACCTGAAGTTGGTGGTTGAATATAATGCTGATTATATTATAATGCTGAATAATAACGCTGTATGATTTTCATACAGCGTTTAGATTTCAACTGACATATGACTTACTATAAATGGAAAGGTATGCGATTAAAATCTTATTAAAATACAGTGTAGATACAGGACACAGAAAATGAGCTGGTGTAAATTGTATCTAAATGCATCTAAGACTTGAAATTAGTAAAACTATCTAAAATTAATAGCAATAATAATGACAAATAGAAGATAAATTATAGAATTAAGATAAATTCGCCTATGTATGAGATTTTTTTTTGTATTTAAGATATCAATTTTTGCAGTGCAATGCTAATTTTACTGTTTAGCTATATAAATAACCTTCAAGTTGTCACATAATTGTAGCTTATCTAATTACTTAAGAATTTTTGTTACATTTTTTGTTAAATTTTATTGATTTAGGGTTGACATGGCTACTGCAATGACACCTTACTACCAAACAGATTAGACACATTTGTAAATAGCTGGGTTTACTGCATGAAGTGGGGAGATGCACGGAAACCTGGGTGAGTTTACAATTTGCATATTCCTAGAATCTACATCTAGGAATGTATAGGCATGTTTCTGTGTCTTTTTTCTAAGACTAATGACTGTTTTTTTACTGGCTGGTCAAGCAGTTTCTGAGTCAATACAGAAAAAAAATATATTCTTCAAAACAGCTTTAACAATGATCACAGTGATCACCATGTGATATAACTGATATGACCTTGATCACTTTAAAGACTTGAAAGTCACACAATAGATGATGTTTTGACAAGATTGCCATAATGCACATGGCTGCTTAAAGTGCACAATCTCCATGGAGACGGTTGCCTGAGCAATTCTGGAGCATTTTCTACCTCTTTGAGAAATAACCCCTTAATAGCAACAAAGGATTAGAAATCAAAAAACTCATATAAAGAGGATCTTGAGAGATTTAACCAAATCTCCTAGTCATCCTCATTTATGAATGATGTGTTGCCTTTACCACCTACATGCATGTTTTTGGGGGGTGAGAGAAAACTAGAGAACATGGAGGAAACCCACACAGACATGAGGAGAACATATGAAACATCACACAGACTCTAACTGAAGCTCAGGATTAAACCCGGGTCTCTGGAGCTGTGAGGCAGCAATGCTACTTGCTGCACCATAGCGCTTCCCTAGCCCAGTTATTCTGAATAAGAAATTGTTCAAAACGAGAGCTTATTAACATTTTTTCTCTTTTTTTATCTCATTAGTTGGTATAATAGCATAAATAGCTCCAATCACCATTACACAATATCTGTCTTTTATGTGCTTAACTTGCACTGATGATTGATGATGCAGTTTCAGTCTAATCAGAGGCCTCATTAGAACATGTCACTTATTATTCACACAGCAAGAGACGCAAATGTTATTATACTGGAGCTAGACTCTCAAAGAGAGTGCAAATGACACTGTAGGGCGTACCTTCTAACTTGACAAATAAATGACTTTAAAGAGCATCTGAAGGGCTTGGAATCATTACGGCTTATACCTTTGCTTACGGTTAAATTTGAACAAGCTGTGCTGGAGCTCGTATCATAAAGCAGCAGTCACTCATCACTTAATGGGCTGCACAGCTACTGATATATCACAAGCAGATGCCTATCTGCAGAGATCTGCATTAAAATTACCAATTAATATCCCATTATTTACCCTTCTTTTCATGGAAATTTACATCTCTGTAGTTTGAACTGCCACAGGAGATGCACTGTTAAAAGTCTTCCTGGGCATCTCTGTGGTGTGATAAGACCCTTGTTTGTGTCACATTTTTTAGGGGCCACTGAAGCACATCTTCTCATTCTTTTCAAAATGGTCTCTGGAGATGCTGTTGCATGGAAATCAAGCATATATCTTAGTTCCCACCCATCCTCCACCCCCCTCCCCCCCACCACCACCACCATCTTGTTCTTTCCCTCTCTTTCAAGGACAACAGAAAAAAAAATCATATGCAAGTTGTATGTACTAAGTTGCTTAAGAAGAACAGTATCCATTCAAACAGAGTTTGTAAGGGCTGCAGAGACATCTTGCTAATCTTGGCTTTTTGATTGAGACCTTCTGAGTCATTCCTCATTCTCTTGTTCAGTGATAGATGCACACCAGAAATCTGTAATTCTTAGTTCTTGAAAGGGAACGGGGACTGGCTCATCCTCTGAGACCAACTCACAGCAACCTGACCCAAAAAGAAGCTGTTTCATGTGCTGTCTGCAAACAGCAGGGGGCAGGTGTGTGTGTGTGTGTGTGTGTGTGTGTGCGCGCGTGTGTGTGTGTGTGTGTGTGTGTGTGTGTGTGTGTGCGCGTGTGTATGCGTGCGCTAGTGTGTGTGCAGAGTAGTAGGAACTCTAAATCAGCTCCTACTTCTGGGCAGAGGGAAATGAATAGTATTGATCCAGGAGACACTTCCCAGTCTGGTAGCCAGCCCGTGCACACGCACACACACACACACACACACACACACACACACACACAGCAGACCAGCTGTAGAAATTATGAATTACTTTGAAGGATCATATCTGAATTTTATCAGATCAGTTTATTGTTAATATTCCGATCCAATCACTGGGAAAGAGAATTAAGTTTGTGTTTTATTTAAGGTGCTTTCATTTCCTTTTGAGTTTGTAAGCAACAATAAGTCCTGGGTAACTGCAGTTTTAATGCGTTGTGTTATTTATTACTACACACTCAAGGGACTCAAGGGACAGCACAGACCGGAATGAAAACTAAAAAAAATAGATTGGATTTAAAGATTTAGATTGTATTAAAACATGTAGGATATTATGTAAGGAATAAAACACGACAGGGTGGTTTGAGGTGGCCTGATGTAAAGCAGAAGGCTGTTACCACCCTGGAGTGGATTATTTTTCTATAACACGACATCCTGAAATGTTTTATTGCTCTTATACCACAGCAATTTGCCAACAATGACAAGAATAACGAGTTGTGCATTTTATACATTTATAGATACATTTAAATTGTAAAACATCTGCGAAACAAGTGAGTTTTTTATCACTTATGTTATAGCAGCTTTAACAGTCGTTCCCTCACAGGCCTCACTTTTTTCTCTCTCTTGAAGTTACCCTTATAAAAGAAAGAACTGATGGAGAATGAGTGTAATGTGCCGATCACTTAGTGTATGTGAGGACCCTGGCAGCTGAGTTTTGAATAAGGTGCAGTTTATTAATGTTTTTTACAGATATACCAATTAAGAGGGAATTACAGTAATCCAGATGTGAAGCATTGACCAGATTCAGACTGAAAGCATGGAAGCATTGACCAGATTCAGACTGAAAGCATGGAAGCATTGACCAGATTCAGACTGAGAAGGAGTCGAGGTCAAAGCTAAATTATAGTGCTGTTAGTTAGTGACCTAATATGGGGTTCAAAGGAAAGAGTGGAGTCAAAAATTATACTGAGCTTCCGAACACTGGTTGAGGGTTTAACAGTGATGTCATCGATGTCGATGTAGAACTCAGGAACTCTAGTAAGATGGGCTTGGCTACTGACCAGTAAGCTCTCCATTTTATCTGATTTCTAAGGAAGTTAGCTTCCATCCATGTTTTCAGATCATGGATACATGCAGTTAATGTGATGAAGGGGAGGGAATCAAGAACTGAACTTTGAAGAACTCTTTGTGTAACAGGGGCAGTAGAAGACTTATATTTATCAACAGATACAAAGTGATGTCTGCCAGAGAGCTAGGACTGATGTACACTGAAATTTATGAGCTAGGACTGATGTACACTGAAATTTATGTATATCACAGTAAGACCTAATCATTTACAGTAGCTGTTAACGTCCACCAAAAATGACTCACTTAATCTGAGTCAAAACAAAACAAAGTACCAACTTGTGCCAACTCCAGAAAAGGTAAGTAAAAGCTTCAATAAAACAAAAAGGAATTAAAAAGAATAACTTTATTAAAGCATGAATTAATATCCCTCGGCTTTAAAAAATATATACTTTTTAGTAAATATAGTAAGTTTAATATGACCACAGTCAGCGACTGCTGCTTTAGTGTGAAGTGAAGTGACTTGTGGCCAAGTATGGTGACCCAATTTGTGCTCTGCATTTAACCCATCCAAGTGCACACACGCAGTAGTGAACACACGCACACCGTGAACACACACCCGGAGCAGTGGGCAGCCTTTTTTTTGCTGCGGTACCCAGGGAACAGTTGGGGGTTCAGTGCCTTGCTCAAGGGTCTCACCTCAGTCATGGTATTGAGGGTGGAAGAGAGCACTGGTCAGTCCCCAGTGTGTTGAGTAATATAAATCGTGATTTGCCTCAAGGCCTGTAATGCAGCCTTATGTGGGTTTTTCTTTTGTACTTCAAAAGAATGTTTGGCCTATAGTCTTGAGACTCTGCGCAGACGTACCAAAGATAGCAGGAGAAAGAAGTTTTAATTCGCTATAATTGCAATCTATATGCTATTTTTTAAAGTTTAATAATGGAACTGTTACTCTATGCACATATTTCCACCAGTTATTATTTAAGCCCTTCTATCGTTGCCATGTTAGTTCACTTCAAATTAAAACTGTGTAATCAAACGAATGCAAAGGGACAGAATTAGAACATAACTGTAAATAATACTCTTATCTGAGTTGAAGTGAAATAGAAAGTAAATTGTTCTTAATTAGTATAGTGTTGCTTCTTGGCATGATGTGTCCAGTACAAAAAGTGAATGTCGGAGATGCCATATGACTCAGATAGCAAAAGTATTACTCACATTCTAGATTTAAATTCTCTGCCTGAAGGAGCTTCAGATAAAATTTCCTGTTCAACGTGTAAAAATGGAAAACAAGTTAAAATTAGAAATACTTCATTCAAGGTAAAGAATGGTTGAGGTGGAATGAGTGGAAACCAAATAAGCAGGAAAGAGGAATAAGTTTAATAAACTTTGCTGTTCCAAACAAACCAATTGGTCTGCAAAGTGATGCCAACTATTAGCACAGTATATCAAACTCAAGTACTTAATGGATGTTGAACACTCTGTGCATGACTGATCTTTCCTGCAGTATGTATGAGCAGGTAGTGAGTGTGAGATAAAACATAGTGCACAGTGGTTGATGGGGCTTTCAGGACAGTTTAAGACCACTTTAGATGAGCTGTTGGGTTGGTGAGAGCCTCCACTCCTCATGCCCAACAGCTATGGATTATGAATAGCGTTGGTTTAATCATTAGAGTGAACTCCATCTTCCGTTGCTTCCTTTTGAAATCAATAATTATGCATAATTACTGATAATAAAGTGCTTCCTCTGTCAGAGGGGCACCTAATCCTTCACTTGAAAGGAAAAATGAAAATTATGTAGATGTCTAAAAATAACATAATTATGAAGACACGTTGCTTATTATTACCTGAGCACCACCATTCCTGATCTTTCCTGATTTATAATATTTTATTATAAATGCCTGTATAGTGTTATTTATACTAGTTGAATAAAGTTATACAGTTATAACATATTATAATATAGATTATATAGGCCTAAATATGGAAAGAAAAAAAACTATGGTGGTTATGAGACAAAACTGGTCACAGAGACCAGAACATCCTCGAGGTGGGGAATTTTATTTCTTTGAGTGATTTGTTTGAGTGAACCTGTTTTCATTTTTTTATGTTCTCCTACATTTTTGGAAGCATTCTTTCTAACTTTTTATAACTGTAAAAATCTGTATTCTTGAAATCTTTACAATGTAAAATTGTGTGGGAATTTCACCCAGAAAAAATGTTCACTTTTCTGCACTTAGAGACATGACAAACCAACATTACACAGGATCACACTACTACACAGTGTATACACTGATCAGCCGTAACATTAAAACCACTGAAAGGTGAAGTGAATAACATTGATTATCTACTTACAGTGGCACCTGTGAAGGGGTGGGATATATTATGCAGCAAGTGAACAGTCAGTTCTCGAAGTTGATGTGTTGGAAGCAGGAAAAATGGGCACGCATACTGGCACCAGGATGCACTATGAGAAGAAGGCAAGCAGGCATGTAATGGCAGTGTGATGCTCTGGGTAATGTTCTGCTGGGAAACTTTGGGTCCTGGTATTCATTTGGATGGTACTTTGACATGTACCACCAACCTAAACATTGTTGCAGACCAAGTACACCCATTTATTGCAACGATATTCCCTAATGGCCCCACCTTGCAACTTACAGGACTTGAAAGATCTACTGTTAATGTCTTGGTGCCAGATACCACAGCACACCTTCAGGGATCTAGTGGAGTCCATGCCTTGAAAGGTCAGAGCTGTTTTGGCAGCAGAAGGGGGACCAACCTAATATTAGGCAGGTGGTTTTAATGTTATGTCTGATCGGTGTATGTGATTCCACTGACTAATACAGTGTAATTTAAACTTTTATTTAAATTAGGATTAAAATGGTATTTTCCAAAATACATAAGCAACAGCTTAACTTCTGAATTGTCTTTAGTTGCATGTGTGTTAGGTGAGTTTTATGACACACACATCAGTTATGTAAAGAATCGTGAGTCAGTTTAATTAATGGAAGAGTGGCCTGCTAGTTTCCTCTAAGTCAACTACTATTATACTATCGTATTATTTATAATTAGCAGAAGATTAATATTAGAAGATTAATATTAGCTTTAATGTAGTTAAGCTAAACATGTAGCTACCTATATTTCTCTTAATGAAAATGTGAATATGCTGAGCAGCATGGTGGCATAGTGGGTACAGCGTTGCCACCTCACAGCTCCCAGTTTGATGCTGAGCTTAGGTTTCATATGTTCACCATGTGTCAGTGTGGGTTTCCTTTGCGTTCTCTGGTTTCCTCTCACTATTTAAAAACATGCCTGTGGGTATCATGAAAAGCTGTAGGAGTGTTTTCACAAAAATTATTGCAAAAAAGTTCCTTGCTTAGAAAGCTAAGAGAATTGTTCAGTGCCTACTATAAATTATTCTTTAAGTATTATATATTATTCAGTAACTACAGTGAAACTAATACAAGAGGTAACCTAACCTGCCAGTGAGTCCTGGAAAGAGTTTAAAGCGTTAACCATAAAAAACCTTCCATTTATTATTAAAAGACTCTGAGTGAAGAATTATTTTAATCCATAGTATCTTATATGGTCAAGCGTCAGGAGGCGGAGACGGTTACAGTTGCAGGTTAATTCATTTTATTAAGCCAAAGGCAAACAAATCCAAAACTTAAAGCATAGTCAGGTGATGTACAAACAATGATACTTGGGCAAGAGACAACATCATGAACCAGAAACCAGAAACTTAGTCATAACCATAAACACTGTCGGATGTAATCAAAAAGCTTGATATCGACAGGTACAGGACACTGAGTGTATGCTTTGCAGTGAATGATTGTAGTGAGAGTCCTTATATACTGTGTGGCTGTGATATGTGATTGAGTTCAGGTGTGTGTGATCAATAAGGCAGTGAACATGAATGTGACAGTCTCTACAGTTGCTGGGTGCTATAGTCCTCAGCAGCCATGTTTGTAGGCCATGCTATGGTTTGGGAGTTGTAGTCGGCGGCCATGTTTGTAGGCCGCTCTGTGTTACTCGATGTGGAAAGCAGCGCCGTGTCCGGCATTGACATGACATCAAGAAATTACACTGCTCAATATATAGACTGCCCCAAATTTATGATTAACGGGGTAATCTTGTTCTGTCAGCACTGTCCGTTGTTTAGAATACTTGTGCAAGATTTTAACTGTCTTGATCCATATCTGCATTTAATCAAAGATTTTTGTCAGTGGACACAAATCATGTTCCCAATATTCCCACTTGGATTTCGTACTGGTACCACAAGAGTAAGATCTTTTCGTGGACCACTTCTAATTACGGGAAAAAAATTCCTACCTCCGTTTTACTCAACTTACAGCGTGAATGTAACTGCTATATCCAGGTCAGGGCTCACTTGGCATGAGGCTGAAATTCACTCTGCATGGGGCATATTTCACACATTTCATTTTTAAATGGTCTCTGTTGATGCTGTCAGCTGTAAATAAAGGTTCTTACCCTAGCTCTCTCTCTGTCTCTCTCTCTCTTTCTCTATACTTACTGCGTTTTTTTTAACCATTGTAGCATCATGATCAATTAAATCATCTTTGTATCTTTTATAACAATATTTGGTTTTATATAGTAAGCTGCTTATAGGCCAAAAAGCCTCAGCTGAGGAGTGCGGAGAGAAGCATTCAGTGAGTCAGACCGATCTCTGACTGATACTGATATTAATGATACTGATGTTACTGATATTACACACGCAGGTATTTCAACAGAATATAAATGGCAGATAATTGTTTTAGACATTATTGTCCTCTATTCAGTTAAACAGCATATCAGAAGCCCGGACACGTACAAAAACTCATGCTTTAGTAATTTTACAGACAACTTATTACAAGAGAAATGCACCCTCCAGCAGTAATTAAGGAACTCCAGTGTTATGAAATGTTCTGTCATTCTGGCATTTTTTTCATGATAAAGTAAGTTGCCGACTGTGTGCACTTCAGTTCTACCTGATCAAACTGAGGGCTCAAAACAATTAAAAGCTGTGTAAATTGCAATGCTATTCTCTGGGAGGCAAAACTGTGGAAGAAAATGATTGATTTACTTTTTCCATTTGTAATCCAACTCTCTTATTACCTCTATTCAGTTAAGGTTTTCTCCCTTCTGACTAAACACCACAATAAGCAATATTTCTACATGTTTTCTCTCTGGGACAGAGACAACATTAGCGTGATCTCAGCCAGGCACTCGACTACCCAAAATATGAAGTCCACTTATTTCCGTGGCAATGAGCCGCCTCCACATGAGTAATTACTACCACTGTTGATGTCAATCCCATCCATAACCACAGATTTGCTGCATACAATTATTTCTTCAAAGAACACTTAAAATGTACACGTAGATCTCAGTTTACTCTGAGATATTTCACGTTGACTTGCATAGATGATCAAGATGGCAAATTGTGCTCACCAGAAATATAGCACAACAAAACAAGCTTGCCTGCTGCTAATGAATTTATGTTTATATTATAATAAAATTAAACCAGTAATCATGAATGACCCGAGTCTATATACTTTTATTAAGAATACAAATGGCTGACATAAGAACATGCATTTTTCAAAGTCTTGCAAATAGAGCTGAATATGATTATGATTAAAAACATTAATTGAATTAAGTAAACTGCTGTTAATTGAGACTACTGTTTGATATCAACAGTGGCAAAATAATATAAGGAACATTCATTTAAAGACAGTTCCCAAATAGCAATTATTTTGAATAGAAATTATTTTTATTAATAGAAATTATTTTTCACTGTATTGTTATATAATTGATTGCAAAAGTGAGAATCAAAAGAAATAATTCCACTTACCACCTTAAAACGTTCACTTCTTCTAGAGTTTATTCTAGATGTTCCATTCATGATTATTGAAAAATGATGGAGTGTGCTGTTATAAGAAAAATAATAAATGATGGGGTGGTGTGATACAGAATTATTGGACTCCATTACGTAAATGCATTTTATTTTATTCAAATTATTGTACATAATGCATAAAATGTATTATGTACAATAATTTAAAAAATTTCCACTCAAAGAATAGGAGAAACCATTTAACTTTTTCTAACAAAAAAACACTCTCATTAGAAATACATTTTTAATAATAGCATTTTCTCTCAAAAATATATGTGCCAAAATTACTCACAACAACTGGAAGCAGTATAAGAAGCCTGTCCTGAGAGCATTTCACAAAATGTGGCATCTGAACTTCACCATGCATCATTAGAAGTACCGCTGGCATCATGTTTTGTGGTAAGATGAGAACAAAATCAAACTTTTTGGTCATGCATACCATCATCACGTTTAGTGATATAAGGAGATTTCGTACAAGGAAAAGCACCTGATTCCCACTGTAAAATCTGGAGGTGAATCAGCGATAGCTGGTGCATAGCTGGTGCAGGGGCTTTTGTGATGATTGATGGCATCATGGATTCTGATAAGTATCAGGATATTTCAGCCCAAAACCTGGTTGCCTCTGCAAGCAGGTTCAGACTTAGCAGTGATAGCTCTTTCAACAAGATGATGAGCCAAACATGCTTCCAAATCAACACAGAAATGCTTAAAGTAACACAAAAACAGTGTTTTGCCATGATCATCTCAGTCTCCCAGATGTGAAACCTATTGAAATCTGTGTTCTGACTTGAATATAGAAGTCCACAGACATAAACCTAAGAATATAAAAGAGCTTAAAAAGTTCTGCATGGATGAGTGGACCATGATCCCTTTACAAGTGAAGAAGAGACTGTTTTGTTATTCACTCCAGGACAAGCACCACAACCACAAGCATCTGTTCAGTCAGATGCAATCATTATTAGCCATTGCATATAAAAAATTATGAATTAATGAAACATTATAAATGAAACACTTTAATACTATACTTGATTTGATCTTATTTAATTTATTTATTGATATCAAACCCATTAAACCTTTTTGTTCTGTGAATCTGGATGAGTAAGATTTCTTATTCTGTTGCTGAGTTATGTGGTGTGAATTTGAAAAGAAAAAACCCTCTGCGAATCTGCCTTCAAGGAGTGTCAAAGAACAAAAGAGAGTTTGTAGAGATGCTGGTGCTGGTTGTGTTTGCATTATCCCTCTATTACTGCAGTGAATTCAATGAAAAGAGAGTGGATATTTACCCAAACTACAAAGTATATCTTTCTTAAGTTAGTTACGAGTTGTGTAGGTCAGCAATTGAATCATTTATGTGGCTAGATCTGAAGAAGGGGAGAAAGGTGTAGAAAGGGTTGTAGGAGCCATGCTTATCTTATTTAATTTTTCTATATGTTCATTTAAATATTAGTTTGCTACTATATTGTTTGTTTCTCTGAGTGTGTGCCACTACAGGGTTCTCCATTAATTAAAATTACATTTATTTATCCACTTGGTTCCATAAATAATGGGACTGTAGTGATTTCAATATAGTTCGCCCATTATACGTGAATAGATGTACAGATGTACATTTTATAATTTAATATTCAATGCTTGAACATAATCCAATATGTCAGAATACAAAGCCAAAGCACTTTAAATATATATATACAGTTTCCATCTACTACATCTTTTTTGAACTGCTGAACATGCCAACTCAATATGCCATCACTGAGAATCACATTTATGACACATTTCTGTCTTTGTAAAGCAATAAAAGGCTTCAACAGCCAAACATCTTTTAGTACTGAAGATGAAAAAGGCAACCCTTCTTTCTTAGAAACAGCACAGCCTAAAATGTTCTGATAGACTCGGAGCCGAGGATGGCAGAGGTGCTGCTAAGTAACAGCAATCAAATCTTTTTCACATCTTACCATGAATCCTGGTTTCATTCTCATTCATACGATCCACCAACGTTTCAACATATGACCCTGCTGAAAGTGTGTCTAAACCCACCAATTCAGTCAGGTACACAAGAAAATCTACTATAAAGCATTTTGAGCTGATAAAAGAGGCAAGAATTCAGTTCATTTTAGCTTTACAGAAACCTGGATATAAAATTGAAATAAAAATATTAAATTGATCCCTAATGAGCAAATCAGAGGCGATGATGGCAAGGAAAAACTTCCTGAGCCGACAGAAGAAACCTTGAGAGGAAACAGGTGACAGTGCGATAGTGTGATTATAAATAATTTCTCTTATACATATATACTGTAAAATGTATTTCTTCAGTTAAGACACAGGCTATTTTTGGTTTAGGCAGTTGATCATTAAAGCATGGATCATTAAAGATATTTTTACTAGTTTGATAGATATATATCATGTATTTTAAAAATGAATCGTGAAAAAAGATATTCTGATGTCATTTTAATGCCAAATAAGGAATACTGAAAACATAAGGTCTGGCCACCCAACTGTAGATAGTTTAATTAAGCCCTCAGGACAGACACAGACATCATGAACATTTGTTTTAATCACATTTCCTTTATATCAATGTTGGTAATGCGATATAATTAAAAAAGATAAACAGTACTGTATCCACATTCTTGTCATGCATAAAAGAAGTAGCAATCCCTGACCTCCTAAATCCCAGTTCAACATCTGTATAAAGGGACCATTTGGAATAAACACAGAATAGATCTTAGTTTTTATGTTTCTGCATATGAAGTCAACTATTATTCAGACATACACATGGTGAATAACATGTTAACGATGCATTTGGTTGTGCTGACGTAATCATGTTTTTAATATCTCATTTTTCTATAGACTACACATAATTTATAACCTGTCGCATTATATTATAGATATGTAATGGACTGGTGTCCCATCCAGAGTGTATTAAACCTACTGAAAGTGAGTGAGTGAGTGAGTGAGTGTGTGAGAGGTACCAACTGAAAACTGTTTCTAATGATCTTTACATAACAGTTTATTAATAAATAATCATCATCATCATTAATATCTATTCATGCCTCTTCAGTAACCTCTTTATCCTACTCAGAGTCATGGAAGATCTGGAGCATGTGATGCCCTGCAATAGATAGGTGAATTCCTGCCCAGTGCCAAATGTTTCCCAGGGTAGACTCCAGATCCAGGCAAACAAACAAACACACAAATAAATAAATGCAATTGTGATAATGAAGACATTAAAATTGTACTTCTTACAATTTCAGCGAAAAATAAAATAACCACTTATTAGATAAATTGGATAAATATATAAAAAGTTAGCTTATTTATTTACTCTATTAAATCCTTAATCATCCAAACTGTTGTGCTACTACTACAGATGCTTTCCCAAAAAAAAGGGGAAAAAAATCATTGACCAATGTTCTCCCTCTCCGTTAGAAAAAAGAAAGCTTGTTCTGAGTCACCCATGGAAATACATTCCATGACTGAGGTTTTAAAGATCATCGAGTGTTCCTGGCTAAACTAGTAATCGTTCAACAACTGCTCATGCCACTGTAAATAAAATGTCTCCTTTAGTTACTGATCAGTCTCTTGCATTGCCTTTGGGAAGCTATGACAGAATCCCCAGAATTCCTAGAGCCCTGGTAATCCTTTTTGGACTGAGAGTGGGCAAGAGCACTTCTTGGTAAATAGTGGCACTTTACACTTTGTCTAAATTCTTAAGCATTGCACATTAGCTACCTATTTCTAACTGTAACTAGTTAATGGAGTTCAGTGTACACAGACATACAGCAGGCTCAAGAAAAGGCTCAAGCCCAGCCCAAATTAACTGCATTTGCTAAATGCTATATACCAGCTTTTAAATGCAGACCACACAGAATGGAGGTTGAGTGCACAGGATTTTCCTAACAGGATAAATGTCAGTGACCATGACCCTCTGAACTTGGTCAGGAGAGAGACTGTACAGCCTCCAGACCCATTTCAGACCTCCCTTTTATAGGCAAGATTATTGAAAAAGGAGCAACACAGCAACAACACAACAACTAGCTGAACTGTAATAGCAATTTTGACAACATTCAATCTGGGTTTTGGCCTCAGCACAGCACAGAGACTGCACTTATAAAGGTTATATTCATTTTAATATAGATTTATGCAAACCACAGTATAGCAGATGGTCTAAAACTTCCTTTAACCCAATTTAGAAAAATATATTTTACAATGTAAATCACTTCCAAATCACTTCAGAACATTACTGTAAATTAATGTAAATGTCTGTGGCTCTCTAGACTATTTGTCATTCCTAATATTTACTAACTTTCTACATAAAATAATAAAAAGTAAATATTAAAAAAAATTCATGTAAAAACGTTTTTTGTGCCAGACGCCTTAGATTTATAAAAACATTTTTTGCTGGTTTGATTAATTTTTTTTATTTTACTAGTGGGTTTTTTGTATGTTCAGAAATGATATTTTCTAAAAAATGTTTGTCTTCAGCACTTAGATATTTTAGAACTTTAGATGAAAATTATGGACATTTGGAAGTTTTATTATTATTTTTATTATTATTTCAAGCATACTGTTTTAGGCTTTGTTACACATGGACAATCCTTTTACATTTTAATATTTGATATTTAGAGAAAATCAAAATTCATATCATACAATTTTAAGTTTAAAAAAAGAGAAAATCTTAAGAATTTGGAAAGGTGTATAAATAATTTATGCATGAAGTTTATGAATGAACTCTCTCAGCACAGTGCCCCAGTGACGTCCTTCTTGACCAGTGCCATGCAGAAGAACATATTCAGTGCTATGAGCTGCACATCAGCAATCAGTCCAATCTGGGCTTCCACAGTTTGGAGGATGGCTGTCATGGCCTGTTACAAGCTTGCCAGTGGGGCATGAGTTCTGGTAAAGGCTAATTCAGATTAATTTCTGGACGCTGCTGAAGCCAGAGTTGAACAGCTTGGTCAATTGTTGGTTCACTGTCAGACCGAGTAATGTCTCCAAGACATAGCTACAAACACAGTGTTCATGTGTTCCTTGGACAAGGATCGAAGGAGAAATCACTCTTGGGCTGTAAGGAGGACTAATCTAAAGGGCACAAGCTTCTGCTACGTGTTCTGGCTTCAGTTCCAGGATCAACTATTTCAGTTGAGCCATGTCTGACACCATGAAGTCTACAAGCCTGATCGCTTTCTTTGCTTTGTAATTAGGAGGTGGTTTAGTCACTCAGAGCCAAAGCTGTCTATAGTGGAAACCAGCTAACTTTGTGGCTAATCAGGAGCGTGTGAATTATGATGGAAAAGACTTAAGTACACTAGCAGAATGAAGTCACAGTCCACTAGTTTTCAGACAGCTGGCCATGTGGACGCTGACAAGGAAAAATTGCTGAGGGAGGAAAAACTGGCTCAGCAGAAAGAAAGAGGGATTAGCAGAGAAAATATGGCTCCAACCCCAGTCTTGCTAATGTAGTACGCTAGCTATAACTTTAAGCACATTGCCACAGGCCTGCTGGTCAGGTAGGAGTGGGACAATAGAGCAGAGGCATCAAGGGAGAGCAGCAGCCTGGCTAATGGAGCAAGCTCAACAGTGGAAAGTAGTGGTACAATATATTAAGGAAGATCACTCAGCTGTGTTAGGCATGCTGTGCCACAGGCCCGCTAGTCAGAAGATGCATCAAAACCTAATTAAACAAGGACAAAACAGAGGTGATAATATTGGGTTCCTAAGATAAAAGACTTAAGATGAATACCTAGATCAAATCTAAGGCTCTGAATGCCCCAAAGCAAGGGACTCAGATCCCAGTCTGAAATCTCGGTTTCAGAAGCAATATTAAAGCAACAAAGTTCGCCTTCTACCACTTCAGAAACACAGAGAAATTGATAGAGTTTATGTCTACACAATGCATTGAAAAATGTATCCATGTATTTTTCTGCAGTTGACAAGACTGTTAGCAGCAAGGTGTCACAATGGGTTGCTTTGCCACCTCATAGCTCCAGAGATCAGGTTACTGACCGTGTGGAGTTTCTCATGTTCTCCCTATGATTTCATGATTTCCTCTGGGTTCTCCAGTTTCCTCCCCCTGTCCAAAAACATGCAGGTAGGTGGGCTGGCTATTCTAAATTACCCCTTGGTGTGAATGTGTATGTGTATGTGTATGTGTGTGTGTGTGTGTGTGTGTGTGTGTGTGTGTTTGTGTGTGTGTGTGATGCCTTACAATGGACAGGCATCTCATGTGAGATCAATTCTCACGCCTTGTGCCCAGTGTTCCTGGGATTGGCTCCAGATCCACCACAACCCTGACCAGGATAAAGCGATTACTGATGATGAATGAAAGAATGAATAGATTTCTATAACACCCTCTTTACTGGTCTTTCTAAAACCTCCGCCAGACTGCTGCAGATCATTCAGAACACTCCTGCTAGAATATTAACCATGAACTCTTGTATTCAGATTGGTACACTGGCACCCAGTCAGCTATAGTGTTACTTGTTGTTTATAAAACGCTAAACACATTTCAGATTTGTTGGAAAAATACAACCTTAATAGGCAACTCAGATCAGTTGGGTCTGACCATTTTCACCTGCAGACTGAAAAAGTTTCTGTTCACCAGTGCCTTTCAAAATCCTTAGCAATAAGTGATCAATTAATTGATTCTTTTCCAGCTTTAAGCCCTATCTTTTGGTGGCATGGCAGTGCAGTAGGTAGCTTTGCCACCTCATAGTTCCAGGGTCCCCAGTTCCATTTTGATCTCGGCTTACAAATGTGGAGGTTCACATGTTTTCCGCATGTTTGTGTGGGTTTATTCCGGGTTATCCAGAGGATGGCTATGTTAAAATGCCCACAGGCGTGATTATGTGTGTGTGTGTGTGTGTGTGTGTGTGTGTGTGTGTGTGTGTGTGTGAAACGTGCCCTGTGATGGACTGGCGTTCTGGTGACTGGCGTCACTGTCACTGTTATACATTTAACTATACAAATGAATGATAAAATTAACCTGTTCCACACGTAGATATAGTGTATTTTTTTCAGCTTTGTAAAACATCTCTATTTTCCTTATTAATCTTGTTTAGTACCAATTTCTAATTACGTCAGTGGTTTCTTTCATTTCCAATGTGATGCAAAGTATCGATTTTGCCCAAAGGCTTGTGCTATTGATTTGACTTAGCACAAAACTCTGTAATTGTTTGCTTTTTCTTTCATAGGCATTTAACGACTTTCTGTGTTTGTTTGTATTACTCCAGAGGCATATTCAGACGTTACTTTTGTGTATGCGTGTGTATGAGTGTGTGTGCAACTGAAAGCATTAAGTCATTTTAATTCACAGTTTGCAGAGGGCCTTGATACTTTTTCTTAGAAATCCAGAAACAGAAAATAATTTCAAGTATCTGAAATAAATTATAATTCTAAATGGTTAAAACACACAAGCCCTAAATGCCAAGTACTGAGTCTTAATATTTTACCCTTCAATGAAAAATGAATTCACTCTCCAAATAGTTATTGCTAATCTGTTGAGATCAGTATGATGTCAGATAAAATAAAAACACATCCAGATGATGTCAATAACACAGACCTGATCAAAAAAAAAATTAGACTCATGCACACACCACACACCTCAGCCAGTCATTTAGTGGAGCAAAATCAAAACAGTTAGGAAACATTAACATCATCAACAGTCTGCATATATTGGCGTTTTGGTTCAGCACATTATACTGAATAACAGTTGTGAAGACAAGAAAAAGCATGGACTAGTGAGGCTTGTGTGCCTCAGACTCAAAGTGCATCACTCAACATTAGATGCAAACCACATGCACCAGGTTAGCCTAATTTTGGTTCAATGCTACTTTTTGCAAATACAAATAAGAATTTCCTGTGCTGCATTTTTCATAATACTATCCATATTTAGCTCAGCCTTGAGGTTTGCAAGATAATGATGTGGTAATAGCTACATAGCCTAACAGGTTTTACAAAATTATAACATTATTGTGTTCTATTTCATGGCAAGTGTATGGAATATAAAATAACCTAATAATGGGCTTTTCACTTATCTCATATGTGATTTCGCCACTTTTCTGCTTTCATATGTATATTTGTGCTACCTTTCCTCCTAATTTTACAATTTCAATTATTCTAGTAATAATATCCTGACTGCAAACATACAGCACAGTGTACCTCTGACACACAGCAATAACTCGCTCGGGATTCATTGTCCTTGTCACTCATAGTGAATACATGCATAATAAATCAATACAGTGATGAGGCTTGTTTCCTTCAGTTGCTCATTTGGCAGACACTTTTATCCAAAGCAACTTCCATCTGTGGCAAAATCTAATCCGCCCGGATACAGCTGGGCTGTTGAGGGTTAAAGGCTCAAGGGCCTAACAGTGGATTTCTGCCAGTCTCTGGATGTTGAAAAACTTTGTGTTCACTAGCGCACAACTTAACTGATGAGCCACCGCTTCCTCATTAAAGTAAAACTACATTAAATCTTCAATCACAGTAATACTGTATGTGGTCCAACAAAGACGGCGTTTCTAATAACTTGTATCTTGGGCAACATGAATATAACTTACTGCGTATGCCCAATTAGGCAGAAGCCATGAACAAAATAAATGGTTATGATCACTGCATCCTTTTGTATTCCAATGCGAGTCTTTATTTAATGAAGTCTTACAGCTTCACTGAACTGAAATTCACAGAAATTCTGCCAGAATGAATGAGTTCATATACTGCATATGTTCAGAGAAAAGTGGACACAGTACACAGTAACCTGGTTAATGCTGAGTGCTACTTTATGATGATTTTGGATTTTTGTTAATGTTGTTAGTACAGAATTGCAATGCAGATTGCTTTTCTTGACTATCTACATTATCTACATGTTTTGTAATTCTCTGAACACATTCTCTTCTCTGAGCAGCCCGTGCAAGCTGTCATCAATGATGTGTAGTTTATGTGGGCTTTAAAAAAAAAAGGTAAGGTTAAAACTGTATTCAATATATTTTTCTGATATGAGTTAATGTAACATTCCAAATCTACATATGAACATAAACCATTGACTTCCTCTGTGTTTTTTTTTTTTTTTTTTTTTTTGTACAGTGCTGTGTTCTTATTGGCTAACATACTGAATGTGATGTTATCAATACTAAACACAGACTGTATCTATCAAATAGTGAGTGTTACTCATGAGTAAGATATAAATTAATATCTGTCCCTACCCACTGCCTTTTGAGCAGAAATGAATCATTAACTGTATTTATGAAAAAAAATGTCTATTAGTAAAACTGTAAAGTGCTCACTGTTATATAAAGGTTGGTTATTGTTATTATTATTATTATTATTATTATTATTATTATTATTATGCAACATCTAGCTTTTGAAAAGGCTCTATGTACTGTAGCTTGGGCGAATTATATAGAAATGTTCATGCTAGAATTTCCCCACTCTGACATCTTTCTAATCTTTAAGTCTTTAAGTTTTAAGATTTCGGTTTGAAACAGAAGGAACTAACAAAACTACTTTTTTATTTGACTAAATTTGGGCAAATCATTTTGACTGATGTTACAGCAGAGATGTGAAGACTCTGTCACTGTGCTTATTGTTGATCTGTAAACTTGAAAATGTAATTTCAGTCTAAATTGATTTTTCCTTATTTTGAAACATGACCCAAGTACACTGTCAGGGGGGTAAAAAAGGGTAACTCGCAGATTCTTCGACATGCTTTGCAGGGTTCTACAGAGTGGTGTTAAAGTTTACCCTGCTTATGTGCTCCAACAGGCTGGCAGCTACATAAATCCAATAATTTCCAAAGGAAGCAAAGATTATTTTAAGATCAGAATGTCAAAAGCTGTACCACATATGAAGTGTTACCCATGGTTCTGAAGGGCATCATATTATATCTATTCTGCCGTGTGCAATTTTCTCAAGCTCTTTGTGCCCATGATATTGTATTTCAGGCTAAGATCAGAAGATAAGACTCTTTACCCAGAGAGTGTATGAAAACCTCTCCAGCCATTACAAAAGAGCCTAGATCTATTTAAGCTCATAATATTAAAGACTTTAAAAGTGCTTTATGGTCAGTCAGGGTTTCATGTGAATTCACTGAAGGCCATGTGATTAACAATGTGAATATACATGCAAATAAGCTTTCAGAGAGATGGCTCTATTTGAAGTCTCCTTATTGAAACTGGGATAACTGAATAACCAGTATCTGAATAATCTTTGCAGATGATTAGCATTATCCAAGTTGCACAGTTGAGTTTTGAGTTTACACTCTGAGGTCAGGCTGAACATTTTTTTTTTTTTTTTGCTAAAGTGAGTATTGGTATATTGAAAATATTGATTATTTGGGACATTGCAGGATAATTTCTTTGCTTAATAGAGCTGTAACTGGATATGAGTACTTTATTCAGAAGTAACAGATAATGTGTTCTAAACTGATACAAATAACGATGCGAATAGGTTCTGCACTTTTATTATTATTATTATTATTATTATTATTATTATTATTATCATTATTGTAAAAAGAAAAAATAAGTATGAGGTTTCATTTTTGGCATCCACATCATCTTATTTGCCGTTACCAATTGTTTTAAAGAGGATTATTTTGGATTTTTGTGAAACTGAGTGGAACAGCAACCACCGCATTTATGAGAAAAACACATAGGATGGTATGATGCAATACTGGGGGCTATCCGAAATGAGCCCAGTGCTGCAGATTCATGCAGCCTATCAGTGACAGTCGTGTCATATGATTACACAGAGTGACACTCCTCCTAGATTTGATCTCCATTTGGACTCATGACTTTCAGCCTGCTTTCGTAACATGTCAGTTATATGTTATCAGCAGCGCATTATTTACTCTATCATTCTTTAATTTCCCTAAAATGTGTTTGGAGGAGAAAAGCACACATTGTCTAATCAAAGTACAGATTACATGAAAAGGACAGACAACAGAACAAGTTTTTTAAGCACAAGTTTTTTAATTTTCTGTTTGAGGCCAGTCGAGCACTGAAACACTAAAAAATATATATAAATCACTCCCTATATAGCTCCCTATTAAGTGTATGTTTGTGTGTAATAATTTGCTCTAATATTATTTACATTTACAGCATTTAACAAATGGCTTTATCCAAAGCAACTTGCAGATTATTATTATTATTATCAGCAATGAGACCTCGGGATATAATGTATTACTCAAACCTAATAGTTTAATTGACAAGGTATTGATAGATATTAGATTTCAGCCCTATCTAATATCACCACTGTGGCCGCTGTTCACAGGGCGCCTGGGACAAACAAAGACCAAGTTCATGGATGCGCAATGCAATTAGACCTACAGCATTCATCCTTAGTAACTGCCTGGTTAGGGTTGTGGTGGTTTAAATCATGCTATTATCCATATCCATACCAGTGTTTAAAGGGGTATAGTGATAGAGTTCATATTTTATAAAAAACCAACCAAAAAAAAAAAGTAGGCAAACACCTCCCCACCTCTTTTTTGTTTAGGCCACGCCCACCTCTAGTTTAAATCCAAATACAGATAGTGCCTTTGCGTTACACTCCTGATTTCTATAAAGCCAAACTACAGAAAGTTTTCCAGTGGAGAGAGAGAAATTATATTATATTGATAAACGCCCTGAGCTAAACTGTCAGAACTGAATATTAAGAGAACTTTTCTAACCTTTTATTCTATTTTGTAGAAATCGAAGGTCTAATACTGTTTGTTCCCTTTATTCATCTGACACCAGAATGTAAATTACTTCACATGCAATGCCAAGGAAACTAGTGAGCGCTGTGAAATAACAATAAGAATCTGCATGATGAAATTGTTAGGCTGGCCTAACAGTTAAATGGGGATTAGAGGATATATGAATACAGATGTGAACATATCATTAATCCATGCCAGATTTGAGAGTTTTGTGTGGTTTTGATACACTCAAGTTTGAAGTCCAGGAGGCTGATTTCTGTTATGGAGAACCCTGTAAGCTGCTAAATTGCAATGTACCTTGGTGGTGCTGTTCCTAATGAGATTACTTTACATGCTTAGGGAGATAGGAAGGAGGAACACTGGCATGATTTACATGCTTGCAGGATCAATTAGAGGAACCGCTTTAGCAGCCAATTACTCAGCAGAGACATAACCTCAACAGCAGAAGTTAAATTGAAGCACTGAATCACCAGCAAAGATAAGGAGGGACTTCAGAAATGGATTTGATGAACCACAGGGCAGCAGTGCTAAAGGAGGATGACCATGTGCAGTGACTGAAAATCTTTTTGTAAAAGTGGAGTTGTGCAATACTCATAATACTTTTCAATTCATTTGTTTAATATTTTAATGCAAAGCAAGCTAAGTGAGCCAGAATATAGTCAAAGCCTATTACGGTTAGAGATTTTTTTTTCCAAAGTTCCAACACTGGCAGCTGTAAGATTTGAATTTAAAGCCTTCCAGTCACCATTGCCTGAATACTCTCACCCACTGGAGAATAGTGAACACTAGGATTAGTTGGCTAATTACTAACAGTTTTACTTTATTGTATATTGGTACTTTGTTCATAGCAGCATAAAATGCATAGAACACAAATAGGCCAAGATGCTAGTGGTGAGAAATCGGATAGTCAGCAGTTGGATGTACTGCTAATAAACATATAATGAAACATTTTATCAACGTATGTGTAATCTACCGTAGATGATATTACACACATATTTTCTACACAAACACAATTTCCCAGTTTAATAGGCTTTTAAGATTTACATTCAAAACAAGCATTCAAAAAAGTAATAATAACAAGAAGAAAATATTTGTACTTTATTAATAATGCTTTACTCTTATTTGTTTATTTATTTATTGTTGGTTGGGGTTTTTTTTTGGTTGGGTGAGATAAAACCAGCAATCATGAGTCTTTCACAAAGCCCCTGTTCAATGAACAAAGTCCTGTATTTAATCTGCTCTTTAATTGCAAAACCATTCCTAATATTTCACTCAGTTCCACCTCGTTCCCCTTCACATTTCAGCTACTCTTACTAGATTCTTTTTCTAGTGAAAAACAGAGAGAAATGAAATAGTGCATGAAAGAGTTAAGTTTTGCTACCTTCAGCATTATTATGCATCTGTGAGGAGCAGAGAGAATATCAAATGTGGGGCATTTTAAGGTCTTTGTTTTTCATTTCATTTTCCTGCTGGCAGGGGACAGTGTAATAACATAAGACACGTGGAGGAATTCCTCCCACTTTAAGGCGGCGCTGCGCTATGGCCCAAAGCTACTCTATTATTGCTCTTTCCCTGTTGCTGTGGTAGCAATCCCCTCAATGCTTGGTCACTGTCTTATCAGGTGCTGCTACCTAACTGGGTCTTTAAAAAAAATGACCCAGGGAAAGAGAGAAACAAGAGAGGTGATGGTAATCCTCCCCCACCTAAGTTGTCAGCAGTGAAACAATCCGTTACCTTTGAGACATTTATACAACAATGCGGACCATAAAAAAGTCATGGATAAATCAACCCATTTTAGTACACTTTTTTTTAAATGCATCCATTTATAAAAGGGTTAGGGTTAGGGTTAGTTCATCCAGCCCAGCATCTGGCAGACTTCTATATCAGCTATTTGATGAAGATGAGAGATTTACTTGGCTTATTATCAGAATCAGAGTCATAAATACACTATACGCTGATCAGCCATAACATTAAAATCACTGACAGGTGACGTGAATAACACTGATTATCTCAATTCATTGGCACCTGTCAAGGGGTGGGATATATTAGGCAGGAAGTGAACAGTCAGTTCTCAAAGCAGGAAAAATGAGCAAGTGTAAGGATCTGAGCAACTTTGACAATGGCCAGATTGTGGAGGCAGTGTAATGCTCTGGCTTATGTTCTGCTGGGAAGCCTTGCACCCTGGGATTCATTTGGATGTTACTTTGACACATACCACCTACCTAAACATTGTTGCAGACCAATTACACCCCTTCACGGCATAAGTATTCCCTAATGGCAGTGGCATCTTTCAGCAAGATAACACGCCCTGCCACACTGCAGAAATTTCTTGGAATGGTTTGAGAAACATGACAAAGAGTTCAAGGTGTTGACTTGGCCTCCAAATTCCCCAGATCTCAATCTATTCGAGCATCTATGGGATCTGTTGGACAAACCACAGAGGCCCCACCTCGCAACTTACAGGACTTAAAGGATCTGCTGCTAACGTCTTGATACCAGATACCACAGTACACCTTCAGAGGTCTTGTGGAGTCCACGCCTCGATGGGTCAGAGCTGTTTTGGCGGCACACGGGGGACCTACATAATATTAGGCAGGTGGTTTTAATGTTATGACTGATCAGTGTATGTCCAAAAGTGTGTGGACACCTGACCATGACACCCATATACAGGTGTTCCCCAAACTGTTGCCACAAAGTTTGAAGCACACAATTGTCTAGAATATCTTTGTATGCCATAGCATTAAGATTTCCCTTCACTGGAATTAAAGGTAACGCCAACCATGTGCCAGGTCTCCTCACCCGACATCAGTGCCCAAGAGCTCTTGTGGCTCAATGAGCAGAAATCCCCACAGTCACATCCCAAAATCTAGTGGAAAGCCTTCCCAGAAGAGTGGAGGCTGTTATTGCAGCAAAGGGAGGACCAACTCCATATTAATGCCCATGGTTTTGGAATGGGATGTTCAACAAGCATAAATCGTTGCGATGGTCAGGTGTTTCACAGACCTTTGGCCATGTAGTGTATTTCTGATGCAAATGTCTTCATAAATTCTGAATACGTAATTGATAAACATATACTAAATAAACATAAAGTAAGAAATATTTGGAAAGCCTGATATGTACAGTAGGTTACATTACAAATTCCAGTGTTATGCACAGATAGTCATGCAGTTATATTATTTGGTCTGTGTCGAAATATGGCAAGAAAACCGAGGTTAACACACTCTATGATCAGTGTTGTGAGATTTTTTGGTATGATTAGACACAGTGCTTGAGGCTCCTATCATTGCAGTAGGACTTTGGGAGCCATACTGATCACACATTGATTAAACAAGGGAGTTTGAAATGCCTCAACTGCCTCAATTTCATACTGTGCATGCTGTTTGGATTGTAAAAATTTTATTTTGATGCACAATCTCTCTCTATCTCTATCTCTGTCTCTGTCAAAGACAGATCAAAGACATTTACTTAAATAAGCTTTACTATGTAAGGCAGTACTTTATAATTCAGCTATATATTTTTAAATTGACAAAAAAGGTTAGGAACCAGTGAGAAATGCTAGAGTATTAGCTGAGGGTAAACCCCAAGCCGATAAATGTTAAACCACATGAAGTCACATTCAACAAAGACTTAAGGAATTGCAATATTTCAGCTAAGGAAATAACAGCATAAACATAAAAAATGAGATAACCTTTCACTTTGGAGCCATTTGCATCCTGCTGCAATCTACAGCCTCATATAAAAACCTTCCAGCTTCACGGCGATGCTCCAGAAACTTTAATAAATATTCTACTATACGTTTCTTATGAACACTTGATCAAGATCATAAACAGTCTCATGACTAGATGGAAACATTGCAAAACATTGACACATTTTTAACACTGACAGCTGGCTTATTTCACACATATCTTTATCTCCTTACAATTTCAGCGTTTAGCTGAGCAGTTGCATTGCTCAAGGGTGAAACAGTGGTTCATTGTGATTTCCTTCCACCTCCCAAAAACATGCCAGTAGGTGGATTGGCTATGCAAAATTGCCCCTAGGTGTGAATGAGTGTGTGCATGCTGCCCTGCGGTGAACTGGTGTCCCAATAAGGGTGTATTCCCGTGCTCTTGGGATACTGATGCTCTGATGTGCTCTGACGTTTCAGTTATTTTATTTATGGAATAGATGAAGGCTGATTAAATCTCCCTCCCACAATCATTAGAATGGAAAATACAGCAGTGATGATATTGCCTTGGTTGAACTTTAAAGTCTGTGAGAAACACCTGAAATGACACCTCACTGTACCTTCTTCCTCTAGTGTCATTTGTGGTCTGTCTTTATCCAGATCTGTTATCTAATAATTAATATGAATCCAAAATGAGGTGAGGTTTGTACATATATTGCAATAATTGCAAGAAAATTTCATGCTGCTGATAATACTGACGCCACCATAAGCAGTGCACCACTGAGAAGTCATGATGACTAATAGATAAGAGACATATGACAGAGTAGGAAATATTACAGAAAAAAGTACAGTCAGCTTCATTAAGACTTCACTACGACTATGGTGAAATATTAAAATGATAATGAAAAGTGAAATGTCCCAGAACAGTCAAGGCAGCGACATTAGAGCTACTTCCTGAGCTTTTATGCATTATTAAAGAAGGAAAAGCCTTTCTGATGATCCAGTGATCCAGCTGGAATGACAGTCTGATCTAAGTAGGGGCTTCTACTAGGCTTCTAAAGGCTACAGAACGCAACAGGAGCTTATACATACATATAAATATACCTCGTCTTAAATTGAATGGTGGACTGTTCTCAGCACAGCAGTGACACAGATATGATGGTGCTGTGGTAGTGTGTGTGTTGTGGCAGTATGAGTGTTTTATATATATCAGTATCCAGCTAACATCAGGTCTGTGGTTAGAGAATGACACTGTTGGAGTGGCAAGATGATTCTAAGTGGACATAGCGTTTAAGAACACTGCAGCACCTCATCCACTCATATCAGCAATACACACACTACCATATCAGTGTCACTGCAGTGCTAAGAATCATTCACCACCCAAATACTATCATATTATTTGGTGATCATTTCCATTTTTCCATGAATGGATGGGGTAGGTATAGACATGTACACACACACACACACACACACACACACACACACACATCCTTAGGGCCATGCTGTTATAGGAAAATAATCAGTGAATGGGTGGTGTGTTACCAAACTGAAATATAAGTGTTGTATTCCTCTTATACCACAGCAATTTGCCAGCACTAACAATGTTTTAGTTATTAAAGAATAACAAATTGTATATTTGATCCATTTATTGGTATATGTAATGTTGTTAAACATGCAGAAAACAAGTTCCTGTTATCACCAAGATTACAGAAGCAATAGTAGTTCCCTCACCAGCTTCTCTGCTTTTTCTTTCTTGACCATAAAAAGACAAAAAAAAATTGCATCTAGTCATGTTATCGTGAAACCACGAAGCCTTCTGTCTTAGAGACTTTCCCGTGTTGAAAAACATAAGTTCAAACTTTTCCTCCATTACAAAGTGCTGACACTGGAGACTCCTTCCAAAATCGCTAAATAAAAGTCTCCACACAGAAAACTTCACCATATCAGCAACTGCATGTTTATGTGGAGCAACCGCCATGCTACTGAGAGGATAATAATGAGATTAGAATGAGCGCATTCATATAAACCCCTGATTTGAATTAAAGCCAGCACTACTTTCAGAGCCGTGGTGTTACGGAAATTAATCAACACCTTCTGAGGAACCAGAATCAAAGAATTCAAGAGCACTGTGTTATAAATACATATTCATCACACAATAAAGGAAGGATGTGACGTCCATAAATTGTTTTTTATTCTTGTGTTTGTACAACACCGTTTTGTCCCACTCACTGGACGTCTACGTGATTTTTTTTTTTCTCACTATAATAAGCAAATTCTTTAAATATGATAAAATAATTTCAAGACACTCTGAAATGTCTGTATATTTCTTACCTTGGAAATGTCCTTTATAGACTTGGTTTCTTTCATATCTTCTTAATTTGTTGTATTGCAGTTCCAATAACTGTGATACAACTGTGGTATATTCTGCAAGTGGTTATGGCAGTAAGTTGATGAATAGTGCCCTCAGGTGGTATTGCTTATGTATTACAATACTACACTACATGCAGCTGGTCAACATCTGGGTATATCAAACAGACTAGTCATATAAGGATATACAGGGTGTCCTAAAAGTCTCCATACATAGGGCAAATTAACACTTTTAGCAAAATGTCTTCCACAATTTTTCATACATAGTTTATATTATATATATATTTTTCAGATAGGGCTTAAGAATGCCTTTGACAAAAGAAAAACGTATTGAAATCATTCTCATGGCTGGATCGAGAAGCTGTCGCAAGGTCGTTATAGACATGCAATTACATGCATAACACCGGTGTGTTAACTCGAGTTCATCATGAGTGGGAGACGACTCTGTGTGTGCTTACAAAGAAATGGCAATCATGTAGAGGATGTTATTTTACTTTGTTTATTTTGTAAATAAAGTTACATTTTGCTAAAAGGTGTTAATTTCCCCTATGTATGCAGACTTTGGGACACCCTGTATAATGATCTATGCTTATATTTATTAAGCAAAAGAATGTCAATAAAACAAAATATCAGAAAAATAAAGTCTAATATCAGCAAAATAACACACTTCAAATACTTGGATTATGGATTTGTTCTCCTGGAGAGTGGCCATAAAACAAAACGAGTACATACCCAGGGTATTTAAAGTAATTTTTTTATTTTTATGCATGTGTGGAAGAAATGGAAGGAAAGACAGTGGGGCATTTACAAATTTACAAATGACTTCCAAAGCCACATTAAAACGAAGTTCAACATCAGAGTCTTTTGAAGACCAAAGCTGTGACGCTGTTCCCGGTCACACCTCCAAACTGGAAACGTGGGGTAGGCAGCTCTTGTAGCAACTCGAAACCTGCAAGATACACACTTACAGCTGAATATGATATAACACTGATAATAAATGTGAAGTGATATTACATCCAAACACTTTATGAGGTTTTTGCAACCAAAAAACTAAAGCATTCAAGTCTTTTAATTAACACTGGAGCAGTTTTTACATAGGTACAGTGGGGTGCTCGATTTTTATTTACATAAATCAGCCTCTAATATTAAAAAATGCCTTATAACAGTTCCTAGGGAGCAAGAACATTTGGTTCCTTAACGCCACAATATGGCATGTGTGAGGTGTGACATTATACTGGGTCTAAAATAGCTATGTCTATAATGTTATGTTATACCATTATATATAATAATATCACAGAAAACAATACAGGATATAAACAAATGACATTCTATTTTTGCCACGTAAAAAAGGGGAAATCTGTAGCTTTGTAGTGTTTTGAATCCAATGACAGATTCTAGTGATCAGTTTAAAATAAATTCTAGCAATTTGGCCAAATAATTTAATATCTATACTCCCACTGCAGTGTTGCATTACATATCATCCCCTTAGTAAACGTTACGTTGCAAGCAGACACCCCAATAAACTGAAATTAATTTTTAGACTTTTCAAGTCCTACTTCTAAGTTTTTACTCTTTATCAAATGAGAGTCGTTAATGGCTTTCTCAAGTTGCTCTACTTTTAAGTTCACTTTAGTACCTGGGCTGAAGATCTGCAGCAGCTGCTCTTTGGTCCAGTTACAGGAGGTGATGAAGAAATGTCCCTGTGGCTTTAGAGCTGCTCTCAGTGAGGACATGTACTGGAGTTTTGCCATTTCTCGGCCTTCAGGGTTCAAGCTAATGGCATCAAAAGTGCCCTTGTCTATACACAAGTCAAACCCTTTCAGATCTGGGCTGGGGTTCAGAAAATCCTGCTCCTGTAATTATATAAAGTGCATATACTTAGCACATGAATATGTAATAATATATGTAATAAATAACATATTAAAATAAAAGTTACAATGAAAAGTATTTTTGCAGTCATGTTTGTTAAACTGGCTCCTTATCTACTTTATGTGACCTTTCCCAAAAGCCCAGACACATTTAGAATGTAAATAAAAATTAAAAAGTAAAAAATAAAAAAGCCTGCAAGATACACACTTACAGCTGAATATGAATTATGAATGATATAACACTGATAATAAATGTGAAGTGATATTACATCCAAACACTTTTGCAACCAAAAAACTAAAGCATTCAGGTCTTTTAATTAACACTGGAGCAGTTTTTAAATGGGTACAATGGGGTGCTTGATTTTTATTTACCTATCTCATATATCATAAAAAAAGGCCTTACAACAGTTCCTAGGGAGCAAGAATATTTGGTTCCTTAATGCCACAATGATGGCATGTGTGAGGTGTGACATTATACTGAGTCTGAAATAGCTATGTCTATAATGTTAGGTTATACCATTATATATAATATCACAGAAAACTGCTCTCAGTGAGGACATGTACTGGAGTTTTGCCATTTGCCAGACAAGTTTAGAATGTAAAGAAGGGAGTTCCACAGTTTTGGAGTGTAAGAAGAGAAGGCCCTATCACCCATAGTATGCAAACGAGTCTGAGGGACAGTTAAAAGACCAGAGTTGGAAGAGCGGAGATCACGTTTTGGGGTGTAATGGGTTAAAAGCTTGGTCAAATACTGGGAATAAGATTTGAAAGACCGATTCACTTAAATGTGTAGGTCAGAATCAGTAAAATGAGTTTTCGATATATTTAATTCTATTACATTTATAATGTATTTCTACATTTTGGTGAAATATATTTATGTTTTCTTAAAGCAGATATATCAAAGTATTTTATAGACATAAAACAATTTTGGCCAGAAGTCAACTTTTCACGAGTTTTGTGCACAGGGGCATTGTCATGCTGGAACATGTTGGGCGTCTTAGTTCCAGCGAAGGGGAGTTGTAACAATACATCGTATATAATTGTGTGCTTCCTACATTGTGGCAACAGTTTGGGGAAGAACCATATAGGGGTGTGATAGTCAGGTGTCCACAGACTTTTGGCCATATAATGTATAAGACTTTTATGAACCCCAAGACAGAACAGAACAGAATGTGGAACAATTTTTCTCTAAATATATTATTGAGTCATGTTCAATTCCTGTTGGTTCATTTTTTAAATACCCGCTTACTGAGGCCAGATTTCATGTCAAACCACTAAAAGAGAATACTGAAACTGTTGCAGCATGATTTTTAGAAAAATGTCAAACAATGAAGACCTCTTACCTGAACTTTAATGTTTGTTAAGCCCTCTTCTGCCAGGACATTTGTTGCGAGTTCTACTGAGGCACTGGAATAATCTATTCCAGTAAGATTCTTAAAACCATGCTTGGCCTTAAGAGAAAACATTAAAAATACTTTATAATAAAAAAGTTGATATTTTGGGCAATTCACTGCATTGGTATATTGCGACATACCAGTTCTACAAGGAATACACCGTTTCCTGTGCCGATGTCCAGTATGGCAGCATTTTCAGCTGTATTCTGTTTCTCCATCCACCGGATGACACGGTTCATACTCTCCTCCCCAAACCTGAGGGCAGAGAAAAAGAAAAGCATTAGACTATTGTATTGGACTATTGACAGAGTGTGATCATTTGTAATAAATCCAATTTCAGTCTATTCTGAGCACAAAATGGACTCTTCTAGCACAGAAAGGTCTACCACGCTGACCAGCTGGTACCTGGCCACAGCACGATGGAGTTTTCAGCAGTTTTATCTGTAACATTTGGAAATTCAACCCAAGTCTAATCCATGAAGGTGGAAAAAGGAATATCACATATCATTAGGGAAGACATTACCATATTTCTCCAACATCTCCAATGTCTCTGTAAGTCTGGAGCTCCC
This sequence comes from Pangasianodon hypophthalmus, assembly GCF_027358585.1. NCBI lineage: Eukaryota > Metazoa > Chordata > Actinopteri > Siluriformes > Pangasiidae > Pangasianodon > Pangasianodon hypophthalmus. The sequence goes on along the minus strand of NC_069719.1, from coordinate 19,251,237 downwards.
GGCTGTAAGCATTATCCCAGCTAGGAGGAGGAAAACAATGGTCAGCTCTTCATAGTTATACACTGTAGTATTATAAATAATAATAATAATAATAATAATAATAATAATAATAATGATAATAAATGTAATAGAATTAAATATAGAAAACTCATTTTACTGATTCTGACCTACACATTTAAGTGAATCGGTCTTTTCAAATTTTATTCCCAGTATTTGACCAAGCTTTTAACCCATTACACCCCAACTCTGGTCTTTTAACTGTCCCTCAGACTCGTTTGCGTACTATGGGTGATAGGGCCTTCTCTTCTTACACTTCAAAACTGTGGATCTCCCTTCCATCTGATCTTAGAGAAGCCCAGTCTCTTACTATATTTAAATCTTCTCTTACAACTTATTTTTTAGGATTGCTTTTATTTGATTACTTTGTTTTGTTATTAAATTATTGTTATTACTATTATTGTTCTCGTTATATATGTTTATATACTCTTATGTAAAGTGCCTTGAGAGGACTTTTTTAAGGAGCTATATAAAATAAAGTTTATTATTATTATTATTATTATTATTATTATTATTATTATTATTTACTTCACCACACAGATTGACACTCAGAAATATTGTGTAGGTTAAAATCTTTTTTTATTATTTAAAAAAATGTAGGAAATAATAATAATAATAATAATAATAATAATAATAACAATTATTATTATTATTATTATTATTATTATTATAAAAAAAAAAAAAAAACACTTCACCTAGATTTTTGCGAACCGACTCATTTGATTCACTTGACTCGTTCTCAAAGAACCGATTCAATTAAAACCGTTTTCGTTCATATTTGGGTATGTTTTCTTCACAACAGCTACATTACACTTTTTTTACACTTAGGAGGTGTAAAAATTAATCAGTAATCAAGTTACACTAGTTAATATCATAGAGGGTTCTGCTAAAACCTGCTACATCCCGAAGACTTCACTGACTAGCAAATTACAGCAGCACCAAAGCTAATGCATCGTTAGATTTCCACAGATGAGATCACGTGACAACTGACAGTAACTATTTACTATTTACTTAGTATTTAAGAGCTGCACAGGGTCACATGCCAGAGCTGTGGGATTTTATATTTCAGAGCAATCAGATAAGACAGGGATGTGTTTCTGACATGCATAACATTAAGTTAATGTGTAAACCTGAAAAATGGGAAACTAAGATAAAAATGGTATTTTCATATAAAATGCTCACTATTCTTTTGTTCCGAGTTTTGATGGAGCAAAATCCTCTCCTGACTCGGTGCATGATCCTGAAGAGCTCTCCTGCACATGGGAGCTCTCTGAAGCCATTGCTGAAGCTTCAAACATGGCACGTTGAACGAAGCTTTTTCATAATAAAAGTAGCGCATATGTACATCAGATACTGTCCAAGTCCTTCTCGTATGCACACACTGATCTTCATCAGATATTCAACAGTAAACATCAGCAAGAGAAGTTATCTTCATGAACACAGCCTTCAGTATTACGCTTTTTTTTTTTTTTTTTGCATGTATGAACAATCCCATTTTAAACTGAATAGTCCAAAACATTTGTAGCAAGCATCACTGACAAATGAGTGCTAATCAGCTTTCTGTCATTTAAATTGATTATAAATTCAATTAATAATCAAATAGTTGAAGGATCAAAATAAAATAATAAAAATAATAAAGTAAGCTTATAAACTGTGCATTCACTTTAACTAACTGCATCATTCAGGTCAGGGTCTCTGTGGATCCGGAGGTTATCCCAGGTGGGAATACACCCTGGATGGGACACCAGGTCATTGCAGAGCACACACACACACACACACTGACTAAATTGCCCTTGGTGAATATGTGTGTATGTGTGCCCTGCAATGAACTGATGGGAATACACCCTGAATGGGACACCAGTTCATTGCACACACACACACATTCACTAAGGGCAATTTACCATAGCCAGTCCACCTACCACCATGTTTTTGGGAGCTGCAAGGCAGCAATGACGTTACCCGCTCTCCACCGCTCTGCCCAAATATTAGTTATAAATTAAATGTAAATAAATCAGTGCTATCATATGGAAAGAAAGAGAGTGTTAATTATTTAGGCCTTCTGTCTTCTATATGAATTATTCTAAATGCATAGACTGATGCTCAGAAAAAAAAAATAATAAGATACCTGAGACTTAAATGTACTCAAGCTGTAATAGAGCTCAATTTAAATATGTCTGTGGTTTAACTTGATATCTTGCACACCAAGATAGAACAGTCCAAAAGTTTCATTGTGTATAAAAGTACCGGTACACATTCAATATCACTTAACTCACCAATTTTTTTTTTTTTAAATGATCACATCATTGAAAACAGCAATTAGAGGTGACACAAAGATGACCCAGTCCCTGGCTTATTTTGGTGGTTGTGGTTTACGATGAGATAAAGTAATAATCTTTTTTTACCACCAGCAAGAGGACACTGACGATATACACTGTATGACCAATGGTTTGTGGACACCTGACCATCACACCCATATGTGCTTTTTGAACATCCCATTGTAGATTTAGTCCCCCTTTGCTGTTATATTAACCTCCACTCTTCTGGGAAGGTTTTCCACTAGAGTTTGGAGCCTGGATGTGGCATTTTGCATCCATTCAGTCACAAGAGCATTAGTGAGGTTAGGCACTAATGTCTGATGTCGGGTGAGGAGGCCTGGTGTGCACTTGCCATTCCAAATCATCCCACAGGTGTTCAGTGGGGTTGAGTTCAGGGCTTGAGATCTTCCACCCCAACCTTGGCAAACCATATCTTCATCGACCTCACTTGCATAGGGTCATTGTCATGCTGGAACCGGTTTAGGACCTTAGTTTCAATGAAGGGAAATTGTAACGCTACAGCATACAAAGACATTCTATACAGTTGTTTGCTTCCAACATTGTGGCAACAGTTTGGGGAAGAACCACATATGGGTGTGATGGTCAGGTGTCCACAAACTTTTGGCCATATAATGTACATTACTTTTTTGTCCAAAAACCCTCCAGGAATTACCCCTAATGTGGGTTCAGTGCTAAACCAATATTTATAATGACATTTAATTCTATATATCTATATATTTTCTAATATAGCTTCCATTTAGGATCATCCCAAAACAAAATCTACAATCCTTCCAACACAACTCTAAAATTTTCCATCCATAATTAGGTTCTGACTAACGGTGAAGGTTTCCAATGTGAAACTATGAGAAATCTCTTTCCCATTGTATCTATGACTATTCTACCATATTTGTGCTTACTTTCAAGAAGTAACTGTAATGATTTCTCTATATATATTGGGAGAAATGACACATTTTAATAATATCTTTAACAGAATGTGGCGATCATGTCTCAGCAAACACAAATTCCCTAGGGTTAGCATCTGGTTCCCCTTTGGTTATTTTTGGGAACCATTTCATAACATTCTTGGATTGTTTTGTTTTGGTTAACAAATTCAGTGCTGCTCCTGAAACATTCAGATAACTTTCAGTCACAGTGTTCTTTTATGGTGATATGACAATTGAATTTGTCAGAGAAGTTGTTTTTAAATGTAGGTTTTTTTTTTTTTTAACTGCACAGTAACATTCCCCTATCATTCCTCATGATCTTATAACAGGAACTTTGCCCAATGTTATCCTTTTTTTTTTTTATTAATTCCATATACAATAACATCCATCCATTCTCTGTACCGATTATCCTACAGAGGGTCGCAACGAGCCTGGAGCCTATCCCAGGGGACTCGGGGCACAAGGCAGGGGACTTTCTGGACACAAATTCACTATGGACAATTTGGAAATACCAGTCAGCCTACAACACATCTTTGGACTGGGGGAGGAAACCAGAGTACCTGGAGGAAACCCCTGAAGCACGAGGAGATCATGCGAGCTCCGTTCACACAGGGTGGAGCCGGGAATCGAATCCCCAACCCTGGAGGTGCAAGGCAAATGTGCTAACCACTAAGCCACCGTGCCCCCTAGACAAGAACACTATAATGAAAAATATCCATTCAAATGTAAGAAAAAGCAAATCAAGAGATAGTAACAGGTGCCTGAGTACAATACAATAAAATAAAACAAAGAGGAAAGGGGTGCCACTTATGTAACAATATCAAACTTGCTTACAATGTTACAAGCTCTAATCTCCTTTTTTACCTTTACATTTGTGTAAAGCATTACAATAATGCTTGAAATCATTTTTAAAGTGAAAGACCATTTCATTCTATGAATGTGAAACTTTCCCAATACAATGAACAGTTGTGTAAGATATGCTTTATCTTTATCAATTCCATGGTCATTGAAGTGTATCAATATGTCAAATCCACTAAACTGTAAAGTATTGTTTAATTTCTTAATTTCATTAAAGGTTGAATGTTTTTGTATGTATGCAATGGAAAAATAAGTGCAAAATGGTTTCCTGGTCACCTTTACAGAAGTTAAAAGTAATCAAAAGTAATCCATATTCAGTTTAAAACGCTCCAGCACGTGTTTTACAGGATATCTGGATATCTTCTTTGCATTATTTTTTAAAAGAAACTTCTTTTATTTAGATACTGATGCCAAATGTCTCCACTGGCCAGCCTTTCTCTTATTAACCGACTGACGTCATTCCAAAACATCTGTGAGGAAGGCGTGCGCAAGGGATTGTGGGAGAGGCGGGTATGTTTCCATCATGGCGGCGTCGATTTCGGGTTATACTTTTAGTTCTGTGTGTTATCACAGCGCTAACAGCAACTCCGACCATGTAAGTACGCAGCGCATTTAGCGCAAAACCCTGGACGCATGACGCTGTTATGAACAGCAGGAGCTTTAGTGGGATGTTATTAGCTGGAGTGCGGTCTTCCTGGTGTAGCAGCTAACGCTAGCTAGCTAGCGAGCTAACTCTCCGCTGTTGGTTATGATAGGCGATGACAGCAGGCTAGCGGCTAGTAGCTAGCATTCCTGTCCTGCCTATTGGTTTTAGTATAACCTTTCCTATTCTTAAGTCATATGTAATATTTCAATATTTATAGAAGATACCTAATATCTGGCTTGTAAAACGGTAACAAGTGCAGCTATGTGTATTGATATGTGTGCTTGACTAGCCAGCTGACTTTCAAATATAATATCATAATGGATAAATTTAATAAGACTTGCTTTCCTCTTGCTAAAGTATATCTGCTTAGTATGTTCTCATATCAATGCGTGGTTATTGTTTCATGACATGTCATAAACAATTCACAAACACACAGTTAGAGAAGTTGTGTAACTAAATAACACAAGGAAGTAAACTCCTTGGCTTACTTAAATTGCGTAATATACTGTCACCTTTACATATTCTGTACATCCAGTGTTGCACATTCCTGTACATATATTTCTTATTTGTTTCTTATTCTTTCTTATTTTCATTTCTGGTTAGTTATTTAAATGCACAGCTGAAAGAGGAGTAGGCCAGGTTTTCATTTCACTGCAAGTTATATACTGTCTATAACTGTGTATGTGACAAATAAAACAGAATCTTGTGTCTTGAATCTTTAAAACATGACTAATGTGTGGATCATGTGCTTTCCTGATGCCATCCCCTTCATACTAATAGCTGATTTTAAAAACAAGGATTTAATTTTCACTCTCTTTATCGGGAGGGCACCACCCGGGAATGCAAGTGTCTGAATTTCCACCTATTTGGGGACTGAATTCCCGGGTGGTAAATTATATCCCCTGGATAGTGCTGTAGAAATCCAGAAAACAACCAAAGCCTGCTACTTCTCTACTAATTAACATGATGCATAGTGATTTCTTTTAGCTTGAAAGGATGTGAAACAGTCACTAAAACCAGCAGGAGCTTGTCAGTGGTGTATATAATACACAAAATTGCTTTTAATGCTATGTTTTTTTTGTGGTTTCAGGTTGCTGATGTAATGCTGGGTCATGATAATGTTTCAGAAGCTAGAAGTCAGTGTTGTGTGAAGTCTCCCTCACTGCTGCAGTGTGTAGTGGTCTTTATAAAACACTACATAGTGAAAATCATGGTGTGGCAGGAAGTGTAACAGGCATACTTGTCAGAAAAAATGCAGCAGAGCAAGATTTGATTTGGTGAAGTCAGCCATGTTTGCAGTTGTCTCTAGTCCTGAAGAGCCAGAGTGACAATATACTGTAGCTGTGATCTCGAATCCTTTATCGTGGTTGACCTTTATTTCAGCACCATGCAATATGAAGGATTATTTTTCTGCTTATAAATCATGCCTTACCAGGTCATCTGTTTGTAACTGCAATCTGTTGTTGTCATTGTTTTTTTATTTTTTATTTTTTTTTAATGGGGACATTCAGAACAATGGCTTCTGTCATAGCCTGGACAACTAGGGAGGAAATTAGCATGGTGTACTATGATGTACCCAAAATGTTTTGTAATAATTAAACCTGCAGTGTGTAGCTACAGAGTTACAGTCATGTTGTTGGAAATATGAATTTAAATGCAGTAATCTTAACTTTTTTATCATATAAATTTTTTATCAGACCATCTGAAATAGAATTTGAACTGAAATGGACTTTTATGGTTTGCAAAAGAGTAATCTACAGGGTGTCTGAAAAGTCAGGAAGCAATGGGAGTTAAACTACATGTACACGATTGAAAAATGGCATTAACATTGGATGACAGGGTAAAGATAGTGCTTCTTGGTACTCTCATTGGTTCCTGACCTTTCAGACATCCTGTATAATTGGAAAGTGAATTTCATGCTTAAGGGTGTCGGACTGAACGTTTGAAATTCAAAATGAAGCATGCGTGTAATCAATTAGAAATTGAATAGAAAAGCATTCAATCACTCTAAGTCACATTTTTCACATTTGCTTTCCAAATAACCTCCATATAACCTCCAAGGAAAAGCAGTCAAACCACAGATGTCCTCTCCCCTCCGCTTTATTCAGTCTTATTTAAAACATTAAAACATTCAAATTCATAATGGCATTATTTTAGCTCTGTACGTAGGATTTTTAAGTTAATAAGAAAAACACTCCAAGCTGATGGCCCTGCACTGCTGCAAGTTGTTCAGGAAAGCCTAAAATAGTAAGTTAACGTCAGAGCTGTCACAAGGGATTTGACACAAGTATTCTGGACTCATAAATCATTTTTCGGCACAGATTGACACAACACAACCTTAGGCGTGAGCTAATTTGTCCTAGCAATCTAGGGTTCCTGACAGGCAGGCATTTAGCTGCCTTTCTTCCTTTAAGTGATGCTTAAACACAGACCTGTGTTAATGGCTCCCTGTGGTGGAAAAAGAAACAAATAGTTTTCAACATTTCAAGGTGGTCAGTGCAGTTAATAGCATGAAAATTATCCTAGAGGTTCCAATTTTCCTGCTAGGTTGGATTGCAAAGGTTGCGATTCTTTGCTGTGAATTTTTTTTGTTTGCTTTTGTTTTGTTTTTGTTTTTTTTTCTTTAAATTTCAGGCTGCCTGTCTGACTGTAACCAACTGAACACCCCACACTCCATGTCAGATGATGTTTATTGCTCTGTTTACAATGGCAAAATATAATTTCATATTCCTTCACATTTGTTTTTTGCAGGAGGGATTCCTGTTGGGAGAAGTGAGGCAAGAGGAGACTTTAAGTATAAGTGACTCTCAGATTAGTACTTCAGAATTCCTGCACATAGTAGGTAAATCAGTGCCCTCTTTTTACTAACTGCAGTAAATATCACTGCATCCAGATATCCATCTGTTATTATTATTATTATTGTTATTCTTCTTATTATTATTATTATTATTATTATCCTTCTAAAATTCACTTATTAATGCAAAAACCAATGAACATAAAGAACTCTGTTCTTATTTCAAGGGCTACATTCTCATTACATCCTTTTTGCTTGATTCTGATTGGTTTTTGCTCAGATGTGATTTTCACATTTGCGTTAGTGACCCATCACTAGCATGGCCTTGGCCCATACATTTTAAAAATCAGTAATGTGCATTATCAGCTTACAACAAATAGTCATAGTTACAAGTCCATCTTCACAGTAACAGTAAAATAAAAAAAAATAAAAAAACCTTCCCACACAAGCTTTTGTCGAGAGATAGTTTCCTCTGATGGTTGCTCATGATGAGGTTATGAAGGTGAAAATTGCTGGAGTAGAGCTTTTACTGTTGTGCAGCCATTACTGAGAGAAGGTGTGGAGAAGAGCCAGCAGTGATACAGAGATATGCGCATACGCAATAAGCGCAATGTTTTAAAAAAAAACAAAAACAAAAAAACGCTTGAATTCCAGTCAATACCGTCGCATGGCCATGTATCTGCTCAGCAGATCACAAAAGTGGGTCATGAGCAGGCACGGAGTGGGTCATGGGTGTGTTCCTGTTCTCCATTAAACTATCAAACATTTATTTTTGCAACTTTACAGAACTGGGTGTGTATATTTGTAGAGACGCCAACTGTTCAGTGACTTACAGTCAAGTTTAAATCAGTCTGATTAAAAACTCGCTCTCTCACACACATACACACACACACAGCAGTTTGTTGCACTGTTGTCTCTCAGCATGGCCTTTGAACTGAAATATAACACTAACTACATTTAAACATTTTTTCTTACAATAAAGACACAACAAAAGAAACCACAGTGTCCTCTGTTTGAGATATTAAAGAACAAATGTATGAAGTCTTTTAAGCTTAAGCATAAAAACAGAGATGCCAAAATATCCCATTATTTTAAAGCTAGAAGATCAAGAAGATCAACTTCTTAAGCACATAAACTGCAGCTTAATTAGGCAAGTCCTTATATGTGCTATTATTACAATAATTTATCATTTAAATTTGTACATGGCCTTTTAATCCATATAGGGCTACCACATCATCAGTTTCACTAGACAATATATGGAATGCAGTACTTTCATTTTGGAGGCTGTAGATGTAATCTGACACGTTTGTATGGATTTTTAGACTTTTCATTTGTTTCGTCTTTATATTCTGTCACTGCATTATTCATTTTATGTAATAAACTAGGAAAAGGAAAAGCTCATGGTAAGGAAAAGCTCCTAAGCTCTTGATAAAAGAAAAATATGTCCTGAGGCTGGGCCAGTAGAGAACCAGTGCAGGGCTAATTGGGAAATAGGCTAGATTTTTTGTTTTTCAGATATCTCTGACAAAGTTATATCTGAGTCACATTTAGGAAAACAACATACATTATATGGCCAAAAGTGTGTGGACACCTGACCATCACACCCATATGTTTCTTCCCAAAACTGCTACCACAAAGTTGGAAGCACACAACTGTGTAGGATGTCTTTGTATGCTGTAGCATTACAATTTCCCTTCACTGGCACTAAGGAGCCTGAACATGTTCCAGCATGAAAATGCCCCTGCACACAAAGCAAGCTCCATGAACACATGGTTTGCCAAGGTTGGAGTAGAAGAACTCAACTTGCCTGCACCTAGCCCTGACCTCAGCCCCACTGAACACCTCTGGGATGAATTGGAGCGTCCCAGGCCTCCTCACCCGACATCGGCGCCTGACCTCACTATTGCTCTTGTGGGTGAATGAGCACAAATCCCCACAGCCTCGTTCCAAAATCTATTGGAATGCCTTCCTAGGAGCTTAATATAAGAGCAAAAGGGGACTAAATCTGGAGTGGGATGTTCAGCAAACACATATAGTGTCCACATACTTTTGCCAATATAGTGTATTTAGTCTAAAACCTTTAGGCTGAATGTCGCCTAAAGAGGTTGTATGCATTTGTGCTGGTTTATAAGCATTGGGGTTAATGTATTTGGGGGCAGATGTATAAAATTGATTTTATATGATTATATAAAATTGTACAGAATTGAACCTAGTTTTATGTTTTGCTTGCTTTTCAGAGGTCCATAATCATGAACCATGTGCACAGCTCTTTAGGTAAGGTTTAAGTCAGTGATATTTAGTTAATATTCAGTTTTAGTCAGTGTATATACATACAGATGACAAATTAAAGGAAAAATCTGATATAATGAGTGGAGAAACATAAGACAGTTAATGCAAGATACAATTAAGCAACTAACATCCTACCGTGCTCGGAGATGTATAAATATGCCGAGCAGACCCGGATTTCGGGTCAAGATGGCAAGAGGAAAAGGTCTAAGTGACTTTGAATGAATATTAGAGTTACAAAGACTGCTTAACTGGTGCTTTCAGTAGCAACAGTGACTAAAGTCACATTGGTTTCTCCATTCATTTATTCAGTTTTGGCCTTTAATTTTTTATTTCTTTATTTAAAAAAAAAAAAGAAGAATTTATTTCTTTAATAAATTAAAGGAAAACCCAACATAAAGTGTCTTAGTATAGTGTTGGGCTAAAACAGTCCCTGTACTGGAGAGATGAATATCATTCTTCCAAAAGATATTCCATCAGTTGGTGTTTTTGTGGTGATGGTGGTGGTGGAGAGTACTAACACATCGGTCCAAAATCCGTAAAAGTCATAATGTGTAATAATGTAATAATGTAACCTCAGGCTAATATAGACTGTGATACTATTTTAAGCTGAAATTCAAATGTCCTTGTACTACCTGTGTAAGTTCACTGTATAGGGTATCAAATAATGCTTTAGTGGAGTCAGATAATGGTTTAGAGTTTAGAAGTCTAGAGCACATTGTATGTTCTCTGTCGTTGGAGTTTGGTGCAAACAGATACCCTTCTGTATGTTTCAGCTTTTATGACTACGCAGGTAAAGTCAATGAAGAAAATCTCAACCGAATCCTCAAAGACAGAAGAAAAGTAAGCTGTGCTGCTGAATGAATGGATGTTTTATCAGTTCTGTTTTTGACTCAGTGTATTGAGGTTAATAATTGATTAACTTTTTACTGTGTCTAGATAATTGGCTCTCTCACTAATGTGTAACAGGCTTTTATTTTTGCTGCATAGGAGTTAGTAAAACTCTCAGATGTTATAGCAGATGTATCTTTTCCCCTTTCTGAATTACTCTGTCGTATAAGTGACCTTTCATATTTGCCTTACAGAATGTTATTGGCTGGTACCGGTTCCGCAGGAACACACAGCAGCAGATGTCGTTCAGGGAACAGGTGATCCATAAGCAGCTCACGCACATACTGGGCATCCCAGATCTCGTCTTCCTTCTCTTCAGCTTCATCTCAACAGCCAACAGTTCAACACACGCACTAGAGTACGTTCTCTTCAGGCCCAACAGAAGGTAAGGCCACACTCCACACTTCAGTCTTCATCTACTACAATGGCTACACACCTACGCAAGGATTTTTGATTTCTGATAGTGTCTGATGATTTATTTATTTATTTTTTTTATTTTTTTGTGACTTTCTGACTTTCAGCAGATATAACCAGAGGATATCTTTGAGTATCCCAAACCTGGGCAACACCAGTCAGCAGGAGTATAAAGTGTCTTCTGTCCCCAACACCTCCAAGAACTACGCCAGTGTTATTAAAGAACATGGGTGAGAGTATCTGCTGCTTGTATTCAGAATTCAGTGCATGGATTGTACTATGTATGCTAAAACATAAAAAAAAATAGGATCATAGTTCAGCTGTTGGCCCAGTGTTGTGAGACTAAAGCCATGGTCACACAGGACACAAATAAAATCCGCCTGGTGAAAAAGCTTGTTTACTTGAAAGGAAGCAAAAAAAGGGGATTCACAGTATGTGAAAATGGGGATTTGCTTCTCATTCGATTTCATTTCCCACCAACTTCATCTAAATTTATCCATTACAAAAGACTTGGAAGGATGGCCAGTAGAAAACAAAAACACAGGGCTGAAGCACATCTTTCTTTAAGATGCAACTTGGAGGAACGTATAATTATCATTTCATACAGGATCAGTACATAGAGTACTGTGCAAAAGTCTTAGTCACCTCATTTATTTAGTACAAATTTTGTTATAGATGTTTATTTTATGGCTTTTGCATTGCTGAGTCAGCACAAAAACATTTTATATTTCCAAACATTACTTTTCCAACAAAAATTAAATGTTATAGACACAAGTTTGTATGTAAGATAAAAAAAAAAGGAACATGTTATGTAACGGACTGCTTTTCAGGCACAAAACATAATGAAGGCTGCTAGGTTTCGCTTCAAAAGAAGAAGCAAAGGATTTTCACAGCAAATACTGTCTTTGTTTAGTTTATTACTGTTTACTGGACTTTATAGTATTTAATTAGAACTTTTATAGAACATGTATTTAAATTATTTTTGAAGGCATCTTTGCTTTATAGCAGTTTTTTTGCATGTGCCTAAGATTTTTTGCACAGTACTCCATCTACATAATTTTAGCAAATGGTTAGCAGGAGCTAGCAAATTACTTCAAACTATCTAAATAAATCCGCTAATAATATTCTATTTAACAAGCTAACAAGCTAGTAGCAATTTGCAGTCTGCAAAGATTAGTCAACATAATGTCTTATCACTCACAAATGACAAACTAGCCACTAGATGATCAAGGTGTTCACTGAACCTGTACTTTCCTCTCAGAAACATGTCACACCAGGACTGCTCATAAACGCCTGGTTTAGCACCAGGGAAGAAATTCACAAAGCGTAAATCCGGAGTGACAGCGGCTTAGGTGGATCTGGAAAGCCTGTCTTAATTGTCTAATTTTTATGTGAATTGCATTTTTAGAGCTGAGTTTTTTGACAAGGATGGAGTGATGAAAGATATACGAGCCATTTTTCAGGTGTACAGTGCCCTTCAGGAGAAAGTGCAGGTGAGTCAAAACATAAAACACACACCACTCTACTGCAGAATTCACAGAGGACTGTATAGTTCAGGTGCTTACTTGCACAGTCTTATATACGTTTATATATGAGTGTCAGGGATGTTTTTATATTTTGTAATATCTGGTGGAATAGCTGAACATTCTGTGTCACTCTTGCACTTGTCCAGGTGATAGACATTATGGTCAAAAGTGGGATTTTATCATGGACTTAAACTCAAAGTGATCAATAAACAGAACCCTACGTTTTTGATCATAATCAAAGTCACCTACAATTCAGAATGATTTCTAACATTCATAAAGACCAAATCAGTGTCCTACATTGTTAATGATTATATAGAGACTATATCTTAGCTAATTATTTAGACACAGTCACAGACAAGTTCTTGCCACAAGCATGTTGACATATTGATGACTTGTCTGTGTAATACGCTGTCATCTGTTTTTGATCATGTCTGGTGGTCTTTCAGTTTACGGGAAATTTAGCTCTGTGCACATTTGTTAGTTATTAGTATTCGGAAATGATACAGATGGTACGTCTAAACATTTTTCTTTTAGCTGCCTGAGCTAAATAAGCTGACTTTTATGGTGTGATTAACTCATGTCCATGTATTCTAACTACAATTATTTTCAATAAATTGTACAGTGGTCTTATTTATTCTTGCTTGTTTGTAGGCTGTTGGATCATATGAGTGTGATACGGTGGTGTAACACTGTTCTGTCTGATACTAGGCTGTTTGTGCGGAGGTGGATCAAAGCGAACGAGTGAAGGAGAAAATCCAGGAGGAAGTTAAAAATCTGAAAGAGGAGATTGCTCTCAGAAAACGTAGCACTGCTGCGGAGGAGAGGAGTATGCATTTTAGCAGTCATCAGATCGATTTACAGTCAGGTCCATAAATATTGGGACAGTGACACAGTTTTGGTAATTTTGCCTCTGTACACCACCACAGTGGATTTGAAATGAAGCAGTCAAGATGTGACTGAAGCGTAGACTTTCAGCTTTAATTCAAGGGGTTTAACAAAAATATTGCATTAACCGTTTAGGAATTACAGCCATTGTTTACAGACTTCCTCCATTTTCACAGGCTCAAAAGTAATGGGACAAACTAATATAATCATAAATATTAGGATTATTTTTATTACTTGGAGGTAAATCCTTTGCAGTCAATGACTACCTGAAGTCTGGACCCCATGGACATCACCAAATGCTGAGATTCCTCCCTTGAGATGATTTGCCAGGCCTTTACTGCAGCCATCTTCAGTTGCTGCTTGTTTGTGGGTCATTCTGCCTTCAGATTTGTCTTCAGTAAGTGAAAAGCAGCTCAGTTGGGTTGAGGTCAGGTGACTGACTCGGCCATTTAAGAACATTTAATTTCCAAGCTCTTGGGCTGCTTTCACGGTATGTTTTGGGTCATTATCCATCTGTACTGTGAACCGCTGTCCTATCAGTTTTGCAGCATTTGACTGAATCTGAGCAGAAAGTATAGCTCTGTACACTTCAGAATTCATCCTGCTACTTGTATCAACAGTCACATTATCAATAAACCCCATTGACCCAGTTCCATTGGCAGCCAAACATGCCCATGCCATAACACTGCCTCCACATGTTTGACGGATGATGTGGTATGCTTTGGATCATGAGCCCTTCCTTTCCTTCTCCATACTTTTCTCTTCCCATCATTCTGGTACAAGTTAATCTTGCATCAGAACTGGTCAGGCTTTTTTAGAGGTTTTTTAGCAAAGTCTAATCTGGCCTTTGTGTTCTTGAGTGTTACCAGCGGTTTGCATCTTGAGGTAAACCGTCTGTATTTACATTCATGAAGGTGGCTCTTGATTGTAGACTTTGACAATGATAGGCCTACCTCCTCCAGAGTGTTCCTGACTTGGCTAGATGTTGTGAAGGGGTTGTTCTTCAATAAGAAAAGAATTCTGCAATCATCCACTTTAGTTGTTTTCTGTGGTCTCCCAGGCCTTTTGGTGTTGCTGAGCTCGCCAGTGCATTCCTTCTTTTTAAGAATGTACCAAATTGTTGATTTGGCCCTCATAAAGTTTCTGCTATCTCTCTGATAGGTCTGTTTTGGTTTTTCAGCCTAATGATGGCCTCCTTCACTTGCATCAACACCTCTTGGGACAGCATATTGAGAGTTCCCATGAACAGCTACCAAATGCAAATTCAACACTTGGAATCAGCTCCAGACCTTTTATCTCCTTAATTTATCACGATATAAGGAGGAAACAGGCCACAGCTGGCCATGAAACTGCTTATCAGTCAATTGTCCCATTACTTTTGAGCCTGTGAAAATGGAGGAAGTCTGTAAAAAATGGCTGTAATTCCTAAACGGTTAATGCAATATTTCTGTTAAACCCCCTGAATTAAAGCTGAAAGTCTACGCTTCAGTCACATCTTGACTGCTTCATTTCAAATCCACTGTGGTGGTGTACAGAGGCAAAATTACCAAAACTGTGTCACTGTCCCAATATTTATGGACCTGACTGTAGTTTAACTTCCATTATTGTATTGTTACTTATCCTTCATTCACTGTTTCCATCATCATTCATCATGTCAATTGCTTTCTTAGGAAACCAAGAGTCTCTGAATTCTGACGTCCACTCACTGCAGGATGACTCGGTTCTGTCTGATTCGTCCCCTCCCTCACTGACACGCGTGGCTCTCCAGAGCCCTCCACTAGAGCAGAGCCTGGATTGGCATGCAAACTCAGAGCCTGCGGCACTTTACACCAACGAGCTGGCACCTGACCCGCCCAGTGCCATCCTGCTGCCCCGCCCCCAGGCCGTGGGCTCGCCTGGACATCCCTCACCTAGTCCAGGCATAGGCATGGGCAACGGAGACGGCTCCAGCTCCGACTCTCTAAACCGGCACACCATTGGCCAGGAAGACCATGATGACGAAGAGGATGATGACGAAGATGAGGACAGTAGTGAATATGAGAACTTAGTTAGCGAGCAGTTTCAATCCCCTCATTTGACTGAATCTTTAGGACGGCCGGCCACACTTTGGCCTGACGGAGACGCTCATAGCTCCAGTGGCTCGTCCTGATCCAGCACCCAAAATCAGGGGAGAAAAGGACAAACGGACAGAGCTAGACATTATGGGAAAAGAGAGAGGAGGAAAGAGAGGGCTGAGAAAGAATGGCAGGTGACCACTGTATCTTGCTGCAGGACGGCAGCAGGGGAAAATCCCTTATTCACACCTGCCATTTTGACCATTTCTCTCTCTCTCTTTCTCTCTCTCTCTCCCTCTCCCACTCTCCCCCCTCATTTCTCTCTCTCGTTCTCATGTCCTCAACTCTCTCTGAGAGGGGAGACGTCATCCCACTTATCGATTACTTATAAGCACTGCTACCGACTTAGATCATGCGATTATTAGCATTTACCTCTTGCACTATTTTTGGCCTTCTCTCAATCCGCATTCAAGTAGAAAAAGCAAAGGGAATGATGTCTTCTGCGGCCTTCAAACTCATCTCCATGTGAGCTTTCTTGCCACTGTCAACTGTTTTTCAGTTTGACTTAACAAATCTGACTGATTTTATCCCCAACTCATAAAAACTGAACTTTCACTCTACAGTAACAGTCGTTTTTTGTTGGCCTCTTTATGGAAATTACCAAAAAAGGATACTTTGGCCATTTATGTTACTTTGATTAGGGGTGCTTATATTACTTTTACAAATACAAATTAGTGATACCATTTGATTTGATTTGATTTAAACAGAAAAAGTCTCCCTAAATGAACAGATATTTTGTGTTCATCTGCACTTTTCATTGTACTTTATAAGAATCCTATCAGTCATATGGTTGGAGTAAACATCTCTCTTCCATGCCACTGAACTCCAGCTTGTTGTGTGTTAAACTGAAGAGGGCGAACACGAAGCCTTCACAAACCTTTCAATCTCAGGATTCTTTTACAGCAGCTTGCTTAATTCCATCTCAGTCCCTGCCCTCATGGCTTTGGTGCAAATACAATTTGTCAAAGCAGTGGAGTGGTACGTTTATCAAGCCCACCTTTCTGTTGTGAAGTGAAGCTTCAAAGGTGGACGTGAAAGGTTGGTAATCAGTTATCAGAATGTTGAACCTAACTCAGATTTACTTCCTTACCATGACACAGATACCACATCGACATTGTTTGTGCATTTATAAGGTGGAAACATGATTTTTTTTTTATTCTGCAAAGTTGAACTTAAGCTTTTGATTTGCTTCGTCTTACTTGATCTGACAGGAAAGTGGCCTGTCTTAAAGGTGCATTCATTCCATGCTTAGGGAATATTACATACATTTCTCTAAAGTCTCTCCACAATAAGGCGCTGCCTATAAAATGAAATTTGTATGGCATCTACCTTTAACATATGACATCTGAAACAGTGTAGCTGCTTCATACTTATTAATGGCCATGTTCCTTGTCATTAATCTTGAGATAATATTTTACATTTTAACATTAGGTGAAATTGGAGTTGCTCACCTTTTATCTCTTCCAGTGGTAAGCAGAACAAAGGCACATGACTGGTTTATTCCTACAATATGCATTTAATCAATATATTCAAATAGAGGTTTCTTTTTTTGGTCTCATGTATATTGTGGCAACGACTGTAAGCATTCAACGTGCAGTCCTGGTTGTGGTACATGTTTTAGATGAGAAGGTAAATCAGTAACGCTTAATGAAGATGCGGTAATAATGTTAATAGAAATCTATTTAAATCATGACTGACATTGAGAATTGCAGCACTGTATTGTTATGATTAGCAATATTGTTGTAATTGCGTGAAAAATGAAGGCTAGGCACAACACTTATACATTATTATACACATACAGTATATAATGTATAAGGCTTGTATATGTCTCTTTTGTATACAAGTCTTATACATAGTCAGAGCTGTGAAGAATGTTCCACAATAAAAAGCTATAAACACACAAAAGAGCTTTAGGTTTCACCTTTTACATTTCTGGGATAAATATTTAAAGGCTGGTGGTCCCTGTAAACTGGTTGTCTTGGCTAAGTGTCTTAATGTCATTTATCTCAACATCTAGGCTCAGATAAATGGTCTTTGGTTTAAAAAAAAAAAAAACTTGAATTCTGTGATTTGAGAAATTTGGTACTCCACAATAGACACATTAAAAATTATATAAACCCAAAATATAAATATGAACCTTTTCAAAATGATAGAAGTTTTTAAATCTCACTGATGAATACCTTCATATTAAAAACTTTTTTTTTTTTTTTTGCACCAACTAATCTTTCTGCCTTGACGGTTTACACTAGCTTTTTGTAAATATTATATATGTTACCTATGTGAGCAGATCTCTGCCCTGTAATAACCCTCAAGCACACGTTTTCTAAATCAGTAGCATCACATCCATTACACAGATGTGTTATAAACAACAGCAAAAAAATAATAAAATAAAAAAGACCTTTTTTTTATCCTTGCAGTGGCAAAAAATGAACATATTTGTAGCCTTTGTTGCAGAGATGATTTGTTATTTGTGTAAAAAGACCAGACAAGTAATATTTGCCATTTTTGTTCTGAGAAGCATGGCACTGACAGTGATAGGCACACTGTTCTCATTATGGTCACATGGATGTGTATTACACTAGAGTGTATGTGAAGACTATGATTTGTTTTTTTTTTTGTTTTGTTTTTTTGCCTGAATGTGACAGGGTTTTTTTTTTTTTTAAAGCTGTGTGAACACAAAAATCAGATATTTGACTGTCACAATATCTGTCAGATTGGAATTCTTGAATTTCATGGAATTCATGCTGCAGCACCATTTGGCTGCATCATTTGCCTTCTCATTCTCATCACAAATAACCACCAGAGCAAATAATCTCTGTGCTGAAGGCTGTGCTCGGTTCAGTTTAAGAGGGGATGCAAGGATGTGGAAACGCATGCTTTTCGGGGTGCAGCGTGCCATTGTTTCCATCAGCAGGATCACAAGGAGAGTTGAACACTATAAGATATGTGAACTTTATTTAACAAGAAAAGAGCTACAAGTATCCTGTCTTCCAAAGCCTTCTCTCATCTCTTCTGCCTCAGTGTATTTATTTTTATACACTACTAGCACCTTTTTTGTAGATTGATATGGAACTGTGGCATCTGTTAGCTTGGATTCAGTCTGCCCTTGTTTGCATTGCTAGCCTTATTAACCCTCACTCACTGTGCTGTTTGCTACATTTCTTACAGACTTGCACCTTGTCGTTTTCTCTCTGCTCAGTACGTGGCACTTTCCACTCATTCTCCATGCTAGTCAGCTTATCCCTTGTACGTAGTTGTCTCTCCATGTATTCCACATCTCCTGACATCTAGCTGACTAAAGAATCTGTGCTTAAGTGTAAGTTAGCTGTTTCCATATCCTCCGCTGCCTAGCAGACCAGCATTATAGACTTTTTCTCAGTAGACTTTCCCGGTCGACTTTTTCCTCTACCATATCACACACTTTGAGTCTGCTAAGTTAGCCGGATTTCTGATAATACTCAGCTCTGGAGTTGGAGTTAGTTTTCCCTTCTACACAACAGACCCCTTATTCTCTTCTTTTCAGTTGAATTTCTTCTGTCTTTTTTTTTTTTTGCTGTACACTGAGTGGTTAACATAAAGAGCCATGCTGCAAGGTGCACTCATGCTGCCAGTGTCTGAATCCTTGGGAAGCCAAAATCATCTACCATCTATATGACCATCAGAAAGACACAAAATCTGACTTTGACATCCCCTGTGCTGAATGTGCAACATTTTACACTTGGCTGGCAAGTTTAGACCCTAATTTAGAGTCAAATCTGACTCAAGTCCAGCAGCCAAGTTGTTCTTACCAGCTGTGAGTCATCACCACATATTGGTTCACTCTGACGATGTTGTGGCTGTCACTGCGGCAAAAGTTTGAGTAGATCTCTCCATGTTGCACAAAATCTCAGGTGGCCCATCCTCTCACTCATCTCATAGAGTTGACACTTTGCAGTGTTGTTTGGCAAGGTGTAGGTGGACTTACTTGCCACTGTCAACAATTATGTTTCACCCATGACTGGCCTTCCCATTTACTATGATTTTTCTGAAAGTGAGCAGTCTAGGAAACACTCCTAAATGCAAAAGGAGCTATTCCAAGACTGATCCGCATCCCATATGCTGGATCTGTTTGGAGTCCCTTAATGCCTTTGCAAGATGCCAAACTGACTGCTTTTTTGCTTACTTGACCAAAAACATTGGGAGAAATATGTGCTGGACCTGGCCTATGTAGTTTCCCAGAGAAAGATAACTCTGAGGTGACCATGTAGTTGAATCTAGGATTCCTACCCAAGGTTACATTACCCAATTCAATCAGTTGTCTGACCATGCAGAATTCCCTGAAGGCAAACTTGCAGTGCATTTCTTGCTGTGTCCATATGCACCCTACTGTTTAGACTGGACGGTGAACAACTCTTGCAGTGAAAAGGCACAGGGAGGCTCCCTTGTCAAAGCATGAATCACCTCCATGGCCGGCAGGTAACATGCCACTCTACTTGGAGCATCTCTTACTTTAGGGCATTATTTGCTGCTCTAGAAAATCTGTGCTTCTGCCACCTGGATGTCACTGTGCACTTTCTCCAGGTTCTACAAGGTCAGCATTGCCCCTCCCAGTGGTGTGACTGCGGGAGTCTTCGCTAATCACATTTCCGATTAGTCTAAGGCGTGTCGGTTGCTCATGATGTTGTTGGCATACGCTATCAAGGTGATGCATGTGCTCATGCACAAGAATGCCTACAGGTGATTTCCACCACTCCTGGTAGTTATCCAGTGTTTATACTCAAACAACAAATGCACACAGTGCCGGATTAGGGCAAAACGTAGTGCTGCATCTGCGTCAGATCCACATAGCAGAGCTATTACCAGCACTACAGCTACATCCTTCTAATTATTCATAAAACCACTTTTTCATAGTCATTCAACACAAACATGCTTGCTGGCAGGGTAGAAATACAATTCAGCATGACACCTTCAACATAACATGCTTACAGCATGAAATGGAAACGAACAAACTTGTGTTTTATGTTGCTCTGTAATGCCATTTTGATGTATGTAGTACTAATGTCTATCTACAGACACTAGTCCTTCTGCATGTGAAAAATGAGATGTGAACCTCTCAGAAATAACAACAGCATATCCCTGGAGGAAAAACAGCTTAGATGAGTTAATCGAAAGGTGGAAGACACACTTGTTTGAGCAGAGAAGGTGCTGGCAGAACAGGCAGACGGGACAGGCAGATGATAAATTCCGAGAGGAATAACAATGTTTTCTGCCAGAATGGTGACATGGATAAGACAACTGAGAAAGGGCAAGATGTATTTGCTTGAGCAAACAACGCGCTAGCGGAGCAGGTGGAAGTGAATCTTGAGATGACACTGTAATTGTGGATGAAGAGAAATAAAGTCTATACTGGCAGTCAAATGGACTTCTATAACAACCAGTTAGAAAATTTAGCACGTTCTTTGACGACGCTTGCTAAAGGACATAAAAATAATGCTTATGCATAATTATTATTTTTGGCCAAGATATAAGATTACCAAATAAAAAAGTAAGAAACAATTGGCATAGTATTACTCTTGTGAAGCACCACATTTACAGATCACCCTGCTGGTTTTCTTGCCTGTACTTATCTACACAACTCGACTGAATAAGTCGGGACTGAACATTATGGTGTCACCTGGATGACAAAAACCCCTGTTACATTCATGCAAATGTTGACATAAGTGGCTCATTGAAAGCTTTTATCTTCAGGCTATTCAAGTGAACTTTCCATAACTCCGTAAAAAGCAGCAGATGTAGTATGTGTTTGCATAGTCTGTTTTAAGAATTTTTCATGAAGTATGGATGTATTTGTCATATCTTGCTGGTACTGTTTAATGCCGGTTTCTTTCTTTTATTAATGGAGCACGTAAAAGTTACTTAAAGGGTATGTCCACCCTCAGTGTCTTGTAGTCCCTGTTCTTTCTGCACTTCTATTAGTGAAGATTGATGTTACTGAGAAACAATTTGGAATAATTATATTAGGTGATCGTGAGGTGTCCAAATACTTTTGGCCATATAGTGTATCTGAGTAAGATGTCTGATGTGTCAGTTAAAGGGAAGGTTTTGTTAGTAGAAAGCATGCGGAAGAACTTTGTTGTGCTTAACGTTCCAGACTATCCATCGTAGAAGAGCTGCGGTAACAGAGGCAAACTGAAGTCTTTCCTGCATATGTGAGTGTTAGTCAAATACCTGAGGAAAAATCACTCATTTGATGATGTAGTTCAGCTCGGTGATTCATTCTGGACTGATACTCCTGCAGGTGCTTCATTTAGTCACAGGAGTCACGATGTGGAGCTCTGAATTTCTCATGTGTCAGACTGAACTGTAATAGATGTGGATGGTGATGGAGGTGTTACAAAGTGGGGAAGGAGAAGTCTGAGTGTCATCTTTTAAGCCCACTGAAATGTCCAGTATCTGAAATGAGCAATGCTCAAAAGCCTTAACCATCACAGTTACAGGATTCAGTTTGGCTCAGTTCAAGCACACAACTCTGCCTTTCTTGTTAAAGCGTAACAGCAATGATTTGTATTCCTGTTGCTTCACACAAAACATACACAATCTTCTAATCCATTATGTTGAAAACAACTGCTTCAAGTGTCCTGGCCGCTGACATGACTATCATTTGGGAGTTTTTATGGTTGCATATAATTCTGTCTGTTCAAGAGATGAACCTTTCTTTTTTTCTCACACACATAAGCATGCTTGTGTCATATAAGCAGCTTGTCAGTCAACTGCCTGTAGTTAATGGTGACGTCAACCCACAGCTATTTAGGGAGGTACTCTCGGGACAGCACATTTGTGTGAAGTCAGACATGATGAAAATTTTCTGGGTTTTTTGAACGTTTTCAAAAATCTTGCTGCACAATACCATTCATTTCCAGGTGAAGAGAGCATGTCCATTGAAAAAACGTGTTAAAGAAGGCACTATGAGGTCAATTTCAAGGAGTCTTCACAAGAGGGCTCCAACCACAACAGTGAAAAAGGTTTTAAGGTTACATCAGACAACAAGGGAAACGTAGCGCTAAGCAGAAATGCTATGGTTACGTCTAAAACTGCTTATATTTCACAGAACTATCTCTAAAGTGGAGTGTGGAAGTGAGTGGAGAGGCTGTCCTCAGCAGGGACCAGGAAATTCTGTCAGGATTAAAGGCGAGAGCAAAAAAAAAAAAAAAAAAAAAAAATCCCTCTTCTGAAATGTGCTTAAATCACATTTTTTGTGCCAGAGGATTGAAGCGCAAATCAGCTGCCATGAAAAAAAACTGCTTTGCTGCAGAATCTACTCTTGACTGCAGTGGCTTGAAAACTGTCTTCCCAAAATATAAGAGCTGAATCTACAGCAGCAACAGGGTTTTTACTGGTGCCTGCAAACTGAGGCTATGCAAACAGGTACAAAAGTATTCATATAGTTCTTTAGGCTGTACTAAGCTACAGTATTCCAGAGAAATGGCTTTAAAATGCATTTAATGGTCCCCAAGCCAGCCACCAGGGGGCCCTTTAAGAATGTAGTATATGCACAACACCAAGAAGAAATTCAAGGAGGGGTGAATACTTATGTAATATACACTATGACCACCTGTTCAACTGCTCATTCATGCAATTATCCAATCAGCCACTCATGTGGCACCTAAAGTGAACAATTAAAGATGGGAGAAACATCACATGGTCTTTTTTTCCAATGTTCAGTTGGCCAGTTTTGGTGAGTCTGTGTCCACTGTAGCCTCAGATTACTGTTCCTGACAGGAGAGAAATCTGATGTGGCCTCCTGCTGTAGCCTGTCTGCCTCCAGATTTGGTTGTGATGTGTGTTCTGAGATACTTTTCTGCTCACCACGGTTGTAAAGACTGGTTACTTGATTTGCCAAGTGGTTCACAAAGACTCCTTTGGACTGACCAGTCAGTCTCAGAAATAACAGCCACTGCGTGAAAAGATATCAAGGATGATTGACAACAGACAAATATGCTGACGATCAAAGAAGTGAGATCAACTTGATTTGTCAAAATCATTTATTTACTATAATACATAGCAATGATGTTAATTTTTTTTCAGTTTGTACAACAGGTTTGTATGAGGCAGGTCATATGAACAAATGTTGCTTCTTCTAACTACACAAATGGGATCCTAGCAGCAGTGCGCTTCCCCCAAACCTATTGAGCCCTTTTCCTGTAATGTTGAATTGACTGAGATATAAATTTTTGTCTTCTTACAAAGTTTCTGAGAGAAACTATTTGACTATTTCTCTGACCACCCTTTCATATACAAGCTTTCTTATATCAATCTCTCAAGTCTACCCATGGCTGTATCAAGCTAGTTTCCACACGAAGACTAAACTTTCTAAGCAGCATCTTGTTACAGCGGAACAAAATTCAGTACCATCTACAGAAAAGAAAAAAAAAACAAAAAACATTATCTTATCTTTTTTAGCTCGGGAATATTAAGTACAGTCAATTCATCTAAGTCCAAATTTTAGTACAGCAAACCACAAAGAAATCTGATTATAAGTTTTACAAGATTATACAGAGCTCCAGTACCCCGTGATTTATCAGCAAATTGTGCTGACATATATATATATAATCTATTTATATATATATATTTTTCTATATTTATATTCATATATATATATATATATATATATATATTTTCTCTATGTAGAGAAACAATTAAAAATGAAATATGGTATTAAAAATTAACCTATGGCATGATTAAATGAGCAGATATAATTTTACCCTTGTTTTACCCCATGTTCCCTCAAATAAGATTGATTTAAAAAAAAAAAAAAAAAAGTCTTGCATAAAAACGGTTAAGGTTGTACGTCATTTTTTTTCTATCTTTCAGTTATTACAAGTGGCAAATGACATGCAAATTTAGTTAAAGAACATCAATGCATGTTGGTGTGCAAAAACAAGATTTTGAGACAGAAAGAAAAAACACAGAAACCAATAAAAAGGTCTAAAAAGGACTGAAGGAGGAGCGAAGAGCCAGGCCACAGTCTAACGCCCGCTTTTCTCAGATGTGCCAAAGAGTTCCAGTGGAGTTTTTCCCTTCGGTGGCTATCAGAACGTGAGGAGCGTGATTTTTACTGCTGGTGTCCATCCCAGGCTGCTGTGCACCTGTTACGAGTGTGTGTGTGTGTGTGTGTGTGTGTGTGTGTGTGTGGTTTATATGTGTTGTAATTCTCATCCCAACAGTCCAATGGGCTCAGGACTCCATCACCACATTAGTTTTCATTATCTTTTAGAAACAGATTTCTACAAAAGAAGTCTTTTTTTAGAGAAAAGAAAAAAAAAAAAAAACAAGCAGACAAAAATGACACAAGATAAAGCCATTAAAATAGATTGTGCATGTAGTGTACACAGAATGGTTCGATTTTCTTTACCAAAAAAAAAAAAAAAATTGTAGTATAAATATATCTTCCTTATATTTGCAATCATGCTTGTCTGGCCAGACCGGTTCACCACATTTCATGAACAAATTATCAGTCATTTGTTTCTTTTCTTTTTTTTCAGTCACAGAAATGTAAATTCATTTTTTTTTTTTTTTTTTTTTAAGAAAATGCATATCTGTGACCTGTGATGGGAATTCATCATCTTGATACAAAAATGAATTTTCTTTTCTTTTTCTTCCCCCTTTCCCATTTTGAAAAGGTCAGTTAAATGAGGGGTTCGGAGGGCAGCGGGTGTTGAATCTGCTGTGGCTGCAGTGGTGGTGGGAGCTGTAGAGCCAGCAGTGACTCCACCATCCCATGCCCGGCGTGTCCCACGTGCCCGGCCTGTGGAGGCGACGTGCCTGCGGCGCCAGAAGGCTCGATAATTTCGCCACCGTAGAAGAAGTAGTGGCACTGCTGGATGAAGCTCTCGATGACCGATCGGTTGAGTGTGGTGGTAGACAGCGTGTCCTTGTTCTCAAAGTCAGGCCTCATGAGCGTCGGCCAGAAGCAGATGGACAGATTGTCTGCCGTCATCAGCGTCGTCTTACTCTGCTGGCTCACTCTGCGTGAAAGAAAGTGACGTGGTTACCTCGGCATACATGACAATATTAACTGTACTGTACATAAAGCTACAATGCCGTGTTTTGAACACGTAATATTAATCATTTATCAACGGTTCATTTAGGCAAAACCCACTACAAACATGCACTGGGGATCTAAAATTCTTTTTGATTGCATTTTAAAAAATTACTTAAAATGTTTAGTATTCATATGCATTTGAATGTTTATGAGCCGTTAATTTTAAAGACAGAGCGAACTGCAGAAGTTACGTAATCCACTGAAAGTGAAAATTATATGTTGCTTTCTTCAGCAAAGAAAATCACAAGGATGAAATGTTTTATGAGAAACGTGAATGCATTTTTATTTATTTACCTACATCACTGATAGCTTTTTACTGACAGCTGGATTTTACATTTCTCATTAAAAATCCACCATCTTCATACTCATCATTTTGAAGCACCTCAAATCAGAACAGAATCAGACCAAATCCCAAAAGCCTTACTATTTCTTGTATATGCTCACTACATAGGGCATAATATAACACCACTGTAGTTCCTATGCAGTGCACTGTTTGACCAACAGAACAGCACGTGAGATCTATTCAAATTAATTATACGTGTAGAATGTTTCCCATATACAATGTTATATGTTTCAAGTACAAAACATGAAAATAAAATAAATGCTAAGTCAAGCAAAGGTCATTTAGACAAAAAGATTAGAGAGGCACATTGTAATTAATGGACTAAAAGTAGAACATGGGATCTGAAACATTCAAATTGGATTTTTTTTCATTTCAATATGTTAATATTCTGAACATTATCAACAAGGTGTTACCGCCCACAGAACTGTCGCTCACTCCGTGGTTTATGTTTTTCACCCCTTTCTGCGTAAACTCAAGAGACTGTTGTATGTGAAAACTTCAGGAGATCAGCAGTTTCTGAAAAACTCAAAGCAGTGCATCTGGTACTAACATCCATGCCACAGTTAACGTCACAGAAATCACACTTTTTCTTCATTCTGAAGTTTGATGTGAACATTAACTGAAGCTCTTGACCGGCATGATTTTATGCATCTTGCTGCTGCCACATGATTGGCCGATTAGATAACTGCATGAATGTGCAGGTGTACAGGTGTTCCTAATAAAGTGCACGGTGAGTGTATACGGTTTATTTAATGCCTTTACTGCTAAAATCTGAAAGCAATTTTAGTACAACATTACATTTGATAAGTCTCTACACTGGGGTACAGAAATTCAAAGATAATTGGATGATGAAACATCATCCTGACCCACGATCAGAGCAAATTAAACGGTCTGTCAGCAGTTCTACAAGTTTTAAACAGCCATTAAAAACCTTTAACGCTTCTCTGACAGAGAAATGAACCATTACCAAAGAGCTTATGTCTGATAAAAGGCAAAAGCGTAAAACCTGTATTCAAAAGGCCTGCTAGGCTGAGTTTTCCTCACTATTCAAAATGTAATTAAAAAGCCCAAGCCCAAGGTACACATGAAAGTTTTTCAGGAAAAAAAGAGAAGCCTTCGGTTATTATGTCTCCTTTTTCATAGTTTTAGTCATCACAGTCACTGCTTTCGCCTGCTTTGACCATGTGGCCTTGCTAGACGCTGGAGTCCCAAGATAAATGCTCAGTACATTATTAAAAGGGTTTTATTAATATTAATGTTTATTAAAAAAGGATTACCTTTCATCTTTAAGCAGGTGACCGTTGCATTATACATGCAAAGCTAATTAGCAACATAATATTCTGCCTTTAAGTTACAGTGGGGTTAATACAATTAACAAGCTGAAAAACCATTTCATAGCTAAGGCAAAAACTAGAGCAACGTGTGTGTGCGTGTGTCTGTGTGTGTCCGCATTTTTTTATATCTTGGTGGGGACCAAATGTCCCTACAAGGACAGGAATATCCGACAGTTTTGACCTTGTGGGGACATTTCGCAGGTTCTGAGCCAAAGGTTTCCTTTTTGTTGAAAGGATAAGATTAATAAAGATGTCAATGGAAGGTCTTCACAAGGACACTAAAATAAATGTGTGTGTTCATTAACTGAGCACAACACCCAGCCTGAGGAACAAAAGGTTTTACCTGTTGAGGTGACTGATCACATATTTGAAAACGTCATAATTCACAGATGGAAATTTCCTCACGATGTCCTTCAGCACTTGCAGTCTTTCAGTATGGTCCATTATTTCTGCAAAGATGGAAGCACATTAAACATAAATCAGATTTATAGATGCCTTGAGATCATTAATCACTCCATTTTCTAACATTTTTAGAACAATTTAACAAACTGGGTCCTAAAATATCCATTCTGATTTCGGTTTGGTGTTTAACAGTGTCTCCTAAGCAGCTCGATCATCTGTCTTTCTGCTAACAGTGGCACTGAGACCGGCGTGAGACTAGTCGCAACACATCTGCGAGTCTGACGCTGACGTCACCAAGGAAAAATGTTTGCTCAGAGCACACTGCACAATGGCTGTCTGAGTGAGACGAGATGA
Organism: Pangasianodon hypophthalmus; assembly: GCF_027358585.1. Classification (NCBI taxonomy): domain Eukaryota; kingdom Metazoa; phylum Chordata; class Actinopteri; order Siluriformes; family Pangasiidae; genus Pangasianodon; species Pangasianodon hypophthalmus. The sequence continues at coordinate 19,222,993 of NC_069719.1, read as the reverse complement.
CTGGAAATCTGGCAGCAGCTTGAGCAATAAGGCAGTAAAATGAGGCACAGAGGCAGACGGAAAGAGACACAAAGAGGAGGAGAAGCAATGCAGCACAGAGACATTAGCCTACTGCTGAGTGCCTACAGAGTGATCAAGAACACGTCATACCAGACTCCAGATTAGATCCAGCACCACGGTTTAGGGGGGAAGAAGATAAATCCTAGCTCAAGAAAGAAAAAAAAGAATCCTACAGCATCAGTGTGAATAAAAAAATACACATGCATTTAAATTACTAATCACCAGCCTCCTTGGGGATGGGATTATAGAGTGATGATAGGATTTATTTCCTGTTGAGATCAGCACAGAGTTCTTTGTTCCTGCAAAATCAAGAGGCTGGAGATACAAAATTGGTTCTTGCTGTCTGTCTCATCATCAGCAGAGAGACATTTCCAGTCATTTATTCACGCAGCAGACTTTAGTCAAAGTGACTTATAATTGAGCGTGAGAGAGGAGGGTTAACAGCCTTGCTCAAGGACCCAGCAGTGACAGCTTAGCGGTATCAGGATTCAAACTCACCACCTTCCTCTAAATGTAAAGCTGTGCTGTAGCTTACGCAGCAACCACACAGCAGTAAAGGCCAAAAACAACCGACTCAGATCTTTGTCCTTCGACACATCAGCACTACTGCTCTGTTTATTTACTATAGTACACTACAGGGTGTCCAAAGCTCTCCATACATAGGGGAAATTAACACTTTTTAACAAAATGTACAAAACTTTAGTTACAAAACCTAATTGCCATTTCTTTGTAAACACACACGGAGTCGTCTCTCCCACTCATGATGAAATCGTGTTAGCACATCTGGTGTTATGCATGTATGCTTGTCCATCGCAACCTTGCAACAGCTTCCCAATCCAGCCGTGAGAATGATTTCTTCTTTTGTCTTCTTCTTTTGTCTAAGGTTTTGTCATTCTTAAAGGCTATCTGAATGAATATATATGAATATATATATATATATATATATATATATATATATATATATATATATATATATATATATATATATATATATTAAGACATTTTACTGAAACAATGTTAATTTCCCTTATGTATGGAGACTTTTGGGACACACTGTATATTTATATTACAGTTATAATCAATGAGAAAATCTATCACACTTATTAGTAAATACTACACACTACATTTTGAAACTGAAGGACAGCCACATAAACCTCCACTGCTATTGTCTCTGATGGATTTGGAGACAAACTTCCACATAATATTACACACAATATTATTTCAGATGAAACAGATGGCATTTTGTGCTTTGCTTTTGTCTCGAATTATTAGCTGGGTTCTGGTCACATGACTAGCTGCATGATATCAGCATGACGGACAGTGTGATTATGAGGAATTACGTATTCACGGCTGTGTACTATAGAGTCATGTGGTGCTAAGTGTGTTGTAAGCATATTGAGGACGAGCATTAGAGTGGTTTTAGATTTCATTCGAGTATTAAATTTAAGTCTACAGTATCCAGGTGAAGTTTACTATTTACAGTATATACAGCAGCAGAAAGGGGACACCAGGCTGAGCTCAGAAAACACTGACCAGTGAGCTCTTCTAAAACACATCATCCACAATTGCATAAAGTCGAATGTTACAAGCTACCTAGCAAACTGAAACCAGAAAAATACAGAATTATGAAAAGCGACTATATTAAATGCACCACTTAAAAACTAGGTGATTAACAACATTTTTTAGTTACGTTTATATGCAAAGGTAGTTCCACTGGTATTAATCCTGTGGTGCAATAGCGAGGTGCATTAGTTGCACACTTACAATTACAGTAAAGTATGGGTGAAAACATTGTCACAATTCAGGGAATATCATTTATCCAGTGAGAATCTGGACAGCTCTACAAAAGGCTGCATTCCTAATAGTGCTCGAGTGTTCCTAATTGGGACAACGTAATCAAATGTCTAACGTCGAAGTGTCTCTGCGATGTCTAACGTAATCGCCTCTAATCCTAAACAGAAGATGATCGTTTATTTTGGAAACAAATACAGAACTAGTGAGACATTATTTTAAATAGCTTGTAAAATAGGCTAAGATTATCCAAATATTTACACTTTACTTAAAGTGACTTCTCCTACAAATATTTCTCTGAATGATGAAGCTAGTTGTGGGCTACAGGTAAACTGACCACAGCAGCTGCCTTTAAATAAATTCCTCACTGCGTGTTTGCTTATGTTTTATGACAAAAGCAATTATTTATGAGGCATTATTACAGAATGCAGGAATAAATCACTCAAAATTGAACTAAAATGGGTTTAATTATTTTAACTTACTCATGACTGAAGTACTACAATGCAAAAAGCCTTTTTTTCTTCTTCTGTTTTTTTGCTTAGGCTGAGTATTTCCGCCAATCATGTGCGATCACGGCGGCTCATGTGGGTAAGGGGATGACGTGCTCTGTCTGCACAGCGTCTGGGTTTTATAGTTAAGCCACGTTTATATAGAAGAAGCTTATAAATAGTTTTATATTCTGGTGCAGACTTTAAAATGTGTGGCGGATGAGAATGAGAGCTGGGCGGGAAAAAAGTAGTAAACCGGTGAGAAACAGGTTACCATGACAACCCTGCTGTAAACAGTATTACACATGGGGGTGGGAGGCAGGGCAATACAATCAGTTATCACTTTCTTTTTTTTAAACAATAGGATATCATTATAATTATTTTTAGATATCACCCATCTCTAGAGCACTATTTAAAAAGTAGGGAACAAATTCAGGCACAGCAATTATTACCCAAGCTCAAGCAAGGGAGAGTTTCATTGTAATTCATTCCATGATACTTCAAATTTCTCCACAATTTAAAGGCCGTTCTCTTTAATGTAAGCCTACTGAGATTGCTAACAATCCCACAACTCTGATCGAGGAACGTCTAAAAAGAGAAAGAGAGAAGATGCACTCACTAGCTGCTTCTACGAGCTCTGGATGGAGACTGTAGGGGATGAGGGGGTCTGGTAGATCAGCGAAGAAAGCTTTCAGTGCCCCGGCTACAGCATTCACAGCAACATCCATGGCCATAAAATCTACACTGTGGTCTGTGTAGAGAAACAACAAAGACGTTAGAGTGAGGAAAGTGATAGCAATATAAAAACTGCATCTTAATATCTTCATTGGATGTTTTAGCAGTGTTGTTTAATTGAGTAAACGAGAACACGGAAGGTGACAAAGACAGAATGAGCAGGTGTATAGAGAGCAATAAAAGCGATAATGAAGAAGAGAAAGGGAGAAAAAATGTAAAAACAGGAAAGTAAAAACAAAAGGCTAAACTGAAGGTGAACTGACAGCTGTCATAGTAGATCTCACTTTGTAGCAAACACAGAAAAACAGAAATTCTATGGACAGAGAGGCAAGATAACTCTTGGCCAGCAGGCAAACTCATGCCCACAGATTTTTTTTTTTTTTTAAACCAAACTCTGGTTGACTGAATAATCTGGTCACTGTCCATCAACTCATCTGCACAGTTCATCAGGCTGCTATGACTGGGCTTTAATATGAAACATGGATACAAGCAAAAAAGCAAAATCTCTGTATTTCCGCCATAAAAATAGCATTTCAGCCATAAACCTACTTCCACTAACCGCTTGTGAGAAGCCCGTCCACCCTGCAGCCGGTTTTACATTGTGCAGCAGTCTTTTAAGATTTTACTTGTTATACTGTATGAGAAAATCCCAATAAAATCCTGGCCAAATTTTATAACATCATACTGCACGACAAAGTGTTCTCCATGTCAGATTATATAAGATGAAGATTCACTAACGACAGACCTGCGATTAAAGAAAATTACTAAGAAAATTACAGCAAATCGAGATGTAAGCATACAGCGTAAGCGTGGCTTAACAAGAACGTCAGGATAAATTAAGAATTACGAACTCATCTGAAAATAGCCAGAGATACACTGCTTATTCTAACAATCAGTTATTATTACTACTCAACGATCAGAACAAACGACATTCTAAATTGTTGTTTATGCCTGCTAATTTGTACGAAACTCAGCACAATTAAAATACTTTTTGGGGCTCCTGAGTGGCACAGCAGAAAAGCATTCGCCCTGTTGTCAGAAGATGGCGAGTACAAAAAAAAAAAAAAAAAAAAAAAAAAACAATGATGCCACAGCCATCTGAAATCAACAAAGCATAATCAGCTGTGCTTTCTGTCCAGGAGGGATGGCTTACACTCTCTCCCCTGTCAATCACAGTAACACTAACCAATCATGGGCATCTGTGAGCCCATGTATGTGGAAGAGGGCAGATAGCACTTTCCTCCAAGATAGGGCTTTCTTTTGAGTGTGTTACACAGCCTTGTGACAAAGCGAGAGCTGCAGTTTGAAAAAAAAGTGCCTTATACGCCTGGGAGGAAGCACAGATTAGCCTTCACCCTCCCCAGTTGGCAGCTGTTGTATGGCAGGGGTACAGCTGGCTGGTTGGCAGGAATTGGCAAATGACCAGATTGGGGAGAAAATGGAAGAAAATTAAAAAAAATATTAAAAACTAAAAACTGGCAGGGAAGGAAACATAACACTGAAACTGTCTACATCACACTTATAGACACTAACCCTGTCAGACATTAACATAATTACTCCCATCTTATTATCTATTGAGGTCTCTCTCATCTGCTTTTGACTAACAGGCCATTAGATTAGTAAAACGCTGTGTTTCTCTCTGGTGAATACATTAGCCTGTAGAGCAAAGAGAGATGAGAGGAATGATTTTTCTGCAGAAATTAAGGAAGATGGAAACTGACATCTAAAACAGAGATTCATTATTAACCAGCTTACCTATACTGTGTTTCTCAGCAATCACATCATTATATCAATTCTGAGGAAATGAAAGGCTATTATCTGCCAGCACAGTTTCTGATTAAGTACCTTGGTCAAACTGTTTCTGAATGTTGTCTTGATCAGTCTTGTTGCCACTCACACGATACAGACCTTCTGTGGTGAGCCCTGGAAAAGAAGGAAACAAATAAATAAATTTAGGAAATTGCTAATGGAACAAAGCTGTTAGTAGTTAAAGCCTCAAACAGCACAAGGGTTTTAACAGGGTTGAGAAAGTACCACAAGAAATAAAGCAGCACAGTGATTACTATTAGGGATGAAGTAAATGATGAAATATTAGGAATGCGAATGCAAAGGGAGCAGATCTGCCTGAAAACGTGCATGAGGTGAAATTAGGCTAGGCTAATTCTCTATTTGTGGACTGTGTGCTATTGAAGGCGCAACAATGTTGACTGTTCCAACCTCCTTTTTTAAAACTGTCCTACATAGTGAGTCCTAATTTAGCTCCATATCAGCAGTATACAGGAGGTCAGATGGTTAGTTGTATAATTTATCATGTCATAGGCCTGTTCCATTTCTGTCCAAGCGCTGAAAGGCTGAGCTTTTGCTTTGTTTTACGTAACAGTGGAATATTTCCTGTATACGATCATTACGATCATCCTCTTTCAGGATGTAGAGTGGTTTTTCACTGTAAACATTCACTGATTGCACTGACGCCACCTTCTTCAGCCTTTGTATGACTTTAATTCATTACAACAATGAAACATATTGCCACATATCAAGGCTGATCTAATCAAAACTGGTCTCTGTTGATGCATACAATTACTCGAATTTCCTGTGTAATGTTTAATCTAACAAAGTCTATGAAAGACAAAGTCATTTCTTAAAAATGGACTTGCTTAGTGCTTTAGGTTGCTAGTTCAGAGTGGTTTAGTCACTTGGTTTTGTCCGGCAAACGTTAAATCTGAACTACTGTGCATTCCTGGGATGCTCCCACATGTCAGAGCCAGTAGCACTAGGAGTTTAAGGTGAGGCACAATGTTACGCACAGACAAACAGGCCTGTTTATACAAAGGACAGGTGCAGGAAGTTGAGGCAATCTGATGTACTACTCTTACTCAGGAGTCAAACAGGTTTCCTTCCTTGATCTCAGTCAATTGAATGAAGTATTGCTCACGGTGTCATGTGGGTCAGATTGATTTTAGCAATTATCTAACCTCATGCGGTTTGCATTGTAGACAACCAGCCAAAGAGTAACTCGAGTCAACTCAGGTTGTATTACAGCCAAGCAATCATTACGCTTGGAAAGATGTGAGAGAACCGCCAATCAATGTCCCCTTTCTAGTTTTAATCTGAAAACTTGGAATGTCAGGTTTAAAAAAAATAAATGCATTTTAATATAAAGGACCTCTTGATGTTAATGTTCTTTGAAAGTGAAAAATTTAAGAAATACATTTAACTCAAATATAAAATTTCATATAAGAAAGATTTCATAAAAGCATTGCAATGCTTTTTTTTTTTAAATTACTGAACATGTAGACTGATAAAATAAGCTGTCATTTTTCTATTACTTGTCATTTAATATTGAGGAGCAGTTTTAGAAAGTCACAAAACCAACCTTAGAGAACTAGCCTACTCATTTTTTTCGAAACATCTCAGGATTCTTGAATTATAAACACAAATTATGCTACCTTATAGTTGCAACGTTGCATAGAATTGCTTAGATAGAACCTTACAATCCTCAGGTTAATATAGGTCAATATGGGATCAGTCCCTGACTACCATGTAACGAATGTGTGTGTGTGTGGCTGTATGTGTGCACTTGCGTGTGTGTATGTATGTATGTATGTATGTATGTATGCGTTAGGCCAGATGTTAATGCGTATTAAATATGTACTTAAGACAGTAATTAAGCTCAAGATCACAACTTCTCAGATGACTCAATCAGTTTATGGGGGCAGTAAGAAAGATCATACACTTCCCAAACAAATGCTGGAACAACCCTCACTGATATGAAAAAATCAAGAACCACGCTGCATCCACACACGAAACAGCAGGGCAAACATTGGGCTTGTCAGATGACCAGGCAGATTACATGTCTAGCTGAGTAAATGTCATGACAAAAGATCAACTCTTAGTTAAACCTTGGCCACTGCATCTGAGAGTTGAAACTACATGCACAGGAGCAGCACTTAGCACACTGTCTAAATCCCCCAGCACTGCAGCACTAACTAAACTGGGTGGGTGGAGCGGGCTGGTTAAATGTCTGCAGTGTATACAAAGTGAACACTGGTTTCACTCAGGCTTTGTCAGCAGCACGTATTTTGCTGTGCACAAGCTTTCTGGCCACCACTACTGTTCGCCATTGTTTGGCTGCGGAAATGCTGTAGCATGACTGACAGGTGACCTTGCCTTTTTCATCACACTTTATATTCACTCGCTGCAGCAAAGTGTACACGTGTTCAGTGGCCTTGCTCTTATAGACCGAGTTGCCTCCAGGGCTGCCATGGTAAGTGCAATACCAACAAACCACTGGTTAGGAGAAATTGTTTGGTAATGTTTCCAAAGCATCACTGTTATCGCAGTTTGTAGCAGCTAGGGGTGTGGTTTAGCCTGAGAGAGAGGAGAGGGGTGCTTGAGGATGAGCCAGAGGGGTTATGACCAACGTGTTACACCTTGCCACCTTGCTGTGAGCAGAACAAAGCTAAAGCCGACCAAAACGCAAAGCAACGCACAAGCTGGAATGCTGCAAGCGTTTTGTTTGCTCTTATCCCGGGTTTGCTGTGTTCTCTAAGTGGTGTACTATAGGCTTGTGAGCTCGTGTACAATACCATCATGCCCCCTAGCTATCACCGACTGACGAAAGTATCACTCGTAGCTTCGGAGGGGTGTAGGCTGCAGCGATGCTGACTTGTGGGCGTGGCCAGAAAGAGGTAACACACGTCATGTACAAGGAAAATCACTACAGCAAAAAATACCAGAAGTCAGCTTTAAATTATTATTATTAATTACACATTAACAAAGTCAGTAATGCTTGCAAAACTGAAGTTGCAGGTGCTCAGTGTTGAACAGCAGTGGAGATACTTATTTAATTCTTGTATAGCGAAGTAACTCTGATAAACATTGTTTTATTTTCTTAATTTATACCCCTGTTCATGTTTAAGACACTGCAATCATGGAAGGTTAGCATGGCTTTATCTGTTTGGTAAGATGCATCAGCTCCCATGTCAGACAACATAAGGAAACACATTACGAGATTTACACAATTTGTTTTTGTCAATAGGAAAGCTGCAGACACCATGTTTTCAGAAAGACCGTGTTTTCGGAAATCTTCCAACTTGATAGTACCAGGAATTGTCAGTAGATTCCATCTATCTTTAGTCATCTCAAGCCTAGCGTACTGCTGAGAGTGTTACGCAGTTTTTTATGCAGGTGGCTGCAGTGAAGGCCTGGCAAAGCATCTCCAGGGAGGAAATGCAGAATTAAAATTTTGAGAACATGGGCTCCAGACTTCAGGCAGACATTGACTGCAAAGGATTTTCATCCAAGTATTAAAATTATGGTTATATTTACAATTATGTCACCAAATACCTTTGCGCCCCTGAAAATGGAGGTACTTTGCTTAAAATGGCTGTAATTCCTAAATGGTAAATGCCATATTTTTGTGGAACCTCTTAAAATAAAGCTGAAAGTCTACACTTCAATCACATCCTGATGTTTGTTTTATTTCAAATCCATTGTGGTGGTGTATAAAGGCAAAAATCACAAAAACTCTGTCATTGTCCAAATACTTCCAGACATAACTGTATTTCTTTCTGTTAGGACAATTTTAAACAACAGCAATCTTACTGTGTATTAAGTAAAGAATAAAATACAATGGGTGTGCTGTTATAGGAAAATAATCAACAGTAGGTTTGTGTACAGCATCATTACCACCCTGATTTAGATTTTCCTTTAGCACACCCTGAATTCAATTGATTAAATAACGCGCAGTCATACTTTTAAACGTTACATATAATTATATTTCTGCAAGACAAGCTATTTCCTGAATGTCTCCTTAAAGAAAGCAACATGTATTAGAACAAGGACATGAATATACACTCACCGTCCACTTTATTAGGAACATTTGTACACTTCTGACCAATTAGAACTGAGAATTAATTGTTCTTGAGGTATCAAATGTGTTAGGCTTCAAGACTATGATGTATATATTGTTACTGACTCAGTTAAAACTGCTGCAATTTATGAGTAAATGAGTAAATTAAAAAAAAATTTACAAAGCTTCTCACATTCCACTGTTTTGCTGCAGTCACTGCAGTAACATGATGCCCATTTGACTGCTTGTGAGGAAGAGCTGCTAGTCAACCATAGCACAAGAGGCAGATAAAAGAAATACACCACATTTTGACTGTTCGTCTGAAGCCCTGTCAATACATAATCTTTATACATAAGTCTGCATTCATTCTGCTTGCTTTAAGCAACCTGTAATGTATTCAAATGTGAATGCGCCAGCCATTTTAAAATAGATACATGTGGACAAACATCCAGATAATTTTGTCAAGGTGCGTCACATCTAGCCCCTTAATATCACTCATGGTCGTCATGGTCGCAGTACCTGTTATGGCGCAGACACACTTCCCTACAATAACACCGCAGCTGTGCTGAAACCAAAAAACTCTTTTGTGCTGACGATGACCCACCAATTAAATGACAATGATGTAACTCAGTCAAATGCTGAGAGGAAGGTTGAGGTCAAGCATGTCATGAAAACAGAGCGGCAGGAAGCAGTGGTGAGGGAAGTGATGTTAATTTACATGTGGCTCAGCAGGATGTTCTGCTCTCCCTCAGAGCCCTCTCATCAGACCCATCTGCAGCTCTTCATCAACAGATTACCATCATGCTTTGCCCCCGCGTACAATAAAAGCCTGTCAGTGTGCAGGAAGCAGAAGACATTACTCAAATCTGTGCACACGGAGACCAAGGAAGATTGCATCAATGTGCATATGCACGGTATTAAATGGCCTCTGCACACCCCCTCCTTAGATACTGTTACCAGCTTAAGAAAGCATTTGGTCTATTTTATCCCCACTGTGATGGTTTCACTTAAAAGCTTAAAGCTTTTCAAATGAGTTCTCTTAAACAGTAGTGGAAACTTATTTAGCTGGCTTTTATGATTCAATGCAAATCACTAGACAAAGCTTTAGCTCTAAATCCCAGCCACTGAGAACACAATTCTCTACACTGTAATAGGTGTATCCTATGTTAGGAAATTAAATCAGATGAATTACAACATTAGGACCGGAGTTCCTAAACTGGTATCACTATCATAGTGACCCCTTTAAACCTCACAGTGCTGACTAATCATTATTCAATATATTATTTCCTAATCTATCATATTGCCATTAAATTTTAATTCAGGTGCAGCTAAAAAAAAAAAAAAAAATCAGACTACCACACCCTCACTCTGTGGGCTGCTTGCTTTGTTACTGTAAAAATGAAAAAGGTCAATATCAGTTTACTTCACAAACGCTTTTTTTCTGGGAGGTCCATCAGGCTGAACTGCAGAGCAACCTGGAAAAGGTCATCTGATTAAACACAGTTAGCGGGTGTGTGAAGTCGCCTAAACAGGTTCGGCACGGAGCAGCCTGCAGTGCACTGCAAATTGTTATTTTAGAATTACAGCATATACATTATTACTCGTATTGTTTCGTTTGATACAAGGTTCCACATTCAACAGACTGCATAATAAAGTACGCTATTCATCATAAAATACTGCTTATATTACATGAGGTGAAAAATATTTACACTTAATTAAGCCCACACTCTCACTCCTGATTCAGGAGAGGTTACCAAAAAAATAAATAAATAAATAAAAATTACGCTTCTCCTAAGCATGCTGTTTTCACAAGCCAATATGCTAGCATGCTTGTGTACTAGCTTGAGAAAAACAGCAGTGGCTACATTGAGGTCTGGTGTGTGGGAGTACTTTGGCCTCCCAGTAAGTTACAATGCTGATGCCCAGGGATTGGTGGACCGAAACGTTAGAGCGTGCTGAATCCCCAAATACACTATCACTAATATCGCAAACATACGGCTACACACACACACACACACACACACACACACACACACACACACACACACACACACACACACACACACGGCAACAATCTCTCTGCAGCATTCAGGCAGCCCTTCCTCACTGATTCAATCCGGGCTAAAGAAATCACCATGGCCACCATGGCCACTGGGAATTTCATATTGGAGATGATATAGCAGAGAACACAGGATTCAAAAACACATCTAGGGCTACAGAGAGCTGCGTGAATCTGATAGCACAACTAACTAAGAGCAGAATGGGAAAAGCTCCATGCTTCAGACACGTCACCTTGTAAGTCACACATGTGAAAGTTAGCCATGTTTAATTTTGTCACATAGTAAGGCACAGATGTTGTTTCTTTACCTGCTGCTAACACTGTCTCATTATTACGTTTCAGCTATTCTACTTTTATAATGTTGAACGTTTTAATCGACTGAAAATAGAAGTCTAAGGCCCATATTCATGCAATGCTGATTTCTAGTGTATCTATAATGTATTGTATTGCGAGACTACCGTATCATATTGAATTGGATTTGTATGTATTGTTACACCCCTAATTATTCCTCAAGGAAGCTTTCTGTCAGATCACAGCAGCGACACAAATCTCAGGCATGACTCACAACACAGGCTCTTCCAGGGACTGCGTCAGTACTACTGGAATGCACTAAAAAGCTTTTTAATAGTAATCACTACAACACACGTTTCTGTCAGAACGGCACATCCACATTTCAAACTAACAGCGGATTCTATAAATGGTGCTGTGCTTGTTTGTGCAGGATCACACTGTGCTGAGATAAAGGTCACATGGAGAGTGTAACCTTTTATAACTAGGTCTGCTTCCCATGTGGCCATGGCTCCTTGATGTAGAGGATGCATGCATAAAACAAAAAAATTGCAGCCTGTATTAAACACTCCACTTATACCTCGAGAAATACTGCTTGAGCATATAAATGAGAGTGCAACAATTTCAATACAAAGAACACTGAACCCAATATAGAAATAACACTGCTTCATCATTAGTGGTTATAAAATAAATAGCATGATTTATTTTACAAATAAAAACCATTTTGCATTGTTTATAATAGGTGTAAACATATATGTTCCTCCACACGTGCTGCAGGTTTTCCACCACGGGAAAGTGCTCAGGACAGAGGACGTTCCAATTTCTAATCAACACGGCAAGCTGCATTTTTCGTTTTATTGATTTCAAAAGAAAGTAAAAAGGAGAGGCTTGTAAGGAAACAACTGTCTATAACAAAGCTACTATTATGCATATCTATAAGTGATAACAGGAACTGACTCTACAACATGTAGCTATAAAACACATCGGGACTTATTGGACATTGTACCACAGCACAGTTGAACGCTCGAATCTGATTGGTCAGAAGGTGTCCCTTATTTTCATATAACAGTTCAGGTAGTTCCGGCTGTAGCATAAATGTTAATATTAATGCGCTGGTTCTATTATGTTTTTGTTTCTGTAGTAGCAGCATATACACATATATACATATGCGGACACTCCACATAACCTAAGACTTAATCTATGAATAATAAGCCGATTTAAAGAGGGGTTGTTGTTTAACAAAGTGATTCTTATAATCACTGATGTGGTGAAGTGTTTTTTTGTTAGGAGACATATATGGAAGAAGTCTCAGTTGTAAGTGCTCTCAGTCTCCGGCTTTCCGTTTCCTCTGTTTTCTCGGTAAAATGACAGGCTGCGCTGTGTGTGTGTGTGTCAGAGAGAGAGAGAGAGAGAGAGAGAGAGAGAGAGAGAGAGAGAGAGAGAGGCTGGTGAGACAGTTGACAGTTTACCACAGCTATAATGCAAGTGACAACGGGAACTAATGTACTAACTCGAACGTTCTATGACATTAAATCTAACTATAAAATAGAAATATGCGATGTGTCATTCATTAATAAAGTAAACACTGTAATCATTGTCAGATCGCTGTGGTTAAAGTGGAGTTATACACTCCAGACCGTGTACAGGGGGGTGGGAGAACATGCATTTTTTTCGTATAACAGCCCGGTCTATCATGTGTTATTCCTTACATAATCTACTCTGGGTGGTTATGTAGCATCACACTACCCCAGGGTGGATTGTTTTCTATAACGGCATGCCCAGTCATGTTTTATTCCTTATAACTTTGTTTTCTTACGTAAAGGTTGTCCATACTGAAATAACAGCATAGATAAAATCCACACCTTATGAGGAAATACAACCGGCACACTGGATCAAACATTATACTACACCCAGTACTACTACCATCTTTGTGCACATGCAGTCACACGTGTGTCACCACTTAACTAATTCCTGGAACAATAAACAATGCCAGGAACATGGGCAATGCATGGAACAAGGCTGGATCTCTCCCCACATGTAGCATACATATTACACCGTGTGGATCATCAAGTGGGGTGAAAGTGAACCACAGGAGGTTTGTACACTTTTATCCAAATCTGTACACAACTACTTCCACATACATCACAGAAATTGCAGCTTTGTGATATGATCATGCAGTGCCAAGAGCTGCAAATAACACTGACAAGAAAGACCTGTTCACGCTGTCTGATCAAGATGTGAGTGCACTGGAGGATGTTGTTGCAAGTGCTCAAGCGTCTGAAAACACTCACACCCATGTACTGTAGAGAGTAGCAACCCACTGACCGAGTGTTTCTTCATCTCTAATGCAGCATTTTAACATTCATGGAGGAGGATGCAGCAGATACACACACCTTAGAGAATGTAAAATGTGCTAGTGCACCATACGCCATACAGAATCCTTCACGAGTAACTAATGAAGTAATTAGATCCCAAATTCAAATGTCTGGTCCAGCAAAATAATGCTTCTTGAAATGAGGTATTCATCATTTTGCTGAAGAAATATATTACAAGAAGTTTCAAGCCAGTGAAACATTTATCACAAATCACCACACAAACAATGGTGAATGCAAAAACTGGATGTGCGACGGATTTATGTGCATGCATTATGTATTATTTATTGCATCTGTTTTATGCCTTATTTTTCAAACCAAGCACCGAGTCACAACGAAACCACAGCTGTGGTGATTCAGAAACTGTCTCTACCAAGAGGAACATCTCCTCCCACTAAAAAACCAGCACTCAATGAAATGTTCGGAGATGACTTCAGTGAAAGCCAGACCAGTTCAGCAAGATACCAAAAAAAAAATAAATAAAATGCCATTAGGTTGCTCTATAGGATGGAGAAAGTTATTGACTGAATGTAATTCATTGAAATCACAAAGGCATGGCGGAGATAAAAAGACGGTTTGTACCTTTCAAAGCTATTTGAATGTTACTCTTCTTTACAAGTGAGAGAGTGCTATCATCTGCAGAAGCTATCGTCACGCATCAGAGATAATGCCTGATTATCATTTTAGAGAACCTGAATTCCACTACTGTGCTGTGAAGTATGTTAAACAAAAAACTTCTCTTGTTTCACCATTATCAGATGTTCAGAGAAGAAATTACAGCTTGTTATTTTGCGCACCTTTTTAAATAATGTACGTAATTTTTTTGGAGCTCCTTTCATCTCAAGAGTATTTTATACCAGAGCGCTGTTGGATTCTCGACTCCGATTGGTCAGAAGGTGTTGATTAATTTTCTAAAACATCATGGCATGGACAGTAGTTTCAGCTGCAAAGTTATTTCATCATGTTATCATTTTATCATATTAAAGTTATCATGTTATCATTCGTACAGTGACAGCTTAAACAGACATGTACGCAGATATTCCACAAAAACGGATTTAAAAAAAGTGTGTGATTGTTGATATGAAGATTTCCGTGAGGACATGTTTGTTTTGCATTTTTGGAAGGAGTCTCCAGTGTCAGCACTGTAACAGTCAGAAGTAAAGCTGTCACTAAGTTTTCCACCACAGCAAAGTGTTCAGCGTCTCAGTACCATTTTTTTTTGGGTTTGTTTTTTTTTGTTTTTTTTGTCTTATTAACTTCAACAATGAAAAAAGAAAGGAACTGGCAAGGCGACGAGTGTTTACAGCTGTTATAATGTAGGTTACAGGAACTAACTTATTTCACGAACATTCTACATTATTAACGTAATCATAAACGGATAAAAATATGATGTGTGGTTCTTTAATAAATAATGTAATACCTGGCAAACTGCTGAAGTTTAAGAGGAATAAAACACTTTGGGATGTGCAGTTATGGTAAAATAATCAGTAGTAGTGGCCCTCCGCAACATCCCAGCGTTGATTATTTTCCTATCACAGCACGCGCTGTCATGTTTTACTCCTTACTTATTTTATAAAAGAAATAATGGAAAAGTACTTTACAGTCAATGTGTAGTGTAACATTTAGCATATTAGTCTTTGCACATCAGCATACTTTAATTGTGGTTTTGTGACTTGAAACTAATGTTAAAATCCCTAAAAATGCAGAAAGGTGTTTGCCTTATCGTCCAGCGATGGCTGGAAGACCAAGACAACAAAATTGTCTGTGCTCTCTGACTGGGAGGGATGGTATACTCTCACTCCCCTCTAGCAACACTAGCCAATCATGAATGTCTGCGAGTGGGTGTCTCACGCATGCAGAAGGGGCTGATAGTGCTTTCCTTTGAGTGTGTTACACTGCCCTGTGATGCAGCATGAGCAGCAGTTCGAAAAGATCACATATCTCAAAGGAAGCACGCGTTAGCCTTCTTGGTAGTTGTCGTATATTTTTTTGCACGAGACAAGCTACTTTGCAATCAATTTTGATACGAAATACAAAATAACATTTGTATTTTTCTGAGTCAAACCAATCTGTGTAGTATATAATTAGAGCTTAATATCTTTACTCTGTTAGTTTTATTTCTCATCAACATTAAGATTAAAAGCACAGCTGCATTATGATAAAGGAGGACAGTCCACACCGGCAGATCTGCAGTCATGGGTAGTGTTTTACATAGCACCCGCATGGCCACGCGTTTCATGCAAATCAGCAATAACTCATAAAAAAAGAAATAAATAAATAAAGACCTCCTTGTGGTCACGCAGATCAAAATGAGCTCCTGGATGAATATCTTTTTTTTAGACCATGCAAAGTGAATGAGGGGTTACTCCCTTCTTCTAGTTGCCTTCTCCACAAATGGCTTTAAGAGAATTTTCTTTTAAATGTACCATGTATATCTGAGTACCAATGGTTAGAGTGAAGCACAGTGCTGTATGATGCATATTAGCTAGAATTTTGTCTTGGTACACAAAAACACACAAAGATGAATAAAGGAAATGCATGACTGACTGAATCAGGGCTCAGATATTGACAGATCAGCATGACTACATAGTGATGAAATGTACCTTGGCCGACGAGATGCTGCATAATTGTGTTAGGAAGAGTCAAAGGTGAAGTTTCCACCATACAAGATAAATCACAAGAAGGCAAATTCACACATGTTCGACGGGAAATTAGTTTAAATATAACGCTTTATTGCACATATTCATCACGCAACTTCAATATACCTAAACAGATTTACTTGAACGTAGCAGAAGTTACTTGAGCATTGATTGGACAGAACAAAATGAGCTCCCTTATGAAAATGCTTATTTGAGAAATTTAAGCAGGTCGGAATATAAGCAGAATCATCAATTTCAAGAACAGGACATTAATATTTGTCCTGCAGTTCCTATAAATCAAAGCAGACGACACAAAAGAAGGGGGAGGGGGGGGAAAGGTCAGAGAGTGCAAACTCCATCTTTGTTTTCATGAAAAAAATCTATAGCAGGATAAAAGATGGGTGGTTCCATCCAAAACAGGGACAAACTCAAATACATGAGTGTTAAGACACGGTTAGCAGCTGATGTCATGACAAATGCGTGCATTTCCTCAATGTAGCGATGCAAATCAGTAGAACGGGACTCATAACGCCGCCTTTTAGTGTCTTGACAATAACGAGCAGCTCCAACTGTGTTTTAACACTCACGACTTGACAGCAGGTTTAGTCATGAGGAGACAACAGATAAAAGACAGCTCTGAGTGCTTTTAAATAAGCACTACAGTCTGTTAGTGTGAATAGACCGAGTTGGGTTTTATCCAGTGGTGTGTGTGTGTGTGTGTGTGTATATGCGTGTGTGGTAAGCAAAGCCCCTACGAAATTGCTAGCAGAGGGTTTAGCAGAAGTGAAGAGACTTATCTGCTGCCTGCAGCTAGACTCGTCTCTTACAATAGTGACACAGGATTAATCATTTACAAAGATTTGCTCCAAACATGCACACGTGGACCCCTGCTATGTTGACACAGGTGACATTTGATGCAGTAAAAGCAATAATTCTCTAGATTGCTTGTGTGTGTGAAACACACATCCTTATGAAGAAGTGCTTTGGACAACATGAGCCTGGCTCTGTGCGCAAACCAGGAGAACGCGTTCCACGGTGCTTAGCACACACAGGGGCTATACAGTGGCCCAGGACATCTGCACATCACTCCAGCTCATCTCTAATTCATAGCGAGCAGATGGGTTACGATTTTTTTAAAAAGGCTTTTCTGCATACGACTGCATAATCTGGAGTGGATGAAATGTCTCGCTTGGGAGGAGACGTGGCTTTGGGAAAAATGACAGTGATAGCATTATTTTTTACTGTGTTGTACTGTGAGGTTGAAAACGGATTAAAAATCAAAGGCCAGCGGCTAAAGTTATGCCGTACTGGCATATGTGCTATAACAGTACAGCCTATGGATATATAACAAGCACAAAAATTTGTAGTCAAAGGTAATGGTAAATCTGAAGAACAGCTCCAACACTCCAACACTTTGTTTTTTTATAGTCCTGTGGAATGTGGAACCATTGATGAAACTAAGCAAAATAAACAAACAAAGTGATCATGTACACTGTATAACCAAAAGTTTGTGGACAGCTGATACATCACCACACCCATACATGGGTCTTTGCATCAATTAAATATGTTTTTATACAAACAAAAAAAACAGGACATCAAATGCAATCCTGACCGTCCTCACAGCGGCAAATTGGTATGAGCTCTCATGAGTTTTTCAGCTGTCACTATGGTGTTAGCTACACTACATGGCCAAAAACATGTGGACACCTGACCATCAAACCCATACGAGCATCTTCCCCAGACTGTTGCCACAAAATTGGAAGCACATAAGTATCTAGAATGTCTTTGTATGCTGTAGCTTTACAATTTCCCTTCACTGGAAGTAAGGTGCCCAAACCTGTTCTAGCATGACAATGCTTCTGGGCACAAAGTGAAGTCAGAGGCATTGTTGCCAGGTTGAGACAGGTTGGAGCAGAAGAACTCAAGTGGTCTGCACAGAGCCCTGACCTCAACCCCACTTAACACCTTTGGGATGAACTGGAACAACCGACTGCAACCCAGGCCTCCTCACTGGACATCTGTGCCTGACGTCACTAATACTTATGTGGCTGAATGGGCAAATCCCCACAGCCATACTCCAAAGTCTAGCGGAAAGCCTTCCCAGAAAAGTGGAGGTTACTATACCAGCATAAGGGGACTAAATCTGGAATGGGACGTTCAAAAAGCACATATGGGTGTGATGGTCAGGTGTCCACAAACTTTTGGCCATATATTGTAACTCTCCTGCGTACTACACACAGTCACCTTGCAGTTAAACGTACTGAGATGAAATAAAGCTCAGAGGGCAGAACATAGCCAGTGAAACGTTGGCCAGTGACTTGCTGACGTGTTAGCAAACACATTTTAGCCTACTCAATTAGGTTTCCAGGCAACCAAAACATGGGACTGTGCTGCATGCTGAAGCTTTAAATTGCATGACAAGCTAATAATATAATATTATTAGTGGTTATCACAATATTGTCCTACTGATATGCCAGATATCTACAATATGTAAATGAGCACTCTAACCAACAACAGTTTTTCTGGTCTTCTCTGAGAAATATGAGCAGCCTAAGAGAGAAACAACTCATATTGGTCGATTAGTGCAGGTCAGTCTTTAACTCTGACGTGTCAATTTACCTTTCTGTCTTAATATACGACAAGGTATATTAATTGTAATATGTTATCTTTCTCCACATCGTTCAAGCCTACCTTATCTTGTGACGCTTTCACTGGCTCATTTGTGTGAGCTCCAATGCTGATGTCCACTCCGATGCCTACACTCTGGACTAAGTACACTGTCTGATGTGTGGCGACAGCCTGTCAGAAGTCATTTGTTCCAACAACTCCTTCCCTTGTATACCACAGACAGCAGAATGCCACTGGGAATACTGGGACTTTGTGTTGTTGAACATTTTTTGCTAAGCATTCACCAGAGACCTGGTACATGTGTCAAAAAAGCTCTGCTTGGTTGAACAGGAGACAACAGAAGACACAGCCTAAAACACTGACTAACCGCATGGAGGAAAAAACATCCATTCTTCAGACAAGTGCTCAGCTATATCGGAGTTATTAAAAAAAAAAAATGCAGGCTAAAGGTCTATGCTTTAAAGAAGAATTTTATCATCTACTGTTAAGTTTCAAGTATTCCTCTCAAACTGTACTTGACATTGCAGATGCACAATTACAGACATTACAGATGTGACGAATGACAGACCACAGTCAGGATACGGATAAAGCAAAGTCTTTAAGAAAAAATTCGAAGCAAGGCCTTGAAAAATACGGCAGCAGACCTGATCAACGTACGAAACAAATGGCTGTAGCTCAGCAACAATTTTTTTTTTTTTAAACATAAGGGCTTCTGTAGCAGATCCTCTGTTGTGGCTTGCTGCAAACCATCACATGTATTCATGTAAATTATTTACTTGAAGTTAGTTCATCGAGATGAGTTTTCACAGAATTTCATCAGCTTTTTATTTAATTTACCCTCTGTGGAATGTTCAAAGATGATTAGACAAGAAAGTATGTGTGTATTCTCTACACACTTCAAAACAAATCTGTCTCAACTGTTCAGAGTCCATGGCGCTACTGAAAAGTGGTAAAGTGAAGCATCACTTCGAAAAAAAGAACCACTTCAAATCGATGTGTCTCGTTTATAGCCATAAACTAATCATTCATGTTTAAGCAACAAAAAGGTATTCATTCAGTCATGTTAGTACGCAAGCAAGGAATTTTATGTACATTGATCACATCGAACCTTCAAAACGTTTACTTAAATACACCTACATTATAACTTCAGCACCAGACAAAAGCAAACTGGCTACAAGACAACACTACATAAGACAACACAGGTGCCCATTTTGATTTTTTTTTTTTTTTTTTATACTCCGGTACTGACACACACACACACACACACACACACACACATAAAAATCTAATTACTGCCGTTACTCTTCAGAGTGCTATTGCTGCAGGGGGGCATGTTAGTTCTGGCTGCCAGCTTTTAGAAGGTGCTAGAAAAACAATTTACCAGCTCATTATCATTATATCTTTTTCAGGTTGCATAGATAGGCAGTAGCCCTAACCATTTTAACAGACAATACAAAATCTGCCTGTCATCACGAAAGCAGCAGAGAACAGCTGACAAAGAGCCAGGTGGGGAAGAAGGATGTCCCAACAGCCGAGTCGAATCTATTCCACAGATCAATGTCTAGCTGTTCACCTCTGCTGGTGAAGGGTTGTCCTCTGTATGGATTGTTTGGCTATACATAATCGCAAAAAAATCTGCACTGTTAAGGAGATGCCCAAGTATGACGTCAGATCAACCATCATCATCATCATCGTCATCAACATCAGTACTGCTGCTCTTTATCCAGTGCCATTTAAATGCAGCATATTTTGAATCGTTAACATCTACTTCACTTAAAACATCACCATTCTGCATTAAAAGCTCATTCGATATGTGAGGTGAAGAAAAATCGTGTAAGATTAAAACTCTTAAAAATCAGGGTATTTAAGAAGTAAGGAGTTCTCGCAAGGAATTCGATGCATCTTATTGCAAAACAACACTGAAAAGCTTATTGCAGTAACACAATTTAAAATGCTTTCCGTACTGGCTTTTTTGCCCTGAAGATCACTACTTTCTGGTTTAAATGCTCTTAACAACATAAATATTAATTCGAAATGACAGAAAGTGCAGTGCCCAAGGAAAACTCCAAACAACAAAAAAGCAGCACATTTATATTAGATAAAATGCTCAAGTACACTCATATCTCTAATTAAAGGACTGAGCTCCTTTAGCTAGTCATGCTCTGCAATTTGCCTCTCAACATAAGTCACTTCCAATATGCAGTCTACAGCTTGCAAATATAAATCTCATATAAAAGCCATATTAATACTAGGCTTGTGAGATCGTGTGTGATATTTTATCGTCCTATCATGCCCACTAACTATCGCCGATTGTCATGGGGGACGTGCTGTGTAATTTCAGCCCCCGTTCATGTTTTGCGAGCGAGGAGTACAGTGAAAGGAAGCTGACATGCATTGGAGAAGGATGTTCTGGTGGTCTGCTCCAAAGTCAGACAACATAGGCTATTAAGATTCATAGAGAATAAAAAATAACACATAAGGTAACACATATTATGAGATACAATACAATTTATTCTTGTCAAATCTTAAAGCTGCAGATGCCACGTTTTCTGACAGATATTTTAAATCGTCCATCTTGATAGACTCCATCTATCACAATGGCTATCGGCAATTCCCGATACTGTCAATCGTCCCGAGCTTAATCAATACTGAATAAGTTTTCTAAATAGAGTAAGTGCAGTGAGAAAGCTGGGAGAAGTTGCATATTGCTGCTAGAGGTGATAAGTAAATCTTCAAAGCCTATTAAGAAAAATCCATAAAAAAAATAACCAAAAAGCAAAACTTCACTAATGCTTGAGTCTGTAAATCACAAAATGGAAGGCAAAGAGACAAGCCAAAGCACACAGCATGTTCAGACTGGTAAAAAGCTAGCTGTGATGGACAAAAAGGCAAAAGCATTTCCTCCGGGTTTTAAAACACAGCAAAGAATGCGAGCAACTATGCATGTGTGTGTGTGGGAGCTTGATGACCCCTTTTATCCACAAAATGCACTGAAAAGGCTTTTAAATAAAGACCTAGAGTACTGAGATACAGCCATGGGCGTACTAAGCCTTCACTGCACAAGTCAACAGCCAACATAATACAACAATACCGAAATGTGGTTCAGGGTATTACAGCACGAGAGTTTGGTGGTAACATTCTCACAAACAAAGCAGTTCAGAAAAGTTGTTTTTTCTGACACAGAAACCTCTGATCACTGCCACAGTGAAGCTGTGATGACATGAACACATTTGAAGACAGGCTGTCAGAGATGCAATGCTGGGCATCTGCATAGCTACAAACACAGAAATCATCACATTAACTACATTTCCCTGTATAGTCATTTATTTTATGTCAAGTAGCTTGTTAAATTAAACTATTTTATAGAGATCAGTCCAGGGGTAAATGCAGGAAAAGAGCCCCATCAGCGAGGAGGTGTGTATCTGCCTACTGGTTACGAGGCTCTTTGATCACCGTGCTGCTGTTTTGCTGCATCATCTAAACACGCTCACTGTGGATTAGCTGCAGGTCTAAAGGCCTCAGCATACTTAATGCAGAGTTACGCGAAGACGAAACTATCTTCACACGCCTACAAATTTGCCTACTCTCTGTGGTTTCATATTGGACATCACATACAAGCGCTTAAGCTCGAGTAGCTTGTAATGTAGCAGCTACATTTCTCCATTACAAAGATTTTTAATATGGTTGAGCTCCATTTTTGTAGAGTAACTACACTGCTAAAGTAGCATCCCTATCACTGCTGACTGGGCTCTGTGTAATGCCTTCCTCATGATAGTTTCTCTGAATGGTGGCCACATGTATTAGTCTGCATTAATTCTTACCATTTACACCAGCAACACTCAAGGTCAGGCTATAGATCCAAAACCATCACCACCCATTGAAGAAAATATTCAACCACTTGACATCATGCACTGATAACTGAAATAATCCTATTAGTTTCTACTTGAACAGTGAATTACAATGTGCAACCTTCAACAATAAATTGGCTCTACTACTGAACTACACGACAAACAATAAAGCAGGTGTTTTCCCCCCGAGGAATATTAAGCAAAACCGGTAAGACTGACCTGTACGTTCAATGTAGTCCACACACTTCTCAATAAACAGAGGAATAGGCCTGTCTGGGGTGACCAAGTTCTGTAGAGGAACACCAAAATAGTTGCTTTCCCAATTTCTTCGAGTTGGCGGATACAGTGGCTTTGGAACTTTTGCTTTAACCTAGAAAAAGAAATAAAACAGTAGACTTTATATGCCATAAACAAAACGCACACAAGAAAACACAATTTATCATGATTCTTCTAGTGTTCTACCATTAAAACATTCAAAAGTTCTGAACCATTGATGGAAATATTTGGTAAAGAATGATTTTTAAGCATAAACTGAAATTTATCTTCAGTAACAGCTTTATCCAGGTCAGGGTTGGGATGAATCCTGCGCCTCTCCCGGGAATACTGGGCGCAAGGTGGGAGAATACACTCCGGATGGGCTGCCAGTCCATTGCACCATACACACACATTCACACATGGGCAATTTAGTGTAGCCAATCCTCCTACGTGCCTGTTTTTTCGGACAGCGGGGGGATACCGGAGAAACCAGAGGAAACCCATGCGAAACCAAACATGAAACTCCACACAGTCAGGAACCTGAGCTGAAACCAAAAATGCAGTGAGGCAGCAACGATACCTGCTGCGTCACTGTGCATCTCATAAACTGAAATGTAAAAATAAATATGCCAGCTTACCTTTTTCGGTTCCTTGTTTTTTGCTGCTTTCTTTTTCTTCAACTTCTTGTCATCCTGCTCTGGGTCTGAAGTGATGGCTGGATTGTCTATCCCTCCTTTCCATGGATCCACAGGTGAAAGTAAAGGGTCCTCTTCACTTCCACGGTTACCCCTGCCTTTTTTCTTCTTCTGCACTGCCGGCCCTGATTCATCATCACTGACATCAGAGTGCACTCGTCTATGATACGCTTTTGTCTTGCTGAAAAGGATCTTTGATCGATGTTTGTATTTAGATGGTCGCCTGCTACCCTGTGACTTCAATGTACGGTCAAAACCATTCTCCTCATCACCATAAAAACCATGATGGCCACCAAATGAGTTGCGCATCTTGACTATCCTGCTATGGGTGTCCTCTGGAACAGCGTAAATGTCATCGTTGAAACCTTTTGATTTGGGGAGAGTGTCTGCTGGATCTGCATAATTGTCAGCCACCTCAAGGTCATCATGGACCATAACTGGACCTCGTGTTCTCCTGCTGGCCTTCATTCCAGCTTCAATGGTCTTCAAAAGGTTGGGGTCCAGCTTCTTAACATTAGGCTTGTTTAGCACAGGTTTAGGTCTCACTGGGGGAGGCACTTTGTGGTTGCGTTCATGATCACCTACGGGTGTG
The DNA here is from genome assembly GCF_027358585.1 of Pangasianodon hypophthalmus. Classification (NCBI taxonomy): domain Eukaryota; kingdom Metazoa; phylum Chordata; class Actinopteri; order Siluriformes; family Pangasiidae; genus Pangasianodon; species Pangasianodon hypophthalmus. Next base: position 19,198,692 of record NC_069719.1, on the reverse strand, counting down.
CTATGGACAGGGTACTCGTTCCCTTCCAAGTCAATTTTATACTTTCTTTCACTAGGGGTGGGCAGCAGCTGTACATCATCCCCTATAGGGCTATAAGGTGGCGGTCCCTCAGCATCATCTTCAGAGTCAGGGTAATAAGAGTACGCTGGTGAATGGTTGTGTGGTGACTGAGGGAAGACATCTTCAGAGGTGCCATGGTCCCGTGTGCTATCAAACATGAAGGAGCTCTCTATACTGTTCTTTTTCTCAAGTACTTCATTGAAAAATGGTGTGAACACTTCCGTTTGCCTGTGGTACTGAGACAACGAGTAGAGTGCTGTAAATTTGGCTGTGATTTCTGTAGCAATGTGTTCCCCTTCAGTCATCAGCTCCTTGATTGCCTCATTCTCAAAGAAATCAGCCTGGCTGTCCGTTATAGCCACCATTTGGACCGGAATGACATCTTGGACCTCTGCCAAGAATGCCCGCAACATAGCCATGGAAGCCTTTCGTTTTGCTGAGTAGACAAGTATATATCCATGCACCAATTCATCCTTTCTGATTCCAATTGAGGAGTGGTAAGAGAGGACAGTGACTTGTATGCGCCTACGACTGTCACCAATGATTTTGTCGAGGTACAGGGTGTTGCTCTGACCAGGCTGACCAGCACTACAGGAATGTGAATCCAGAAAAGGTGAGAGAATAAGATCCACGCTGAATGGATCTCCGCACATGGCACACATAACTATTCGCAAATCTGTTTCAGACAAATCTTTGATGGAGGGCACGGGACTCATCAAGTCAAAATTGTGCTTTAGGCCTTCTAGGACTGCTCTGAGCGCTTGTTTTATTTGAGACTCGTTAAACTTTCGGGGAAAGGTCCCAGAGGGCATGTCTATGAATGTGCACTGTAGCTTATTAGCAAGCTGTTGGCCCTGATGCCTTAAAATAGGCATGTTTTTGCAAACACTGTCTCGCTGACCTGCTAAGATTAGAATAAATGGCGATGGATGGGCAAATCTGTCTCTTCTGCCCTGAGAAATCTCAGCTCGGATTCGGCTTATGCGATCGCCAATGTAATTAAGTGACTCTATTGAACTGAAGACACAGAAGAACCCATGAGGTTTGAAATTTGATAGCCAGGAATGGTTCAAAAGCATGGGAGAATTTACATCAACAGATAAAAGTTCCAATTCATAGATCTTACCATCAAGGGTATATTCATCATCTGTGGACTGAGCTTTTATTTCATTAGCAAGTTCTTGAGCTAGTCCTTCACGGCCAAGAAGACACAAGTTCACTTTATCAAGATTGGAACTGTTGTAGTACAGATTAGTGCGACCGTGGTCCAACTGAACCAGCCTATTTGCAAGCACCTGCTCAACTTTCAGATCCACACAGCTCACACCACTCAGACACGTCTCTTTGGTGGGATGATAAACAAATCCGATGTGTTTCAGTAAAAGGGACTCCCTATCTGGGGCAAGTTTCTGTAGAGCTCTGTATCTGGGCTCCTCGTTGAGTACAGTGTGGATTTCGCTCATCTTATCACAACTTGGGGTGGCATTCAAATCCAAGTCATAAAACAGCTCGGCATGCTCAAATAGCATTTCCTGAAACTCCTCTTTGGCCCCTTCAACTATTTCCTGCTGATGCAGCGCATACACGTCTCTGCGATCAGCTTCTGTGATATACTTGTATGCCTCGTCCTCCATGACGAAACATATAATCTCTTCCCACGGTTGGCCAGGACTTATGAAATGCACTCGCTCCAGTGTCTTCTTGAATTTTTCCTTCATTTCGAGTCGCCTCTTTTCAGATATCAAATGCTGGACATGGTTTTGGAAAATCCTCTCACCTTCTGCCGTTTTAAGGATGTCAAAGGGGACTCTTCTGTCATCTGTTTTGTTAACATGGTCTGTCTCATCCCATGGGGTTTGCTCCAGCACAACAAAGTAGTACTGAAATTCATTCTTGCTTTTTAACAGGTTCTGAGCATCTGTCCAGCTCAGGTTCTCAATCTCTTCCAAGTTGTTAAGCATTTTGTTAAGAACTTTTGGCAAACTGGAGAGATAATCGTCTCTTCTCTTCTTGATATGCTCTTGTCTCAGCTGTTCAATATGCTTCGAAAAGGTGTTTCTAGCTTTCCGAGTACCTTCCAAATTAATGTATTCCTCGTAGTCTGGATGGTTTTTCAATGAGTTGCTCACAACTTTCCAGCTCGTGTGATAATCTCGGACAGACTGAACAATAAGCTTTTCAAACTTGACCGTGACTGTGGCTACTAATTGTCTCTGAGCTTTGTAAGCCTCCAAGTATGGGATAATTTTGGGTTTACCTCGTGTTTTGTCCATTTGCTGGGTTAGCGCATTAAAACAGAGGTCCACGTTGACAGATGACAGAGCCGATGTCTCAACCACCAGAAGATTCTTTTTGCTTGCAGCAAAAGTCTGGACATCCCGTAAGTATTGCTCTACACACGAATCACATTTCGTTGCAGCAATGATAATGGGTTTTTTTGACTTGGCAATTTGTGAGTACAGGCTATTGACAAATTTCATCTGGTCATCAAATTTTCTGTTGCATCCTTTGCTTACATCTATGCACAAGACAAAACCGTCGATATTAAGCTTTCCATCAGGCATCTGCTTCTGATCAAAATCCTGCTCCAAGCCAAGCTGATCTGTGCAAATATACATCAGTTTTTCAGCAGACTGCAGCTTTGTAGTCGCAGCCCGCTTAGAGTAGGGTTGCAAATTTGTGCTCCGATGAGGCAAAAAGGTCTGGTCGTCAATAAATTCAGTCTGTTCGATGACTTGAATTCGACAGTCAAGGCCATCGTCTCCTCTGTGTAACACTTCCCCCCAGTACAGGAAGTGATCATTGTTCACCACACGACCTCCAAAGTCGATTGTGCTCAACACAGAAGTGTGCTCTGAGTAGTAGCTGTCCGCGCTGGGACGCACGTATCTGTTGCATAGGCAGGACTTGCCCACACCACAGTTGCCTTTTTCTTTCTCAGTGCCTGAGAGCCCAACTACACTGATAGTGTACGTCGGTGGACGGGGCTCTTTGTTCTTGGCCATTATACAGCCCCTCTCATTGCCTTGTTACTCTCAGCAAAGTCTGCCAGCAAGGCAAGGATAAAGTTCCATTGGCTACTGGTGATGCATTTTCATTTCTCGCTCTGAACAGATGTGGATATTCCTTTCCTCTGGATCGTTGGTTATGGAGCAGCTGTGCTTCTCCTCGGGCATCACCTACCTGCAATATATAAAAGGACAGCACATCAGCATACACATATCACCAAAAATACGACAGTGGAGTCATTGTCAATAAAGATACTAATTCACCTGCAAATCAAACTCTATTATAGCAACAGACCATCTTTATATACAGTACATTTCAAAGAGAGAGAGGAACAAAGAGCGAGTAAGACTGATATTACCAAAACAATATCATCGGAACATATCCTCATACACTCAGCAGTATTAGATACACTACCTAATAATTTGTCATACTTTATACAGTCAGTAGTGAATGATGTTTTCATAAAAGCACAACTGTTGTACTCTGAAGTCAAGTGATTGAATGTAGTGGAGTTGTGTAACGCACATCAGTCTTTTTTGGCCTCTTTCATCACTGACCTGGTTTTACACAAAGGGACAGGTGGTTAAGCTAGATGTTTTTCATACACATTTATGAATGCATTTGTAAATACAGTTTGTACAAACTTTTATTGGGTTGAGTGTACAAGCAGGGTTGAACCTAAAGGTTGGGTGTATGCGTGACTCAGAAGGATTCGGAAGCGTTTTAATTTCATGTTTCTTCTTTCATTACCTATGACACAGACCAAATGTGTCCATATATTATACAAATGCATATATTATACAAACTAACCAGACAACACATGCACTCATTCATGGACAGAGGCCCCTGGAAACATGATCCAACTGTGCTCAGTACAATGCAATTTACCATCAATCCACTGACTTCTCGGTACAACAGTGGGGCCACGACTAGAACATGCTGAATTAAGATATGGCAGCGTGTTAGGTACTACTGGTTACTAATAAAGTTCCTACACAATATACGCACAAATTAATAATAGAAAGAAAAAAGGGCATTCAAGGTTTGCCTCAAACAGTTTGCCTAATTTGAAGTGGAACCATAGGATTCTCTGATATAAAAAAAAAAACATGTCAAGAATAAAATCCTTTCTAAAATGAACATAACACTGCCTTCACACTTCGATCCATGTCATGGATGACTAATAGCACTCTTTCGCCAAACAGTGCCATACGGTCCAGAGTGGTTACTAATCCATATTTTATATACCCTGTTTGAGCACCCGTGTTCACTGCCCCATCAAATAAAAATAAAAAAAAAAATTAGGAAATATTCTTTGGAGGTTGTGGGATGATTGACTTGTAATGGGCATGATTAGTATAGTAGTACTCAAAATTCACACTGTTCTTTTTTTTTCATAGGGCTTTGTATGCAAAGCTTGTCACACAACATGAAAATACACAACATGAATACCAGCAGTTAGACATTTCCTATGGCTGAATCTCATATGGTGTTCTGTCAGGCACAGAGAGCACTACATATGTTCTACCATACTGGTATCTTATGCCCTATGTAGTGAGCAAAGCGTGAATAAGAAGCCAGCGTTGATTCAGTTTAACTTGAAGATGGCAGATTTGGTAGGAAGATAGCAGTGCAGTGAGAAAGTGATATGTTTTATTTGCTCTATTAAGGCTAATTCCATTTTTGAATGGCTTCAAAATGAACCAGCAAAGACAACTGGAGGCATTAAACAAAAATATCCACCATGAAAGACTAACATATTAATCTTTATAGGTAACGGTATCTTCAGGATCAGAAATTCTGAGTTTTTTAGTTTAAACGTCTTTCACCTACATAGTTGGTCCATTTTTGCTTTGGTTCAAGGTTTCCTACATTGCCCACAATGCCAGTTGGAATTAGCCTTTGCATCATCTCCATCTAAGGAGAACGATGCAGCAGCACTTTAGTGCTTGATTCTGTCCAGCTCACTCACCTCCCCGCCTGTGCACTCTGCTCAAACTGATAAGGATCCAAAGCTTCAACATTCACGGCGTCAATACCATTGTGCTTTTAGCCGTGTCACTAATTACCTTTGCTAATTAGCTGTTTCTTAGTATTAGTATTTTTTCCCCATAACTCAGAGCAATTGCTTTGCATAGCCGCACTGCCTTCTGAGTCCAACGTTTGCTGTCTCCACTACTTATAAACTGGTTAATAGAACATTGAAGGTTGTTGGAAATGGCGAACGAGATAAGAAGCTCTTTCAGTTGTGTATTTAGGAGCTAAAAGCGAAACTGGACCGTTATCCCTTATCTGACATTGCTGACATTTTTTTTATTTCAACAGTGTCCACCTGGGACATCAGAGCAGCACATACCCGCTAGCTTCTCCCAGAAATAACCAACAAATTAGCATCAGAATCACTAAGCACATCACAACTATTTCAATATATCCCTCCCTCCATCCATTTTCTGTACCACCTATCCCAGGGGACTCGGGGCACAAAGCATGGGACGCCTTGGATGGGGTGCCAACCCATCACAGGGCACAATCACACACACACACACACACACTACGGAGAATCTGGAAACGCCAATCAGCCTACAACGCATGTCTTTGGACTGGGGGAAAGCCCTGAAGCACGGTGAGATCATCCAAGCTCCACGAACGTAGGGTGGAGGCGGGAATCGAACCCCCAACCCTGGAGGTGCGAAGCAAATGTGCTCACTCAACTCTGGGCTGATGAGTGCAATATTTAAGGTATTAGTCACACACTATCTATGAGACAGTCTTTAAGCAAATGAAAGAATTTGTTCCAATGACTGGAGTACTGAGGTTAGTAAAGCAGGAAACCTAGTCAGTGGATTATGAAGGGGTTTGTTTTGTGTTTAGGTTGGAAACTGTGGTGTTTGACTAATCCCAGGCCTGTGTACAATGGGTCAGAGGGAGAGTCGCAGTGTTTTGACACGGTGTTTAGTTCAGCTCTCCTGCCTTCCTACACAGACATGAGGCGTTAAACCGCTGCTGGCCAAACGCTGCTATTTGAGGTCTGCCGCTAATCTAGCACTTTATACACCTTGGTTGCTAGCTGGGTTAGCGTCTCATGGGGGATAATTAGAGACTGTAAACACCAAGTGATCGGCATTGACAAAAGTAACCAGAGAGCTGATGTCTATGGGAGGTGAGCCGAGTGTATTGTTCAGAGCTCCACGCCTGCTAACTTCCAGCGCGAGGACTTTTCTACACAGGAATTAGCCTTCATTCGCTAACAACGCACTCAAAACCGAAAAACTCCTAATATTCCCTAGCAAAACACACCCACATAAATTCCCACTTCATACTGGGCTAACTACTTGGAGAAATACCACCCTTTCGACCCAATAGGTAGGACTGACTCGTAGCCTTCATTAGCTAGCATAGCCGCCAGGAATACAGGTTCAGCTGAGGTAATTGTGGATACAGAGACGCTGCTAAGGAGGACACTCGGTGTAAATGATAAGCAAACTATCCAAATAAACAGGTTTCATGGCGTTTGGTTAATCGTTAACTGTAATAAAGGTTATCATGGACCCAGGCCTTGCCCGAGCAACGCTTCCTCAGTGAGAGAGAGAGAGAGAGAGAGAGAGAGAGAGCTCCTGCTAGCTCGCTCTGGCTAAGTGTTGGTGTTACACTGCGCTGTTTTAACCCACGTAGCGCAGTCCATCTGTACAAATCCCACTGCCACAGTTCACACACACAACACCATGACCTTAATGCGCGACTTAAACACACATCCCACACACACACACACACACACTCAGCACACAGGCTGGAGGAGATACTCTCCCGAAAGCTTTCTCCTACCTAACATGGTCGCTCCCATCTCCCGACACCGCGGAGAGGAAGGAGGTGGCATTCCCGAAGATTTCCCTTTATTCCCAGTAATTCCCTCTTCCAGTGAGATTCAGGATAGTCCAGATGTTCAGGTGGAAGGATTAATCCGCGCTGGAGTTCATACACGACTGCTCTGGATTTATTAATACAGAATTTTTGGTATGCGCGTAATCCGAGCCTGACTCCCTCCCCTCTCATTCCAGTCGGTAATGGCGACCGATGGATCTCTCTCTCTCTCTCTCTCTCTCTCTCTCTCACACACACACACACACACACACACACACACACACACACACACACACACACACTATAACTTTTCCATTTTGCTCAGTGCTGGAGCGGCGCGTGTTCACAGTTACCTTCAACAACAATTAAATATTAACAAACAAACAACAACAACAATAGTAATAATAATAATAATAATAAATTTACAATAATTTATTATTTGTTAAATTCAAGTATTATTATTATTATTATTATTATTATTATTATTAACAACAACAATAATAATAAATTTACAATAATTTATTATTTGTTACATTGTAAATGTTATTATTATTATATAAATCTTAATAATAATAATAATAATGTAACAAATAATAATTTATTATACATTTATTATTAGTATTATGTATTATTATAATAAATATATTTACAGTCATTGTAAATGTAATTATTATTATTAGTAGTAATAGTAGTTATATCTTATTACTGTTTATTGTGTTCATGATAATTAATGTACAAACAACATTAATTTTTTTCCTATTCTGTAATTCAAACCAAAAATAACTATACCATGTTTAGGAGTGTTTTGTATCAGTCAGGGTCAATTTTGTTTGGGTTGTTCTTAATTTTGTTATAAATTTGTAATCATACACATTTATTTAATTATTTTTTATAATTATTTAATTATATATCACATTTATAATTAGGTAATTGAAAATATAATTTTGACATTTTATTCAGAAAATAGTGTTGTTCCAACAGCCTGCAGGTGAAACTGAGCCTAATCAGTCAAAAAAAGGAAAATGTGTCTCCTGCAATACAAAGCTAAAGCACATATTTGTGTAGATAACACGTATTAGTGCGTACAAATAAATACCATCAAGCCTCTTCCTTAAATATTACTTACTTGCCTAGCTTTTCAGCCAGGTGTCTAACCACAGGAAATAGCTTAACTCATGAAAACATGAACACAGCACATAGTCACATTATCAACTGTTCACCGAAACTCTCACATTTAGTTTCACATCCAGAAATGATGTTCTTTTTTTGTGTGTGTGTGAGACATTACCTGTTTGTGGAATAAATTTGCAGGATGCACTGAAGTCCTTCCTCCATGTTTTTGTAAAAGCATGTGTTACTAAATTTATCGGTGGAAGCCACAGTCCCATTGTCCCTTAAGCTTCTCTGGGTGTGGGCTCAGCTGTCTCTCTGCCATTCAAATGCAGTACACAACAGCCTGAGCAGAACACGACACCCTGTCCTGTTTACACCATCCACTTATGTCTCCAAGTCTCAACTGGGCCATTTCCCTTTTTATCTGGAGACTACTTTTTAAATTCAGTGTCACAAGTTATCATAATATATATGTATAAATATTACATATCACAGTTTTCTGGGAATTAGACATGACCATTCTTATATTACATTTAGTTACAGATCAAGTGGTGGTTCTTGTGGTGTCGTCTGGCATTTTGCCATCAGACATTAAGAACAGGAACAAGATATTTTTTAATATCTTTTTTTAATATACTTAGGCGATTCCAGCTCATTGTACTACAGGTGACCTCCAGATCATCTTTAATGTAATTCATTGATTTATGGGTTTAGTTGTAGTACATGAACTCATTAACTGGCTAACGTGAGTAAAAAGTATTTCAGTCTTAAGTCTAATTTCAGTATCACATTAGTTACGTCATTGTCATTCTGCCTTTACATTGTATATAGGAAATGCTAGCTAACTCAGCATATTAACCATATTAACCACTTGAAAAGTGATCATATGGTATGTTTGCTTTCCTATGCCAAAAGCATGAATTCACAATATCATATTCACGGCTAGTGGAATCACGTCATGACATGATGCTCAGTAATGTTTATTTAAAACGATTTGAGGACAAAGAAGTTTTTTTGCACTGTAATATCTCACTTTATAACTATACAACCTATTTATCTGCTGGTTATAAGTACATTATGGTAGTATTTTCTCTGCCTATAGGTCACTTACTCTCAGAGGCATTGGATTCTCCAGAATAAAAGGCATCATGCTGTATGTATTTGACAACTGTCCTTTCTGTCAGCTATTGTGCAACCTTCAGAACATTTTAACACCAACCTTCAACTTCACTTTCTTCACTGAAGTGTATGTGAAGTGTATGTCTGCAAATGTGAGCATTTTATAGTAGACTAGTGGACTGTGAATATCACAGCAAACAAAAAATATAAATAGACTCTAGTGTGTAAAATTCTGTGATGCATAATGTGTAAGTTATCAAACAGGCACACGCCTCATTCAACCCCTTATCATTGCCCTTAGAACAACACGGAACATCTGGGGTTTCCCTTTGCCATTAAACTGCACTGAAAGTGCTCTGCTGTCAGCAAAAAATATGTTTATTGTATGTACAGTACAACAGTACAGTCATTAAAAGAAAAACATGACGTAGCTTGTTGAATAGAGACTACTTTTGCGACACGCTCACTTTACAGCAAACACAAAACATGTCTATTCTAAGTGATAGTGACGCATAGATTGGAATTTGAATGTAAGTCCATGTAATATGTACATGGACAACAGACCATCACACCTATATGTGGTTCTTTCCCAAACTGTTGCCACAAAGCTGGAAGCACACAATTGTCTAGAATGTCTTTGTATGCTGTAGCATTAAAACTTCCCTTCTCTGGAACTAAGAGGCCTGATATGCCTGACCTCAACTCCACTGAACACCACTGGGATGAATTGGAACGCCAACTGCACCCCAGGCCTCTTTGCCCGACATCCGTGCCTGACCTCACTAATGCTGTTGTGGCTGAATGAGCAAATCCTCACAGCCACGCTCCAAAATCTAGTGGAAAGCCTACCCAGAAGAGTGGAGGTTGTTATAACAGCAAAGAGGGGACTAAATCTGGAATGGGATGTTCACCAAGCACATATGGGGGTGATGGTCAGGTGTCCACAAACCATTGGTCATACAGTGTATCATCTGACTTTTACTCTGAACAATTAATAATGAGTACTGATATGACTGAATACATTTGAAATACCATGATCACTGTGAATATTTTGTAACTTCACAGTTCTTACATTTTTGATATAATTTTCCGAGCTGAGTCACACGTGTTACATCAGAGAAATTCCCAGTGCATGGAGTTAATGAGATTAGGATTTGGTCATGACATGAAAAAACATGCAATATCCCATTCCCACTCACTTCAGTAAACTTGAACAATAAACACATCTTGACTCATCTTGCTAACTGAAGCATGCAACATTAATTATCAGATTCAGTGTCAATTATGTGGTGTTGGACCCATCACTAACGAACCTGTAATTGTTTGTGCTTATTTTAAAAGCTGACAGGCTTTATATCAGTCTGTGCCTCTTTTAAATCTTCCCTCACTCTCCATTCTCCATCACCATGACTAATTTATCTCCCCTACAGCCAAATTTCCTGGACCTACTTTTTTCCAATGCTGATTCATGGTCAGCTGTACTGGAATGCCATACCGAGCAACCCCTGGTGTATAGACACTTTCTGCTAGACCAGTGTAATTATCCCTAAGAGCACATAGCTGAGCAATTTTCTGACCTTTAAAATTGGCAGTTATGTAATTGAGGTCATCTTTCTGGACATAAGGCCAGCTGAGAGTCAGGGAGATATCTGCTCTGAATGAAGTTCCCCGAAACTCTTTAGGCTGCCTGTTCACTAGTATTCAAATGTTGGTGACTGCTTTAGCTGACCTAATGGAAAGCCATAATCAGAGTTCAGTGTATATTATGGTTAGAAAAGGGGGGCAGACTGGCCTCCGAACCCACCTACCCCCCATGCATGCTTACATCTCTCCCTCCAGTCCCTGATCATGCAGGGCAATTGGAACCAGCTGCTGCTATTTATCCTAGGCAGCACCACAGCTGCACTGCCATGGGGCCAGGGATGGGGAGACGAGGGCTACGTCCCGAACCACACACTACTATAGCAAATAATATGTAAAACATAAACTACTACTAGCATGCTAGCACTGCAATGCAGTTTCAGACATACCCTGTGACATCACTCATCCTGTCTGACACATATTCAGCTGAATCAAATCTGCTTTTCGGCTCTTCAGTGATGTGCATAAAGTTCTGCTAAACCATTTACAGTGTACTTTTTTTTTTGCAAGAGGGTGTGGATGTCCAGCTGTTTCGAAAGAGGAAAGTCCTGCTGAAATTTACAGCTCCTTACAATTCTCCTGATGGATCCATTTTGCCTTTTGGAATGCAGGAAGTGGCTTTCAAAACAATGGCGAGGGTTTTTTTTTTGTCTGCAGTTCATCTGAGCAGAGAGCTGCTGAAACAAACCAAAGCCTAATTCAAGTTGAAATGAATTTAGAAAGACAAATATTAACTGGCTGATTCAGAGTTTTGCAGTGTGTATGGCTTGGTGCTTTAGAAATCTGCTATCAATCATTCATGAGAATTTATTTAGCATATCCTAAACACCACGGCTCCAGTAGTCACACCTGAATCAAGCCCAATCAATAATACATTTTTATCTGCTATATAATCCATATGGAAACCATTTTAGTTTCGTTTTGAGAACCTGAGAGATCCAGCAGTTCAAATTTGATTCCTATTCATGACTTAGTTTGGAACATGTAAAATTTAAAGTACTAGTTTATTTAAAATACAAAGAGTACCATGAAAATGTAGTTTTATAATTCCTTCATTAATGACTTTTCTGACAGCATGCTGTGTGTAGAGCTTAGATGTATTATTCATGGATTGCACTATTGACTGTGCCGTAAAACAAAATGACACATTTGTGGCGCATGTATCTGTCCTGACCTACACTTTGTGATCATTTTTTATGTATTGAGAAACAGAAAATGTGCTATAGCTCTTTATCACTTTGCTTCAAATTCATTTAACATAATCACTCTCTGGCCTGTCTTGTGCAACCTAAGCCCCTGATGTAATTATTGATTTTCTCCCACAGCCTCCAGAAGCAGGAACTCTCTCTATCTATTATATGCTTTACTTACTTTACTGAGCAAAAGCTTTACTCCTCAGCTGAGTCATGTCACGTTTCAAAATCCTCAACCGTGAAAGAACATATTACTTTACCATTAGGACTATAACATACTACATAAACACTCCACGTCCTTATGGCAGGCTCATACTGTTATTTCTGTTTATTAGCTACTGCCAGATACATTTCATAGTGTGTATAAACTAAACTATTCATATCATACACTTATACCTACAACACTAACCTTCACCAAACATTTCCTGAACTGCAGATTATTCATGCCTCGTCATGTCCAAACAAGAGTGGTGATACAGTACATCACATGTACAAAAATGAAATATATTCCTATACTGAGAGTGGGGATGAATGGGGATAGAGCTTCATACTCCATGGGTAAAGCCACAACAGTAACAGTAATATTACTGTTAATAAAAACGAACAATAAATATATAGGTAATAAATGTGTGGTAATGTATGCAGCAGCATAATGCAGCAGGCTAGATATAGCTCAACACATACAGTACAGTAAATGTCATATTGTACTATGGTCAAAGTTTTAAAAAAAAATTTAAAAAAGGATTCCTTCTAGGGTTGTTTGTGTGGTTGATGTTCCTAGCTTTTGAAAGTAGTTCAGTAGTTCTGAAAGGGAAAAAGAATGGTATGGAGAACAGTGACGCAGTACTTAAAATACTTAAAGTAGGCATACTCCATTTCTTCTAAATGAGTCATTTACTTGCTTTAAACTGTGATAGAGATCCTAAAGGCAGATATCATCCAATCATTCATCAGAAAAGACACCAAGTTTGAGTGACAACACAAAGAGCCACTTCAAACAAAGCTGTCTGTCCCATTATGAGGAGTCATTCTGTTTGTAAACTGAAAGAGAGTAATTATTAAAAGTTTAAGGACATAGTCATTTATATATCATGTTTGTGAACTTATATGAGTGTTTTTAATATGACAGAAGAAATAGCTTTTATAGATATAGGCCTGAATTTCCTCCCCAGTGCATTTCCATAGTCTGGACCAAGGTGTGAAATTCAGGTTCAGCACCACATGGCAGAACATAATACTTAATGCACACAAAAGGCATAAACGTATAAACAAATGAAGTATTTTATGGCTGCGAGTCTGTTAAAAGATTAGTCAGGACACTGTTGGGTTTCTGTGTGTAGAGTATCATGATTCTGTGTTTAGCTGCTGGTGAGCAGGGTGATGAGAAAGGGGAGGGGTGTGAGCCCCCTGCTGGGCAAACAATTCACACCGCTCCACAATAACACTGGTACAGAGATAAAACGGACAGCACAACTAAAGCTTTTTTGATAGTAAAACACTGTTTACAACTGCCACAGTAGAATTCTAACATTTAAACCTAGTAGCTAGGTAAAAACGTCTTAAAGCCCTGAGTGTCTACTTTCGTATGAATCCTGAATGTAAGATATTTTTGATAATATATATATGCAAAGGAACATGAATCACAGAAGATGAGCAAACCTCGTGGTTTGCAGGCATGGTTCTCAAAAACGCAGGGTACATTAGGCAAAGCCTGGGTGTCTGTGACTTGAAGTTTAGTTAGTGGTGGAAATCACAGCCCATTATTATCAAAGCTATTAAATTTATTAATACATTTTTATAGTTATTAGTTATTTTTGCCTGGTCACTTCATGTGAATTGGTTTAATTCAAACCACAACAACTCAAAAACAAGTAGGCCTATTAATAATGTCAACTTGGACAAATTTAGTAAAAATATGTTCTGAGTGGAGAGTCAAGGAATAAAAAGCTTGAATAAATAGCCAAAATTGTACTGTATACATTTAAATAATGAACCTATTATGTGAATAGTGGAATTAAGTTGATAAAATAAATCTGTATTCTGTATTGGTTTGTGGAATTTGTTTAAAACAGATAAAAGGGTCCCTGGTGGCAAAATGTTTGAGAAGCCCTGGTTCACAGAAATCTTCATTTGAATTACAAATTACATTGCCTAAATTAGTATGCTTTGTAGTGTTTCTGATTTTCCAAAGTATCGAATAGTGAGACGTGGGTGCTGTTTTTAACACACTGCTAGACTGAACACAGGTTTTTCCCCTTATAAAAACACCAAAATAGTTTATTCTATGATGGTAAGTCAAATGAAAACTTAAGATAATTCAATTCAATGCAAGTGTTTCAGCACTTCCAGGTGTCTGAATTCCTCTAGAAAATATTTTTATTCAATTCTAGGTTATGTTGCACTTTTAAGGTTGTCATTTGACTCACCCTCATACTATAAATCTCACATCAGACTATTAATAGATTTAATTCTTCCAATATGTGATAACCAGAGTTATTATTTTTTGGTCTCCTGAAATCTACTCTGACTGGCCTGAGTCCATCTGTCAGATCTCCTCCTCTTAGATAAATGCCTTATTACCCCCCAGGTAAATAAACAACATGAATGTCTCAGCATAACCTTAACATCATCCAATCCCTGATTTTCATTAGGTTTACAAAGGTCACGGCATTCACAGGAATGCAAACTCCACCAAACAGATAGCAGCACAACATAATATAATTTTAAAGCCTAGATAAAAAAGACATTATGCAGTTGTAACATCAAGGCTGTTCCTACCAGGAAGAGTGATGTATGATAAATAAGAAAGCAAACTTATTTGACCTGATGAATCACAGACTGCTTTGTTGGCCATTAGAGGGAGTGCAAAAGCTGAGTCACAGCAGCCAGAGAGCTATGCAGGAAGTCACCATGTTTTTCTATTCCTCTAGAAGACTTTCTCATGTGACTTCATTTCCAGTGAAATGCTATCCTTAATCGATTTCAGAGCAATTTTAGTACCGTAAATGGACCAATCTGACTTCACTCAGTGAGTAAAAAAAACCACAGAATTATTTTAGTGGAAGCACCTATTTGACGGATTTAACGGGAACACTGCCTTGATTTTCAGTTTAATTTGTTTAATTTGTTTCTGTCAAAGGTGCAACAATTGATTTTTTATTTCTTAAAAATAACTGTTTATATTTTTATACAAAGAAAAACTCCAGACCATTCTCACAGCGGCAAATCGGTATGAGCTCTCATGAGTTTTTCAGCTGTCACTATCGGTGTTAGTTACGCTATATGGCCAAAAGTATGTGGGTCTTCTCTAAACTGATGGCACAAAGTTGGAAACACACTATTGTCTAGGATGTCTCTGTATGCTGTAGCATTATGATTTCCCTTCACTGGAACTAAGAGGCCCAAACCTGTTCCAGTAAGACGATGCCCCTGTGCACAAAGTGAGGTCCATAAAAACATGACTTGCTAGGGTTAAGGTGGAAGAACTCAAGTGGCCTGCACAGAGCGCTGACCTCAACCCCTCAGAACACCTTTGGGATGAATTGGAAAGCCAACTGCACCCTGATATCAGTGCCTGATCTCACTAGTGGTCTTGTGGTTGAATATGCATAAATCCCCACAGCCACACTGTAAAATCTAGTGGAACGCCTTCCCAGTAGAGTGGATGTGCCTGGTCAGGTGTCCACAAACCTATGGACATATAGTGTAGTTAGCATTATTAGCTGCACATGAGTTAGCTAATGAGTGTGTGAAAACCAGTAAATCATATAACAAAATACATCATTTTTAGCTCCTTCATGATCTCAGACTGCTTTCTGTGTCTGCTTTCCTATTATCTTCTTTGTTTTCTGAAATACACACCTTTCCCCTGCTGTGCCAGGCCTTTCTAGAAGCTGGACTGACAAATATTTTATAACGTATGCAGGACATTCAGCAGTGTATTTCCCCAAAATGGAACACACAAAATACTGAAGCACAGTTTCAATGACTAAATGAATTTTAAAAAATTTTTGTTGTTCATATGAAATAAAACAACCTAAATGAGCTGATAGAAAAAAAAGAAAAAAAAAAGGCTCTTAAAATATAACCTGCTGGTAAACCCAGGAAAAACCACATGAACTACAGTCATGAGTAAAATATTTATTGAAATTTCTCAGTACTAGTGACTAATAAATAAATAGCATAGCAGTGTTGAAGTCATTCAGCTGGACTCCTCTGTGAGGCGACGCACCACTGCTGAGGCGATTCTTCTGTATGCTTCAGCCTGCACGTAATGGAGAAGAAAAAAACACAAATGAGTCTCATCACCCAGTCAACCAACATAAAGTTATTCAATTTACATGGGGATATTATTTATGTTCTTGTTGTTGTTAATAAATGTTCAATTAAAAAGGTCTAATAGATTTATAACAAGACATAACAGATGGCTTAGCCCTGATACTGTTCCATGGCTCTCATATCATTCTGCCAACAGCTATCGTTGGTATATTAATGTCAGCATTTGAAAAGACATTGCCTTTGTCTCGCTATATCATACTGTTCAGTTTAACACTGTAATGTTATATTAGTTACTGCTGCTGCATGCTGCTGGTGCTGACAGCAGGTCAAGGGCTTGACATGTGACTCTGAAACATTTAGGTCACTAGCAAAGAACCTATAATATCCCTATTTCAAGAAAAAGTTTTGACAGGCTATGATTAACAATCATATCACCTTGAATGTAATTATAAAATAATTTACAAAAACTCTCAGTTATAAATGCTATTTCAAAAATTTTTTAAGTATTTTATCCAAACTTTACCAGACCTTGAAATGATCAAACTCACATTCCATAATTTTACTACCTAGTGCATAGGAACCCTATACAGCATAAAAGAGAAATTTTTTTTTTTTTGGAGAACAGTTTCAATTGCGCAATGTAAATCACATCATCATTATTATATATACACACTATTGTCAAAGGTTTGTGGACACCGGACCATCACATCCATATGTGCTTTTTGAAAATCCCATTCCAGATTTAATCCCTCTTTGCTGTATAGTAAACTCCACTCTTCTGGGAAGGCTTTCCACTAGATTTTGGAGCGTGGCTGTGGGGATTTGTGCTCATTCAGCCATAGGAGCATTAGTGAGGTCAGGCATTGATGTCGGGTGAGGAGGCCTGGGGTGCAGTCAGCGTTCCAATTAATCCCAAAGGTGTTCAGTGGGGTTGAGGTCAGGACTCTGTGCAGGGAATTCGAGTTCTTCTACTTCAACCTCGGCAATCCATATCTTCATGGAGCTCACTCTGTTCAAAGGGGTTACTGTCATGCTGGAACATGTTTGGACCTCTTAGTTCCAATGAAAGTAAATCTAAACACTACAGCATATAAAGACATCCTAGAAAATAGTTTGCTTCTAACTTTTGTGGCAACAGTTTAGAAAAGACCCACATATGGGTATGATGGTCAGGTGTCCACATACTTTTGGCCATATAATGTAACGTTATACAGATTACACACACTCACTGAGCACTTTATTAGGACACCTGTACACCTATTCATTCATGGAATTATCTAAATAGCCAATAGTGTGGTAGCAGTGCATAAAATCATGCAGATACGGGCCGGCAGCGTCAAGTAACGTTCATGTCAACCATCAGAATGGGGAAAAAAATGTAGTCTCAGTGATTTTGTCATTGGCATGATTGTTGGTGGATGGGCTGGTTTGAGTATTTCTATAACTACTGATCTCCTGATATTTTCACACACAACAGTATCTAGAGTTTACTCAGAATGGTGCAATAAAGAAAAAACATCCAGTGAGTGGCAGAGAGCTCAATGGACAATGGCCAGACTGGTTCGAGCTGACAGAAAGACTACAGTAACTCAGATAACCACTTTGTACAGGTGTGGTGAGCAGAAAAACATCTCAGAATGCACAACATGTTGAACCTTGAAGTGGATGGGCTATAACAGCAGAAGATCATGTCAGATTCCGCTTCTGTCAGCCAAGAGCAGAAAGCTGAGGCTGCAGTGGGCACAGACTCCCCAAAACTGGACAGATGAAGTCTGGAAAAACGTAGCCTGGTCTGATGAATCTTAATTTCTGCTGAGGCATATAGACGATAGGGTCAGAATTTGGCACCAGCAGCATGAATCCATGGACCCAACCTGCCTTGTGTCAACAGTCCAGGCTGGTGGAGGTGGTGTAATGGTGTGGGGAATGTTTTCTTGGCCTTTTAATACTGATCAGTCATTGCTTGAATGCCACAGCCTATTTGAGTGTTGTTGCTGAGCATGTGCATCCCTTGATGGCCACAATTTACCCATCTTCTAATGGCTACTTCCAGCATGATAATGCACCATGTCACAAAGCAAAAGTCATCTCAAACTGGTTTCATGAACATGACAATGAGTTCAGTGTTCTTCAGTGGCCTTCCCAGTCACCAGACCTGAAACCAATAGATCACCTTTGGGATGAGGTAGAAGGGAAGATTCGCATCATCAAAGTGCACCTGAAAAATCTGCAGGAATCGTCTGATGCAATCATGTCAACATGGACCAGAATCTCAAAGGAATGCTTCCAACATCTTGTGAAATCCATGCCATTGAGAACTGAGCAAAGGGAGTCCCTACCCAGTATTAGTATAGTGTTCCTAATAAAGTGCTCAGTGAGTGTTTGTACAGATTCTTACATTATTTACATTACATGCATTTGAAACTGTCCTCCAAAAACACACCCTCTAAGTAGAGATGGTATTTATGAAGAACAGCTTCGATGTATATAATTTAATCATGACGCAATCACCTCAGGACTGTCAGGAGAGGACACAACCACGGGCTGACCCTTGTCTGATGTCTCTCTGATGTTCAAATGAAGTGGAATGTCACCTGTAGTGGACGCACACCAAACATATGACCTAAGATCTCATATGCAGGGTCAAACATGTATTCTACTTTACTTCTTTCCCTACAACTTGTATTACACTTCATATACTGTCCAAATTTCCACATTCACTCCACATGTACTAATAAATTTAGGGGTGTTTTCACATTTAGTCATGTTTTTTCTGGGGCTATGGTTCTCCACATTTTGGATTTGTACACTTGATGATTTGTAAAAGCTGTTTTCGAACCTGGAACAGATCTCTGTTCAGCTGTGTGTAAGCGATCTACTCCCAAAGCCAGGCATTAAATCAACTAACCTCACTATGTTACATTTTAAGTTGCACAGTGCCAGGAATGCTAGACGGAATGCCTTCTATAAATATTGAGTGAAAATTATTATTACGAAAAAGTGCACAGCTTCAGCTAAAAGGCCATACCATAATGGTTGATCAGTGTCAAGTAAATGAACAGAACACTGATTGAATAACATAAGCTAAAAATAAACCTGAAGAACAATAAAGGGTATAAAGGATGTCCTTTTTTTTATCTTTTTCATAGTGTTTTATTTAAAGCACTATAAAACAAGTATACTCCTATAATTTTATATATGACACATTATATCTACTCCCAGGGCCAGGCATTAAATCAACTGAACTCTCTATGTTACATTTTATTTTAAATTTCACGACAGGAATGCCAGATGGAATGCTATAAATATTCTATAAATATCAAGTGAGAAGACATGACTACAACTCTATAAATGCTAATATTAATATTAATATATTAAACTTTAAGAACAATAATGGGTATATGCACTTTAGATGTACTTTTTATCTTCCATTTTGCAAAAATGCATGCACAGCAAAGTTTCAGAAGGTACTGAAACGATGATGATGACGTCCTCCCCCAAACTAACCCAGAATAAAACCCGGGTAAGGATTCAAGTCAAGTGTGAAAACACCCTTATAACTATGTACTACTACACTGTAATGCTGACAATAATTCAAGTTCTTTTTTAAATCATTTATGTTTTTGGTGGTTTCACCTGTTTTATAGGTTTTATTTGGTAAACAAATCCTACCAAGAACCTCTACTCCAAGGGCACGTGCCAATTCTCTCGCTCCATCTGAGCCAAAGATGTGTGTCTGATGGTTGCACTGAGGACACTGGAAAACACTCATGTTTTGAACCAAGCCAAGCACCTACAAAAAAAAAAAAAAAAAAAGAAAGAAAAAAGAGAGAGAGAGAGAGCAAGAAAGAGAAATCTTTTTAAATCTTCAAACTAGAATATAAAGAGCAAAACATTCAACTATAACTCTTGTGTAAGAATTTACAAAATTAAACAATGATTATTTCTGTTAGGAGTTCTTTATGAAATTTCAATTTATGAAATTGAACATACAAAACACTACTTATTATTGTAACTGTGGTTCCATGAACCCTGGATAATCACCTAAATGTGCGCACATGCACGGTGAGATCTTTCAACAAAGTCATTATGTAACCGCATGACGCAGTATTTGCAATAAATAATAGCCATACAGCCGTCTTTCCATGAATCCTGCAGAATGTGGGAGAATCAGTGGTAGAGGAGAAAACAATCCTTTAGACAGCAATTAATTTTTGCCGGATCGTGCTGGAACAGGATCCGCCACCTCTCATTTGAACATATTTAGGCGGAACAGGCACCTCTGCAGATTGTTTCTTTTAATAAAAATAAAATTAACTAATGTAGTGATGATAATAATAAAATAATTTTCCTGAATGATTAATTTTTTTCTCTTTCATGATGACCAATTGGTAACTAGTAATCATAGCATACTTGCATTATCAGTCGTGCTCATGCTTGGATATGGTGAAAAAAGGCTGATTTTGTTGTCATTTCCAAATTCTTTAAATCTACCCTGTGACCTATGTACATTTTTCTGGATTTCTAAAAGACATCATTCTGCCACAGACAAGTAGACCCAATCACGACACTGGGAACCATGTTCTTCTTGTTATATTCGTATTATGTTATTTAAAGTGCATAATGTACTTTTTAAGACCTAGTGTTCTGAGCAAAATGTTTGATGTGAGGGTAAGCCCATATTTCGAAGCTTAACACATAGGAAATGAGCAGTTGTCTCCTCCCACGGCATCACTGAAATGTTATAGCTGCAGTACTTCCTTGTGCCACGGTCATCATTCCTACTCTATTAGCCCTGAATGACGACATTCAACACTAGTCTATCATGTGAAGAATCTGGAGCGCTGTTGTATCTATACTTTCCAGGATCTCTTCCCTCCCTGATCATTTGCTCTATCACCTCTCGTTTGGTGTTCTGGTACCTCATGTTTTACAAATTAAGCACTGCATTTTGTTAGGAAAATAAATGCCCTCTAAAGCTAGGAATAACCTCCTTTCATCTCATCTCTTCTGCCTCAGTGAGTGTATTTTTTTTTTTTACGCTATGGAACTTTGTGGTGCCATTAGCTTCAAGTTGGTATTCTGCTGTTAGCATTGCTAGTTAGTCAGTTTGTTAGTTTAGTTATTACGATTTAGACGGTAGCCTCAACCATCGTTCATTCTTTTAATAACATATTGAGTGAGCTTTCCCCTATACAGCCAGAAACATCTGGAATTCATGGCCGCCTTCCAGGGATGGTTTTGGTTCCTACACGTGCTTTACAGGCGCTTTTAGAGTCTCACCGGCACGTTAACCTTACGGAACATCTCAGCACCTCTGCGTGCATCTAACAAAGCGATGTCCTGTGGAGTGGACACGATCACAGCACCTGTAATATGAAGCATACATACAATAAAAATTCTTAGAGACTTTGGTAGCAAAGATCTTTTGGCTGTTATAAAATAAAGTGACAGCAGAATATAGATTTTGGAGTTTTACAGCATTCCAGTTCTTACTGTGCACCTGGATCCTGTGTCAGTTTTTAAGTCGGTCAGAAATCATAGTAAGGACACTTCTTCCAGCTGGTCATAATTTTCGAAACACTTAATACTACACATAGCATTTTTTGAGAGTAGATTATTTGTGGAGCTTTTTATATGTACTTAGTTGTGGCACCTCTCCATGTTTTATATAGCAGGTGAATAAATATATAAAATATCTGGTAGAAATGATGTCATCATGCATGTGTGTAAAGTGATGTGCCTTTATTTTATTTTCATTATAATAAACTTTTCATTATTTTTTCAATATAAATATTGGGTTATTTTATAACTATAAATAATCTGAGCAATTCATGAGAGAATACCACTGTTGCAAAAACATATAAAATGTATTATACCTAGTAGTAATTTATTTATAGTGCTATAATGTATTGTAAAGTGGCTCTACACTACAGTACACAGTGCAGACTGTATAATTTGTGACCCACCAAAGATCAAATAATTTAAATTTGTCATTATTTATAAAAATTGGCTACAGTAATATATGACCGTAAAATAAACATATGCATGAATATACAGTATGTTTCTACCAGAGTTCAGCCTTAAGAAGTTTCATTTAAGAATTAAACAAAAACTAGTACACTCCTATAATTATCTATAAACACATTAATTTCAGTAGAAAAAAAGAAAGGACTGCAATAGACAAACCTCTTGGGCCATCCTTTCCTTCACCAAAACTCTGTTAACACTTAATATTTCTTTACCTTTAAGTTTTCATTTTGTGGTTTCATACCAAAAAGAGAATCTTTATTTTCAGCAGCCTCTGGCACACACACACCTCGGTTTCATAATCAAATATCATAAATAGCACTTTAAAGTCCTCCACCACCCACTGAAAGATTACATGTTGATTATGGAGCAGTTTCTGATTACAAACTGAATTGATTAGGCTTAAGATTAGGCTATCTAACAACTTTATCAAGGTCTGACATTCCCTGGGTGAGGAAATCACACACAAATATCCACTATCTTCTTAAAGGATGTTAGACGCATATAAACCCAACTTTGACCAAAAGCCGTCTTTTTTTTTTTTTTTTGCTAGAATTCAGCCACAGCAAAAATCCAACAGGTTTTCCCAGACTGCCACACAAAATCGATGATTATAAAATACTAAATACTAAATACTAAACACGCAAACAACTGAACACATGATAGACACCCTTTATTATTTTATTTACCTGCTATCGGGATGTTCTGTGTGATGGAAAGTTGTACATCCCCTGTTCCAGGAGGCATGTCAATCACTAAGTAATCCAAAGAGCCCCAGTCTACCTAAAGACATAAGAAAACAAAACAAAACAAAGAGGTCTGAACAAGCATAATATTCAAAAAGCTATTCAATGATGTGCTGTCAACATTTGCAGAGGTGACAACACTGCTAACAAAAACAACCTCGCAGGCAGAGAGAGAACATTGAATATTACCACAGAATTCCCAGTGCATGTCAATGAACGAGCTGGCTGTTTTTGTTTTTTTTTTTCCTTCCGAATGTGTGCCTAGTAACAGTAAAAAAGTACAAAAGTATGGTGAGAGTGCCCTTTTTTACTGATCAAAAAGGACACAGTCCCATTACAGCTGATTTCCAATGGCTCTCAAGACTGCGTGCAAATTCATGGGTCAGATTTCACCCACATGTGAAAAGTAAAGTAACCGAAGAATCGGCTTTTCCGCTGGGTGAATTTTATTCGAGTTTGGTCTGCCTGCTGCTTTATCTGAAAAAGCAGAAAATCGTAGCTTTCAGGCTTCTCCCGTTTTGCCATAACACGGATCAGAAATCATTTGCTTGCTCCTTAGGCTAAAAGGTAGATGGTGGCACCTCATAACATAGCCTAGTTTTGAGGGATAAACATGAAGTTGACAAACGACATATTTTGACCATACCTGCCTGAGGAGCTTCTCAATGGCTGACATGACCATCAGACCCCTCCACACAATGGGTGCTGTATCTTCAACCAGGAAGCCCATGGACATACTGACGAAGGCAGAGCAGACAAGCAATGAGACTGCCTCATGTTTGACAGTAATTTATTTAATATAGTTATACACTTACCAAGGGATCCCAAAGTTCATAAGGGGTCTCATTAAGTTGTCTGAAAATTAAATGAAAAGACAGATTTATATGTAAATATACACAAACACCTGCTTAACACAGTGCTGTGACTCTCAAACAAATATGTCCCTGTGGTACTATTCTCTTTCAGCATCTCTGTAGTCTTTATGGCTTTATACACACTCGCTGACCACTTTATTAGAACACCAGTGCGCCACCCATTCATGTAATTATCCAATCAACCAATCACCTGACAGGAGCACAGTGCATATAATCATGCAGATATACCTCAAGAACTTCTCTTACTGTTTTAGTTTATCAAACATCAGAATGGGGATAAAATCTGATCTCAGTGACTCTGACTGTGGCATGGTTTTTTGGTGCCAGATGAGCTGGTTTGAGTATTTAGAAAAGGTGCAAAAAACACAGAAAAAAAAAAAAAACACTGAGCAGCAGTTTGTTGAGTGGAAATCCCTTGCTGATGAGAGAAGTCAGAGGAGAATGGCCAGCCTATTTTTCTGGTTCAAGCTGATAAGAAGGTGAGCATAGAAGCATCTCAAAATGCACACATGTAGGATTATGAGATGGATGGGCTACAACAGCAGAAGACCACACTGAGTTCTACTCTTGTCATCCAAGAACAGGAATCTGGGGCTACTGGACAGTTGAAAACTGGAAAAATGAGACCTGGTCTTCAACTTCTTCCAATCTTCAACTGTGTGCAAGTGTTCCTAATAAAGAGGTCGGCGAGTGTATATTTTAAAGGCCATGTGTTACCACCTGATATCACCTACTGTCTGTTAATTCTGGGTTTCCTCTGAGGTTCATCAGCTTTGGGATTGAGGGGCCATAAACATCAGCATCTAAAAGACCCACCGTCTTACTCTAAAGAACAAAAATACAGAGGTAAAAGACACAAAAACATTTTACAGTATTATTTTAATAATATTTTAATATGGATGGATGATGCTGGGAGGTGTACAGTACCCGATCGTTGGCCATAAGTCCAAGAGCAAGATTTACTGTAAGGAAAAGAGTAAGGATGATCAAAACAATACAAGTAGTTCCACATCAGACTGGCTGACAAAAGTGTGCTTTGACATTAACATAACAGGTTATGGAGCCATTTTATCTGACTGGGTACTTAAATTGTGGCCCTCATGTTTTCTGCAATAATATCTAATAGGGTGACATCAAAAATTTGATTATATGCATCAAGGGAATGTGCAATTCACATTGTGGAAATCAGCATTTTATCAATTATGCATCTTATGCAACTGCACTGTTTGAACACCAGAGGTACAGAGCACAGACTGGGCCTGATAGCTCTGGATCAAAACAACTAACATGCATTATTCGTTATATGGTTATACAAATATGTTATAACTTCACATTAAAAAGAGCTCTTCAGTAGCTTTTAAACGATACCAGCCCCGTGCCACTGTGATTTACGGTGCCTAAGAAAGAGAATACGGAACTCTGGCATTTTAGCCGACTTTGGAGCTCTATTTCTGGCTCAGGTGTTGCTACGGAGCTCATTATGTTTCAATCAATCATTTTCCCCAGGTCAGAGACTTTGTTCATTCAATCAATTTTTTGGGAGAATTTATACAATTTATTTTTAAGACTTGGTCAACCACTAGTACATTTTGTATAAAACTAAATGAATAAAAAAATGCTACAAATCTTTGTTTGTAGCATTTTTTTATTAATTTAGTTTTATACAGACAAAACGCACATTATTTTATGTTGTTTATGCTTCAGAAATAAAAAAAGGAGTCTTTATAGTCATCATTTTTCGTCATTCAAATTTTATTCAAAATATTCCGAGAATCGAATAAAATTGAATCGTGAAGCTAGTATCATGAATTGAATTGAATTGTGACTGGAGTGTATCGTCACTCTTCTAATATCTAGATCTGTTACTTTCTTGCTGGCTGCACAAACTGACTTTGTGACCATGTGATTTGCAACAAGAAAATGATGGGCCTGTATATGAAACATTTGGGGGGATGCCTGCAAGTACAGTGCTGTAATGTCACTCCAAATTATTCTAAAGGTTAAACATTTTCAGTTTTTAACATGTTATCAGGCATCATATGATAGACAGCCACTCTACATTACAACATTATGTTCATTTGCACTCTGTGTTCATTCAGAAATAAATAAAGCTCCTTTACATACATTGTGCTCTGTTTGTTAAGTGTCCTGTTTGTCTCTTGCACTTTCATGCTGAATTTCAGATCTATTATTATGAAGCAGACCTGTTATGCAGAACACTTTTTTATACCACATCAAAGTTTGAACATTTCACAGGACCAGATCTTCTCAGGTAAACTTCCATAGCCACATGAAAATGCTCAAGACAAAAACAGTGAAAATGATAGTAATCTTTGTAGGATTTTATGCAGGCGCTCCTAGCTCTGTGGTAATAAGTGACTTTCAGTGACTCAACAAACAATAACAACACTGAAGTGAAGAAAGGAATTTAAAAAAGAAAGAAAGAAAGAAAAATGGTGGCTTGGATCTTGGCAGAAAAGATGCTGTAATCTTGTGAATTGTTTACTTTTACTGAAGATAATAACTGGTGTCACTTGGTGCAGAGACAATGCTAGAGTTACTACGGCATTTTAGATTTGACTGAGGACACGCCAAGTTAGTAACAAACAACAAAAAAGTGCATAACAAGTGGTCTGAAAGTAAATGCCAAGAAAGCAAAGGTCATGGGTACCTGCTGTGGTAGATTTGCCAACACCTCCTTTTCCTGAAGCAACAACAATGACCTCTTTAACACCTGCTATGGGCTTTTGCTTTGGAAGGCCACGTGCCATGTGAGCCCTCTGCCTCTCCTGCTGTCTCTCACCAGCGGCTGAACCCTAATAAGTGAAGAGACACCAGTCAGAATACGTCTAGTAGGAGGAATAGTAAGTCCAGGTAACTAGACTTGACAATGTTTCTACATGCTGAGGCACTTGATCTAAGATTGATCTAAGACTCACTGTGTTTACAGTCTGTAAAATACATGCGAACTAGAAGAGCTCAGGTATAAATGAGTTCATTATTTTAACCCGTAACAGATGTTGAAAGTGCAGTTTATAGTGATTAGTATTTCTAGACTTGCAAATGATCCTATAATTTCAAAGATAGCAAAGTACAGTGTTGACATGCAACACACATGAACCATTTTTTTTTTTAAAGCTTGTCTTGACATTTTTTCAGCCAGGAACTTATCACTGCTTACAGCTGGAACACAGCTGCTCAGCTCTGCCCCTTTTCCCTAAAAGATAACTCACAAGGCCTACAATGTTTTATCGAAAAATAAATAAATAACTGGAGTCGACTGGAAAAATTGTTATATTTAGGTTGACATCTGGGGACATGCCACATCCATAAAAATAATACAGATAAAATGCCATAAAATACATAAATTTCAAACATAGATTTACAGAAAACATGGTATATTGGGGATTCACCAAATAAGTCAGTTTTAAGGATTTGCCAACACCTATGCACTTGATCTGAGATTTAAAAAAACAGATGGATGTCTGATAAAACATTCACGGTATTAAAACATCAGTTTTTGACCAAAAACTTTCATTATTTCATAAATTCACACCAAAATGAATAGATGATACATTAGGTAGCAGGTTATAACATACAGATTTCTGACAACCTGAAGTGTAGCACTTTAAATACCCACCCACCCACACACCCACACACACACACACACACACACACCCCAACCCCCCACCAACCCAGGGTTCTACAGTGTGACTGTTTTCTTCAGCCCAGAACAATTTATTGGGACAAAAGTATATTGATCTTAAAAATATATTTATGGATGTAGGGTCAGACGTCCTGTTCAGCACAGCTTTTCATACGGCAGTTGATTACACTACATTACATTCTTAATACTAGTTTAATAACTGTATGAGAACTGTTACACATCATATCATGCATTTATTTTTACTTCTGTAGCAACCAAGTTTATTAGCCAAAGTTAGCAAGGCTTAAAATCCTTGGCAGAAGCTGACAACTTCAAAAATGTAAACGTTTTCACCTCAGAATAGAAAAGTAGAATTGATAGAATTGACTAATAGAAAAAAAATAGAATTGATGACTAGAAAGTTCATCTGTAGACTTGTCTCACGTATGATTTCATTGTTTTCATCTCTACTAATTTTGCTAGTAACAGAAATTGAAATTTCTAAAATCGAATTTAAAGACGATGTCAAGCAAAAGCAAAGGTGCTAGCCAGACAAAACAGTTAACAAACAAAGACATACTGCCATGAAGTTGTTTTGGTGGATGCAAACAGTCTTTATAACAGAGGGTCGCAATTCTTTTTCCACAAACAACTCCCAGCAACATTTCAAAATAGTAGCACAAAAACCTTCTTTGTAGTTGGTAAAGTAAATAAATTAAACAAAAGAGGATTGTTTTTGAGTTTCTCTTGCAGCCCCATTTGTAAATCGACGCCTAGTTTGGGAACCCCGCTTAATAAAATGTTTGTGAGACACCAGGAACTGCATAATTCCAACGCTGTTTGTTTGGTTATCAACAAATTGATAATCATTGTGCTGAAAGATCCATCTTAATCTGACCTACCAGTTGACAAAGACAGGTCAAGCTAGATTAAAAAAAATTATGAGATACTGCTACTAAAGCAAAATCATAGGTAATTTGTAAAAGCAAGGCAATTAACAAATCTTAAATATATATTAATAAATTACAGTTGACAAAAATTTAAAAAACAGTTGACAAAGTGACAAAGCAACCAGTTAGACCAGCATGTGTTTTATCAGCTGCTAAGACCAATACTGAGTATTTAATGACCGCTATTGTTTTTTTCTGTAGATTTTTCTATAGATTTTTCTGTGTGTTCCTGTTTTTCTCAAGTGAGAAGCAACAGTGGCCTTGCTAAAAAATAAATAAATAAAATAAAAACCTTTTACTGTAGCACCCTGCAACCCCATCAACTGTATTTAAATTCGGGGTGTTTTTCAATTCTTTAATTGTACTTTCATGCTTCCCTTCATGAAGGGACATGAGGAAGGGATTCAAGCGAAAAATATGTCAGAGGATGACAAAGAAATCAGCACTAAATGAGACATACTTGCTCAACAAAGCATTATCTCTAAATGATACTCATGTGTATTTATAATCCTGTGTATGTATTGTTCTGCATATTCTAATCTGTGTATATTTTTTGTCCTGTACTTATCTCACACTGTTGTGTATTCGCACTTTATGTAGTGTTGAGTTCCACATAAAGTGTGTTGTACCATGGTCCTGGAGAAACAACATTTCGTTCCAATGTCTACAAGCTATATAGAGGAATGACAATAAAAAAAATACTTGACTTTTTTGTTTAGACCTGGTTTGTGGACGTGGTGAAGAGTAGAGCTGGGTGCACTGATCAATTCCTGGCTGGAAAAATGTGAATAAAAGTTTAAAATACTATGTCACTTTTGACTGGATACAATATTTACAGTTTATTACTATTATTCCTTGCTCTAAATACATTAATATTTAGAGTACTGTATGTGCAATATCTTCCACTACGTCACTTTTAACTTCATACAATGTTTACAGTTTATTATTATTTTTATCTGCTCACAGTGCATTAATATTTAGAGGACTGTATGTGTACATTACATTACACAGTGCATTAATATTTAGAGTACTGTATGTGTACATTACATTACACAGTGCGTTAATATTTAGAGTACTGTATGTGTACATTACATTACACAGTGCATTAATATTTAGAGTATTGTATGTGTACATTACATTACACAGTACATTAATATTTAGAGTACTATATGTGTACATTACATTACACAGTGCATTAATATTTAGAGTATTGTATGTGTACATTACATTACACAGTACATTAATATTTAGAGTACTATATGTGTACATTACATTACACAGTACATTAATATTTAGAGTACACTAATGTCACTTTTGACTGCTTACAATGTTTACAGTTTATTACTATTTTTACTTGATCTAAGTAAATTAATATTTAGAGTACTGTATGTGTACATTACATTACATTACACAGTGCATTAATATTTAGAGTATTGTATGTGTACATTACATTACACAGTACATTAATATTTAGAGTACTGTATGTGTACATTACATTACACAGTGCGTTAATATTTAGAGGACTGTATGTGTACATTACATTACACAGTACATTAATATTTAGAGTACTGTATGTGTACATTACATTACACAGTGCGTTAATATTTAGAGTACTGTATGTGTACATTACATTACACAGTGCGTTAATATTTAGAGTACTGTATGTGTACATTACATTACACAGTACATTAATATTTAGAGTACTATATGTGTACATTACATTACACAGTACATTAATATTTAGAGTACTATATGTGTACATTACATTACACAGTGCATTAATATTTAGAGTATTGTATGTGTACATTACATTACACAGTACATTAATATTTAGAGTACTATATGTGTACATTACATTACACAGTACATTAATATTTAGAGTACTATATGTGTACATTACATTACACAGTACATTAATATTTAGAGTACACTAATGTCACTTTTGACTGCTTACAATGTTTACAGTTTATTACTATTTTTACTTGCTCTAAGTAAATTAATATTTAGAGTACTGTATGTGTACATTACATTACATTACACAGTGCATTAATATTTAGAGGACTGTATGTGTACATTACATTACACAGTACATTAATATTTAGAGTACTGTATGTGTACATTACATTACACAGTGCGTTAATATTTAGAGTACTGTATGTGTACATTACATTACACAGTGCATTAATATTTAGAGTACTGTATGTGTACATTACATTACACAGTGCGTTAATATTTAGAGTACTATATGTGTACATTACATTACACAGTGCGTTAATATTTAGAGTACTATATGTGTACATTACATTACACAGTGCATTAATATTTAGAGTATTGTATGTGTACATTACATTACACAGGACATTAATATTTAGAGTACTATATGTGTACATTACATTACACAGTACATTAATATTTAGAGTACACTAATGTCACTTTTGACTGCTTACAATGTTTACAGTTTATTACTATTTTTACTTGCTCTAAGTAAATTAATATTTAGAGTACTGTATGTGTACATTACATTACATTACACAGTACATTAATATTTAGAGTACTGTATGTGTACATTACATTACACAGTGCATTAATATTTAGAGTACTGCATGTGTAATATCTCCCACTATGTCATTTTGTGACTGCATACAATATTTACAATGTTTACAGTTTATTACTATTTTTACTTGCTCCAAGTAAATTAATATTTAGAGTACTGTATGTGCAATAACTCCCACCATGTCACTTTTAACTGCATACAATGTTTACAGTCTATTATTATTTTTATCTGCTCACAGTACATTAATATTTAGAGTGCTGTATGTGTACATTAGATTACACAGTACATTAATATTTAGAGTACACTATGCCATTTTTGACTGCGTACAGTAATTACAGTTTATTATTATTTTTATCTGCTCAGAGTGCATTAATATTTAGAGGACTGTATGTGTACATTACATTACACAGTGCATTAATATTTAGAGTACTGTATGTGTACATTACATTACACAGTGCGTTAATATTTAGAGTACTATATGTGTACATTACATTACACAGTGCATTAATATTTAGAGTATTGTATGTGTACATTACATTACACAGGACATTAATATTTAGAGTACTATATGTGTACATTACATTACACAGTACATTAATATTTAGAGTACACTAATGTCACTTTTGACTGCTTACAATGTTTACAGTTTATTACTATTTTTACTTGCTCTAAGTAAATTAATATTTAGAGTACTGTATGTGTACATTACATTACATTACACAGTACATTAATATTTAGAGTACTGTATGTGTACATTACATTACACAGTGCATTAATATTTAGAGTACTGCATGTGTAATATCTCCCACTATGTCATTTTGTGACTGCATACAATATTTACAATGTTTACAGTTTATTACTATTTTTACTTGCTCCAAGTAAATTAATATTTAGAGTACTGTATGTGCAATAACTCCCACCATGTCACTTTTAACTGCATACAATGTTTACAGTCTATTATTATTTTTATCTGCTCACAGTACATTAATATTTAGAGTGCTGTATGTGTACATTAGATTACACAGTACATTAATATTTAGAGTACACTATGCCATTTTTGACTGCGTACAGTAATTACAGTTTATTATTATTTTTATCTGCTCAGAGTGCATTAATATTTAGAGTACTGTATGTGTACATTACATTAAACAGTCTTTTCTCTGTGTTCAATGTTTAAAGTTTGTTCCTTTTTATACTACATAAGAGTTTATTTATCGTTTTTGCATTGTGTCTGTGTAGCAGTGTGCAACTGTAGCACAAGAATTTCATTGTATATAGCTGCTTAAGCACTCTTTATGCACATGACAATAAACTTAAACCCTGAAATGAAGAAATCAGTCAGACCCATTGCATGTGACACTGCCCATCTGAGTTTTTCCAAAGTGACTTTTAATGTAAATTCTAGTACAGGAAGCTAAACACTACAAGCTGTTTAGTGCAAACTGTTACCAGTTCAAATGATCAACTCATTTACACCTGAGTTCTTCTAGTTATATCTCTGCCATGCATGACTTTTAACATGTATACACTGACCACAGCTGACACACAAGGACTTCAGCATTCAGGCATTTCACTTACCTTCAAACGAACATGAAGTTTACAGCCCACTGACAGAGGCTGAAGATGTCTAACATTACTACATGACCACAACACAGTGCCAGTGGAAGCCCAGTTAGGCTTCAACACCTGTGAAAGCTTTCTGCAGCTTTGAAAAAATACCATTTTATTTTTTTTTTTACAAAATATTAGCTCAAAGAAGCTAAATAAAGGGCGGCTAAGTCATTTTTACAGGCTTGTATTGCTTAGCTTAACCTCTCACTTCCAAGAACACGAGTTTTCATATAAAAAGGTTAAACTTGTAAGGAAGAATCTGTACAAAGCTGCAAGAAATCAATAACTAAACACACGACTTGGGAGACGCGAAGGCGCATTTTGATGACGTAGGGCGGAAGTGACAACTACTTGGTAGGTATTGGAGATAATAGTGTCCTCAGTCTATTTTCAGTCTACATTTCAGTTTATAATTAGGATTTTCTTTTCATGGTAGTTGTTTGTTGTCTTCATTAATGCAGTTTTTATGTCAGGACGAATGGCGAACGGACCTTCAGTAAACGCCCGAGTGCTTCTTCAGCAGTGTTTACATGCAAAGCTTCAAGTGAAACCTGCAGAAGAGGACTCTGAGGCAGAATGGGTCGAGGTGATCTGTCTATCTTTACATTTATTCTCTCTCTCTCTCTCTCTCTCTCTCTCTCTTTCCGTCTCTTTGTCTCTCTGTCTCTCGCTGTCAAATTCAAATTCAAATGAGCTTTATTGGCATGATAAATTGTACAATGTATTGCCAAAGCATTTAAATGGGTAAGGAATAAAACCTGAACAGAGAACAAATGATAATATTAACAAGTGAAATAAATAAATAACTGTCTCTGTCTCTGTCTGTCTGTCTGTCTCTCTCTCTCTCTGTCTCTCTCTAAGTCTCTCTGTCTCTGTCTCTCTCTGTTCCTCTTTTTTTCTGTTCCTCTCTTTGTCTCTCTCTCTGTCTCACTTGGTCTCTCTTGCTCTCAGTCTCTCTGTCTCTGTGTCCCTCTTTATCTCTCGTTGTCTGTCTGCCTCTCTTTCTCTCTCTTTTTCTCTCTTTCTCTCTCTCTTTCTCTCTCTTTCTCTCTCTTTGACTCTCTGTCTCTCTTACTCTCAGTCTGCCTGTTTCTCTCTCTGTCTCTCTCTCGCTGTCTGTCTCTGTCTCTCTCTCTGTCTCTCTCTCTTTCTGAAAATGTAAGGCATAACACTACAGCTGAATGGGGTTTGAAAAAAATCACAGTAGCTAGATATCACAAATCTTCACCAGTCGATTGCTGATGTAATTAAGTATTTTAAGTATTTTTTGTATTGGAACTTTGGTCTCATTAAATACGCTTATATTTGCAAACAAATGACAAAAAACTATTCTTTGGATGATGCTAGGATTAAAATGTTTATTTCACGGTGAAGCTCTCAAGAGAGAAAGAAGATAAGATGATGCACTGTTATATAAAACATTTTTTTTACATAAATATAAAATCTAACAAAATATCCCAAAAATCTGAAAAATGATTTACATGACCAAAATTGTAGTTTTTTGTCCTGACTGATTCAGACGTTGCATATTTGCACAGATTAATCGTGGAATGGTCATCTACATTTGCTTCTTCAAAGGTGCAACTGAAGATATGATCCCCAAAATGGGTAATTGTGCTATCTTATAGTTGAATGATTACACTTAAATTTCCAATAATGCTATAAAACAAATACACTGTAAAAAAAAAAAAAAAAGTCTTGATTTAATCTACATTTCCTGCTCTTCTCAGTGAACACCCTCCTAAATGTAAAGCTGTGTGAGACTGAATCTGGGAAATACACTTCAGTTGTTGATCTGCCTGGCAGCGTCCTCATTGTACCTCAGGCAACACTGGGAGGGAAAGCGAAGGGCAAATGCATGCAGTACCACTACAACATTGGTAAAGAGGATGGCCAGAAGCTCTACGTCAGTTTTGTCACTCACTGTGAAAAGGAGCTGAGTTCGTCCTCAAAATGTACCGAGGCTGGCACAGAAGTCAAACATGGGACCTACGGCAACAGACAAGTCCTGAAACTGGATACGAATGGACCATATACTCATTTAATGGAGTTTTGAGAACTGCCCCAGGAAGGCGCAAAAATGGAGGAAAATTGTGTCAGTGTTTGTAATTAATAAATCAAAAAATCATTTATCTTTGCTATAGTTGGTGATCCATGTATAGTTTTTTTGTGCCTTGTCACTCCATTCAACTTAACAGGCACACAGGAGCCTTGATTAGGAGTGGATCTGTGGTTTCTTGTTGAATCAGAAAGTTTGATGTTCATCAGTAACCAAATCGAGTTATCTTTCTTAGACCTGTTGGACCAAAAGAAAGCTGTATTTTTGTATATTCTGAAAGACGAACATCATCTTATCTTATACCTTGACAAAGACTAAATGCTGAGATATGAAAATGGCAGTTGGTGTGATTCTGGCCTGGTTAATATACATGCATAATTCATTTTCCTAGTAACAATAAAGATCCAAAATGTGTGTGTGTGTTTGTGTGTGTGTGTGTGTGTGGTGCCCTGTGATGGACTGGTGTCCCACCCAGGGTGTATGGTCTTAAAGTCAAAACAGTGAAGAAAATAAAAATGTACCTTTGGAAACAACTGTAAGCTAATGTTATATAAAGGAAAGGCGCTGAAAATAATGGCTCTTATTTTGACGTACAGGAACAGGAAGTGACGCGGGAGGCCTCATGCTCCGGAAAATCCCACCGTCGATTTTTATTGATGCACACTTCAGAAAACTAAATAGATACTTTTCTGTTTTGTAATCCATTCAAGCTCGATAAACATCATATATAATCAGCAAGTAATTGTAATAGATTTGAAATAGTCGTGAAAATGTGAGAAATGTTGAAATATGTGGGATTTGTGAAGCTTTTTTCGGCTAAGCAGATGTACTGTAAAATTGCGTTCCCTTCAGAAGTGGCTCCTGTCAGTGTGTTTACTCGCGCAGCTCTGAAGAAATAAACACGACCGTAAAGTCAGTGCTGCAGGTGGAGGAGGTGAGTGTGCTGGAGTTATTGATAGTAATGATTACAGTGTTAGGTTAAAGTGAGTGTGTGGTCGCTGCAGAGGGAAAGAGTAACCCAGTAAAAAGAAAAAAACCTCCATTACTACTTGATTAAACATTATTCTCAGTCAAGATAACTTTATTTACTCTACGCATTACTTCACTGAGATCAACTTCATATGGAATAAACTGCAAAAGCACCTTTACTTCACTAAGGATTTCAACACTAACAATTCTGTACAGCTCAATCATTTTAATAACAGGACCTCTTTATCTCTTTATATTCTGCATGTACACAGATTACATGTAGGCCACATTATTCATATATTTTACTTTTGAAACCTAAATGCATTATATGGCCAAGTATATGGACACCTGACCATCACAGCCATATGTGGTTCTTACCCAAAGCTGTTGCCACAAAAGTGGAAACACACAATTGTATAGAATGTCTTTGTATGCTGCAGCATTATACCTTCCCTTCCCTGGAGCTAAGAAGCCCAAATCTGTTACATGACAGTGCCCCTGTGCAGAAAGTGAGCTCCATGAAGACATGGTTTGTTAAGGTTGGTGTGGAAGAGCTCGAGTGTCCTGCACAGAGCCCTGACCTCAACCCCACTGAACACCTTTGGGATGAACTGGAAAGCTGACTGCACCCCAGGTCTTCTCACATAAAATCAGTGCCTGACCTCACTAACGCTCTTATGAACAAATAAGCATAAATCCTCACAGCCACGCTCCAAAATCTAGTGGAAAGTCTTCCCAGAAGAGTGGAGGTTACTGTAACAGCAGAGAGGGATTAAATCTGGAATGAGATGTTCAACAAGTACATATGAGTTTTATGGTCAGGTGTCTACGTACTTTTAACCATATAGTGCACATGTTACTAATTACGTTATGTATATCACAAATGATTTTGGTGCCATTTGTTTGTACTGATATTACATATATAAATATGTATGTAAAATATTTATATATATATATATATATATACAACAACCTATGCAGATATTTCAGACAAATAGTTTGAAAATTACTTAATAAGTTAATAAAATTTATTATTTATTTATTATTTTATTAATTAATAAAATTCACCGGTGGACAGTAATGAAGTACATGTAATTACCTTGAAATATGATAATTAAAACACTATATAATTAAAATTCACTCTGTTACCTGAGTACATTCACCCCCTCTGAAATATTTGGACTGGAATGAAACTGACATTTTTAGCAGGAATTTGCATCATTTGAATTTTCTGAAGATCATGGGAAGAAGAAAAATTTTATGTAATTCTGTTTTTTGTTTTTTTTTTATTATTATTTCCAATGATTTTGTGATGTTGACTCATGCAGTCACTTTAAACGTACAGCCCCATTACCCAAATTAAAGATTGAATGTTACATTTTAATTAAAATCATTTTAAGTAAATTATTAGAATGTCCTTAATATCCTCACGTCATTAGCATGGATGCTAGTTAACCACATTTTGTGTATTTGCCAATTCTATGCTAAAAAAAAAACCTCAACCTTGTTATTCATTTAAGTGTAAAAATCAGCCACTATCAGCAAAGAAGCCT
Source organism: Pangasianodon hypophthalmus (assembly GCF_027358585.1). Classification (NCBI taxonomy): domain Eukaryota; kingdom Metazoa; phylum Chordata; class Actinopteri; order Siluriformes; family Pangasiidae; genus Pangasianodon; species Pangasianodon hypophthalmus. The sequence continues at coordinate 19,161,428 of NC_069719.1, read as the reverse complement.
TGTAAAAAATGAGATTGTTGCTTGTGATGGGCTAACGCATTTTTTTTGATTGATTAAATTAACATTTTATTAGAATCAGTGTCAAAAATGATGGTTAAAAAATAAATTTTTTAATGCTGGTTTTTCATTTCCACACTCTGACTTGTGTTGTTTAAATTTTGGGTTATTGAACACTTTCACTTTTATCCCAGTAATATTTTTCTCAATTTCAAACTATTTTTACTCAAGGAAAACATTTATGTAAAGTGCTCTGAATAAGTATTTGCCCCCTCCTCCATGATTTGTTCTATTTTTGCATATTATTTTGCAATTATTTGTTTACTCTTCAAACATAATTTAATATGAGACAAAGACAACCCGTATAAACACAAAATACAGTTTTAAATGATATTTTCCTTCAATAAATGAAACAAAGTTATCCAACACCAACTGGCATTGTGTGAAAAAGTAATTGCCCCCTCCCAAAGACTGATCTTCAGTTATCTGAAGCGTTGGGTTGCAGTTGTTGTCGCTAAAGGAGGCACAACCAGGTATTAGGTTTAGGGGCAATAGAAATAGGAAAAGTAATATGCAGTAGGTAGGATCATTTAAAACTGTGCTTTGTGTTTCCTCATCTTCTTCTTCTTCTGTGAGGATCTGAAACCATTTAGTTTGACAAATATGCAAAAACAGAGGAAATCAGGAGGGGGCAAATACTTTTTCTTGGCTGATCTGTAGGTGATGGTGAAGGCAAAAAAGGGCATTGACGTTCATTTGCTTCATTTGCTATATGTCGAATATTGTGTGAACATTTGGTCAGAAGCTGAGGATACAGTTGAGCACAAAGAAGACAATTCATTTTCGATGTAACAGTTTGTTTGTGGGAGCTTTTTTTTTTTTTTTTTTTTTTTTTTTTCAAATTTATTTATTTATTTATTTAGATCACATGTACACATTCCCTTTTCCACTCAAAAACTACGAAGGTGCAAGCTTTTCACTCACCTGTAAATTCAGACAAAAAAATAACTTTTCTTTAAATGCAGTATTGTTTCTATTTATTGCATCCTAACCCAGAAAAAACGAAGATTTATATTCACTTGAAACTGTTTGAATATTTTTTTCCTGTCTAAAGAATGAGCTTCCAGAGATTTGATGAAGTGGAGAAGTATCTTCGATTTGGAACATATGACAAACACGATAAAGCTTCCAAAGGTGTAATAAGGAGATGTAGTAAGAAGTTTCGCTGGAGAGGTGAGTAATTGTTTCACAGAATACACACTCATAACACATCTTTCTTTTCTATATTGCTCCATGAGAAACCTTTTTTTTTGGTTTGTTTGTTTTTAGATGGTTCACTTTGGTACATAGATGGCAAGCGTCAGCGTAAGGTGCTCCGCAGCGAACAGGAAGTGAGCGCAGTGCTGGTGGAGCATCACAACAACTGCAAGCACGCAGGCCGCTCTCGGTGCCTGAAAGCCGTGTCAGATCTGTATTACTGGCGCTCCATAACCAAAGACATCGGTGACTGGATAGACAATTGTAAAGATTGCTCGCATCCGTCCAATCCGGTCACGTGCTCACAGTGCATCGTCCCGGGGTGTGAGAGCTCTGGACTGGCCGATAATGAAGAAGGCATCACGTTTCACCGGTACGAGTTGCACAGATTCATAAGAATTTGGGTTTCATTTTAAACACTCGTCCATGTCCGTGATAAAAATGTTCTGATTCGTCAACAGGTTCCCTTTCAGTGATGCGGACAGGCTCAGCCGTTGGATTAAGTTCTGTCAGAGAGACCGCTGGTCTCTCCACAGCAGGTCAGCTATCTGCTCCAGACACTTCACAGAGGACTGTTTTGATCGAAGCAGAGATGTTGTCTGCCTTAAATCTGATGCCGTGCCCACAATTGAAATATTTGAAATTCCACAGTCGGTAAGTGACACCTCACATTTATTTCTGTACAGTACTGTGCAAAAGTCTTAGTCACCCTATTTTTTTTTTTTTTACTACAAACTTTGTTATAGATTTTTATTTTATGAGTTCTACATTATCGATTCAGTACAAAAACATTTTAGATTTCCAAACATTAGTTTTCCAGCACAAAATTAAATGTTACAGAAAAATGTTTGTATGTCAGTAAAGAGAGCAGCATATTGCATAAGAGACACTTTTCAGATAAAAAAAACATAATGAATGCTGCTGGGTTTTGCTGCAAAAATAAGAAGCAAGTGTGACAGTCAAAGTCTCCAGAAGAACTGTGGCTGCTTCTGCAAGATGCTCAGTAACACTTACAGCTCATTTCCTTATAAAACTGCACAAACTGTACCTGAGACTACTATTTGCTTTTTAAAATTGAAGGATCGTCACACCAAATATTGACTTTGTTTCATTTATTACTGTTTATTGCTCTTTATAGTATTTTTTAATGTAGAAACATTTAATTTCATTATTTTTGAAGGCATCTTTGCTCTACATCCCCAGGCTGCAGAAAGTCCTGATATACATTAATGGCTGTTTACCCAATATCGCAATAATTGTATTTAAATATGAGGTGAATATTCACCAGCAGTGTTTAGTGAAATGATTTGTTCTTGTTTTATTATTGAAAAACAGGTCAACAATTCATACTTGGATGCTCTCTGCATGGAATCCGGTGATGATGAGAATCCCTCTGTAGATGAGGATGTGGTCCATGTGGAGCATCCTTATTCCAAAGATTCGTCCATGCAGACCAGCACAAAGGGAAGTGAAGCGAAGAGTGAAGTGAGCCTTCTGAGCTCCAAGTCTGAGCCTTATTTCAGAAGATACGATGCATTGGAGAAGTATCTGCGTACGGGAGTGTACAGCAGTACGCCCTACTGCACTAGGTACATGGTCAGGAGATGTGCCAAACGCTTCTGTCTTCAAGGTAAGCTCTCTCGTTTAGACCATGTTTGCTTAATTTGATGCAACGGAACTAAATTACCAGTGAAAAAACATGAAAAATACTTCTACGTATCTGGCATCATATGCATAGCACTGTAATAAAAGGGGGAAGCTAACGTTATTTTAGCTAAAGTGCACATCACGCTTAGGAGGCGCTCTTTCACCGTTTAGTTGTCATTTTGTCGTTTTAAGCTCTGTGTGAGCTTTGCCTTTTATGGAGTTTTGCAAATCAGCTGTGCTGTAAAAGTAGTGACATGCTAAGTGGCATTTATTACCATACACACGTGAGCACAAAGAAAATCAGTTACTGTTACTGAAACATTTGTAAATCTGGTAGGATGTTTTTGTTTGATTTAGCCTACATTTATATTTATTGTTAATAAGGCTCATTATAAGTGGTCAGTTTCCTACATAGTTGCTCAAAATAATCGGTTCTTCTTTACTGTTGTTTATTTTAAGATGGAATCCTTTACTATCGCCACGGTTCCAAGCGCCGAAAAGTTCTCCGAAACAGAGAGGAGGTCGTTGAGATGCTAAAGGAGCACCATGACAAACGAGGACACTTCGGTATGAGCAGATGTTTGAGCTCCATATCTGAGCATTATTACTGGGGCACTATGACCAGGGACATAGAGGAGTGGATTGGAAACTGCCAGTTTTGCATGAAGATGGATGAATCCACACAAAAATACCGCTGTTCTGTTTACAGCTGCAATAACTACAACGGGCCTTTGGAGAGGACACTGGGTCTGACATTTCACCGGTGAGCAGCAGTCCTGGCTTCACAGAGATTATTATATTCCATACCCTTAGATATGAGTATCATTTTTGCCACATAAACTTTCCTTAAAAGATTTGTCATTGATTTTTTGAATATCTATTAACCTTTAAGGCTCCCAGGAGTCAATGGTGGGTCCAGACTCACATTCCTTACTCTCATAGCTGCAGCTACCTTTCCTATTAGTTGAAATGCATCAATAAAATGGCTGAATAATAAGCTGATGCTTCATGCAGTACTACTAGTGGCTGTTTAAAAAAAAAACAGGGTAGATAAATTACATACAATGTCTTGCATAAATATTAACCCCCATGGAGTTTTCCCCATTTTATTGTGTTACAACCTGGAACAGAAGTGAATATAATTGTAATTGTCAGGATTATATATCATGAATCTAAGTGGGGGGAATGAATTGCAAATGAAAAACATAAAGTATTCACCCCCATTGCTGTGAAACTGCTAAACTAGTTCAGTTGCCATCAGAAGTCACATAATTAGTTGAATGGAGTTTAATGGAGACCTGTGCAAGTGTCATGTAATGTCAGTAGAAATAAATTTGGTCCTGATAGACCCCAGTGTTTGTTAGAGAACATACCTAAACCAAGATCATCACAAAGAGCTTCTACTTAAACCAAGATCATCACAAAGAGCTTCTAGCAACCAAAAAAATTATGGGTCAAAGTTCTGGAAAAGTATCAATCACAGTTTGGGTATTAAAAAAATATCCCAAACTTTGAGCATCACATGGAGCACCATTAAATCCATTATTTTAAAAAATGGCACAATAGTGACACTGCATAGAGGAGAAAGTCCAACAAAAGCTAGTGACTGAGTAAAGAGGCAACACAGACACCTACACTTTATCTACCTCTACAATCTGAAAACATTATTAAATAAGGAACATGTATAACACCTCAGAGGCTTTAGCTGAAGTTTTTATGAAACCAGAAGACCAGAAGACTGTGCAGGCTGGTCAGAGCTGTTTGTTTTTGCCTGTTTGTTTTTGTCCTTAATCCTTATCACACTCTTACATCATGTTTATGATGCAAGTAACAGCTACATTTAAACCTGTGCTGTATGTCTACAGATTTCCGTTTGATGATCCTGAGCGTCTTAACCAGTGGATCAGAAGCCTGCGCAGGATGAACTGGCGTCCCCGGCCCCGGTCTGTCGTGTGTTCCACTCACTTCACAGAGGACTGCTTCGAGCATTCAGGAGGCTCTGTTCGTCTCAAACCTCACGCAGTCCCCACCCTGCTCCTCTGCACCTCACAGGTAGTTTACGCCACTCTGTCTGTTTCATGTATTTTACCTCTTATCGCTCTTAAACCAGGCTGAAACTACGATGAGAGAAATCTTGTCATTTTCTGACGGCTGCTCACACTGCACGAAACTTCAGAGCAAACAGTCACAGAATATAGACACGTATGCCAATGTTATACATACCTAAACAAAGATCAATATATTTAAAATACAATTTAGTGCTTTTTTAATTGTATAATTGTACATAATTGTAAATGTAATATGACGCTATATGATGTATGATTAGATTTTCAGACATGTCAGAACTTCAGCAGCTCAGTGAAATGCTTTTATTGGCCACACATGATTTATACATGATTCCAGAAATTGTCAATGGCACCAAAATCATGTCAAATTCATGTTACATCCAGCTGTAATCAAACCATGTTACTCTCCAACATATCATTTGTGAGCAGAAATTGTTTCCTCACAGGATAAGGAAGATGCTTCTCAAGGCATTGCTGACAGGAGCGGTTCTTCAGAGACAACGGATGGCTCGAGTACCCAGCATGCTTTTTTCTCTAAATACGATGCAGTTGAGAAATATTTGAAAGGGAAAGGCTATCCACCTGGACTCACCTCTGTGGAGAAAAACACCTTCAGAAGACTCTGCTCAAGATTTGCAATCCATGGTGAGGACTCAATAGTTGACAAATTTCTGATCAAAAGAAAGATGATTAGGCAGCTAACTGACACTTCAGGAATATCAGGAAAAAAGTGATATTGAGCTCTAAGTATTTCTTATCCAAAAATTGAGTACTAACATAAAATTAAATCTTTCTAACTATGATTACTTAGTATTTATAGACAAAGATAAAGGATTATTGATATACTGTATGTAATATAAACCATTTATGGGCTACAAAGAGGAATATTATGTTAATCCTCTGTTACCCAAACATGTTAAATTCATGATTGATCATTATTATTTCTATTGATATTATTTGCTAGAAATGGATTACTAAATGTTTTATAGATAAAGTAAAAGTGATTCAACTGAATGAACCTCAGATTACTGGAGACTAATATTCTATTGCATTGCCTTTCCTGTTCTGCACATTTACTGCAATCCTAATAGATCAGTTCCGTCCATTTCAGACGGCTTCCTGTTCTACTTGTCGGGCAGAGGCACACAGAAGCACGGGAGGCGCAGGGTGGTGAGGAGCAGAGAGGAGGTGCACTCAACTCTCACCATCTACCACAACGACATGAACCACCTGGAGCTGGAGAAGTGCTTGAAGCTCATCTCTCAACACTTCTTCTGGGGCTCGATGAGGGCGGATGTGGCTCTGTGGATTCAGCGCTGCCCCCAGTGTTCCAGCTCTGACGAAGCTCATGGCGTAGAGTCCTGTGCCAGTCCTGGGCTCCCTGAGCCTTTAGAGACCATGCTGGAGCAAGACAGGTAGCTTCATCATACTTTTACTATCAATCTAAATCAGACTTAAGCAACAGCAAATCTGTGTCCAAATGGTACGCAAATTTGAAGTGAGTTACTGAAAATCTAGACAGTGGAAATGTTTATTTTTGTGTCTATTTATCACTTATGATATGTGAATATTCTGAAGACATTCAGTAGAAAGAATTGGACGTGCAATGTCTACATTAACAATGTGTTCACATTTATATTCTGGTTTTCCTATACACAAAAAATTGAATACACCATTATTATTATTATTATTATTATTATTATTATTATTATTGCTGTTGTTGTTACTGTACTAGAAGTGTATTATTACTATATTATTATTATTGGTGTAGTAGTAGTAGTAGTGTTTTTACTCTTATTGCTTTTTATTAAGACATGATGATGTTTAGAATTTCTATCTGACTCTTTTATACGTTGCATTTCTTAACAGCTGTGCTTTATTATTTCCTGTCCTGTCTGTAATATTTTCACTTTGATTCAGTCCGGCACAGATAAATGGGGTTCTGACAACTGAAAATGACCTACACCTGTCAGTCACGGAGCTGGCTATCCCGCAGTGTCTGATCATCACCACGCCTGAGATCCTCGCTCCAACTCAACCTCACAGCACTGCTGCTGCTGAAGGAACAGTTCTCGGACTAACGGACTCTGTAGCAAGGTACACAACTGTACTGTACTGTACTGTACTATTAACAACCAGGAAGAAGAAATACCTCACGTTTACGTCGGACATACTTTCTTATCAACACAGAAAAACAGAAATCATTCGATATGTTATGCATAACTGTTATTATTTGTAAGCACTATTGTAGTTCAGTATACTACAGTGCAGGTGAACTCTTGATTCTGACAAGTGTTGATTCGGGCAGTAGTTATGGCTGCAAGGCAAATCATAGGTTTATATTAATGCACTTATTCTAATACATGTTTTAAAAAAAGTGAATAATCGTTGATATGGTGAGGTTTTCTGTGAGGAGACGTTTATTTCGCTTTTTTGGATGGAGTCTCCAATGTCAGCACTTTATAGCAGTCAATGGTAAAACTGTTCCTTTAAGTTTTCTGACACAAGAAAGTCTTCAGGACGGAGGTGTTTGTGCTTTACGATTTCTCTGTAATGTGATGAGCTGCTTTTTTGTCCTATTAACTTTGAAAGAGAAAAAAAAGAGAGGCTGGTGAAGGAAGAACTGTTTATAGCTGCTGTAATGTAAGTGATAACAAGTATAACATGTTGTTTAAAAAATGTAATCATTGGCAACTTGCTGTGGTACAATAGGAATAAAACACAATGGGACGTACTGTTTAAGGAAAATAATGTGTGAGTGCTCCAAAGTTGTTTAATTTCCTATAACAGCATGTCCTGATTATGTTTTATTCCTTACTTAAAACCAAGTGGTCTCTTTTTTAAGAAGGTGTAGTATAGAGTTAACGTCTAAACCCGCCTATCCTACTGATAGCATGAAATCTCTGTTTTTTGGAGGATCAGTTCTCACTTCATTGAGTAAGAGAGATGCAATTTGTTTCCTGTAAAACGAAAGATTTATTATAGCACTACTACTTTGCTGTACTACATATTAATGGCAGTGGTTTTGTAATGGGATGTTCAGCAAGCACATATGCGTGTGATGGTAAGGTGTTCACATACTTTTGGCCATGTAGTATATATGGTTAAGTAGCAAGCCAGTTTTTCATCACCCTTCTTTGTAGGTGACATGCAGAGTGATGATTTAGGCATGTTGTAATCTTTTGGCACAGAACATCAATTTCAGTCTTCTGAATGGCTGTGTTTCTGATTAGTCTTTAGTGTTAAATATTTAATTCAAGGCTAAAAGAGCCTACCACTGACCTACTTTGCTGTACTGTTTTCACTGGATTTCTCAGCAGTACCATTGGTTCTTATCAGCTGCTTGAGGATTCAGCACAGGAGCAGAGAAAAGGCAGCCTGAGCGCCAGGACTGTGGTTCAGCAGTGCACACATGCCTTACTGCAGGTCAAGCCTCAGACAGCTGACGCAGACTCGGAATGGGTCGAGGTATTTTTTTAATTTGCTTTGTCAGCTTTTCATATTAAACTCCTACATACTTTTCTACATATTAAGGTGGTTGATGATGTGACGTGATGACTTGGCTGATCTCCTCTTTATAGATTCGTGATGGAATTGTGATCTATGTGTGCTTTTATAAAGGGGCTACTGAGAAAATCATTCCCAAAATGGGTAAGTATGGTGAAATTAATGACAGTATCACTTATTAATATACTTTTTAAATGGCTATGTACATCTCAATATCCTGCATTTTTAATGCACAATCATTGGGCCTCGTTTATCAGTTTTTTACTAAAGTTGTGTGTAAATGTTTGTATAAGCCAGAAATGCTGATTTTCTTCGTATTAGCGTGCGTCTGTCACTCGTCTGTAAAGTGCAAAGCGTGTTCCTGACAGAGCTCGTTTGCACGTAGTGATGCCCACAATACTCCATTAAAGGTCAGGTGCACAGAGGGCTCACTTCTATGTCAGTAAAAACTATTTAGCAGTGTAACATCACCTGAAAAGGTCAGACTCTAGAGACAAATTACAGAAAAGGTGAATTAGGTGTGAATTAAGTCAGGTGACAATAAAATGGCATGACAGGAAATGAACTACACTGTACCCAGGTGATCGTGCACACCAAGCACATCACACAGGAAAACTGCTATTGTAAATTGTTTTAAGTGCCTCAGCTGACATGCTGGAAGTGTTGCATAGCATTAAAAGAAGATGCTGTGGCAAACAGAACCGATTTATAAGCCAGCTTTCATCCACTAAAAAAAAATCATAGAGGTCTTTAAACATCCTTTCCCTCATAAGTGTGACCTTAATCTTCTGTCAGCTGAGGCAGTTTTTTACAGTTATGTGCAGACATACCCACATGTCCTCTGTTTATACGGAGGCATTTCTTTTGTTAGAACTGAATGACTAGTTTTATTTGTTTATTAATTTATGGGTTTGGGTCTCGCTTTCTCTAATTTTCAGACTCTTTACTTAATGCCAGAAAGATAAATGACTGGGTTTCACAAAATGTTCTCGATGGTGCTCTTAGTCCCTGCAGATTATATGATTAGAAGTCGATCAAGTCGAGGTTACATTAGTTGGTTTTCTTATGCGTAAATTTACACATTCGTTAGCATGAGTTGGATATGAACGTTTTTTCTGAAATTACAGGACTTTCATGAATACCAAATTTCTTGTGTAAATGCTCCCCCAAGAATGATTTATGAATAAATCCACTCATATCCAGCTTGATAAATGAAGCCTGTTCTCTTTAAAATTGCATTCTGTTACTTTTTTCAAATAATTTTTAATGCTTATCAACATTCTAGAAAGTAATATTATTATCATAATAATTTATTTAAGAAATTTTGACAAATAATTAATCATTTTTGTTTCTTTCTATAATATTAATGAATATTAACTTGTAATAAAAATCATAATATTAACATTCTAGGAAATATTCCTGTGTAAATGCTTTTAGAGTTTAGAGAAAATGTTTGTATTTGTCTTATAAATTAAAAGTTTCTTTTAAAGGTATACACTGGCTTTAGAATAAAGGTAGTAAAATGATATCATTTACTTCAAAACAGTGTTTTAAAATCAGAGTGTATTTTTAAAGGTTATTGTATATGAGCACTTTAGACTTTGGCCTTTATGATTCATATTGAATCTGGCTACCATCTGGCGTTATGTGGAACTGCACAGTAATGAGGTCTTCAGCTGACATCCAAAATGTGTTTTGAATCGTGATCTGTAATGTGTTCTCCACAGTAAACACCTTGCTCAACGCAGCGTTCTTTCCCATGAGTACGGGCAGGTACGTATCCGTCATGGAGCTTCCGGGAAGTGTGATGATCATTCCCCAGGAGACCATGACTGGTGTAGTTAAAGGCAGCAGAGTGCAGCACCACGATGCCATTGAAGACTGGAAAGGCCTTTACCTCTACGAACATTTCGTCACTCAGTGTGAGAAAGAGGTGGCTGCATCAACGAAGTGCACTGAGGCTGGGGTGGTTGTCAGGCATGGAGTTTATGGAAACATGCAAACTTTATACCTTAACAGCAATGCACCCCTCACTCACGTACTCGAGTTTTAATCGAGAGTTCACGTTTCCAATTCCTGTTGGAATCTTTCTTACCGTGTTCATGAACAATTTGTACAAGATTTAGAGTTTCATTTATTACTACTGATTACTTTATTTTGAGAAGTTTAACAGAGGTACAGTATATTTTGAGATGTTTACGTAACCTTAGAAAATAAATTTTAAAAATGTTTGTTTAACTTTGCTTCTGTTTCTGTTGTAGATTTTTAGCTTATTTATTAAATGATCTGGCAGACAGAATATAGGAGTTAGAAACATTTGGAAGGGTCAGTATTGAGCCGTCAGTTTAAAAAAAATAATAATTTGGCGGTGACACGAAGCTCAGCAGAATTTTCTGGCATAATTTTAATTTCCCAAAGTTTTACCATTTTGCTATAGCAGTGATACTGATTTGGGACATTAAGTAAATTATTATGATAGTTTTTATGATTAATATTATTATTATTATTATGAGGATCTGAGGATATGGCCGGGCTCAATTCGGATCTCTCTACTACATCCTAAAGCACCTTGGCATCACAGGACAACAAATGAAGAGAGCTAGAACACTAGAACACTACAGAGGCTGCTGAGAGGGCTTCAAGATGGCTCTGGAGGGTGATCAGTGGTCCACAAAAGCTATTTGGACACAGGCCAGGGACTGATCACCCCTGGCCAGGCCATGTGGGAGAGGAAGTCTGACAATTAAAGACCTGAAACATCCAGTGACTCCAGGTTCCTTCACTGTGATGTGTCCATGAGCACACTGCAAGATGTATGTTAAAACAACAACAACAATAATAATAATAATAATAATAATAATAATAATGATTCCATAAAAATCAGAAAAGTTGTATTGACTAGAAAAACATGCACAATAAACACAGAAGCTCTTTTTTTATTAATTAGATTATTTTTGGAGACCCCAACAGAGATACAGTCAGGTCCATAAATACTTGGACATTGACAAAGTTATAATTATTTTATTTTTTTACCACAGTATATTGGAGTTGAAATTAAATAATGAACATGAGCTCAGACTTCCAGCTTTTTTGCACACACATCCATCCATTCTCTGTACCACTTATCCTACACAGGGTCATGGGCCGCCTGGAGCCTATCCCAGGGGACTCGGGGCACAAGGCGGGGGACACCCTGGATGGGGTGCCAACTCATCTCAGGGCACAATCACACACCCACTCACACACTACGGATAATTAGAAATGCCTACAGTCAGCCTACAACACATGTCAATGCATGGACTGGGGGAGGCAACTGGAGTACCTGGAGGAAAGCCCTGAAAGACGAGGAGAACATGTAAACTCCACACACCCAGAGTAGAGGCGGGAATCGAACTTGAAACCCTGGAGGTGTGAGGGAACAGTGCCTCCCCCCAACACACACACACACACACACACACACACACAGAGAGAGAGAGAGAGAGAGAGAGAGAGAGAGAGAGAGAGAGAGAGAGAGAGAGAGAGAGAGAGAGAGAGAGAGAGAGAGAGAGAGAGAGAGAGAGAGAGAGAGAGAGAGAAAATAAATAATAACTTTCTCCTTCTTCCACAAGGTGGCAGTGTGGTGGTGTGCATGTCCAGGTTGCACAGCGGTATCCCTCATAGAAGAAGAACTAGTAGTAGAAGTTCAACGCGTCTCACCCTGGAGAGTAAACACACACACCCGGACCAGCCACACGCTACAGGTTCAGGCTGTGCACGCGCATTTCTGCCCTGTTTACTGTTGTTTTATAGGTTTTATTCGATCATCTACTGAGATGAAATGACAGTGATCACTTAATCCCCGTGCTTCTAGCACTACACGTCTGACTGGGCTAACCGACTGCCCTTATTTTAGTCCTCATTAACACCACTGCACTGCACATTATTTCTAACTCAACATCTAATGGAGGAAAGTGTCAGTGAAGATCATGGCATCCGAAGCCAAAGTTCAGGCGCTTTACGGCAGAGGAGATCATGCGCGCGCACGGAGAAGGCGCGCGCACACGGCAGACCACACGTTCCCACTTCAGCCTCCTGCAGCCCGTCCTGTCTAAACGGATCATCTCCACATGTCTCCAAACGCCTTCATTATCGCAGCAGTGCCGGCTCAGTGTGTCCTCTCCTCACAGTGCTGCTTCTGTCCGTGTGCACCCGCTTCTACAAGCTCACCGAGCCGCCGCACGTGTGGTGAGCATATCTTTAAAAAGCTAAAAATAATAACAAGTTTAAACCATGCAAAAAAAAAAGGTGAGATCTGAAATGATTTATGGCTCATTCCTTTGCAGCTGGGATGAGACCCACTTTGGGAAGATGGGCAGCTATTATATTAACCGCACCTTTTTCTTTGACGTTCATCCACCGCTTGGCAAGGTGAGATACTCATCTACCAGTCTGTAAAGTTCACCTGCCTTCATCTGCACTCACTGGCCATTACATCAGGCACATCTGCTACTAACACACTATTGCATGCGACCCCAGTGGCCGGGGTAGGTTCCCTGGCCAGGACTTGAACCCGGGCCTCAGCAGTGAGAGCGCTGTGGCCTAAAAACTAGTCCTCCAGGGATCCTTAAGGACCACTAATGTACCTTTACTCTAAAAACTAATGAAAGCTATACCAGGTAAAAGATGCAATCTAAAAGTACCTAAAAAATTTACCCTTGATGGCACCCGCAACAGCAACAAGGAAAAGTACCTTTCAGTGGAAGCTTGTTCTTAGGGGCACATATGGCAATATTTAAAAAATGTTGTCATCAGACAGATATAAGCTGATGTTCCTCTGGTGTTCATGCAATCATTGGGAAGAGCGTTCACAGCCCACCTAAATGCCACTGAGTTTTTATTTCACCTATTGGTCAAAAATGGGGACCACTACAAGTGCAGAGAGAGTGCACAGAAGCCCACTGGGGCAGGAATCACAATGCCCCATGCTCAGGGGAGGAGTAGCGGACAGGACACTTAATAACATGGTCGCTAGATCAAAAACATTCCGTGGCCTCCAAGATCTTGTTTTATAGCAAACCATCAGAATTAAATCTAATACATTTCTGCAAACAAAAGCAAAGTGTAAGTGCAGACAGTGTGAACCCTTTTCTATTATAAGATATGTTACAAAGACTGGGAGAGGGAAAGGAGATTATGGAGTGGACAGTCTCCGTACATAACAAATGTGTGTGCAACACTGTGGCTTGTTTCCTAACTTGATTAATCCCGGGGGAAATTGCAGCATTACTGTAGTGGTAAAAAGACGAACATTCAAAGGTAACCATAAATACAGTAAGACAGTACTTTTGCACAGTGCAAAATGCAAAAACACAAATGTCATGGAAGTCTATTGGGGGTAATGATATTACCTTGAACACAAGTATGCCTAAAACTGCTTAAATCATATACATTTTACAAATGTGGCCCAGCTAGCTATTACTGAGTTACAGTCCACGAATTAAAAAATATCCAACCTTCCTGTATGTTCCTGTAGTTAAAAAATGACGCTGATGAACCACTACAGGATGTGTAACAAAACCTACGGCAAAGTGGGTGTGTCTAAAATAGGATTCAGTGCATAGTGCTTAAAAACCCCAACAGCACTGCCACCAACAGTATTACCACCGCACACACACACACACACACACACACACACACACACACACACACACACACACACACACACACACTAACATTCCTACTGTGAATGAACTCACCCGCCTTCACCATTCAGCTATGTAACTATCCTATGAATGTAAACATGAGTATGTACAGTGGGTTAGTTCAGGAAATGGATAGTTAGGGTTAATAGTGTCTAGCTAACTTTTTTTTGTTTCATGAACTCAGATGCTGATTGGCTTAGCAGGATACCTGACAGGCTACGATGGCACTTTTCCTTTCATCAAACCAGGGGACAAATATGAGCATCACAACTACTGGGGGATGAGAGGGGTAAATATTGTCAATCTTGTCATTTCTATTCTTGAAAATATATTTGGTATAATTTGATTATTTATTATAACCCTGCTAATATTCACACCTCTGTGTCTGATGGTTAATGTTATTTACCTGATTTATGTTGGTTTTGATTAATTTAGGAGTAATAAGTGAGTCTGTACATGTGTCATGATCATTTGTGGTGTTAAAACACAGTTTTACTCATTTGTCTGTTCAGTTCTGCGCAGCACTCGGTTCCTGTCTGCCTCCTTTTGCTTTCTTGGTGGTCTGGGAGCTGTCTCGTTCTACTGCAGCTGCTCTCATTGCAGCTTCCCTGCTCATTTTCGGTACGCATGATGAAGAGATGGATTTCTATCTTTGCAAAAATGCAAACTTCGAAAACAGGAAACATGCACATACCAAAAAAAAAAAAAAAAAAAAAACACTGTGTGACATTTAATCATTAACACTTTGTGACTGCTTCCCTTTAGACACTGGGTATATCACCCTCTCTCAGTACATCCTGCTCGATCCCATCCTCATGTTTTTTATTATGGGAGCTGTGCTGAGCATGGTCAAATTCAACCGACAAAGACTCAGGTAGGCCGACACACACGAATCTATGGCTTAACCGTGTACACTGTATTTGTTGTCAGATTTCTTAGTTAGAATGTAAACTAACATACTGATTTGTATTAGTCCTACATTCTGTGAGACTTTGTTTAAAGCTACAGTACGTAAGATTGTTTTGTGGATTGGGAAAAGAGCAGGATTATTGAGTAAGGGGACAAAAATATGGTCTCCTTAGCTGATGTAAGTCACCCTGACTATCCTTGCACATCAGAATTGGTGCAAATGTGTACACATGCATCATACTCCAGCTCAGATACTGTACTTTAACCATCACTGCGCACCAAATACAGATATGGAAAAAAAAAAAAAGACACAGCAAGCCACTCAGGTGAGTGAGAATGCGCGTTATAATCGATAAGAGTGAAATGGATTTAGACTTGATGGAGTTTTAGCTTTATTCTTACTGAACAGCTAAGACATGTATTTGGTTTGTATAATTTGGTGGAAAGCTAATAAATGATTCATCTGATTTGTTATTCATTTCTCACTGTGAAATTTATATTGTTACCCAGTTGCAAAGTTGCTTTAGCTAAACAGATGACGATAGCAGAGTAATAAAGGTAACTAGTTGCATTTACTTTAGACTTGCTTACCTTGTCATCTGTAGCTGTATTTCAGCAATCACATGTAATAGTTTTGGTATGTACACTATACTTTAGCTAGCTAGCTAGAGTTAATGGACTAGCTTAATACCATTTGCCTCACAGATTTACACCTGCCTTCAGTCATTTTTGAAGTTGTAATAATATTTCACACATTCTACCAAAAATATCTGGTCCAGCTTTGCCAAATGTCATCCATTGCCTTCATATCACTTTTGGATACAAAGAGGGTTATATCTAAAACATAGATTTATTTAGGTGTTCTTTCAGACTATTTTTCTGTAGATTTTACTTTATATTTTGGATTGTTGTGTTGTTCCAGGATGTACCCACGTTCCCTTTTTAACTTAACATTAGAAACTTATAAAATAGAGGTACATTTTCCTTTTCTCCATTCAAAACCTTGGGGGGTGCAAACTTTTGCTTTTGATGGTATAATATCAAGATTAATTTGAACTTTTATTCTAAAGGTTTGTGTGTTTTTTTTTTTAAACTACTAATGTTAGAACTGTAATGTGGTCCATGAGTGAATAACAGTTTGTGAGACAGAAATATAGTTATGCATATTAATAATTTTCTGTAATATGACTAATTGAGTTTGATTTAATTAAAATGCCTCTCTTTGATCATAATTTAATTTGTCATTCTGAAATTTTGCTATGTTTTGATCATGCTCTAGACCCTTCAGCTGGTCCTGGTGGCTGTGGCTGCTTCTGACAGGAGTGAACCTTGCTGGCTCTCTGGGGGTGAAGTTTGTAGGGCTGTTTGTCATCTTATTAGTGGGCATCAATACTGCATGGGACCTCTGGAAACTACTGGGGGATGTTTGTCTCTCTCTGGTATGGACAAGGACGATGTAGATAAATGATTAGACATGTATGGGTCAGCTCTTCCTGGAGTTTATATACAGTTTTCATTTCTCATCAGGTGCATTTTGCCAAGCACTTGGCTGCTAGAGTGTTTGGGTTGATAATGATCCCCTTGTTCCTGTACACTACAATATTTGCTGTCCATTTTGTTATATTAAACAGAAGGTATGCAAAAGTCTCTGTGTTTTACTGTTATCGTAAATTTTAATATCACTTGCAGAGAATTTCAAATGCAAAAACTTCAAACAGCTCTTGTTTCTTCCCTCTTACGCAGTGGTCCAGGAGACGGTTTCTTCAGCTCGGCTTTTCAGTCTCGCCTGATTGGAAACAACCTGCACAACGCTACCATGCCAGAGTGTGAGTGTATTCGTCAGCTTTTTGTCCAGGAGCTTCAAACAAACATGTCACACACTGATTCTCATGTCTTAAGCTGAACCCGAGGTGCCAAACACTGTTTCTACAAATCTGTTTCAAATGTTCAAATTCTGGTTCAAATTAATTTAGACTCATCTGCAAAAAAGTAATTATTAAGGTGTAGGGCCATTGAAGGCCATTATTTGTCTTCGAAACACCTTCAGTCCTTCTCAAAATGCTGTACTGGAAAGTTCTAGAAACACTTCCTATTATGGGTTGGCAATGAAAAAAAAAAAATCATATCGCAATACTTGAAGGCATCTTCACAATGACTTATACTGTATAATGTATATGATAATATATACACTTATGGTTATAAGTTTGTGGACACCTGACCATCACACCCATATATACTTTTTTGAACATCCCATTACAGATTTTGCCCCTTTTGCTGTTAAAATAACCTCTGTACTACTGGGAACGATTTTCACTAGATTTTGGAAATTCAGCCACAAGAGCATTAGTGATGCATAAGGCGTAGTGTGCAATTTGTATATTCAGACCCCTTAGTTCCAGTGAAGGGAAATTGTAATGCTACAGCATACATAGACATTCCAGACATTTGTGTGCTTCCTACTGTGTGGTGACAAAAAAGAGAGACGGCAAATTAAACAAGTAGTGCAACAATGACGTATACAAGTGTATCATGATATTATATCATTATATTGTTTTCATAACTTCATATTGCCCAGTCCTACTTCCTTAGTTCATGCTATTGTTTCGAGCGCCACCGCTATAGTCAGATACTCTTTTTGATACAGATCTATCAGATGTGGCAGGGCAGGTTAAAGCTGTAAGAGGTATGCAAGATTAGATCCAATGAAATTGCATCTATTTTGTTTTTAAGATTATTTTCTGCCCACAAACAGACTTGGCGTATGGCTCAGTAATAACAGTGAAGAACCTGCGAATAGCTGGAGGATATCTTCATTCACACTGGCACCTGTATCCAGAGGGGGTCGGAGCCCAACAACAACAGGTCATTACTGCCTTACTAGGCTTTTAATTACACGTACTCATAAATACACATAATCGTGATTACATTTTAACAGCTGATTGTTCAAATTAACAGTTTAATTGTCTTTTCTATTATTCTAGTATTTGAATTTATAGTTGTCTATGTAAAGCAGGGCTGTCACAAGTGCTCGATTATAACTGACTACTCGATTATTAAACAAAATGAAAATGCAAACGTTTTTATAACATTGCAACATTAAAGTCTACATTTGGTTTTCATTAATGGATGATGGCTACTTAGCTTAGCTATAACAAATTAGTCAGCTTATTTAATAAATGTTTAATAAAGTTATTATAAACTGAGATTAAGAATTTGCTAGTTTTAATTTCTCTACCTTGTCTCTCTTACAGTAAAAAACAGTAATGCTACAGATACTTAGTATTTTTGTTCAAGAAAACCATGCAATATTTTTTTTAAAAAAAGTAAAAAATTTGGCTATACAGTGTAAAAATGTATACAGTAATTGTTGAGAATTTAGTTTTCTTTAAAAAGTCAGAATTTTAGGTAAAACGTAAAAGTATATTTATATAGCACTTATACGTAGCATTTATCTAGGGGAAAAAACAATGTTTTTTTGTACAGGCACTTGTCTGTACACGTAGGTTTTAAGGCGCCATATGATATTGAGTACTCGATTATTAATCAAAGGAAATGATCCAGTAATTGATTATCAAAATAATCAAAAGTGACATCCCTAATGTAAAGAAAAAACATGACACAGATAATAACTTAAACATATAACACCTATAACTGACACACTTGGCTACTGGGCAATAAACCATGCTCTATACTGCAAATTAGAATGTACTAAGCCATACTAATAAAATAAATCATATGAACGAATTTAAGTAAGAGCGGTTAAATTACAACATTGTTACCATGTTTTTCTGTTATAACATGGTAACTGATGATTCATAGACCATAGAATAATAATTAAAAAGTAGTGGTGCATTGATCTGATTACATCAAGAAACGAATTGAGAAAGACTGTTGCGTCAACTCAAATAATTGCGGTTAAGTGATTATATAATAATTGTGACAGACCTACTCCTTACATATTCATACTGTTGTGTATGTAACCCTTTCCCATTCTGTTTGTTCACTTACATTGACTTACTGTACATAGGAGGAGCATGAACCTTTCTTTCGATAACATTCTGCAGAATGCGTATTTATCACTGAAGTTGCTCCACTACGTTGTTTTATGTTTTATTTGAGAAGTCCGGTGCTAAATGATTGGTTAGCTCATTTTTTAACATTAACAATAATGTTATGTTTTGCTTTATAAAGAAGAACTAACAATGATCCATCTTGTATTTCTGCTTTAATAGGTCACTGCTTATCTGCACAAAGACTATAATAATCTGTGGCTCGTCAAGAGACCTGATGATGATGATGATGGTGGTGAGGGGAAATCTGGATGTAGTTTGCATGTCGCCACACACATATTTCAGACATGAATTGCATGCGGTAGTGGAGACTGTGTCTTGTTTTGTTGTCTCTTTAGATCCCACAGGGACTCCTGAGCTTGTCCGACATGGTGACATCATTCGGCTGGAGCACAAAGAGTGAGTGTGTTCATGATTGGGTTTGAATAATTGGTTTATTTCGAGTTGTGAGCAGTGAAACCTGGTTGCGATATTCAAAAAGTTCTGCTACTTATTAGTAACTCACCATTACTATTATGTCACCATTATGTTGAAGTTTTACAGCATGGGGTCTCGTCATCCGTATAACACTATCACGCATGCACATAGGAACACAGTCATTGAAATATTGATAAGCAATATCGTTTATGATTGCTATTTTTAAGTTAAATTTCGCAAGTCTGTTAAGCATGACGTCTTTTTCTAATAGCAAGCAGGGTAAACAATAAAGCTGTACTTGTCACTCCCAAATCACACAAAACTTACAGTTCTTTTGATTGTCGCTTCATGCAATTTGTACATCGATTGCACAATGGTAGCTTGGTCTGTTTAGTTCTGGTTTCTATTCTAAAGGCATTTTGAAAAATCAGTGATTGAGAAAGTAATAAACCACAGTCATGTTTGTTACTATTGTTGTATTTCTCAGTCAAAGCTGATGACATGTTGTGGATGTGTCAGTGACACATACCTAAAAAAAAAAATCAGCCTCAATGCACGCAAAATCTAAGGGAATCACTTGACATGCCTGTTGCACATAGGCTT
Source organism: Pangasianodon hypophthalmus (assembly GCF_027358585.1). Taxonomy (NCBI): domain Eukaryota; kingdom Metazoa; phylum Chordata; class Actinopteri; order Siluriformes; family Pangasiidae; genus Pangasianodon; species Pangasianodon hypophthalmus. The sequence goes on along the minus strand of NC_069719.1, from coordinate 19,141,274 downwards.
TGTGAATATACAGTGTGAGCTAGAAAGAAATCAGCCTCAGCCTCCACTTCATACCATACTATGTATTTTTATTTACAACGGTTGGTGATGCTGCTATTCTAGGTTCCACAAAAGTCAAATATAATCCATTTTAAGCCATTTATCAACAGCAAATAAAGCGTTGTGGAAGCCAAAATCTGAGACTTATTTGTATTTTTTCCTTGAAAGAGAGCAAAGGATTAGCCATTCTAGCCCATTTCTAACAGCCAGCCCTGATTGTGTGGTTGATTCGTTGTGCCTTGAAGAGCAATATCATGAACCTATGGCATATTTTTACTAATAGATGTAACAAGCTACAAACTCCAGTGCTATAGCCTGACATTAACACTCTGTTATAAATCTTTTTCTGTCAGGACCACTCGCAACCTGCACAGTCACCTTCATGAGGCACCGCTGACTAAGAAGCACCTTCAAGTCACAGGATATGGCATTGTGAGTATCATGGTGTATTTTTGTGTCTGATAAAGTTAATCAAAAGGGCTAATATTGTTAACATTGAAATATGCAACCTTTTAGGAAAATACAAATAAGATCCTGCTTATTGATGGCTCCTAGATTCCATTCTCTTCTGGCTGTTTTAGCATGATTCACTGTAATAGATGTTTGTGTAGGAGTAATAGCGCCAGAGATCATAAACATAACCTGCTCTGTTTCTGTAGAATGGTACAGGGGATCCCAATGATCTCTGGCAGGTGGAGGTGTGTGGAGGAAAGAAAGGTGACCCAGTGAAGGTGTTGCGCAGTAAAGTGCGCTTCCTGCATCGTTCCACTGGCTGTGTGCTCTATTCCTCAGGCAAGATGCTCCCAAAGTGGTAAGAACCTCTCAAACTGTCATTTAACACCTAATGGTCCATTTATACTTCTGTGTGTAAATGTACTGTATCTGTGTCCTAAAATAGAGAAAAGGTTTATGGGTAACACACCTTCTCAACAATGCGTAATGCGAATCTGCACTGCTGTACTTCTAGCTGTTGCCGATTGGTTGATCAAGACAGTGCATCCGATAGCATTTGTGAAAAAGTAGTTTGCTTCTAGTAGCGATTAATTTCACTTAATGCAAAGTAAAGCTGGGCAATATGATGATATAATATCAATAGTGTGATGAAATTTGTAACAATACACTTTCCAGAGATATCACTGGTATCCTGAGTATTTTTATAACAATTATAAACTCTGATTAGAAGCAGCTGATTAGTTTATTAGTTACTGATTAGTTACTGATTAGTTACTGAATCTTTAAAGTAGTAAAATGCTACAATTTTTCCCAGAATTTTTATTTTCCCTACTTTTCATTGTTAAAAATACGGCACTGCTGTACTACTGGAAGTTTGTTAGTAAACTTATATATTGTGAAACATATCGTGTATCATACAAAATGGTTTCAGGTATCATGATATGATATTTTTTTTCTTGTATCACAGCACTGTTGAATTCTAGAACCTGATTGGTCAGAAGTTGTAGTGATTCAAATTACAGGTTTATTTTAAAGCACTCATACTAATACTGAATTTAATCTAATTTAATACTAAAATTATATCTTTAACTCCTTGACAGACTTGCAGTCCTCGCTCTCGTAATTACGTACAGTAGCTTTTACTGTAGTTATTGAATAATTCTTATTAGTTCATGAATAATATGCCTCAAGATGATTAGCTGAAAAATATTCTAGATTTTAATGGGAAGAATTATGAATGGAATAAACGCAGTGCAGTATTGAAGATACTTTTTTTCTACAAATGTCTCACATTTTTAAAGGGGCTGGGAACAGGTAGAGGTCACGTGTAGTCCATACGTAAAGGAAACTCCAAACTCCCAGTGGAACATTGAAGATCATATCAACCCCAAATGTAAGTCACTGCAGCTCAACCCTATCAGCATGATGATTGTTTTTGGGTTTGCAGCATAACGTGTGATTTTGTGTCTCCGTAGTGCCCAACATCAGTTTGTGTGTACTGAAGCCTTCCTTCCTGGAGATCTTACTTGAATCTCATATTGTCATGATCAGGGTATGTCATGATCAAGATAAACTGTAAAATGTGGGAAAAAACATACTGTTCATTGATACTAAGAAGCATCCTGATGCAGTTTTCATGTTTCTTGTTCTCGAACAGGGAAACAGTGGCCTGAAACCTAAAGACAATGAGGTTAACTCGAAACCTTGGCACTGGCCCATCAACTATCAGGTGACTTTCTTGCGTTACACTAGAAGTGCTCCACTTTTGAAACTAACACTAGTCATGTGAATTCATCTACTAAGAAATAATTCTTATCACTTTCTTGTGTAGGGCTTGAGATTTTCTGGAGTGAATGAAACAGAGTACCGTGTGTATCTCTTAGGGAACCCTGTGAGTATCCTCTCTCTCTCTCTCTCTCTCTCTCTCTCTCTCTCTCTCTCTTCCAATGTGGAAACTGGTTTATACTGTGAAATCTGTTTACACTATAGTTTAGCTGTGACAAGAGTCCTGTAGTTATAGAAACCTGTTATCAATGGGTCAGCGTGGGGTCTGTGAAGCAGGGGATTTTTTTTTTTTTTTTTAATTTCGTTACACGAAATCACAATCCAACTAGCTTTGATAATGGTGATAACTAACAGTGACTATTAACGTAATGTTAATAGTCACTGTTAGTTATCACCATTATCAAAGCTAGTAGCCGATTTGATTACTCAGTGGAATTAATCCAAACCTCAATAATTCAAAAACAAGTCAGCTTATAAATAATGTCAACTAAGACCTAATGTGTTCTGGTGGTGGAAAGTTCAGGGGAAAAAACTCTGGTGCTCCAATAAAGAGCCAGAATATTAGAGCATACATCTGAATAATGATGATAGTAAAATAGTTCGATTATGTTCATAAAATAAATTTGTGCAGAAGGTGTCCATGAAATTTATTTTACAGTTAAAAGGTTCCCTGGCTCCAGCTCTCTCAGCATACAGTGCAGGCAAATGTAGCTCAAGTGAAGTAGGACATAGCCTTGTTTTTGACACAAACGCCAGGTAGAGCCTGGAGAAATGTGCTCTTCCAGCTGTGAGGTGCCAGGTAAATCCCTTCACTTGTTCCCTTAAACAAGGCTTTCTATATCCAGTGGGTAAAGCTTGTTTCAGTGGTTTTCTCAGGACAGGATTCAGAGCCATGGCCAGCACTTTTGAGTAAAAGAGCAACACACACTAATACATTACATGGCATTTAATTACAAAAGTCTGACTTTCACACAGGGATCTGTTTGTACTGACATGCAAAATGCTTTTCTTCTGCATCGAGCTAGCTGCCTAACGTAATGTCACGCTGCTTTCTCCTGAATTTTATATTTGAGTTGATAACTATAGTATAGACTTACCAAACTTCTTGCAGCACTCACAACAGAATATTTAGCTCCTCTTCCTTATATTGTGCACCGGGCTCGTACAGGTACGTTTGAGGGGCAGCAGCCATATTTCAGAACTTAAGCATGAACATTAGTCATCTACTTATGAAAATTCATGATTAGTAGGCAGTTTCTGTAAAAGAAAGAGAGGCATCATGCACATTTCCTAGAATATATAGACATAATTTTTAGAGAACGGTAACTGAAAGATTGTGTAATTATATTCCAAGGCTTTCAGGAAATGTGTATTACTGAGTTGCACCTTTCCGTCTGATCCACAGGTGATCTGGTGGCTGAATCTGTTCGCTCTGGCTCTGTTTCTTGTCATGGTGTGTCTGTATTCTCTGGCTTTACAGAGAGGAGCTAAACTCGAGGGAGAGAGGAAAGGTGAGCAGGAAGCATTTCTGTTCAGGTGTTTCAGATTATGGAGTTGTTTGAAAGAGTGGGCAAAATTATGCTCGTTATCATATAATCATTTTTACTAATATATCAATATAGCCACAACTTGGCAAAAGTATGCTATGGAGTTCTATGGAGCTATGGAGAATCATGCCATTTGCATTTTTAAATTTGAATTTAAATGCATTTTTAATGGTTACATTAAAATTTTAAAACGGGAGAAATATTTTTCATACAGTAAATCCTGGCTAGGAAGATCCCGTGTCCATGGTCTCGCTCGCGATTATTTCGAGTATTGCCACTTCCTACTGTGCTGCAATATGCTACGGTGTGTGTGAGAGGGAAAAGGGAGACGGGTTCTTATGGGGATTATGAATTAATGGAGAATGCTTTAAAAAAAAAAAATTGATTATATACATAGTTCGTTTTGAATTCTAGATGTTCAGTCACACCCCCTTAAGCGTGAAATTCAGTTTCAGATTTTAGATAGCTTTTTTTGCAAACCACAAAATGAAATGTCAAATTCTGATCCAACTTCACATAATAACATTTAAATTCAGATTTCTACTGGCATGATTCTATCACCATCGTATGCAGCTTTATCATATTTAGGATTTATAAATGGTTTCAGCATTGAATGGTGAATTCTAAAGCCTTTTGAAGTGTATTTAAAGGTGAAGGGTGGATTCATGAATGAACTGATCATGAAACTCCCATGAGCATAGTTTTGTGAAATGTATTGTGAATCTGTGTATTGTGAATCTGATATTGCATTCATTCTGTTTAGTCATGTTGTGTCATGGTATGTGGACAATTTGTTTTTTTGATCATCGATAACGGCTGTTCTATTTTCCCAGCACGCTACCAGGTTCTTATAGAAGGTGGTGGAATGCTGTTCTTGGGCTGGCTGCTACACTACATGCCCTTCTACATCATGGGCCGTATTCTCTACTACCACCACTACTTCCCTGCCATGCTCTTCAGCAGTATGCTTACAGGTATTGAGAAACAGAAAATAAACGGGGACCATCTTCCTCTGGTGAACACTGTTAACTGATGGTTGGTGTGGTTGTCCGGGAAAACCTGTCCAATGTTGCTGTGGCCAAAAATAGTGAAAAATAGTGGGTTTTCTATACAACATACTTTGATTCCTTCACTTTAAGAAGACATAAATACGCTCTACACTTTTGTGGCCTAATGTTTGTGGACACCTGACCTTTTCCAGATTTAGTCCCCCTTTGCTGTTAGAATAACCTCCACTCTTCTGGGAAGGCTTTCCTCTAGATTTTGGAGAGTGGCTGTGGGGATTTGTGCTCATTCAGCCATAAGAGCATTAGTGAGGTCAGGCACTGATCAGCTACCAACCAGAGAGGGTGAAGGCTACCGCATACTTCCACCGAGGCACATGAAGCCAACCACCCGCATCTTCCGCTCATACAACATCAGGGGGCGGTGTAACACCCTCGGAGGAAAGCGCTATCCGCCCCTCCCTGAGAGCACGGCCAGTTTTGCTCTCTTGGACTCCCGCCCATTAATAGCTGTGGCATTATTGGGATTCGAACTCGCAATCTTTAGATGATAGGGCGAACGCCACTCAGGCGCCCACAGTGAGATTTTAATCAGAAATATCAGACACTGCCAGAACTTCGCTCACAATTTTGGCACTACATCAGCCGTCAGTGTGTGTTCTAAGTGTTCTCACCTATCTCAACTCACAACAAAGTATTCTTTTACTATGTGAAAAAGTGTAAATTCAGCTTAATGCACAGTGTGAAGCAAAACTGTCGTATTCAGATGTCTTGGTGACAACCCCTTAACCTTCTTCTTCTGTTTAAAGGAATAACACTGGACACATTTCTGCAGAATGCTGACCTCCTGTTTAGTCTTGATGTTTCGAAATGTATATTAAGAGCAGGTCAGATGGTGCTACTTTTTGGACTCCTCCACAGGTAAGAGCATTTCACACTCTAACATTGTGAATTTGCTGTTAAGAGCTTTTTATAACCTTTTTGTAGAAGGTTGTAATGTTTTTATAAACTGCCTTAACTCATGGCTGTTACAAAGATCAGAACACCAACACCTACAGTAGGGCTTTTGTAATCAGTTTCCCATAATACTTATCTGCATGTATTTGAAATAATCTGGATGTTTACGATACCACATACATTTTTGGTCACCTAATGTACATCTATGGAAGTGATCATAAAGTCAGAAAAGGGCTCTAAATAACTGCGCATCATTTATGGCGTACATGGTTCACCTATTTTTTTTTTTTTTATACTGATGATTGATTTTATGATTAAATATAAAAGTGACCAAGGTACATTACCAGGCAATAGTTTGGACACACTAGATCGAGCACATTTTTTAATTGTCTTAAAGACATTTTGACAAAGTCTTGTTTGAAATTGGTTTCTCATGCAAATATGAATAATGAAGTTATTCAGTGCAAATATACACTTATTTCTGCATCAAAACTGAACTAAAGGACTAACAGAAACAGTTGAGAAAAGAGTCCACACCACACAAGGTGGATATGAAAGAACCCTGGAAAAGTATAGGAAATAAAAAGAATGAAGAACACCCTTCTGTTTTGTTTCCATAGGGTTAACAGTCCTGTTGTTATGCTCTTCGTGAATTGGGATGTTTCCTCACATGCTTTTCTTACATAGTGCAGCCCTGATGTTTGCTAGTCCTGAGTTCACAGAATAGCTGGTTAGCTAGCTAGTAAAATCACCAAACATAATCCAGCTAGCAATTTAACAATGATATCATACAATATAGTAAGTGTAAATTATCCTTGTCTGTATCAGCTGTCGTTTACACACATCATTCTAAAGAGACAAAAAAAATAAATAAATAAATAAAAAATAAAAGCCTAGTCAGTATTGTCAGCAGTACAAACAGTAATTCTACAGTTTCTATATCTGTGACAATAATACATGTATCTATAACAACAAGACATGTATCTCTAACTATAACTAACAATAATACACATGTCTATATCTATAAGTATAAGAATAATATATATCTATTACTATAACAGTAATGTATATATCTGTAACTATAACAGTAATACATAGAACTACAACAATAATACACATATCTATAACTAGATTATAACTATAATAATACTTATAGAAGTGTGTGTCTGAAGTGTCATTTTGAGGGCAGTGTAAACATGAAATACATTATATTCCAAAGTAACTTATTATCTGTAAATACAGTAGTTTTCTTTTAGGTAATAATTGTTTAAGAAAATGATATTTATATTTTTTATATTAATATTTATATAATATTAACAGATATAATAATTTTTAGTTTAAGTTCTTGGGGTAGCAGACTTGGACTTTTTAACCTGGCTGTGATAATGTGATCAAATTGCAGTTCAAGCTGTTTTAATGACGTTTCTGGGATCATTTGTCTCCCTTCTTTGCAGCTTCTACCTGTTCCACCCTCTGTCCTACGGCATGAAGGGGCCGCTTGCTCACGATCCTGCCTCCTCCATGGCGGGACTCAGATGGTTGGACTCCTGGGAATTTTAAAGTGTTCTGTCATGATACAAAATATGGTGGGGCAAAATATAACTTATTAACTAGTCTAGTGACTAGAGAGCTGCTAAAATAGTGACATTTCATTATCTTTTAGAACTTACGTGACGTTTCATTTTAGGAGATTGTTATTAAATATATTAGAACTTATAAATAATGAGCAGTTTGAAAAAGCATCATTTGGTTCATTTCATTAGCACAGAGCTACGTTTCTCTTACAGCTTAGGGAAATATACATTAGTATGTTATCAGTATTGGAAAACATTACTTATGTTATTTGACATGATTGTAGGATAGTTGGATGTACTTTATAATTATTTCAGGTTTGACTGAAATAAACGATCACATAAAGTGCCTTTTAGGGGATGAATAAATAAAAAAGGAGTGAGATTCAGTGAGAGAGTGGATTAGAGCTGAAAGGGAGTTTCATGGAAATCTCACGAGCATTTTCAGACTTGTACCTTATGATTTAAAGGTCTGAGTATTCATTTGTACTGTCTAGGGAGCGAGCAACAACTGGCAAAATCCAATCCTTGTATCAGATTGGATTGTTAACCAGATCATTTTAATGTAAATATTAAATATTTTTTACAAGAATTTCCTGTGAATGTTGTTTTCTTGCTTTGTTCATGAATATTATAAAACTGTGGAACAAGTAATGAGCATAACAGCATAGCCCATTGTTGTTTATTCCTCTTATACCACAGCCATTTGTCAATGATTACAACATTTTATTTTATTAATGAACATGATATGCCTTTTTAACTGTTTATATTTACATCTAATGTTATGGAAGGACAAGTTAGTTCCTGTTATCACTTACACTATAGCAGCTAGTAACACTAGTTCCCTCACCAGACTCTCTTTTTGTCTTTCTCATGAAGTAAATCAGACAAAAAAAACACAGCTTGTCATGCTGCTGTGAAACTGGAAACACAAAGTCGTCTGTCCTAAAGACTCTCCCATGGTGGAAAATTTACTGTTACAAAGCACCGACACCAGAGACTTTATATAAATGTCAATAACTTCATCAGCTCCACAGTTCTGTTTTTCCTTATTAAATAACGGCATGATGGAATCTGTTTATTATTACACTTAAATTATATAGATCATCCATCATACAAGTCCTTGTAAATTATTACTATAAAACCAATAAAGCATTCAAACAAGCTCATTAATAGAAAACCTGTGATTTGAATAACTAACAGCACGTCTCTAACAATAGTGCTGGGTGTTATTCAAATCACAGGTTTATATTAATGGGCTTGTTTGAATGCTTTATTGGTTTTATAGTAATAATTTACAAGGACTTGTATGATGGATGATCTATATAATTTTAAGCTTGCTCTTTTCTCTGAACACCAGGTTTCCGAAATGTACACTAGTCTCCTAGTGTAGTTCTTCCATTCTGCAATGTAAACCTCATTACCCAGCAGCCTTCCAAACAAGGCGGGGCTTTTTCCGTTACTCAGTTAACATCTCCTCAACGATTGGCTCTAGCACATCACGTGGTTCGATGTCAAAATGGCGTCTCCGAATGGAGGTAAAATTTAATTCCTCTCAGGCAACTAATTTCTCTGCTGTCGTTGTTTAAATGTAACGTGAAGAGTTCTTTGCGTGTAATGGAGTGTGTGTGAATTCACACGCTTTCTTCCTTGTTGAATAGTGAGGTTAAAAGCTTCACACTAATGCTACCTTTACTTTTCTAATCGCCAGCTAGCGCCTGTTTATCGGTCTCTAGTAGCCTCCTGCTAACCAAACAGACGATAACCCATGTCTTTATGCTAGCTAGTTTAGCAGGCTAGTCAGCTGGTAATTATGGATATCTACCTGGCATGAAACTGTAATGAGCAAAATGTCCGCCAGATATATCACACACACCAGACTCGGTTCGGTTCGGCGCCGTGTTCACACCGATATCTAACCAGATACTGAGAGTATACTAGCTCTGTAAGCAGTATTATTGCTAGCTACCAAAGATATAGGTACTGCTGTGCTGTTTAACCTAGTACTGATTACCTTTAAATCAGGAATTATCAAAATGGAGAGCTAAAACGACTAAATAAAATGTACAACAATCAGTGGTGCCAACACTTTTAACGGTATTGTAGCTAATGCAGGCTTTAAAATCGCCAGATGACGCCACGAGCTAATTTGCATATTAATTTAAGCACCTGTCTCATTTGCATTTCAAAACATGTTACATGAAAATGGAAGTGTTTCTGAATATAGAATAGAATAAAATATAATAGATAATAACATTTCTTCTAGAAAGAAATCTTTGGTCACAAAACAGCTGTTTATGTAATAAAAAAAATAGTCAAACCGTTTAAACAAACTATTTATGTATTTTAAAAAAAATTACTATAAATGTGTCATGAATGCAGATTAAAAGAAGTAGTGGTAGTGAGTAGTTGGGAAATAAAGATGAAGAAAACGGATGGAATGACTCACTTTTTTTTTTTTACTACTTAAATATTGCCAAGAAGTGAGTTTAAAATGAAGAACCGAGAAGAGTGTGGGTGGGACAAGCAGTGGTGATCAGTGATTGGTTCTTGGGAACAATGCTGATTAGTGATTGGTCCTGGGAAACAATAGTGATTAGTGATTGGTTGTTGAGAACATAAGCTTGCGCAAGCACAGCCCATTCAGGGTTTACACAACTGGTGGAGAGTTGACTGAACCTGCTCTCTTAACTCATATAACCAGCAGCTGTGATGTGAGCTGGAGAGTCATATCAAATCCAGTAGACAGTCTGCTCAAAAATCACTAGATTTGCCTTTTTTTGCATCATTAATAATAGTAATACATTCATGGGTACTCATGGGTGTCTTAGACGTCATGGAGTCATGGGGCCCCGGACCACAGCTTGACATCCATAGATCTAAATTAAAAGGAAAGAAAGATTACACTGTCTAAATCAGAATGTTGAAAAGTTTCTGTCCTTCTTCATAGCTGAGGACTTTGAGTCGTCGTTGCTGAGCTATGAAAAGCTTGATAGAGCTTCACCTGACCTCTGGCCAGAACAATGTAAGTTTTATATTATAATGTTAAAGAATCATTTTCAAAAATAGTAATCTATAAAATAAAAGCTATTTTCCAAAGTGAGTGATGGTGAGAGTGTATGTAGTTACACTGTTGTGCACTGATTGTATTCTCTTATTTAATATTTGTCTTGGTTGTTTGGAAACAGTGCCAGGAGTTTCAGAATTTGCTGCTACATTTAAAAATGTAAGTATTGTACACATATCATCTATTAATCATCTTAAAGTCATATGGCGTGATCAAGAGAAGAATAATTTTGTCTGTTTTTTTTTTTTTTTTCTTTTTTTTCTTCCCTCAGCCAATAACAAATTCTCCACCCAAGTGGATGGCAGAATTGGAGTCAGAAGACATTGAAATGCTGAAAGGTCTCGTCTCGTGCATGTTTGACAAAATTGCAAATGCATAGATTTGATCTTGTAATGATTTTCATTACCTTTCGGTTTGTGCAAAGCAGTTTTTCCTTTTAACTAAGCTACTCTATTTTTACTGTCACAGAGCTGGGAAGTCTGACCACAGCTAACCTGATGGAAAAAGTTAAAGGGCTGCAGAACTTGGCGTATCAGCTGGGCTTGGAAGAGTGTAAGTAGAACATATTATATTCAAATAAAGAAAAATATGATGAAAACTGTCAGCCACTGTGTGCCTCAGGAGCTGGTGGCGCTTTAAGGCCAATTCACATCAGACACATGTCTGTAAATAAAGTATAAACTCCATAGAAATCCATTGAAATCACATCGAAATTATACTTTCTATGCACTGAAAGGTCTATTGAAAAGTCATAATCTACAAAACTGTAATGAATGTGAAACGGAAAGGAAAAGGAATAGTCGGTTTATTCACTGTCCTGCTTTCTCATGCCACATTTTTATTGAACAGTGTGATAAGTACAGCTGGACTAACTTCGGCTATCCCCATCCTGCACGTTTCATTGATATGGTTGTGTATTTGGGCGTTAGTTTCTTCATAAAAAATGAAGTGCAGTGCATGATGTGGATTGAATGCATACTCGAAACATCTCTTGTGAATTCAGTCAGTGGCTCTTTTGTCCTCTAGATGGTGATGTTAAGCTAAAAAAAAAAAAAATGGATTCCCTGTTGCAAACATGTCCAAGCATGCAGTCTCCTAAGCTACAGTATATGTTATATCTTATAGCATTATTCTTGATAGACATCACTTATAAACTGCTGTTTAAAATGGTTATGGATATAAAGCTATGCTATATCTCTTGACCCCCTTTTCAACATTGAAAAATCGATTAAAAAATCAAATAACCTGACAATTGCTATGGTTTTGAAATCCTGATTTTGCATCCAAGCAATAGAAATTGACATGATCCCAGGAAAATATGTAATAAATCTACATAAATGTATACCTTTCGATCTGCCATATTTACAATTGTACCAAATCTAAGCTTAAAAAACTTGACATGTCGAGTGAAAAACATTTAGTGTGGAGGAAAAAAAAAAAAAAACATTGCATTTGTGGATCTCCTGGGGTTTTGCTGTCTGAAAATAGCTGGAGACAAAATCAACTGGCACAGGCAGGTAGTTTATTAAGTATGGATTTGGTTTGTCTAGACAGATTAGATATCAGAACCTGAGTTGTTCAGTATTTGTTGGTGATTACTTTCAGATGGCTGTCAGATCGCTTTCAGACGTCACATGCAGACCGAGCAGGAGTCTGGATATTAGAGGTGTTCAAGCATGGTCAATGACACGTCACTGATTTCCTCACCAATTGCAATTATCCTAATAATTTTTATACATGCAGTCAACATAAATGCCTGTCTGAGTTATGGCCATATCTACAGAACAGTCAGGATTCCACTGCATCTGGGGAGTAGATAATATGTGATAGTATATTACAGAATGTGGATGTGGAAGATTTTCCATTCAGTTGCATTAAAAAAACAGGGATTGATGGTTGAAAGGCAGCAGATGTAACATACCACATAACACTCATCATTCATGTGTAGCTTGAGCTTTCCAAATGCAGCATTTGGTGGTAGAGTCATTTTCATTTAAAGTCAGTGATGCTTCTGAAAGATCTGAGTGAGAACCATTTGTTTAAATTCATGCTGCACTTCTTTCTCCGTGCGCATGTGGGCCTCAGGCAAACACACAGCGTTGAAAGCTCACTGATGAGCTGAGAGTGCAAAGAGGTAGACCGTCATGTGACATAAAATGTTTTATAAAATTCCATCTGATGGCTATGATTAGAGTATGCCCATTCATTTGGGGATTATGCCTAACCTAATTTGTCACAGGTTTGTGTAATTTTGCAAGCATGGTGTTAATAAAATGATGATAGTTGCACATTTGTGATTGTCAGTAGCTTGTTAAGCCTTAGCAACAACTAGTAGACTATTATGAGCATCAGCCATCAAGCACTTTTCTCAGCCTATACAGCATATCAGTAGAAGGAATCAACTGTGTCATAAATCATAACAGAGTAACCTATATATTGGGTTGATGACCATTCAGTTAATTTTTTTTAACATACATCATGGTAAAGGTGCCAAACCCATAACAAATGACAGTATTATGTATCTAATAATCACTGAAACATATAAGCAATGAATGTAAACATAGAAAGTGCAATTAAAATGTTACTCAGTCTTGGATAGATTTTGCTTTTCCGCATAACGTAGTCCCAAATGTTCTCAGTGGGTCTCAGTCTGGTGGGATTAAAAGCTGACCATATCATCACCTCACCTCACCTCATCTCACTTCCCCCCCCTTACACGCACACACACACACCACCACTATCCACTGAACATGTAGATACCAATGATCATTGCAGTAGGACATAAGACAGGACACCACAGCTGTAGACCTTTTCTCACAACAACTGTGTCATCATATCCGCTAATGAACAGTAGCGTTCCGCAGTTCCACTCCGGTTGCCGAACATTGTTTAGGTATTGAAATGCTTGAGTGACAGCGAATCTGAACAGCCTGTTAGCTTTATATTCTGGATATTTAAGTAAGCAGTAAATACTTGGCTACATTTTTACGCTTGTCTAGTTAGCTAGTTCCTTTAGATGATCTCTTGGCACAGTTGCTCATAAACCTAACACTAATAAACTAGCATGTGCAGGACACAATGAACATCTCCATTTTATCTGGAGGAGGAACAGTAGCTCCCACACACTGTTGGCTTTTCTGAGTTTGTCAAAAACATTTGGCCGGACAACAGATGTTTGATCTGTGCATTCAGATCGAGAGGATGTGAATCCTCCGTGTTTGTGGCATTTACCGCTAGTGGTTTTCGAGTAGTCGGGTTCTTTGAAATGCTGGCTACAGCCATACTTTGTGCCTCTTAAAATGCTCACCCTCATCCCAGCGAATAGCACAAAGCAATTTCCTGCTCAAAAGCACATCAGTGGTATAGATGTTTGCTTGAATTATTCGTGCATTTAGGGACGGTGCAGTGATTGCAAGCTGTATTTGCTGCCATTATTCACTATCTCAGTGGATGTTTTGAAACACTACTACTTTGTAAATGGAAAAAAAAAAAAAAAAAAAAGGTGGAAGTGGTCACGTGTACACTATCTGTCAAATGTTTGGACATACCTGCTCATAGAAGGGTTTCTTAATTTTCATTATTTTCTGCTATTTTAAAATAATAACAAAGACCATATTGCTGTGAAATAACTGTTGAAGCTTTGCAAACTCTTGGCATTTTCTCAGCCAGCTTCAAGAAAGAGGCTTTTCTTAAAATTCCCATATAGGCTGAACACTTGTGGGCTGCTTCTTCTAAGTTCCAAATGGAAACTACTTGTTTGGAGAAACAATTTCAGAAATAAATGTATGCATGGGTATTAACTTAACTATTTACATTTGTCTTAGAAGCAAATTTCAACCATAAGCTTTTATCAAAACGTCGTTCAGATATTATTAAGACATTATTAAGCCTTTATTGAAACTAGTGTGTCCTAATTGTATATAAACAAAAAGTACATGTTGGATGCAAACCACTGAGCTAAAACAAAATTCCTTTGTAAAGATGAGGATGCTTTATTATGAAAGAGCCTGAATTGTTTAATTATTTGTACTATTTGTTGGATTCGATTACTTTTTATCTCTCACTTTTTATAACTCTCATATACAATATTTATCTTAACCATTTTATGTTAATTGTAATTTGTATGTTTCCAATAACATTCATGAATTCCACTTGATTGTCCACAGTGATCACCTTCAGCAAGTACAAAATTGTGATTATTATTTGTTCCCAGCGACTTCAACCACCAATGACCTTTAACGTGGTGGGATTTAATTTTCTTCGTTTTTGCAGCTGTCGGGAAAGCCTTGTAAATCTCAGTTACTTTTTCTTCATGTTTCTTTCGCTCTGCACCGTCTTTAAAATGAGCCAGGGAAGGGCGGGGTAGGACATGCGGGGTGAGGGGATTGTGCCAGGACGATTTACTGTGCCACGGTGGCCATTAAAGTCCTAAGCTGGTTAATGGGGATGCGTAATCAGGCAGTGAAAACTCACCCTTGAAGGCTTTGGCTGGAGGACACACAAGTGGCTTAGACTTAATGGAGTTGCGATTCTGAATTCTCATTTTAGATATCTTTAGATATCTTCCTTTTACTTGCTTACATGCATCTAAGCAGGATTTAATGATTGGTATTTAGATTGGTAATTTGGTGTGCTAGACATTTAATTTTTTACTTTTAGTAAATTCAGGCCACAGGTTTTTTTTCCTTAGATATAGCAAGGACAATACAACATGTAAAAGCATTATTGTGCCTAATCTCACTATGCGTGCAAACATGTGGCCATATTTTTGTAAGCATGAGAATGAGGCGTGTGCCAGATCCACCTCCTTGGGGACACACACCCCTCCTCCGTTAGCCAAGTGACGCCGAGTAGCAGTACTCTCGGAGGAGCTGACGCGTGCCCAGCTTTCCTTCCCCCTACCAGTCCCCATCTGCTCCAGGCCTTGATAAATACTGCTGTCTGAGCGTGCTCATCAGGACCCTCTCGTCCCACAGGGCCACTCACTACACTGATAAGTGCTGTTATTGAAGGTAATTGAATAGAGAGTGGCCCTCTGGGACAGGTAGGTCTCAGGCAACGCTGATGATACTGCTAATGCCTGCTGATGTAAAATGGTGGCGTGATGTAACACATTTGTTTAATCTTGATGAAAATGTTCAGGAGGCAGAGTTTTATTTTGGCAAAATGTCTTTCATAAATATTGTAGGGATTAGGGATTTTTGGACAGTGTAATACTGTTTTCTTAGTGTTATTTACTCAGTTTCTTTAAGAAGGCAAAAATATAATGAGAATGTTGCTTATTTCAGATTAGTAGCACTTCTTTCCATCAGTAAAAGCTTGATTCTGATATGATGTGATGAAATTGTGTTAGAGTCAAAGCAAGCAAAGGCTGAGGGCAAATAAAGTCTTTGAAGCAAGTTGGATAAACAGTATTAATTGACTGATGAAATGTGCAAAATTCACAAAAAGAAACATGTCTGACATGAAAACCACCGTCTTGTAGCTGCTGTATTCCTGCTATCAGGAGTGAGGCTGAAGGGTCACACCTGTCCAACACTAATAGCCCCAGCGTTCAATGCCTCCTCCCTCAGATCAATCTCAGCTCTATTAAGTGCACCGTAGCACTGTAATGATTGGACGGACGCTACGGCATCGTAGTAATGGGCTTCCATCAATCCATCAGAGACACCTGACCGCGGGGGCCAGCAGTTATGAAGTGTTGTCAGATGACAGGCTGTGCTGGGTGAAAGCTCTCCTCTATCTATCCACTCCCTCACCCTTCCTCCTCTGTACTCTCTGGCCTTTTCCTGGCACTGTGCCCTATTGTGTGGATAGCAAAAAGCAGAAATGTGTGCGCTACATCTGACTTCACAGCCTTTCCTGAGTTTATCAAGCTGAAACAAACCTGATCTTGGCATTGCAGGAAAAAAAAAATGCAGTGCGTGTTGCTCTGAACATTGCTTATCTCTGACTAATATAGAGATATGCACATGATAACAAGAGCGTTGCCCAACTTCATATAGTCCAATAATTATTTTCTAGTGCTTTGTTACATTTTAGTCTAATGTGTTCAAGCTTCTCACATACAGTACAGCTGATTTTGGCTGTAGCTACACTGGCTCGGGAGAGAGGAAGAGGAAATGCGAGCAGCTCCCTCTCCCTCCTCTGTCCTCCCCACTGCGTCCATCAACAGATCGGAAATGACACCTCATTTCCATAGGTGCATTAGGAATTCATTGGATTTTCTTTCCCAGCTAATCATAGTGTCTGTGCAAAAACCTTTTAAGGTTTTTAATGAATGAATTTTGACTGATTGCCTATTAATAAGGAGACCTCATGGACAGGGATAGGCTGTGGTGTGTGTGTGAGAAAAAGAGACAGGGTGTGTGTGTGTGTGTGTATGTGTGTACACGTGCCTGTGTGTAATGATTCGTGGTGTAGAGAACAGGCGGGAGGGGTGAGGAGCTCTCGGCTGGGACATTAAGAGGAAGCGGTGGCTCCCCTGGGAAATCACTCTCCATGTCTGCATCTTAAATATCCCTGTGAAGTATCAATAAGTGGGTAATTGAATTTTGAGCCCAAACATGAGCGTCAGGTGTATGTATTCCGAAGCGGGAGACATGTGGGCGTGGGTTAATGTGTATGCATGTGTGTGTGAAAGTGTGTCCGTGTGTGTCCTCGGCGTTCCGCCTCGCTCTCTTGGGAATCAGGCAGTGAATATGGATGTTAAATCTATTAAATAAAGATTACGCCCCGTAATAGCCAAGTGGCAGTTTGAGATGTGCAACAGGGGTGCAATTGGTGTGTTTGACTCTTAATGAAAGTGATTTGGGGCAGTCGGATCTAAACAGGGTTTTCAGCTCAGTCCAGGGACTCATTTTCTCTTCTGGGTTTAAAAGGATCCATCTTGTTGCTATTGCAATCCTCACATTAATCAGCCACAGCTCATAAGATGGAAGAAAGGAGTATCTATGTCACACCCCGCTGTTTACGAAGACATCCTCAAAAGGGTTGGAATGGTGCCGATCTCGATTCTGCTTATGTTGCCTTTGTTAGTTTATTTTCCCATCTGAACTTAAGTTATACACAAAAATAAGTATAATAATCGCTGTGTAAAATGAACAGTGCTCAGCTGACGGTGAAAAGGAGGCTAATGTTGCCATACTATCTGCAATCCCCATTGTTATCCACATTAGCACTGCGTGATTGAACAGCCACCTTTATCACTCCATAATTCAAATTAAGTTGACTTAATTAATATTTTTTTGACTTAGTGTGCTCTGAACACTGTTTGTTACGCAGCAGCAAAGGGTAATATAGAACCGCTGAAATACACAGTATGTAATTTTGTATGGATGTCGAGGCAAAGAAGTTGCTGATTAACTAAGTACAGAATTAGTAATTGACCTTTCTAATCAACTAAACAAATCTCTAACTCCTGCTAATCAGTATTGATTGTGAGTGTGCGCGCGTGCGCTCTCGTGTGTGCTGCACTTGCGTATGGGCACGTGCCAAAAGAAGGTGGCTAGCTTGCTGGACCCTCTTTTAATCTAAACCACTCAATGCAAATCATTTCCCTTCTGCTCTGACGGGACTGGAGGATAAATGGAAATCTAATTAATGAGTGGATCAGAGGGTTGCTCTCTGGTGGCAAGGTCTCTGGGGAGAGAGCTGAGCCAGATAGGCTTCCGTATTGTTTTGGACAGAAAATGAGTGAGAGATTGTAAGGGTCCAAAAGAGCTAGGGATGAAATTGTTAGTTTAGCTATGATGAGGGCCTTCCCCTATTTGCAGACCTCTCTAGAAACCACTGGCCCATTTAATGAGCTGTTAGCAGGACTATCATGGACATGTAATGGGGATTAAGATACATGGTGATTTGTGGAAAATGCTGACATCACTAATCTCTGCTGATTATGAATTTGTTTATAAATGGATTTATTACTGTTTGCTCATTGTTAACACTGATAAGCTGTTTTATTAATATTCTGAAATGAAATTGTTTGTGTATACAGTCAGGTCCCTAAGTATTTGGACAGAGACACAATTTTCATAATCTCCAAAATGGATTTGAAATGAAGCAATCGAGATGTGATTGAAATGTAGACTTTCAACTTTAATTCAAGGGGTTTAACAAAAATATTGCATTAACCATTTAGGAATTACAGCCATTTTTTACAGAGTCCCTCCATTTTCACAGGCTCAAAAGTAAGTGGACAGTTGACTGATAAGCAGCCTGGGCTAAAGCTTGTTTTGAAAAGATTATGCTAAAGTTTGTGGAAAAAAGCTTTAGTAGTAAAAGCGTTAAAGTAAAAGGATGCCATGCGCCATCCACAGGGTAGCTTTGTTCTTATTACTGGGATGGATGGATTGCACTTCACTTCCTTAATTAAGCAAACTAAGCACTGTTCTTGGTTATTTGAATGTCTTTTGAGAATGTTGAGTATATTTTGATACTATAGGTATCAAGTTCAACTGAGAATTCAATGGCTATGTATCACATCTTTATATAAATTTGTTTATAACATACAACAAATGCTTTTGCTGTCATTTAATACAGTTCTGTGGTCATTGTTTATCTTAAAACCCTAATTACTGTTTTATAGAGGCAGTTATTTAACTGTTTTGTCTTTTAAGAATTATTATTTTGTTTTAGCCTTATGTATTGAATAATATCACCAGGATTCATGTGTGCAAATGTACATTAACTCACTCCCAGGTCGTCTGCCATTTCAGAACCTACAATGGTGCCTCACCTTTACTGGCCGCATTTCACTTTTATAAACACGATCTTTTTCTCTTTAGCAGGAATTGCAGGTCAAATTACGTCCTTTCAATCCTTCTCATTTTGATGGTTTCATTCATGGCTGCAACCCTGCCTGACCAGCCTTGCTTCTGATTATTTTGTTTTGTGTTATTTGAAGAGACAGTACCAAGCAAAGTTAATCAGTCTGAATCCAATTACCATCATGTTTAGCCCAGTGATTGACAACTCAGGGTGTAGCTACTGACACAAAATCCCGGCATTATTATTCCACGTGGGGAAGTTCATCTAAATTACAATTTGCTGCACTATTCTATTAGCCAACATCTGACGAATCATGTCTACTCTCAACACTGTGTTACTCAGTCCTTCTTTCACTACTGTGCTGTTAAATCACCTCCACCTTTGAACAGTGGCAAATATAGGTTTCATATCTGTATATACTTTTGGCTTTGGATTATATCCTGACTATCATGGACAAATGCAAAGCACAATTCAGTACAGGTTGTGTGCTTGTCTTTTATGTAGCAGTAAGCTACAGGTTCCACCTTGTCACTGCCAGAAACACTAGTTGCAAGTAAGTGTGTTTCAGTAGCACGTTGCATGACCGTTTCTCAGAACAGAATGTACAGGTTTAAGAAAAAGGCTCCCATATTTCCTCTATTGCTCATCTCAGTGTTTTATGATTATAATCATCTGCTTCATAAACAGTTTATTGCCTCTTTTTCACTCAAGATTGTTCTTAACTTTTTTTGATTGAACTAATAAGGTATGTAAGTAGGACTGAACACAGCTGTCTTTTCATGCTTAAAATGATGCTTATGGCTCATGAAATTGCTGTAGATTTGTTTGGCCTATATTGAGAGGTTTTAGCTTATAACTGTCTACATAAGTGTTGCATTGTGTTCAACTGCTAGACTAAAGCTGCTGGTGGTGCCTTTGATTGAGTTCCTAGCTCACATCTAGGCTTCCAGGCTTTGTACATGTTATGGGCATGTGACCTATTAATGATCAAGCGTAATTTGCACAGCCACAATCCCTACAAGAAATAGTTATTGAATTTTAAGCGTTGGTCAGGTGTCCACATAGTTTATGTCCAGAAAACATATCCCGTCCGAATAGTACTTTAAACCTCTGCATCGCAGTGGATCTGCCCATGTGAGCCTTTCAATGATTATTACGTAAAACAAAGCAACTGAAGTTATCTCTGCTGGTCAAACTGCTGCGTCAAGGGAGCCCTTTTTATTAAGCTGTACAAGGAAGAAAATTACACCATATTTCTGCGATTACATATACTCTTCATAGTTTTCAGCTCCATCTGGCATTGTGGTGCCCTGACTGACTTTTATAAAAAGGCACACTCATATCTCTTTTCCTTTTTTTTTTTTCCAGCCAGAGAAATGACGAGAGGGAAATTCCTTAACATCTTGGAGAGGCCGAAAAAATGAAGACTGAGGGAGGGACTGACTGTGTTTGGACCTATATCAAGAGACTTTGTAGCAAAATAACTGTGCCATGATCTGGAACATCTGAAAGCTTAGCTGGATGAATTTATTTATATACGCAGAGTTACCAGTTTATTAGGTACATATGCAGGTCTTGACCATTTAATCAGGCAAACCTACCATGTAGGTGCGTTGTCTAGATATATAATTATTATTGTAGCTGATCTGTTGATATGTACAGTTCGTCAGCTGCTATCCTCCCCTTCGACTGGGAAAGGACCACAGTAGGACCACTGTTGACCAGGTATCATTCAGTTGGGGAGCCATTTTCAGCAAAGCAGTGACACTGAGCTAGTCGTAGTGTAGTGCGTGTGGTGCTGGTGTGTAGAAGGTGCAGCAGTGTTATCGGGGTTTTAAACATCTCCGTGTTGCTGCTGGGATGAGAAACATACTACCAGAAAAAAATATCCAGCCAACAGTATCCTGTGGTCAGAAACAGATAAAGATAAAAAAATACAGTGTTTAAAAACACAATCAGTGCTGCTCTATCATACTCATACCAGCACCACACACACTATCATGTCAGTGTCGCTGTCGTGCCGAAAGTCCACTGCCCACATTATCTGCTCAGCAGTAGTTCTTATGCTGGTTCTTTTTCATTAGTGAATGAGGTATAGCAACAGATTGGGATACAGTCTTCAAATGTATACCTACAGAGTGACCCTATATGGTAGGTGTACCTGATAAAATGGCCAATGGGTATAGTTACAGGCATGGTGAACTGATGCAAGTTCCTGTACATGTATAATGTGTAAAATATTTTTTGATTGTGTTTTTTTCCTTAATTAAATGCTTTTTTGTTTATGTCTGCTCTATATTTATTTACTGACTAAATCACTCTTGTCTTATTTCCAGTTAACATTATTTATTAATAAAATCATTTTTTTTAATTATTTTTAATTATTAATGGGTTTAAAATTGTTTACACATTTAAAAGCTACTAATATATCTTGTTTGTTCTGTTACTTTCAAACTACAGTAATATATAATAAAGTGTCTAGTGACCCTCCTAAAAAGTAACTTTCATAAAACAAGGGTGGTTTATGTGGCACCATCAAAACATTTTAATTAGGGCAATAACTTCATGCCTGTGCCGCTCCATAGACTCGTCCCATTAGGATCCCGCTTCCAAACTAGTGCAAGGCCATTTCTCCTGTTTAATGTGAATTGGAAGTTTTGAGGCCCCCTGACACAAAACATTGCGTAAAAATAATATTGCTCATTGTCATCCACTTTAATGAGATTTGACATAATTACTAGGGCCATTTCTTCTCTAATTAGCACACTTCCAGGGACAGTGGAGCGAGTGGTCTCACGGAAAAGGAAATCGGACAGGCATGCTGAATGGGAAACAAAGAACGCTCCGGCCAGTGTAATTAGGTGAGACAATGGGCAGGGCTGTTATTGGCTGGAGATGTCGAAAAGGCTTCAGCTATGGTTGGGGTCCTCCTGCTCCTTCCAACTTGAACAACTATGCCTCTTCCTTCACTAATACACCCCTGATTGTCTTTGCCTTTGAGGCTGCTGCTACCAGCACAACACCAAACTTACTGGTGTCCCACTAAAACTTAATTGCTTTTTATGCAGATTTTTTCCAAAAATTATTTTTTAGTTTATTTCAGTAGGTTGTCCAGAAATTAGTAATCTGAGGACTTTAAAAGTTTGATTCTTGACTTCTTTCCTGTTGCTGCTTCATTATTTTTGTTAAAGCTCTGATGAGAGAATTGTTAGGTAATATTTTTCTGACGTTTAATGTACTTGATATGCCGTCAATGACCACTTTATTTAGGAACACCTGTACACCTGCTTATTCATGCAGTTATCCAATCAGCCATTCATGACCGCACAATGCATAAAATTATGCAGATCCAGGTCAAGGGTTTCAGTTAATGTACACATCAAACATCAGAATGGGGGAAACGTGTGATCTCAGTGGCTTTGCCCGTGGCATGGTTGTTTATGTTCGTTGGGCTGGTTTGGGTATTTCAGAAACTGCTGATCTTCTGGGATTTTTGCACACAACAGTCTCTAAATTTTAGAAAGAATGGTACAAAAAACAACCTGTGAGCAGCACTTGTAGCCCATCCGCCTGAAGGGTTGATGTGTTGTGTCTTCTGAGTCTTTTCTGCTCACCACGGTTGTAAAGAGTGGTTATCTGAGTTATTTGAACTGATGCTCACCAGATGATCTTTTGTTTTTCAGTTTCTGAAATACTCAGATCAGCCCATCTGACACCAACAACCACATGCCACGGTCAAAGTCACTGAGATCACATTTTTTCCCTGCATTCTGACAGCTCTTGACCGGTATCTGCATGATTTTATGCATAGTGCTGCTGCCACATTATTGGCTGATTGGATAATAGCATGAATGTACTGATGGTAAGTGGTTGGTGAGTGTATGTTTGCAGACGTTTAACTTTTCTAACAGTATTTTCATGTCATACTTAGTAGTGATAAATTAGGAAATTCTGGTAAATTAATTGTAAACAATTGCTGCAATAGTAAGTGTCTGCGTGAGAGATTTGCACTTGTTGAAACTGCTGGTTGCACTTGTTGATTGTGATTTCACTGTCACACCAGCGGATGCAATGAGCCGTGTGAGGAAAGCACTGAGACACCACGCCAAGTCTGCTGTGGTTCACATAATGGCCTCCGGCACTAGTAGCCGGCTCTATCAACAGGGTGTTGTTCAGACAGCCGCCTTAAAATGGGACTCGTTCCCCACAGAGTGGTTGTCTCCTGGAGGGGGGAAAACCCAGAAATCCCAGCAGAGCGACAAATCCGCTGGCCTGACCTCACTGAGCCCCGGTGCCCTGACAAACGTCAATCCAATGTGCCCTCAGGCCTTTAATTAGCTGTCAATTAGTGCAAATTAATCAACTCCTTGCCTAATTAAGCAATGCCGACAGGCAGCTTCCAAAAACGCCATTGTGGAAGCACCATGAGAAAACTGGAGCTAGCAAACTCTCTCTGCTTTGTGGGGTCATCACACCCCTGACAGCACACAGAGGGGAAGGAGGGGGAGAAAAAAAAACTCTTAGCTGAGTGTTTGGATTTTTTTCTACCGACTCAGCACAAGGTGTCTGCTGCTCTTTCTATTTTCAGATAAGACTGTATAGGAGCACTACAGGCGCCAACTTTTAGATGTTGAAAGGACCTCACGCCTACAAGCACTTTAACATGGTCAAAGGACTCCCTTAACTCCCTAAACTCTAATCTTGTTTAATCAAGTGTCCATTTTCAAACAATTTTCAGAATCTCAACTAAAGATAGAGCTCAAAGTTAAATCTTTTCCACAAGCTTATTCTACACAGTGCGCACTGTCTTTTGTCTGGGAACAGAGTATGAAAGTACTAAATACAGGCTTTAAAACAATTCATCACTTCTAATAGGCCTGTGGGCCGAATGATAGACAAATGGCTTAGAGCCCAGATCTCTCATTTAGATTGCCTGACATGAGCATATCATGCTCTAGCAATCTGTGTTTAGGGGTTGGGCTAATGCTGTCCCTAACCACAGCCCAAATCAAGCTTGTTACCTTCTAGTGACCTTCCCATGAGTGAACGTTCTTCCCCTACTCAGAAAGAAAAATAGCTGTCAACTGTTTCAAAATATGCTCGTAAACATGATTGGTATGCGCTGCGTTGTGTGCCACTGCTGAAGATTATTCCAATAGTCAAAGTCTGCATTCATGTGCTATGGACAAGGCTCCATTTTGCTGTCTTCATATTTTATCCATATTCCCAGCAGAGGCTGGTGCACTTGTGCAATGCAGAATAAATTTTAATTATTGTCTCAACATTTAAAGATTGGCCTTACAAAACTCCTTTTGCATGTGCAGCTCAAAAATAAACTTCATGCTGCAGTGCTTTATGAACGGGCAAAACATTGAGAACAAAAATAACAAATTATGCAACAGCTGTTTGCCTTTTAATCTGAAAGCCATCAGATCTTGCAGCTTTTGATAGGCTAGCCGATCTTTACGAATGACTGAACTAAATCTTTCCATAATCTGCAGCTTTATCAGTCTGTCCTCTTATGCATGCAAATCAGGAAGCGCCTATTTCCCAGTGTGCATGGTTTATCAAAAGCTGTGAGGCTTTTTCACCCATTTACAATAAGCAGCAAAGCCCAGCTCAGATTAGGACAGAAGTGTGTCTGTAATTGACAGCTTTCTGAATGAATATATGGTTTTAACTTCACTGGATGATGTGTCATTAGCATATCAGCAGAACATTGATTTCTTCATTAACTGCAATGAAATTTCCATTTAATAGCTTCTAATTAGTTTCACCTGGTCCCCATGTAATTATAGACGTTACATCTTGCTTATTCTTGTATATTGAACCTGACACATGAAATTTACACACATGGTTTTTACCCACTTCATGTTATATTTCACACATTTTACACATGTAGTGGACTTTTCATACGCGGCGCATGTGTTTTTATTTTCATGTAATTTTTTCATGATTATTTTTGCATGGTAAATTTTTAGATATATGGCAGGTGGGGCCTTTTTTCCTGATGTGATTTTCTCCAATGGATCATATATATATATATATATATATATATATATATATATATTTAGACTTGTATCAGACTGAATGAGAGAATGCAATATGAACAATCACATAAATATATATATATATATATATATATATATATATATATATATATATATATATATATATATATATATATATTTTATGTAATCACTTGAATTCACAATTTTAGGGCATATCATGTTGAAATGCACCTTCACATGTTCTTCACATAATGGCTTGTGAAATGTAGCCTATGTGTTATGCCATAAGGGACGCTCAGGGGTGCGAGGAACACCATTTTGTCTTTCGCCTTGACGGCTTGCTTGGCTGCGAACGTTCCTTAACATTTCCTATTGGCTTTATCATTTCCTATTGGTTTTAAAATGTGCATTTTGTGATTTATCATATGTGCTCATTTTCAGTAGTTATTTTAAATGATGATGTCTGAGCCCATTGTAGGTAGGTCAGTTTAACTTTGATTTCCAACATCCTTATTAACAGTTGTCTTTAGCCTACATATAAATAACCCATTGTGTGTCTTATATCTTATAAAACTACTGAATCAATTCATATGTTTACACCTACTTTTTAATTACTGTAGAATGAAATGGCCACCTCTACTAATTATCCTGGCCACATGCCAGTAAAGACTTAGCATGGCCTGCTAATTGAATAATGTCCCATATGGTCAAAATTCAAAGCTTTTCTGTGGTGTTTTCCCTTTTAAGCTGATAAGCTCCAGAAGTTTATACATTATTACAGCTCAGAACTCGTACACCGCTCTGCTGTACTGATAAAATGTCGCCGGTTTGGTTGCTCACCTGCACACGTCACTTTTATTAGGCGGGAAAGCTGCTGGGTGCAACTCTCGCGGGACTTGACGCGACTTGAATCCTTGAATACGCTCAGCCACGCGTCTCGCGCGCTGCTCTGCCGCCATCACACACGAATCATGACATTTATTTATGCATCAGCACATGGCACTTTGATAAGATCCATGTTATCTCGGTCTCCATCAGCGTCTCGCTGCTCATTTCCATAAATTATCTTCTAGTAATTATCTGGCCAGATGTCCAAATTGTGGCACAAATGATCTCCAAACGAAACAAATCTCACTGTAATTTAGTAATAGCTGATTAGACAGTGTGGGCTATTTAGTAATAATAATTTTAAAAAAGGATATATTTTGCGGTCTTGGCTCAAACGAGTGTGTCAGGGTCTGTGACTTTGTAAGGCCATCTGTAGGTTTGACTGTCATTCGGTTGGGTTTATCTGTTTCACCTCTCTTTTATATTATGTGATTGTTCCTATTGCTTTCTTTCATTAAGTCTGATACAAGTCTAACAATTTGTAATAAATAAATAAATAAATAAATAGTCATAATAATAATAATAATAATAATAATAATAATAATAATAATAATTATTATTATTATTATTATTATTATTATTATTATTATTAATTCAAATGTATATTAAATATTAAAAATAACTACAGTAATAGTAGTATATATATAACAGTAGTATAGTAATAGTACAAATAATATATATATATATATGTATATATATATATATATATAGAGAGAGAGAGAGAGAGAGAGAGAGAGAGAGAGAGACAGATAAAATTAGAGTTATTTTGATAATTTGTGAACCTCCATTGACCTCTGATTTAATCTAATAAATGATTATAAACTGTTGATGTTCAGCTGTTAGCTAATAATCAACCTGTCAATCAATCTGTTGTATCTGATCCCCCTACCATGGAATAAGACAACTCATTAGTATCTATACTCATAAAAAAACAGAAAACAAATTTAACCTTACATTTAAATAGCCACTATTTAGGCAAAAAACCCCTTCTTTAGCTGAGCTTCTGCGAGCAGGAGTGATTCAGTGGCAGTGTGAGGTTTATATGCAGCAGGTCTGCCTGCCTGTAAACTGCAGCAAATTAAGCTGATTTATGTATGGAAAAATCCCGGCCAATTTCTGTGATTAGAGCTGTATCAAAGCAGGGTTAGGGACAGATGAGCCAAGTACTGAAATGAGATTAGGTTTTTCAATAGATTTTTTTTTTTTTTTTTTTAATTTTAAGTAGGGTGTCCTTAAACCCCAAACGTTTAAAGCTTTTAATCGGCTCTAATAGCTTTAACAACAATCGCAAGTAAAATGGAGAACTTCTGGGGTTCAGCCTGGTTTCCTTCTGGCAGAATGAATCCAGTAGGTTAATCTGAGTCTTCAGAGCTGCTTTTAAGGAAACAGGACAGTGACATTTCACTGAACAGCTTTAATAACAATAAAACAGGCTTTATTTGTATCATCCACCCAGAATAAAGCAACACACTGTATAAGCTTCAGCACTGAGTGTCCAGGCGCGTTGTGTTCCCCAGCTGCTGAATAGAGTTTGAGTAGAATATCCACAGTATTTCTATGTGTACTTTACTCTGTGTGTGTTTGTCTCCAGACAATGTGACATTCAGATCATTAGTGAGTTTGTGGCGTCTTTATTCACTTCTCAAACAACCATACATGCTTGATTTCTTCCTCTGATCTTATCATCATAGTTCCAGTTTTATTTATTTGTTTATTTATTTATTTATTTTATACCGAGGACCTTGTACAGTTACGCATGGCCCAGTGTTATTTTCTGACATCAAGCTGAAGCATCCAGTTGTCATGTAGACTGCCCTTTGTCCTGGTATCTGGAACTGAATAATTCAAAATAAACCAATAGTACTAAATAATAGGCTTTATAATAAGTACATGTATGTATTTGTATGTATTTGATATTTCCAGATGTGACAGAGGGAAATCTAAATTCGAAACATCTGTTATGAGGATTATTATTATTATTGTTATTATTATTATTATTATTATTGTTGTTGTTGTTGTTGTTGTTGTTGTGTGGTATCAGAAGTCTTTGGGATAAAATGATGCTGCTCCACACGGTTGAACATGTCGACTGTTTTTCTGAGATTTTAAACAGTTTAAAGCAAATCTCATTTGGACAAACAGATGAACTGCGTACTGAGCGCGGGAGACTTGGTGGAATTGTGAGCGTCTTGCTCGCAGGTGATTGGCTGCCGGCTGCGGGCACTTGTAGGGATGGACCTTTTGGATAAAAGGAGAATTTGTGGGGGGGATCGCGTGTATTTGCACTGGTGGATTCCTGTGCACAAGGGAAGCAGGGGACTATCCTCAAAGGCACGATGACGGGGAAGGAAGGGGCTGTGTTATCGGAGAGTTTGAACAAACCGAAATTAGTTGAAAACGGAGGGAATAGCAACCCGCACCTGTCAAAGAGCATCACATCACACGCACCCAGATGCACAGGCTTCGGCATCCAGGAGATTTTGGGGTTGAATAAGGAGGCGACCTCGGCGCCTCGGAGCGCGCTGGACTCCATCCCCGGGGGCGCGCACTTACTGGCCGCGCGCTCAGTGCTGGGACCCGCCGCCGTCGGGGTCGGTATGGGATTCATCGGCCCCGGGGGTATTCCGTCCTTCTACAGGCAGCCCTCGTTTCTGGAGGTCCTGTCAGACGCGCAGAACGTCCATCTCCAACCTCTCAACAAGACAGCACCTCAGGAGGCCGGACAGTCTGCCAGCTCAGGTACGAGTCTCATCACACACACACACACACACACACATCAGCCTCGTGGGGTAGATGCCACAACCTGGTGCTACAGATCTGTGGTGTTTCTGCGTTTCTAGCATCTTTATACAAGGTGCAGGAGAGTCAATAACAAACTTAAGCATTTTTCCTAATCACCTTCTTCATCCTCTCCTCCATTTACTTTTTCTTGTTATTATTATTATTATTATTATTATTATTATTATGCCAAGTTTTTGAGGCTAATTATTGGCGAGTTTTGAGTCAATATCATTTCATATTTAAATGAGTGTAAGTCTGGACATGAGCAGAACAGTAACACTAAACATGGATTTATTTTGAGGTAATTGATGTTGATGAGTTCAATAGGGCAGAAAAACTCTGCTCCTCACAGGCGCTTACTCTGAAACTTCACCTTGCTGCTTGCGGCCATAAACAATATGTTTCTGAATTTTATAGACTCAGAGGATGTTTCTTCGAGTGAACGAAAAACATCCAAGTCTTCCCTGGGCCAGAGCAAGAAGCGAAAGAAGAGGCGACATAGGTAATTATTCAGAGCTTTCCTATTTTACAGCAGCGTGTGTATATACAGATGAATTTTCACTGAATTAAATGCATCACTACAGCCAGATGGAAAGTTTATACATTTATAAATTCACCTGTCACTAGCTGACACTAGATCAGCACCGTAATGTAAATATTTGGTAGGCATTTGAAGAGAATAATCTGTAAATTCTGTAGTCAGTATATTTACTGACAATGGAATAGGAATTTAAAATTCTAAATATAAATTCGAATTTATATTCAATTTTAAAAATACAGTAATAGCATAAATCATTTTACATATGTAGGCTTAAATATATTATTATTATTATTATTATTAATTCAAATGTATATTAAATATTAAAAATAACTACAGTAATAGTAGTATATATATATAATAGTAGTATAGTATTATATATAGTAGTAGTATATATATATATATAATAATAGTATAGTAGTGTATATATATATAATATATATATATATATATATATAAATATATATATATAGATAGATAGATAGGTAGATAGATAGATAGGTAGAGAGATAGATGATATGCATGCTTATAGGAAAAATAATAATAATATTAGTATTATTGTTGTTGTGGTATTATTATTATTATTATTATTATTATATAAAGGGAATAATAGAAATCCTAGCTTTTCTGGCTCAGTGTAAACTGCACTTGGGCTTGAGCTAGTGAATTTGCTGTTCGCTGGAAAGATGATGGCGAGTTTAACATTTGAATGCGCATTTATATCCCGTTATGGGGCTTTTTTAAGGACTGATTTTTAAGAATCTCAGCTTTCTATCTTTCAGTTTATAAAAGATAATAATAATAAGGGTTGACGTCTGTTGTGCTGCTATAAAAACTGAAGCAAATATGATTACTACAGTTGACATTCAGCACATGTGGAGTATTATACTGATCTAATGTAGCAGTGGCATTTTCCAGAACAGGGATCTTCAGCCACAGCGTTCAACCTGAACATGCTACATTATATTCAGAACTATAACCAGTTTTATATCGAGTCTCACCTCATCCTGAAAAACTACAAATGGTTATCCATAGTCTACCATTTAGCCTGTGGGCCTGAAAAAGAGTCTCAACAAGCATTTTAACACTGTTAGGATAATACAGATAATACTGACACCTTTGGTTTATTTTACCAATTTAGATTAATTTCCTAAAAAATGGTTTCCTAATAAGCTGTTTGTTTTCATTACTACACCTCACACACACACACACACACACACACACACAGCAACGCGCTGTTATTTTGTGGAGCCTACATGGAGAATAATAATTTAGTGTAGAGGACTGTGCAGGAAGTGTGTACTGGAATATTTGTCATTTCAGCTGATTATAGATTATTTCCTGTTATATAGGACAATATTCACATCTTATCAGCTGGAAGAACTGGAGAAAGCTTTTAATGAAGCTCACTATCCCGATGTGTACGCCAGAGAGATGCTGGCTATGAAGACTGAACTCCCAGAAGACAGAATACAGGTAATTTAGCCTTTTAGAAAGCATAATTATAGACTCATATCATTTTCTATCAAATGGAGTTTATGTCATTCTGTAATTTTCTATAAAGAGAATACAGGAAATTGTTATTTTCTATCAGACATGTGGAGGCAATCAAAAAAAAAAAGAATACATTTCAATAATAATAATAATTATTATTATTTATTTATTATAAGACAATTGCAATTATAATAATAATTATAATTATAATAAGACAATACCGACAAATCTGTATATTTATATTTATAATACATTATGGCAATCTCCCATTACTTAAATTCCCGAAAGGACGTTTAAGATGAAAATTTTTCATCACAGATTACTGTACAATTCATTTTTGTATCTTTATATCTTAAATAAAAAATATTTGCTCAGTTTTAAAACCTGTTGCCTTTAGTCCGAGTTGATATAATGTTTAACACAATTTTGGCCTTTTATTTGATCAATGTTTATTCTAATAATAATAATAATAATAATAATAATAGTCTAAAATAGTAATTGGTTTTGATTAAATTTGTTTATTGGAAAAGGAAGTAAAATGGCAATTTCTCTGATCTTATATGGTTAGTCTGGAGCATAGTGCTTTGCCTGGGTTAAGAGATTTCCTCTTCTGCATGAATGCTATGCATGTAGAGATTTAATCTGACTCTCACTGATTGTTTTTAATAACCTCACCAGTGTTGTAAATGAAACATCATTATGTGTGTAAATTAAAGCATGTTCTTTGCTGCATTGCTGTGAAAAGACTAATCCTAGTTAAAGGCTTTCACATTTTTGAGTTTAAAGCCAGAAGTTCAGCCATGGTGTTTACTGGACACTTTGTCTCTTTATCATATAGCCTAGATAAAAAAATCATAATTTAGAACACGGTGAAATAAATCAAAATCTGATACTGAATACAAAAAAAAAACAAACAAAAAAAAAACATAAATATAATGTTTTTCGTTGCAGAAAGCCTCATTGTTACCCGCAGAATTTCTCCAAACAGATAAGCTATAGGCAGAGCTGTATTCTGGCCTGGTGTATTTATAATAAGGGTAATGTAAGTGTTTTAAAACACACTGGCAGCTATTTCAGGAGCAGTGATAAAGTGTGATTCAGCTTTGCAAGATTTGCAATGCACAAATGTTGATCTGCTTTGCCAAGGTTAAGATTTGTTTTTGTTTTGATTGCTCCAGAAATCATAGAAGTCATACAGTGCAGGTGAGGCGGAAGAATATGAGCCTGGTGTGTATGCTCTCTGTGCAGTGCATGTGCAGAGTGTGTGCAGTGCAGAGTGTGTGCAGTGCATGTGCAGAGTGTGTGAGCTCGGTTTTTTGGGAGCCTGGTTTTTTGGCTCAGCTTCTGGTCCATCATGTGGAGTTGTAGCCTATCAATCAGCACCTAACGACCCTTTAAAGCAAAGCTTGCCGTTTCGCCTTGCTATTTGGACACATCATTTCTCATCGGTGTGATGATGAACGTGAAACAATTTTGCTCTTGGAGCGAGAGCGCTAACGACCTAATCAAGCAATCAAGGCGGAAGGAGATTGCGGGGTGACCCGAGCCATCCATCTGCCCACGCGCCTTTTTAATCTCGCGCTCATTATGGCTCCTGTGGATGAATAAATAATACGGAAATAAATAAATAAATACGAGCTGCTTGCAGTCGTAAGTAAGATTAACATCTAATTTTCTCATCTAGTGTAATTAGTTAAATCAGACGAGGCCCGCTAAGTTGTGAGGGGAGTGAGGGGAGCGCGCGCGCGCCGCAGGACGCCGCAGGTTCAGATGAAATAACTCCATTGAATTTATTAGCGCGGGTCAATGGCGCTGCTCCCCTGGGCGCTGCTCGTTTAATTTCCCGTGATATTTGCCCGCCTGTCCACCATCGATTGGGCCTGAAATTAACTTATTTTTCAATCAGCCTCGGCGTGCCCTAGGGGTCGCTTCTGCTCGCTGTCTCCGCCCGCTTTTCTTTGCCGCGACCGATAACCAATTTCACTTGCATGAAATGAGAGCCATCATCAGGAGCACGTGAAAAATTCCAAAATGCTCCGATAATTTCTCATCCAATGAGCCTGGGTGGGGTTAGAAGAGTTTGCCCCGCCCTTCCATGTCCCGGGGGCGGGGCTACATGTTTGATAAGCGCACGCGAGGTGGAGAAGCCACCAGAGTGTACAGGAGACTCCACCATGCATGAACATCTGTATTAGCATTATTTTAAAGAGCTTACATGTAATTTGCAGAAATCTGAACAAGTGTGAGTCACTTGGCCGTCTCAGTATGGCTGTGTTGAAGAAAAATCAGTATTTCAGAAAATCATAAAGGAATTTTTCACCATCAGCAATACCTTCTTTTTCTGGAAGCCTTTTAGATCTTGATCATAGGAGAAACTGAATAAATGGTTGTTTTAGATCAAACTCAGTCATCCATCCAATCATCTACCCATCCATCCATCCATCCAAACCATTTCATTGTTTTTAGCGTGGGTTAACCTTCAGATTTAACCCATCCACAGGTCTGGTTCCAGAATCGTCGAGCCAAATGGAGAAAGAGGGAGAAGTGTTGGGGCCGCAGCAGTGTGATGGCTGAATATGGATTGTATGGGGCCATGGTGCGTCACTCCATTCCTCTTCCAGAGTCTATACTGAAGTCTGCCAAGGATGGAATTATGGATTCCTGTGCCCCCTGGCTACTAGGTATGTAAATAATCCATGTAAAAAAAAAAAAAAAAAAAGAATTTTTTAATTGAACCATCACCAGGAGATTAAGAGTTTGAATGCTGATGATGCCATAGCCAAGACAGCATAACTGGCCCTGCCATCTGAGTGGGAAAGATGACATTCCTCTCTTCCCATGTGGATTAAGCATCCTGAGCACAGGTGGAAATTGGCTATGTCTACACAGAGAGAAAAGTGTGGGGAAATTATTACGATTATGAAAGACTGAACGGTGTTATAATCTATGCTTCAGAAATGTATTTGGAGACAGAGATGCTTCTGATCTGGGGATAAATCTAGAAATTTTTGTTAGTTTTCCTTTTGTTATTTTCAGACTAGTAAGACATTTTTGCAGGAAGCATTTCTCTGTATATTACTAGGCTTGATTCTTCAAGTGATCTTTGGTTTTGGAGACTATAATTGTAATTATGGAGAATATAATCACAGAAATTGCTCTTTTGTTTTCATTTGCCTTATTCATTCATTCATTCATC
Organism: Pangasianodon hypophthalmus; assembly: GCF_027358585.1. Lineage (NCBI taxonomy): Eukaryota > Metazoa > Chordata > Actinopteri > Siluriformes > Pangasiidae > Pangasianodon > Pangasianodon hypophthalmus. The sequence goes on along the minus strand of NC_069719.1, from coordinate 19,107,174 downwards.
TTCAGTAACCACTTTTCCTGGTCAGGGTTGCAGTGGATCCAGAGTCTATCCAGGAACATTGGGCAGAAGGCAGTAATACACCCTGGACGGAACTCATTTGTAATTTCTTCAAATTTAGCAGTTCACTTCTTTCTTTGACTCTAACAAACAATAAATAACCACGGGATGGTTAACAATTAATCTTTTTTTTATGGGATTCTGTGCATATGGAAAACCATATTTTATGCTAATATGCTTTGTGCATGTACAGTATTAACTGCTAAAGTGCCTACATGGTCTTAAATACTTAAACCTAAGCTCTCTAAATAAAGACGTCTACACTCAAATTATTCTCAACATCATACCCTTCATACAAATAAAATCTTGGCAAGCCTTATGTTAATAGCATATTTATTAATTCTTTGCTTCCTAGTATTTTGCCTTAAGGTTTATTCATGTCTCCATTTTGCTAAATGTAAAATTTGCTACTTCAGATTTTTTACTCAACTGGCTCAAAGTTGGCAGGTCTACACTCATAATCATGCACATCATGTCAAAACACACGTTTAATGTTGGTTCACTGGTATGTATACAGAAAAAGAAAGTTTCCTGTATGTGTAGAATGATAGCAATTTTTTGCTGTATTGCCACAGTGAGGAAGTTAAGCAGGTTTTTTTTTTTTTTTATCAATTCAGAGTAAGATGAAACCACAAGTTTTCTCTGTGCAGTTTGATGGCAGAACTGCTGAGCTTTGCATACTGCACAAAGATTTAAAATATTCAAAGCAATGTCCTGCTTTAACACATGTACACGGCAACCCTGAGCTCTTAGTTGTATTTCTCTGCTTTTCAGAAAACTTTGCTGTACCTAAAGACATACACAAAGTCTCCAACATCACAGTATACATTATAATTAGATATAAATTGACTGTATGTTTAAGTGTTCGAAAAGACAATATTTGGAGATGACCAACAGTATTTTTCAACTAACAGGGAACAAAAATTGTGAGTGGATGTGGGCTTAGCATAATAAGAGACACATTCATGCTATCATAACTATGTCATTCCCATAGTTATTAGTTATATATTTGCATAGATATATATTCCCACTCTTTTGAATACAAAGATTGCCATCCAGACATCTGCAGTGCAGGACATACAGATTAATCCTATTCGATGGTAATACCATTATTCCAAGACAATCAGGAAATATTCATATGAGCCGACAGCCACAGATCCAACAGATTACAGTTACATTTATTTATTTGGAATGTGCTTATCAAAAGTTATGTATACATATAAGAGCCAGGAGCTTCCAGTGACTGCCCAGAAACATGCAAAATGCAGGACAAAAAGAAAGAGCCACATCTAGAGCCTAGTACTCAGAAGTGCTCTAGCTCTAGTCACTAAGTCACTAGTACACTAATAGTTTACCAGTTCTAATCCCTAGTCTCTTGTCGTTTACCAGTTCAAATGTCTTTCCAATCCCCAGGCACTTCTCTAAATCCGAATCCCTCATCGTTCTTTGCAGGGATGCACAAGAAATCACTGGAGGCAGCGTCAGGCACATCGAGCCAGAAGCCAGACATCCCTCAGCATCCAAACAATGCCAACGTTGATGATACTGATGCTGAGGAGAGGAGGAGCGACTCACCCATGTCTAAAGAGGAACTGAGGGAGAACAGCATTGCTGCTCTCAGGGCCAAAGCACAGGAGCACAGTGCCAAAGTGCTGGGGACAGTGTCTAGCAAGAGACTCGAGCATAAAACACAGGGAGAAATGGAGGAGAAGAACAGCGTGGAACACTCAGACTCCCAAGAAGAGAAGGAGAGCTCTTAGATCTGCACTTATAACCGTTGGTCAAAAAGCATTGTCTCTTTCTGTCGCTTTCCTTTAAACAAATCCTAATTATCTCTTCTGTATTTCCTGGGAAACCACAAACAGTGGATCTCCTCTTACCTAGCTAGTGCTATTTTCCTATTCTCACTTAGAGTTTCAGCTATTTTACTTGATAAGTTCACATGTTGATTGGAAAATACAGAAAGCATGACATGCTAATGTTTATTTTTATTTTACATGATGTACTTACCACTAAGTGTCATTTGGTTCTATATACAGTATATGCCAGTACAAGAAACAACTGTAGCCACAATCTGGTATGTTTGGTGGTATTAGCGGTGGGTTCCCAAGAACTCATAATATACAGAAAACTGATGACATGTTCTTCAAACTTATTAAATCTAATCATTTTTTTTTTTCATTTTTTATTGCTACTTTAAAAAGAACCATTTTAAACAGTCTAACATTTCATCTTTTAAAGTCTGTACATTATGTTTCTTTTTAAAAGCACTTAGTGGTTGGTTCATAAGTATTGTATTAGAATGTAACGCTGTACATATTGTAAATAAAGATAGCTTGCTACAGTATTGTTTGAAGTACACTTTAATGTACTGTAGTCTTATAATATGTGGGGTTATGTTCTGAGTAATATGTTGATCAGATTATTAAAAAAAACATCTGAAATGTTGACCTATGCCTTTTGTATGGGAACAGTGATAAAACATAAAATCCTCATGAAGTTTTTAAAGAATCCAAATATAATTCTGAAACCCTAAAACATAGAAACACTAACATACAGTTCTGTGAGGAAAAGATTCAAATCAAAGTTGGGACTGCTTCCACCTGAGCTTCACATGGGTAATCAACTAGAAAGGATATGAACAATATGCTAATCATGACAAACATAGCATGCAAAATAATAGGTCTTTTACCCTGAGTAGTATTTTCAATCTTTTATGTTTAATTCAGCTGTGTGTGATAAATAAACAAAGGTAATACAACACTGTTTTATAGGAGTTATGTTCTACTTGGCATTTTCAGTGCCACATCCTATTAGGCCTGATGTGCCCTTTTCCTCTGTATATTAGCTGAGAGGCTGTGTGTGTCAGCGACTATAATCTGCCACATTCCCGAGGTCTCAATCTAGCTAGATTAAAAAGCAAGAACAGTGCATGGCAGACATATGGGAGAGAGCATGAACACAGCCCTGGATATCGTGCTCTCGGTCTAAATCACAGGCACCAGTGCTCATGCTTACTCTAGATCTTATGATGAAAAATTATTTTATCCTTCATGTGTTTTATTCCTCATGTAACCTTGTAAGTATGTAATTATTTTTAATTCCTCAGTAAAAATACTTGTATTAGTTGAAATGGAAATGTCTGTTAAATGGATTTGTTAACTGTAATTCTCTCTCTCTCTCTCTCTCTCTCTCTCTCTCTATCTCACACACACACACACACACACACACACACACACCTGGGCAGATGATCCTATCCTGCCCTTATTATTGAAGGCTGTCAACAGATTATTGATACACACTGTTAATTCAGTCCTCATTTAATTTAATTTACTTAATGTCCATGTAATTAATTAGTTACCATCTGCAGTGATTAAGCCTGGCTTATAAAGTAACAAAATATCTCTATCCCATTTTCAGCTGATTACTATTTATGATGTATGATGATACAAGTTTGGAAACTACTCCATCACTTACTGTTTTGGACAAAAAAAATACGCTATTTTGGTAAAACACTGCTCGTGTTAGCTATTGTAATGCAATGCTGTGCCAGCATTAACTGATACCTGCAGCTATGTGAACAACAGCCTCATTATTTCGTGCTGTTTGTCTTGCAGAGATATTCTTGATATTATCCTGTGTTAATAAGATGACTATCCCATTTACCCTTCGGCACATTTGCACGCTGCCTAATTTTAGAATTTGGAATTAGCCTGCTTTTCATTATTTAAATAGAAAATGAAACAATATCCAAAAACTCTACAATTATACCTAATAAATGGGGAATTTACAGTTTGTAATCAAAACATCCAGTTTCAAGTAAGCTTTATTAAAAGCTTAATAAAGCTCTATCATTTCTTTATTTTTAGTTTCCGCTTAAAGAAAATGCAGCTAACCGGTCACCTTTCTGTCATCATGCTTTTGATGAACCTCAAAAACATTGTGGTTTGGCTCTATTGGTTACTATCATGAGCCCAGCAATCTACAGTGTTATCTGGTATAGCTAGTCTTGGTATTGCTCAAATACTTGAGACTTAATAAGACTTCTGTTCAAGTAAAACAGTCAGGTGTGTTGGAAGTGCTTTTCAGAGATTTTGTAGATTTTTTCTATACTTGGAGTGTTGCAAGAGGCCTTCCAAGCCATGTGGTGATATATGAGACTGTATTTGCAATAAATACTGTACTGTCTTCATACAGCATAGTACTTTTTCCTTCTCAGCTGTGTACACAGGCAAGATATGGAGTTTTTGGCTTAGTAGTGTGTGACCAGGACTGTTACCTGTCCTTCTCTTCTACCTCGGTGAGTGTGTTTTCTTCTATATTGCATGATTTTTGTAGCTTTGTAGCACTGTTTATTTTTCTCTTGTTAGCATTACTAGCCTGCATTAGCTAATCATGCACTGCTGTTTACTACATTGTCTACAATGGGGTGCACGGTGGTGTTTTACTTAGCGTATGGTAAGTGGGACGCTTGATTTTACTCTCTAGACCAATCAACAACTTGTAGGCACACATGACTCAGTTGAAATCAAAGATTCAGGAGCTGAGATTGTACAGTTTGGAGCCTCACAACAGAGCCCTCCTTACAGTTTAATGTCAGCCATCCTTTTAACCCCCTTATCAGAGGAGTGTGAGGATGCTGTCTAAAGCTGCATGTAGGAAATCCTCCCAGGTTGTTAGTGACCTAACAGATGAGCCACTGTTTTAAAGTCCAGTTTCAGCAATGTCTATGGAAAGGTCTGGTGTTGCCCTGAGTAGGGTTGGATGTTATAATGTAACCCACATCTTGCACGCTTTCACAAGATGCAACACAGTTCCCTATGGCACAGTGGGATTTTACTGACAGCTTTGAAGAGGGATCTGGGCAGTCCCCAGCTCACCTGCGGCCAAACTCTGTGGCATGTGTTTTGGCTAATATGATGAGTCACATGCAGGTCAGGTAAGGCCATATGCCTGCCTTTGATGCCAGATGTGCATAGCCCAAGTACTAAGTGCAGACACATGAATGACTCCCTGATGAGGACTTATTACAACTTGTTTGGGACACACTGGCAATATGTCCCTCCAATCTGCATAAGACTCCTTTGAGAGCGAGAACTGTGGACACCTGGGCCAGGTTAGTGCATGGCAGATTGGTCTCTTGTGGGCATTGGAACATGGAACTAGATTGTGGTGAGCTAAAGGTGGCATACGAATGGTCTGTTTGGCCATGCTGGCTTCATGATTTTGAAACCTGTGCTCTCCTATCCAGAGCCTCTTTGCAGGATGGTCAAAGAGTGGCCCTCTGCAAGACACGTTCTTCAGGGTCAATTTTCACACATCACACAGACTGGATTGTCCTAACCACATCAGGCAAAGTATATACAGAAAGTTATAGGACAGTGGGCCCATATCTTTAGGCAGGAGAAGCCAGGGGCCTGTATTCCACCCCCCACCCCCCGCCTTCCCCCTGCCCGCCTGGTGCATTCCTCAGTAAGATAGAGGCTGGCAATGAGACTCCTTACAGCCAAAAATATCACTCATTGGATGCCGAGTACATCAGTGGGTCCTTCTACAAGAATAAAAACTGCAGTTCCTGAACTTGAGCTACTAGGATGCCAGACACACTGGTGACTCTCTAGATGACTTGGTGCTCTGTGCCTCTCAAAGAGTAGGCCATCCAGGACACATGTACCCTCCTTCCCCACATTATGGTGCTCTGTCATATAGTAAACTCAGAGCTTCCAAACACCAAAACAGGTAATGTAGCTTATTGGCATGAGGCTAGATTCACTGGGATTTACTTAGAATGCTAGCCACCCATCACCCCATGTGGATATTATTATGCTTGCCACTCAGATTCAGGCTGTCACATGCAGTATTGGTCTCTGTTGAGGATGCTAGGACTAATGGTGGCAACCACAGTGGTGATTCCCCTAGGCTTGCTGAAGTTATGGACATTTCAGAAGTCAGCCTGGACAATTGGAGAGAGATAATCAGCTTGTTAAGCTGCAACTCATCTGCAGTGGACACACTATTGCAACAGTATGTACGTCCAGGGGAGTGGCGTGTGTGCCCACAAGTGGTGACCCATTTCTGGAAAATGTTTGGTGAGCTTTTTCCCAGTGGTGAGATAGCTGGCAAAACCCTGGTTCCCAGTACTGCTTTCACTAGTTGTCCAAACACCCTGGTGGCTTACCTCTGAGCAGATTTGCCATCTTAAATGGACTGTGAGATTTGGCACCCTCAGCAAGTTTACCGATGTCTGTGGGGCTGAATCTAATGACTACAATCTAGCATTCCAGGAAACATTCCAAAGCATACGAGCCTCTAATAGGCTTTGTATGCCCTTAAGTGGATGCTGTTCTGTGAATGCTGTCCCCCCCTCATCAGCTGGATCAGGATCAACATCTAATCTGCAAAGTCTCTAATGCTGACCATTGTCACTACCTGTGGCAAACTCAATATATTTGTCAAAGCAGACATGATAAAACTGAGATAAATAAAACATGCCAAATTTATGCTAGGCCTATTTTTTAGTACAGGATGAATTGAATGGTCTGATTTGATGATAGTCACGTTACACAATTTTTTTATAATGAGGCACACAAAAAAGTTAAATAAACCCAGACTTTTAAGATTTTATTGAAGGGCTAGAAAACACAACATTCTACATTTTCTGTACACTCTCAGAAAAAAAGGGTACTAAACTGTATCATTTCTTGGGGTGGTACTCTCAAGGGGGCATTTTTTCAACCTTTAATGTATGTGGACACCTGACCATCACACCCATATGTGCTTGTTGAACATCCTGTTCCAAAGTCGATCCTCCCTTTGCTGCTCTAAGAGGCTCCACTCTTCTGGGAAGGCCTTCCACTAACTTTTGGAATGTGGCTGTGGGAATTTCTGGCACAAGAGCATTAGTGAGGTTGGGTACTGATGATGGGTGAGGAGGTCTGGGGTGCAGTAGGCGTTCCAATTTATCCCAAAAGTGTTCAGTAAGGTTTATGTCAGGGCTCTATGCAGGCCACTTGAGTTTTTCCCACACCAGCCTTGGCAAAACATGTCTTCATTGACCTCGCTTTGTGCACAGTGGTATCGTCATGCTTGAACAGGTTTTGGGCTACACCTATTAATTCCAGTGAAGAAAATTGTTAATGCTGCAGCATAGACGTCATTCTAGACAATTGTGTGCTTTCAACAGTTTGGGGAAGGCCTGCATATGGGTGTGATGGTCAGGTGTCTACATACTTTTGGCCACAAAATGTATTGTTTACCAAGAAAGATGTGTATAGTGTAGTTTTAATCTAAAACTTGCCTTGTAAAAGATGTACAGTACTGTGCAAAAGTCTTAGGCACATGCAAAGAAATGCTGTAGAGCAAAGATGCCTTCAAAAATAATGAAACTAAATGTTTCTACATTAAAAAAATATTATAAAGAGCAGTAAACAGTAATAAATGAAACAAAGTCAACAACTTGTAGGCAGACATGACTCGGTTGAAATCAAAGATTCAGGAGCTGAGATCACACAGTTTGGAGGCTCACAACAGAGCCCTCCTTACAGTTCAACGGTCAGCCATCCTTTTAACCCCCTTATCAGAGGATTGTGAGGACGCTGTCTAAAGCTGCATGTAGGAAATCCTCCCAGGTTCTCAGTGACCTAACAGCTGAGCCACTGTTTTAAAGTCCAGTTTCAGCAATGTCTATGGAAAAGTCAATATTTGGTGTGATGATTCTTCGCTTTTAAAAAATAGTAGTCTCAGATACAATTTGTGCAATTTTAGGAAAAGGAAATGAGCTGTAAATTTTACTGAGCATCTAGCCACAGTTCTTCTGGAGACTTTGACTGTCACATTTGCTTCTTATTTCTGCAGCAAAACCCAGCAGCCTTCATTATGTTTTTCTGTCTGAAAAGTGTCTCTTATGTAATATGCTGCTTTCTTTACTGACATATAAACATTTTTCTGTAATATTTAATTTTGTGCTGGAAAACTAATGTTTGGAATCTAAAGTGTTTTTGTACTGAATCAATAATGTAGAAGTAATAAAATAAAAATCTATAACAAAGTTTGTACTAAAAAAAAAAAAAGGGGGGGGGGGGGGGTGCCTAAGACTTTTACCACCCTAGCAACAAGGAAAAGTACAGTACTATTTTTTTCTGAGAGGGTATCAGATAATAATTCTAAATCAGCAAGGCTGACAATTAATGTTATCCCTGATTATTCTTAATTCCCATCAAATATACTGACTTGTCCTCATAATCAACTAAACATTTGGGTCAAAACACTGGGCATCTAATAAACATGAAAAGAGGTTTTGAAAGACAAAACCTACACCAAGTTATTCATGTTACCATACTGCCATCTGCTGAACACAACTTGGTATAACAATGGCTCATTATATTAGCTGAACTATGATAACCAGTTGAAATGAGTTTTATATAAACTCTCTCTCTCTCTCTCTCATATATATATATATATATATATATATATATATATATATATATATATATATATATATATATATATATATATATATATATATATAAAAAAATCTACATATAACTTAATTTCATTGGTTATCGTAGTTGTGTGTGTGTGTGTGTGTATATATATATATATATATATATATATATATATATATATATATATATATATATATATTACATTTAAAGTGTACCATTCTGAACCATTACCTGGGAATTATGTCCAGCTGTTCGGTAATAAAACGAGAACACAGGTGGCAGAAGGCAAGTAATGCCACGTTAAAGATTCCGGAAACGGAAATGACGCCATTTGTTGTTATCCAGCGCCCACCCCCTCGCCATTGTAGCATGGATGCGAGTGTCTATCGCCTAGCTACCGTTACAAAGCTATACAGGATTATTTAATTTGCAGGCCAGCGCATTTTGGTCAAATTTCTGACTTGTGCACACTTTAAAGATTCAACTACAACCGGCTGTGGCTTAGTGTGGTCCACTCGAGAGCTTTTACGTGAACGTTTTGAGACGGACTGTCTAGGCTGCTTCCATAATCAAAATGGCGGACAACGAAGATGAGAGCAATAATACAAACGGCACCGCTTTGACAGAGGTCAGTCCTGTAAGTGTGAGCGGATCTCAGACGAGCGTATCGGCCACCACTAGCTCTCAGATTGAGGGTGAAAATGGAGATGGCAGCGTTAAAGTAGTGGTCAGTGGTGAAGGGGGCGGTGAACAAGGCCTGTCACAGTTGGTAACCATACACAGCGAATCAAGCGCTGATGGCAAAGCTGTTGACGGATCTTCAGAAGTGATCGGCCAAATTTTGGGCGCCGAAGTCCTAACGTCGTACGTGCAAGCGTCTGATAACGCAGAGGACACCGTGACCACAGAGTGTACGACAATCAGCAGCGATTTTCTGAATGCTCTCGGGCCCGCGACCACCATCATTTACGTGCAGCCTGACGGGAGTTTCGTGGAGAGCTCTGGGCTCTCTGTGGAGGAGCAGCAGCAGTTACTGGAGCAGCTGTCCAAACAGCAGCTCGTGCAGGTCACCGGAAACGAAGCGACTCGACTGATCGAGCAGAGCCAGACACCTACACCGGCACCTACACCGGCACCCAAACCTGCCCAGAGCGCCAAACCCGCCGTCATATCCAGTGTGGACGTGCAACAGGTTATAGATCACGTTAACAAGTCGCAGGTGCGCGCGCAGGCTGAGCTGACCCGCTCCCACACCACCACCCCTAAAATCCTGCAGAGGAACGTCCAAGCTCAGACTCCCTCATATATAACTCTAGAGGCGGGAAATGTCATTTCAGGACAGCTGACGACCACATTACAGCCACAGCCGTTTACAATCGTGCAGAACGCATCACAGCAACTGCAGAGTGTCGCCAAACAGGTGGCACTGCACCAATCACAGAACGGGGCACAACCCATTCAGCAAAAGGTAAGCTTTCTGTAAAGCATGCACAGCTAGAAATCCTCTGTTGTAATCAAAGGTCCGTGAGTAAGGTGGAGGACGAAAACTGCCCTGTGGCCAAGTGCATTAACCTCTCAGGGGGCCCGAAATACATACTGATGACCCTGAACATACATATACACGTGCACACTCGTTCATTCATCTTCAAAAACTGTTTTATCCTGGTCAGGGTTATGGTGAATCCAGAGCCTGTTCAGGGAAGGCAGGAACACACCATGAATGGGACACCAGTCCATTGCACCATGCGCGCACATACACACACATTCACTCCTTTAAAGTAGCCAGTCCACCTGCTACCATGATTCTGGGAGGTAACTGTTGAACCTAGAGGAATCCACACAGACGGTAACTTGAGCTCAGGATCCAACTGGGGACCTGCATTACCTGCTGAGCCACCATGCTGCCCCACATGTGTACAGTACAATGAAACCCTTTCCTTCCCATAACATACACTATATGGCCACAAGTTTGGAGACACTTGACGATCACTCCCACATCCGTGTCTTCGCCAAACTGTTGCCACAAAGTTTGAAGCACACAATTGCATAGAATGTCTCTGTATGCTGTAGCATTACACTTTTTTCACTGGAACAAAGAGGCCCAAACATGTTCCAGCATGACAGTGCCCCTGTGCACAAACCGAGCTCCATGAAGACATGGTTTGCCAAGGTTGGTGTGGAGGAACTTGAGTGGCCTGCACAGAGCCCTGACCTCAACCCCACTGAACACCTTTGGGGTGAACTGGAATGCTGACTGTTCCCCAGGCCTTCTCATCTGAAGCTGAGCTCAGAGTGACGTTGCAGCAGTTAAGGATTAAGGGTCTTCTTCAAGGGCCAATTAGTAATAATCATGGCAGTGCAGAGATTTGACCCTCAATCCTCAGATCAGTAGCCCTGAGCCTTCACTGCTGAGCTAGTATTACATCACATATTGTCATACACTGTATTTTAGAAATTTCATCAGTATTATGTGTCAAAGAGACATGGGTGCAGGACTAAAATGGTGGTGGGGTTTTTTTTTTTTTTTTTTTTTTTTTTTCTTTCCTTACGCTTGCTATTTTTCTATGTTCCTGCTTAGTCACTGAGATGTGTGATGGATTTTAGTCTTCTTGGATTTTATCAAAGTCTAGATATATAAATAGTCTAGTAGTAGGCTAGTATTGCAAGGTGACTGGAAGAAGCTCCCTGGCTGCATTGCAAAACACCTTCCAGATTCTTTCACAAATCCAGACACCTAGTTTATGGAAAGCTGTTTAACCCAGACATGTTAGATTAATGTTCTGTAGTTTTGTATTGGCTTCATTGTCTGGTCAAAGCTTGTCGGGTTATTTAGACCTACTTCATTGAATCCTTGTGCCTGTAAGGGTTGGGAAGTAACCCTCTCTGTTAGTAAAATGCTATTGTGAGCTATGTGTGAAAGAACATTTCACAGTGTGACTTGTGTTGTGTTTCTCTCCACTGTGCAGATTATTCTCATGGCTGCGAGTGCACAAATTCAGATAGAAGGCTGTGTCCCAAATAATGCATGCTATGTATTAATAAGTAATTACTAGTCTTCTGATGTTAGCTTAGCTAAAATATAGATCTGGTTAAAGGGAAGAGGCTTGCTCTGCCAAATCCAATCTGACACCCCTGACACAGCGCTGACTGTAAATTACTCCTCTGATCATGTTTTCAAACAGTTTTCATTTTTAACAAAAATATCCTATACACTGTAGCTTTAAAATGCGTAATTCTGTATCAATGTGCTTAGGTTAAATTCTAAAATATTTTTGTCTTTTGAATCTCCAGCTAGCTGAACCCATCCACATTCAAATGCAGGCTCCACCGAAACAGGAAATCAAGCAACGCCAGTCCACTCCCATCACCATCCTCCAGCCGCAAAGCCTGCCAGTAAGCCAGTCTGTGGTGAAAGTTTCCACTGTAGGCACAGTCAGTACTCCTCAGATTATCCACATCACACCTGTGCCTGGACAGCAGCAATATTTCTTACAGAATCCAGGAGAACCTCCCATTCAACTTCTCCTTCAGAAACCTGCTCCTGTAGTTAGCAGCATTTCAGTTCCGATTGTGCATAAAGTCCAAGCTCCTGCCTCTTCCTCTAACTCTGTTCCTGCCGTAAAGAGTCCTGCAGCCAAGCCAGCCACGGTCTCCATCCATCCCACCTTGATTTTAACCCCTTCCACTAGTGTTTCATCCACAACCACCAAGGTATTAACTCCGCCCACGAAGGCCACAACAGTGGTCACCAAGGTTTCGGCTCCGGCCATTGAAAAAGAGAAACCCAAAGTGAAGAACCGCCAGAAAAAGCCATTGAAAATCCAGACACGCTCTGGTCGAGTTTCTCGTCCACCAAAGCATAAGGTAAAGGACTACAAGTTCATCAAAACTGAGGACTTGGCAGAGAGCCATCAGTCAGACTCTGATGACTACTCTGAGATCAGCGTGGAAGACGAAGAGGGCAATGAGGGCAAGAAGAAGACAGATGTTGATGGTTTGTCCCTCCGCAGCAAAGCTTTTAAATGTGAAACATGTGAGAAGTCCTACATAGGCATTGCAGGTTTGAACAGACACTATAAACTCAATCCCACTCATGACAAAAGTCAGACATCAACTCCAGTTGTGAAAGAAGACTCCAAACCCACGGAAGAGCAAACACATACTGAAGCAGCTAAAACGAGTCCTGTGAAGGAAGCCACGACTCAAAAAGTTAAGATGTCACTTCTTTACATATGCATATAGATACGAGAACTGAAACATTTGTTTCCTTCAGATTTTCTAAATAAGTGTTTGTTTACAAGAGAGCCTCGGAGACTCAGCACTGCAGTAGACATGGCAAATTCATGACCGTTTCTTTTAAAATGTAAACAGGTGCAAGCAGATTCTACAAGACAGATCGTACCACGGCGGCCTGGGAGACCTAAGGGGTCAGGCAAATCTAGTCTTCCCAAAAGGCTTGGACGGAAACCGAAGAGAGGGAGACCGGGACGGCCACCTAAACACCAAACAGCGCTTACTATGGAGCAACAGGCACAGAGACGAAGAAGTCGACTCACAGAGGTAGTGCTCACTAAACTGGACTCATACGAAACATCCCAAATCATTATAGTTTTCCCAAAATACAACCACAACACTTCATTTAAATTTGACATCTGTAGATTTACTCAAATTCAGAGGCTAATTGGTTCACAGCTGCTGTTAATGCTTATGAATAATTATTTGGATGTTGATAAATGTTGTTAGATCACAGTTGCTTAGAATGAATGGGCAAAGTCCCAAACTCCTGAGGATAAATTATAATTAGAAATATTAAACGATGATTATTTATGATCACTCTCTCCAGTTTATACAGCAGTATGATGATGAGGACCTGATGGAGATTGTTCTTCCTCGCCTGGCTAAGGTCATGACTGTATGGGAATTTGTGCTAATGAAGGTAATGAATATTTACACTTTACATTTAGATTTACTCAAGGGATACAATCATTCTAATCTAAAATCATTGGTTCATAAATGTGTTAGGGCTCTGTGCACATTCCCAGCTCTGTCAAAATATAGCGTTCAAGCTATTGTTGTAGTTAATCTAGTAACTGTAGCTTAACAATTTAGTTTTTACATTCTGTTATTTGGTTTTTCATATGTTATGTAAGCTTTATATACAGTGCCTTTCAAACAATCAGGCAATAGCTATGATAGCCAACAGCTTTCAGTTATAAGATTCAAAACGTGAAGCCCAAGTTGAACATTTTGTGCAGGTAAAACAAGCTGCAATAGGCTTAAGTTTAATGCAAAAATAGTAAAATGTGAGAATTGCGTTAGATGTGTAATATTGCATTTTCTTTACCTGAAGGTAGAAAATGGCCATTTGTCCAAGCAGCAGTTTCCCAGTGTATATCATGAATTTGAGCAACTCCACAGCCAGGTGAAGAAGATGGCACAGGAGCACTTTAGTATTTCACCAGCTTCCCGAGCAGCTATAGAGGTCACCAATATGGAAGTAAGTAACCTGTTATAAAACACTTTAATCTTCGTTCATTGCTATGAAAGATGATATTAATTAGTAATTCTTATTGAACGCCTTGAGCACAAAGTTGGGCTTCAGGGGACTGTTCTAGACTGGTTTAGACCTTGCCTCTGTCAGAGGACCTTTTCAGTTAATGTTGGCAGTTGTTTTTCCACTGATGCCACTATGGGCACAAGGTTCTTTGTTAGGGGCTGTCCTTTTTTCAAAATATATGCTTCTGTTGGGTAACATCCTTCAGAAGTATAAATTTTCTTTTCACTGTTATGCTGAAGCCCAATAACCTGTGCTCGCTGAAGTGTCTCAGTGAGTGTCTGGAAGATGTCAGAAGATGGATGGCCAACAACTTCCTACAACTTGCTGAAAAGAAAACAGACATCATTCTTTTTGGCCCTTCCAAACACACAATGAGTCTATCAAATCATCTAAGAGCGCACACTCAGTATGGAGAGATGTTAAATAATGTTATATGAGAAGAGAAGAATGAAGCCTCATGTTAAAAATCTTTTGTAATTTTTGATCCTGACCTCAGATTTGAACAACAAATGAACTTTGTTCAAGAGTAGTTTCTGTCAACTTCATGTAGTTGCAAAAATTAAACCACAGTACACAGGACTCAAAAAGTCAGCAGTGGCTTGCCTTGTATTAGTTTTCTATCGCCTTCTATCCCTTCTATAAGGGATCATATCAGTCTGGTTTTAGCCTCTCTGCACTGGCTCCTTGTCCAGTACAGGACTCAATTTAAGGTTCTTAAATTTGTTTTTAAAAGCTCTTAATGGGCTAGACCCTTCATACATTGTGATCTCAATACTCAGCTCCTAGGCCTCTAAAGTCTTCTGATCAGTCACTCCTGGCTGTTCCACTGTCTCGGCTGAAGCTAAAGTGTGACCGTGCTTTTGCGGTCGTTGCGCTGTGGAATGGCCTACCCCTCAATATCAGGAGTGCCTCGTCAGTTACCATTTTCAAATTAAAACTAGCAACGTATCTTTTCATTCTTGTGTTTTGAACTTTTCCTATTAATTTTATTCTTATTACTTTCAGTACTATAGCGTCTGTTAGCATTATTATTTTTTTTAATTTATTGTGCCCTGTCTGTATTTTTAGTCTGAATTTTATCCTTGTGTCTGTACTTTGGGCAACAATTTTTGTTTGAAATGTGCTTTCTAAACAAAATGTACTTTCTTACTAAATAAAAATGTTAAAGCAGGGAAAACCGTTAAAAACTGATTTGTACAGTGGAACTTGTTTTACGTTATTTGTTAAATCCAAATGACTTTTGTTTCTCTAAAGGTCTTAAAATCACTGGGAATTACTGATCCGTCTAGTGCATTAACACCCTTGAACTCCTCTAATGGACAGCAGGGTACGATAAGAAATCAAGCTACAAAGAGTCCACGGAATATTGAGGTGAACTTCTAGTTTTACTTTCTTATACATGACACTGCCATTGAAGATGGAACTGCTGTTTTTTGTCACAGCAAATCATTATGGGTACAACTGCATATAACAGATAATCTACTCTGGCAATAGCTAGCTGACACTGGTAAGAGCATTGTTATGGTTACAGTGTGCATGTTGTTTTTATTCTCCTTTAGCATGAAAGGTGCTCCAGCTAAAAGTGGTAGCTGATGTAATTTATCACCAAAAATGAAAGGCAATTTTGTAAGTTAGAAGCATTACTAAAGACTAGCAATGTGTACCTGGATGCAACATTAGCAGTAGAAAAAATGTTTGCAGAAGACAGAAATGAGTAGTTCTTTTTCTTTCTTTGATTGATTGACCAAAAAAAAGCTGGTGACTCTTATTTTACCATTCCATTTAATCTACTTCTCCACTGAATAAATATTCATTAAAAACTTAGAGCCCAGACATGTACTCTGCTCATCCTGGGTTCCCAGGCTGCTGCTTTGTCCACTTCTGAATCCCTAAACCAATTAATGGAATTCCTGCGGTAGTGTTTATGCAGTTATCTAATCAGCCAATAAAATCATGCAGATACAGGTCAAGAGCGTCAGTAAACGTTCACATCAAACATCAGAATGGGGAAAAAGTGTGATCTCTGTGACTTTGATCATGGCATGGATGGTGGTACCAGAAGGACTTGTTTGAATATTTCATAAATTGCTGATCTCCTGGGAATTTCACACACAACAGTCTCTAGAGTTTAATGCAAAAAACAAAAAGCATCGAGAAAGCGACAGTTCTGTGGGTAGAAACGCCTTGTTGGTTAGAGAGGTCAGAGGAAAATGGCCAGATTCGTTTGAGCTGCCAGGAACGATTTAGTAACTCAATTAATGACTCTGTACAATCGTGGTGAGCAGAAAAACATGTCAGCATGCACAAAACATTCAACCTTTATTTGGATGGGCTACAACTGCAGAAGACCACATCAGGTTTCACTTCTGTCAGCCAAGAACAGGAATCTGAGGCGAGCACAGACTCACCCAAACTGGACATCCACCTGAAGGTTTGATGTTTTGTGCGTTCGGAGATGCCTTTCTACTCTCCACGGTTGTAAAGAGTGGTTATTTGAGTTACTATAGACTTCCTGTCAGCTCAAGCCAGTCTGGTCATTCTCCTCTGATCACTCTTATTAATAAAGTGTTTCAGTCTGCAGACCATCTGCTCACACAATGTTTTTTTTTGTGCCATTCTGTGTAAACTGTTGCGTGTGAAATTCCCAGGAGATCAGCAGTTTATGAAATACTCAAACCAGCCCATCTGGTACCAACATCCATGCCATGATCAAAGTCACAGAGATCACACTTTTTCTTCATTCTGATGCTTGATGTGAAAATTAACTGAAGCTCTTGACCTGTATCTTCATGATTTTATGCAGTGTGCTGCTGCCACATGATTGGCTGATTAGATAACTGCATGCACGTGCAGTTGTACAGGTGTTCCAATAAAGTGGACACATTATTTGTCTTTCACTCCTGTATGAAATCTCACAGATTGTTCTGATTTATAGAATACCAGGATGTTGCCTCCAGCAAAGAGGTTCAAAATGGAAAACTGCTGTGGAGAAAACGACTCTGCGGTTAATCAGAACGGTATTCAGAAGCATGAGGCTAACGAGGACTCCATGCTGCTCCGGGAGCCACAGGTGGTCCTGACCCGTCTAGAGAACTTAACGAACACTGATGCAGACCCTGCAACAAGGACAGAAGCAGCAGCTATGGACACAGAAGAATGCCTTCTCGATCCTGAAGCTGGCAAACCTCAAGAAGACCCTGACAGAGAGCTTTCAGAAGTTCTCAGCAGCAGTGGGAGCATGGACATTGCAGATCAGGTGAAACAGCTGGAACAAGTGCTGAGCTCAGAAACAACGTGTAAGGAAATCACGCTGAAAGACGAAAACTGTAACCCTCCACAAACGGAAAGTTTGGACGAGGCAGAAGCTTTAGGAGAACCTGTTGTCAATGAGGTGGTGATGCAGGCTGTTGAGGCTCACGAAGAGACACCAGTTTTTATCCAAACAGCGGAGGGCCTCGTCCGACAGAGTGCTGAAGAACTTGCTTCCAAGGGAATAGTGATTGTGAACGGGCCCGATGGCAGCACAGTGCACATCGAGGCTCCAGAAGGAGTTCCTTTAGAGACTGTCCATGCTCTATTAGGCATTGAAACCGAGAGAAAGACTTGAGTAAGCTCATCTGAAACCTTTCTGAAATTAGTTAGCCATTTCAAGACAATTCTATCAACGTGGTGTTTTTTTCCCAAGGAACTTTTTATTGCAGATTTTTGTACATTTGTAAAAACAAAGTATTATTATTATTGTTCCAGATTTTGTGCATTGTTTTGGTTCAGTCTTTTGTTAAAAAAAAAAAAATGTAGGAGTTTGGTCACATAGACCTTATGGCTTCACATTTCATTGCCAACATTGCGTGTCTTCACGTACTATGGCCATGGCAGAACTCAGTACCTTGTACACTGTATACTATGAAAAACTGTACAGTATGACAGTGTGAAATACTTAATGCTGAGTTTAAATAGAAAATTGCTTTAAGCAATGAGGAACTGCTCTTGGTATGCGTTTTGGTTTTAAACCGCTTAAGGATGATTTATGGACTTCAAGATGTGCATTTAGTTCTTTCTGAGAGGAAAAACAATTGAAATTGTTAAACTAATATGTACAAAATGCCCAGAATGAGACAAAAAGTTAATAAGTGGATAAACATGTCTTAATTGTGTAAAATCCCAGGTTACCTCTTGTTTCATTGTTACATGTTAAATAGTAGTTTGTCCAGTTCAATAGTTGTTTAAAAAGCACTATTTTATTACTTTTTATATAATCTTTGGACATACTGTGTTTTTTCAAACATCTCAACATTTGTAATACAAAGAGAATACATAAACAGATGACATTAAACCAATATTTGTGATTGAGCTTTGGGAATTGGGGCTTTGTATTAGGTACCTGACCAATCTGCCAAAAATAATCACTTCTGGTTTTGGAACATTCACCACTAGGCGAAGTGACATCCCACTTTACCTGCAGTCGAGTTGCATAAGCAGCTCCTCTGCGCTTCTTTTTTCTGCCCCCCCTGTTACAGAGAAACCAAACCAATGAAATATTTTTCTAAAAGTATTCATAGGTTTGTTCTCTAACATATTAAATGTTAAATCATTACAAGCTGTAAATCAAACTGTTTATTATAAACTCTTAAATTAACATGCTGATCCTGTGGAGCCCTAGAGAGGCCACAATCTTTTAATTCCTCTTCATAGTGTGGTCAAAAAGCAAAATATAAATCAGTTGTACACTACTGATGCAGACAATTAGACGAATATTTTTGGTTGTCATGTCTTGGGTCTGTGTTAATACACATTATTGTCTTAGCCCTTGGAAAGTAAACATTTCCTGTTAACACATTTATTACTTCCACACTTTCGGGCTTTAATGTATACTGAAATTCTTATAATGGATATCATTACTATAAAGTACAGGAAAATTAGAAAAATAACAAAATGTACATTTGTAGCTCATCCAAAGTGATTTTGACTCATTTCCAGATGTATATTAAATCACAATGGAAATGGTTTCAGAAATCAAATTGATTTAATAATGCGGTTTGCATTTCCTTGATCAACTACTCTCCAAAACATGTTTTGGACCTAACAGTAACAAAGCTAGAATTATTTTGGAGAAAAGCACAAATGGGTCTTCCATTAACATGCTTGATAAGTGTAATGTAGATTTTATTTTTGCAAGCAGATGTGCCAAGGAGTCTAAAATAAAGTAAATAAATGAAACTATAACATTTGATTAAAAATGGTCAGATTTTTAATAATAATTTCACCCAGCTATTCACAGAAACTAGGTATAACACGATTTTAAAAAAACTGATTTTGCAGAGGACAGTCTATACAATAAATCAGTGCTAAAATCTGATTTCCCAAGCCAACCTTCCTCATGCCCTATAGTATGCAAATTAACTTACAACACACTGTAGTACATTTTATGGGTTTCTCCCTCTTCTCCATTATGTATGTATGTATGTATATATATATATATATATATATATATATATAGAGAGAGAGAGAGAGAGTTCGGCTGAGCCTGTGCCTCAGATTCCTGTTCTTGGCTGACAGGAGTGGAACCCAATGTGGTCTTCTGTTGTTGTAGCCCATCCACCTCAAGGTTTGATGTTTTGTGCATGCTGAGATACTTTTCAGTATTTATGAGTTACTATATCCTTCCAGGCAACTCAAACCAATCTGGCCATTTTCCTCTGACCTCTTATCAACAAGGCATTTCCACCCACAGAACTGTCGCTCACTCAATGTTTTTTGTTTTCACGCCATTCTGTGTAAACTCTAGAGACTGTTGTGTGTGAAAATCCCAGGACATCAGCAGCTTCTGAACTACTCAAACCAGCCCATCTGGCACCAGAACTATGCCACAGTTAAAGTCACAGAGATCACACTTTTCCCCATTCTGATGTTTGATGTGAACATTAACTGTAGCTCATGACTGTAGGTCAGCCGTTAAAACCACCTGTCTAATATTGTGTAGGTCCCCCTTGTGCCGCCAAAACAGCTCTGACACATAGAGGCATGGATTCCACAATTTAGCACCAAGACGTTAGCAGAAGATCCTTTAAGTCCTGTAAGTTGTGAGGTGGGGCTTTCATGGATCAGACTTGTTTGTCCAGCACATCCCACAGATGCTCTATCAGATTGAGATCTGGGGAATTTGGAGGCAAAGTAACACCTGTAACTCTTTGTCTTGTTCCTCAAATCATTCCTGAACATGTAGCTCTTCCATGGGATCGGATCAGATGGGCTAGCCTTCGCTCCCGACGTGCATCAATGAGCCTTGGGCACCCATGACCCAGTCGCTCAGATCCTAACGCTTGCCCATTTTTCCGGCTTCCAACCCATCAACTTCGAGAAATGACTGTTCACTCGCTGCCTAATATATCCCACCCTTGGCAGGTGCCATGGTAACGAGATAATCAATGTTATTCACTTCACCTGCCAGTGGTTTTAATGTTATGGCTGATCAGTGTACATATATATATATATATATATATATATATATATATATATATATATATATATATATATATATATATATGAAAAAGAATGTGAGGTAATATAAATTCATATTTATTCTCAGGTCCTTTGTCAGGGAGAGTGGAAAAAAAAAGCCCATTCAATTTAGCTTGAATTTAGTGAAATATTACATTTGATGTTTAGTTCTGCTGGTGATAAAGCGTACATTTTTTCCCTGAGTCCTTGAGTTAATTGCCCTGGTTCTTAACTTGACATCAGTGTGAAATTTCTAAATTTCTAATTTCTCATATTTTCATTGTAGAAAATGCTACACCACAACCAAGACTCTGTATAAATGGTAGATATTATTTTACTATTGCATCGACCACTGTACTGTTACTAAATTTGGAGCTCATTCTATAGTACACATCTTATCCCATTTCACCATTAAATAAATGAATTAAATAAATAAATTAGACTGCTCTGGAGCCTGTCTCCATCAGTAAACTCTCTAGGAGAAGTTTGGTGTTATCCTGGATGTAGGGTTGATAGAGCCAGCAGGACAGATACACCATGCAGAGATCTGGATTGGTTGTATGGGCCACTTCCCCTAATATGGTTCTCTTAAGGGCCAGCTCCTGCTTGTAAGCCTTATAAAGCCCAGAAGACACTTCAGCTGCAGTGGACAATAAGAAAAATACACTGTTTATATTATATAATAATCATAAGGCATAGATTTAATGCTAAACTCATTTTCAATTAATTAGTGGGTCATCTTTCGCACACACTGCTATGACATAAAATTTCATAATAATAATATAATAATTCCAGACTACACATTGGTTAACACATGTTTAACATTTTTAAAAGAGAAATCCTTTTTGTAGGGTTCTACATTAAATCTTGAAGGGTTTGACCAGCTACCTAAACTAAAGAATCCTTTGAGGTGCATCATGATGTGTTTTTTCCTTAAAAGGTCAATATTTTTTAAATGAAATAAACATTAATTTATTACCAAACTGCTGTGTGGACCATGTTTGAAACAGCGGTGCTGGTCTTCCTTTCTCTCCATACTGAAATGTCTCCAGTTCACATATCCCCTTCTCAGCAGACACCATTTTCTCCATTTTAGATAGAATGTGGGCCTATGAAGGAAAAAAAAAAACTTGAATCTACATACACATTACAGAGTTTGCAGGGTCCCTAGACCCTGAAAAATAGCATGTGTATATAAACAGACTTGTAAACTTTTATTAGTAAAAAAATACAATGAACTTTAGACTATAAATGGCTAAAGATATGCAATTCAGTAAGGGTGCTTAAACCAAAATTATATATAAATTCCATGTATGTAAACCATCCTTAATTCAGTATACATTAACATATTGTAGGTTTCAGGTTAACTAAACAAATTAATCAAATAATTTTTAAAGGATCATAAGATTTTTGACAAAGGTATATTATAATCACAACTGAAGGACAGTTTTTTTCTTGAGAACTACACTACTAAAATCATAAACTTTCATTTAGTTTCTAAAAGCTAAGTCAGACCAGACTATTACTGTTTATTAAACTGACACTGTGATAAACCACACCTTCTCTTCTCTTGCAGAACAAAAGTGTTCATTTCTCAATCCTGTGTGCCTTGAATTCAGTTATGATTCTTTTTCATCAGTTAATGGATAAGATTAGCTGACCGTAATGCTAACTGCAAAAAAAAAAAAAAGCTAATCACAATGTAAATGGAGTTCTGTTGAAGCAGTATGCACTGGGCCTGGAAATGACATTTATGACAGAATGTGACATTTCTGTTACTCAAGCCATACCATTTTGTCTACAACATTCTGTAGTTTGATGCATTCCTCCTCTAGCTCTGGGTTGCTATGATATGCACTTCTTTCTGCAGGAACTGCAGATGAATTTTGGCCCTCCATCACGACATCAGGCTCCTTTACAGACCTGCTTCAGAGAACATGGACAAGGGTAGTATTAAGTATTAATACTATTAAGCTTTATTTTAAAAAAAAAAAAAAAAAAAAAAAGGCGTCAGTTTAATGTTGCGAATCTTACTCTTTGCTGAGTCTGAAGTTGACTATTTTGGTTGCGATGGTGGATCCTTCATCACTCAGACGCTCCCATTTCAGGATTAAATTATGCCAGTCTGCTGCGTTATCCTTCAGTTTTCTAGCACTTCCAGTCAAGTTGCCTTTTCTTCCAGGGGTTGTGGCTTCTGATTACAAGAAGAAACAGAATGTACATTTTTGCAAGAGCAAATTCCCTTGTTTTTTTTTTTTTTATTGTGCTTGTTAAAAGACTATAAGAATGTGCAATATGTTTTATAGGAGGTCATGAAAAATTACAGAAGAGAGTTACAAGGGGGTTAAACAGGCAGCCTACATCTAAACAAGCAGAACATTATTGTCAACATAATTTGGAGGCAGAATAAGGATGTTTTACTTGTGAAAAAAGGTACAGAGGAAGCAAAGGGGAGTGGTATGAAAATAAAATGGCACTTTGACATTTTTAGTAAGGTGTGTCAAATTTGATTTGAAAGCATTGTAAACTTACAAGTAGAAATGACAATTTTGGTTGACCTTTTTACAGATTTTTGGATAAATGGCATTTACAATGTGCCTTCACTTAAACTGTAATAATCTTTGTTTCACTGTTTTTGTCCACTCATTATCACCACATTATCTGAAACAGCTTGTTTCCTGATATATAGTACTGTGCAAAAGCCTTAGACACCCACTTTGTACAAATTTTGTTACAGATGTTTATTTTATGGCTTCTGCATTACTGAGTCAGTGCGAAAAGATTTTATATTTCCAGACATTATTTTCCAACAAAAAATACAGAAAATGTTTGTATTTCCGTAAAGAAAGCAACATTTTACATAACAGACTGCTTTTCAGGCAGAAAACGTAATAAAGGCTGCTGGATTTTGCTGAAGAAAGAAAGAAAAAAAAAACTGTGGCAGATTCTCGAAGATGCTCAATAAAACTTACCAACTAATTTCCTTATAATACTGCACAAAATTATACCCGAAACTACTGATGTTTTTTTTTAATAAAGCAAAGTGTTGTCACAGCAAATACTGACTTTTATTGAATTTTTAATTTCATTATGTTTGATGGTATCTTTGCTTTACATCATTTCTTCATCATTCAACATCATTCAGACTTTTGCACAGTACTGTATATGTCCATTTATGTGTCATTATGACACAGATGTCAATTTCCTTTATAAACCATATAAACTGCACTAACTAGAGCTGAAATGATGAATCACATTGTGTTTTTAAAAAACTTTTTCCCCTCATAATGTATTTAGGGTATTAGTGAGGACGAATTAGCCCATAATGTTGATTATTATTAGGTTTACATTAGATTTTACTCTGAAAAAATGGTTTATAATATTTTACACCAGTGGCGGTTTCTTGATTATTAAATATTCCAACAAATCTTCTTCACTGCGAAATTCTAACATCATCAAAACATTAGAAAAATCTCACTAAATATCTAAAGGCCAGAAATACTCTTTACACAATCAGTGTTATGTACTAAAGCTGAATTAACTTCTTTATAGTTCTTATTTTATTACTAGAGTTTTAAAGCCATAAGCATATGTGCATACATATAGAGTATAGGTCAGCATAATTAAACAGAAAAATGAAAGCATAATTAAAAGAAAAACAAGCTGTTGTGCTCTTTTCAGATACAACAGCACAGAATTTCATCCAATCAGATACAAATACACACTACTAATCCAATCATGATCAGAAGTCAGTATTTATCAGATTAGTCAAGTGGTCAGTTAAAAGCAGGGAAGGACAATTAGACATGCTTTCAGTTACAGAGAGCAGCTCAGTCTCCTGAAAAACCCCTTACCGTCCATTTCAAACGGAGCTCTGTCATAAGTCTAACACAATAAAGCACTAAACACTCAGTAATCACTAATCCTCTTCATGATGCACGCTGTGTGTCTTTCTCGCTGGTTATTTCTCTGTGGCAGATTAAACACTGAAACACTCAGTACTGCCACCTGCTGGAAAACACACACTCCAACAGCTATACAGCTTTCCAGTCCCGACCTTTCCACATGTCCTAGCTGACAAATCAATTCAATTCAATTTTTTTTTGTAAAGCTCGTTTAATAAAAGATAGTGTCACAAAACTACGGAAGCCCTAAGAGGCCATGCATTATTGTTTTTTTCTTTCTTGTTTTCTCGTGATCTCGACTTAATTTTCTCATGGTCTCAACATAATTTTTGTCGTGATCTTGACTTAATTTTTCTGTGATCTCAACTTACTTTTCTCACGATCTCAAACTTACTTTTCTCATGATCTCGAACTTAATTTTCTCATGATCTCAAACTTAATTTTCTCATGATCTCAAACTTACTTTTCTCATGATCTCGAACTTAATTTTCTCATGATCTCAAACTTAATTTTCTCATGATCTCAAACTTACTTTTCTCATGATCTCAAACTTAATTTTCTCATGATCTCAAACTTACTTTTCTCATGATCTCAAACTTACTTTTCTCATGATCTCGTGATTGCGACTTAACAAAAGTTGTTTTCTCATGATTGCGACTTAATTTTCTCTTGAGCTTGACTTGCATTTCTTGTGATCTTGACTTACTTTTCTCGTGATCTCAACTTAATTTTCTCATGGTCTCAACATAATTTTCTCGTGATGTCAACTTAATTTTTCTGTGATCTCAACTTACTTTTCTCATGATCTCGAACTTACTTTTCTCATGATCTCGAACTTAATTTTCTCATGATCTCAAACTTACTTTTCTCATGATCTCGAACGTACTTTTCTCATGATCTCGAACTTAATTTTCTCATGATCTCGAACTTACTTTTCTCGTGATTGCGACTTAACAAAAGTTGTTTTGATCATGATTGCAACTTAATTTTCTCTTGAGCTTGACTTGCATTTCTTGTGATCTTGACTTACTTTTCTCGTGATCTCAACTTAATTTTCTCGTGATCTCGACTTAATTTTCTTATGTCGTAAAGTCCATCTCTACAGTGGGCAGTTGTTAAATTTATGATGGCGATGGCGAAGGTGTGAGATTTTCTTGTGATAAAATTATGTCGTGAAAAAACACCTTTTGTTATGTCGAGAAAATTAAGTTGAGATCACAAGAAAACAGCTTTTTGTTATGTGGAGATCACAAGAAAATTAAGTCGTGATCATGAGAAAACAAGAAAGAAAAAAAATAATGCATGTGGCCTCTTAGGGCTTCCATAGCTTTGCAGAAAGTCGGATATAGTTTTATATGAGTCATTCTCAGAACATGGTGACAAACCTGCCCCTTAAATTATTGGTCATTAAACATTTTTAAGAAGCCCCATGTACATAACAGACATCACTGAACAACATTATACTTTCCTAAGCAATTAATAAATGGTTTGAATCTTCACATTTCTTTTTCACAATTTCTTTGAAACTGCCATGTGCTGGAAAGCTTTTGCAGATTTATCATTTAATGTCACATGTGAAAAATAAATAGCCTATGAGGTCTATCAAACATGTAAATTAGCAGAATAAAATACATTTAAATAAAATAAATAATGTAAAAAGAACCTTTGTCCCTGCATTGTAATTGATGTTAATCATGTAACTGGTGTTAGCTATTTTAAAAAGTCATGTTTTGAAATCACAAAAAGTTGTGGATAAGTGCTTCCAGGGTCAAAGTTCAGAAGAATGAGTGACCTTTTCAACCAGCATCAATTAAGCTTCCTGTGTATGTGTGTGTGTGTGTGTGTGTGTGTGTGAGAGAGAGAGAGAGAGAGAGAGAGAGAGAAAGATTACCAGGGACAATACTTTCATTTCTTTAATTTCTGTACATTACCGTATAAGCTATTGGGAGAATAACGGAAAATCTATTTAGAACTCACTTACTGTGGACAGATAGGGTAAATTGAATTAGTTATAGCTAATGCAAATATAAGCTAACAATAAAGGTTGTAATAGACAAATAAGTCTTATCAATATTTTTATATTCTGATTTCAAAAACTGAAGCACTACAGCACAGGTTCCTGACCCTGGTCCTGGAGAACCCCCTGCCCTGCATATTTAGTGTTCTCCCAGCTCCTAACACACTTGATCCAGTTATTTAGCTTATTAAGAGCTCTTCCTGAGCTGAAGTGGTTGTGTTAAAGCAGGGCAAACTCTAAAATGTGAAGGACAAGGAGTACACCAGGATCAGAGTTAGGAAACTGTTATGCAGGAAAAGATATTCAAGATACAATTTACACTTTAATCAACAGGTTTGTGGTGTCCATGTTTTTTTTTAATTTGCAAATTCAAACATGTATTTGCAATTGCAGTTCCTGTGTGTGTGCGCCCATATTTTAAGACTTAATTCAAATTCAAATTAAAATGCAAATAATATTTAACAATTTTCAATGTCAAATGGAGTTTGCATTTGCTATTTATTTATTTATTCATTTATTTATTTATTTATTTTGGCAGCCATTGTCCATTGCTGGTTATGAAAATGCCTATCTGTGCACACACACACACACACACACACACACACAGAGGAAATGCAATTATAAATACATGTTTGAATTAGCAACTTCTAATTAGCATTTGAATTTGAATGAAGTCTGAAATATGCTTCCATATGACTAAATCCTGCATAAATAAATTAACACATACATGTATATTATCATTTTATTTAATTTTGCAAATAATCGTGTTGATGTTTTTTCATGTGGAAATAAATAATCAGGTCAATGCAATGCATCACTTTTCAGTGCAGTGCTTCTGTATGCTGATTTAGGTCCGTGTTTATTCATTAACCCATCTTCATTATCCTGGTCAGGGTTGGGGTGGATCCAGAGCCTATCTCAGGAACACTGGGCACTAGGTAGGAATACACACTGGATGTCATGGACGTCAGCCTATGCACTCACACATTCACACAGTCATTCACAACGAGGGGAGATTTAGACTCACCAGTCCGCCTAATGGCTGGCATGTTTTTGGGAAGTGGAAAGAAACTGGAGAACCCCGAGAAAAACCACAATGGCACAAGGAGAACATATGAAACTCCACACAGACCGTAAAATGAGTTGGGCAGGTCTGCAGCTAAATTGGAAATCATCTTTCTTTCTTTCTTTCTTTCTTATACATTTAAAATACAATTTTGTTCAGTATATAAATATTTTTAAATTCATTTTATCTTGATTTATATTGAATACTTCTGAAAATAGTACGTAAATATGAACTGTGAAAATGTTGATGAATGCATGTCACTAAATGTTTAAAGAAAAAAAAAAACACCTGTAAATTGCAGTTCTCTCTGTAGTGCACGGTGCAAAGAGTAGATGTGTTTATCTCATTAGAGAATCAGCCAAAGATCCACTAGAAATCTACTGGATCATGGATCACTTCCACAACCTTTATAACGGGTCATTAACACGAAACCGCAACTGAATCTGTTATTCATCTGCGTCCCTCTGCTGTGTCCTGTAAGTCTGCTGTCCATTTTCATTAACTAACACCACAGATCTGGACATTTTTCTAGTCAGGACGAAAGTGTGTGTGTGTGTGTGTGTGTGTGTGTGAAGGTATCGATCGTGTATCAGGTATAGGTTACTGTGTTCTGAGGTTCCTTCATATGGGTGCTTTTTGAAGGCGCAGTTTTGTTGTTGTTGTTGTTGTTGTTTTTGTCTTGTTATCTTTTCCAGCCAGCCTGTAAAATGACTGCGGTTAAACTGTTAAACCAGCCGCTCTTAGTGAAATCACGGTTAATCTACTTGTGATTAATCTATCCGCACATAAATTTCAAGGACGCGGCTTTTAGACACTTAGCGGTAATAAAGCGGAAAGTCAGCGTCCGCGCGCTCCTACACAAACATTCACACCCTAAGGAAAGTTTGGAAATGCTAGTCAGCCTACACGTCTTTGAACTGAGGGAGGAAACCCGTGTCCATATTATTTCAGCAGTAAAATGAAGTTAAATATGAATATGTTGGTGTCAGAGAAGGTGGCAATAGTTAATAGTTAATAATATTGATAGTTCATGGTTTATTTCTTACTTTAAGTAAGAATAGAAGACACGTTGTGATTAGAAAGCTGCTTTTTTATATTTAAGGGAAGAAACAACTGCTAAAAACTCATTTGAGAAGCACTGGAAGACAACAGTGATAAGTCATATGCATGAAGTTATTAATAGGTCATGAATGTAAAGTGTAACTAAGGCTGTTATTCCAGCCTCCTTGCAGTAATAATCTCCTCTTTGTTCCTCTGCTCTGTCTTTTAAGTCTGTTTGTATTTTCATTATCTAACACCACAGATCTGGAGATTTTTGTCAGACAGAAATGATGAGGAAAGTAAATTAAAAAGTATAAACATGTGGGTTATGTAATTTACATGAAATAACATTTCCAAAATAGTTTATTGCTGTGTTTTAACTAGAGCACTGTGTGTGTGCGTGCATACAGAGCTCACAGAGTTTATTTTAGTGCACTGTAAGGGGACACATCGGTAAGAGAGCCATGGTTTCACATAATTAAACTCACTGAACACAAAAAAAAAGAAAAAAAAAGAAAAGAAACAAACATTTACCAAGTGTGTGCATCTTGCATGGCAGAGCTACAGCTTTGTCCTTTGGCCCGGTTTGTACCTCAAGGCTCATTTAACAACTAATCCAAAATCCATCATGTTCAATAGCTGGGTAGATTTTAGAGTCAAATCGAATGTTCACTTAGAACTGGAGCAAAACCACCTCATACAAACCCATTGTAATAGGCCACATGTTGTTTTCAGTAGTCTTGGTCTATATGAAGACCCAGACTACTGTTGGGGCACAAGGCAGGGGACACCCTGGACTGGGGCCCAGCCCATCGCAGGGCACAATCACATACACGTTCACACACTATGGACAATTTGGAAATGCCAATCAGCCTACAATGCATGTCTTTGGACTGGGGGAGGAAACCCCCAGAGCACTGAGAGAGCATGCAAACTCCGCGCACACAGTGTAAAGGTGGGATTCGAACCCCCATCCCTGGAGCTGCGAGGCAAAGCCCCCTCCCCCCATTCTTCTTCTTCTTCTTATTATTACATGAAAAGAGATTGTATCCTACTGTAAGAATGTATACCATAATTACCACATATTGTCACATAAGCTTAGTATTTTTACAATTATTATTACTGTTATTCAAACAGACTTGCTTTGTATGACCTCCTAATAATAATAAAACACCAAAACCATATATCTATTTTATAGTACAAAATTTGAAGAGGACAGAAGCAAAGGCATTTAGGGCATTTCTGCTAGAGTTGTACCTTACAGATACATACACAACATTGCCAAAATATATAATTTCCCATTATACATTTATGACCCCTTTGCTGTTTTAATCATCTCCACTCTACTGGGAAGGCTTGGCATTAGTGGGCGTGACTACCTCTATTAAAGCAGAAGTTTTGGCAATTTGTTGTTCTGGAGAACTCAAGTATGTGTCTATGTTTTGCCAAGAAGAAAGGACTCCACCCATGACCTCAGAGAAGCAATTGTTACTGCTCATCAATCTGGGAAGGGTTATAAGGCCATCTCCAAACTATTTGAATATGAGAAGGATTGTTTACAAATGGCCTTCAAGACAGTTTCCACCCATGTTCAGACATTCACTGCACTGGCTGATTCAGAGTCAGATCCTACGCCCTACGTGCCACAACCTAAACAACCTGCTAAGTGTAAATATCTATGACCAAACGTTGATTTATAAACAGACTGTAGCCACATCTACTCGGAACTCTGGCTTCAGCTGTGTCCAGAACTGAATTAGCCACTAATCTATTCTGTCACATGTGCTACTGGCAATCTCCAAACAGGCCTGGCACCCTCAAATCGGCCATGACTGGACTGGATGTTGATGTGTAGCTCATTACATACACGTAAATCGACCCTGCAAAACCTACCACATATTCCAGGGTTGCTCTTTGGACCTGCAAGCAAAGAAGCTCTGGAGAGAAGAACATAGGTCTTCCAATGAGCAATGAGCATGTCAGGAAACTTACTAAATTTTACTAAATAAAAGTAAATAAATGTTAAATAAAGGTCTCCTAGCAGAATACTTCACCAATCAAAGATTAATCAAAGATTATATTATTTCTTTGTTATATAACACATTTTTAATCTGATTATTATTAGGCTTAGATTATGTGGATTGTCCACTGTACAAGACCCTGTGAATGAGCTGATATTGGAGCAATAACTTTTTAAAACATGCCCATTAATATAAACCCATCATTTATGTTATAGTTGTAAATATTCAAATCCATGCTGCTATAGAAAATTAATCAACAACTTCAAATTGGAGAATTCAACCACACTGTGGTATAATTATTGCAATACAATCTCAATTAAAAGACTATCATTTGGATTTGACGACATAGCAAATGCCATATGTGTGCAGCTTGGAATTCTATCACCCCAATGTAAAATGCCTTCCTGCATCCCTGTTCCTGAATGCATGAGCCCCTAGTACACAGACCTTGTATGATCTAAGGTAGAAAAATTTCTGCGCATACCCATCATCTGGATCCAGTGCACTGGCCAGGTCCTAAAGTACTAGCTTCCCCTGCAGCAGAAATTCTCCGTCTTTTTTGAAGGTGTATGGATGTCCATTGCAATGCATCACAGCTCTGTAGATGGTGTCTTGCTCTGGGCTTATAAACTTGTCACAGTCTTTCTGAATGGAACATGAACATGGTGCCTTCATTTGTCACCCTGCCCCAAAAGCCCAGCATAGGAACTCATTCTTGCTACTATGAAACAATGTGATCACTTTCTGGTTGTAAATGTCCAACAGATTACACAGTCATTTCATTTGAGACTATAATTTTCAGAATCTTAATAACTCCTAACTGTTTTTTTTTTCTAATTCCAGTTCCTCCATTTTCCTCTTCTACTATGGGTGTGGCAGACGAACTGTGCAATGAGCTGTTCCGTTGGATTGAACAGCAGGAGCAATGTGCAGATCATCTCATGGCTTTGGCAACTGAGCTGGAGGAGATGAGGGAGGTGATGACTACAGGCCAGTTGGTGGGAAACACAGCAACTGTGCTTGGGTCTGCCACCCTAGTTGGAACAGGCATTGCAACATTGCTGACTGGAGGCCTGGCTGCACCCTTGCTGGTAGCGGCAGCTGGTATCACAGTCGGAGCGGGTACTGCAACTAGTCTTACACTTTCGCTTGTGGAGAAATGGAAATCCAGTAAAACAATGAAAAATGCAGAGAAGACTGCTGATCAAATCACACAGATTCAGAACAATATTGAAAGGCACCAGAAGAAACTCCAGAAGGAGTGTGAGAGTCAAGGCTTTAAAGAGTCATCCTCCGATGACCTGCAGTGTGAAATCACAGCGAGAATCCTGAGAGCCATGGCCAAACGGAGTGGTAGAGATCTGCCCCTCAGTCGCCTAAGGCACATCTTGAGAAGTGATGGCATGTATACTCATTACAGATATCCAGAGTTTAATCCAGACATTGCATTCTTCTGCACTGTCAGTTCTTTGCTAGCATTCCTTGGATATTCTGCCGTCTTTCTGAAAACAGCAGCAACAAAAGGACAAAAATATTATACTCCACTTTTTGTGACAACTACTGAAGGAATGGCTGCTCTTTCACTGAAAGCTGTGTTAAAGGGAACAGGCCAGGTACTTCTTCATAGATATAAACCACACACACACACATACACAAATATGTATATACTGTATATACAGTACAGTCACGGGGGGAAAACGTACACCCTCCTTCAATTCTGTGTTTTTCATCATCAGGGTCTAAATAACAATTGTGAGGTCCTCACCAACTTTTATAGACAAATAAATAATCAGATGACAACAAAAAACAATATGTAATATATGGAGTTCAATATGTAGTCATTTTTTCACCAAAAATAAACCAACATTCAGAAACCAGGTGGTTTTCACAGTCATTAAAAGAGTAATTAGCAGCCAGGTGTTACTATTGGCAAACTTTTGGCAGTTTGGTGTTCTAGAGCATTTGGGTGTGTATCTACATCACGCCAAGAAGAAAGGACATCAGCCATGACTTCAGAGAAGCAACTGTTGTCCCAACAATTTGAAATTCACCATTCTACAGTAAGAAGAATTGTTTAAAAATGGACAGATTTAAAGACATTTGCCAATCTTCCCAGGAGTAGGTGTCCCAGCAAATTCAGTCCAGGGGTGGTGGAGGGGTGATGATTTGGGCTTGTTTTGCAGACACAGGACCTGGGAAACTTGCAGTCATTGAGACTACGATGAACTCCACTTTATACAGGAATATTCTTGAGACAAATGTGAGGTCATCTGTCCAGCAGCTTAAGGTGGGTCGAAATTGGTCATGCCACAGGACAATGATCCCAAGCACAGCAGCAAATCAATGACTGAATGACTGAAGAAAAAAAAAAGTGGTGGAATGGCCAAGTCAATGTCCAGACCTCAACCCCATTGAGATGCTGCGATCTTATAATTTGTGCACAAATGTTTTTGTGCACAGATGAATGCTCTGAAACATCAATGAACTGAAGCCACGTTGTAAAGAAGAGTGGGCCAAAATTTCTCCAAAATGATGTGAGAGACTGATAAACTCTTAGAGAAAACATTTACTTCAAATAATTGTTGCTAAAGGTGGTTCTACATGTTACTGAATTATAGAGTGTACTTATTTTTTCCCCACATAGTTTCTTAATGTTGGTTTACTTTTTGGGAAAAATGACTACATAGTAACAAAATCAGTACACATGGCCAAAAGTATATGGATACCTGATCATCACACCCATATGAAACTCTTCCCCAAGCTCTTGCCACAAAGTAGGAAGCACACAATTGTATAGAATGTCTTTGTATGCTGTAACATTGCAATTTTTTTTTTACATTTTTTTTGCAAAAAAAGGGGCTCAAACTTGTTTCAGCATGACAATGCTCCTGTGTACAAAATAACGTCCATTAAGAAATTGAGTGGCATCCACAGAGCCCTGACTTCAATCTTTGGAACATTGTTGGGGTGAAATGGAAGACTGACTGTGCCACAGGCCTTCTTGCTCGTCCTCACTAATGCTTTTGTAGCTGAATGGACAAATCTCCATAGCTACATTCCAAAATCTAGGGGAAGGAGTGGATGTTATTATAACAATAAAAACGGGTCAAAATTTGTAATGAGATGCTCAACAAGCACATATGGGTGTGATGATTAGGTGTCCACAATTTTCTGGATATATATATATATAATTTCTTTGCAGGTCACAGGAGGAATCTTTGGGCTGATGTTCACAGTTCCTGATCTGATTAATAACTGTGAAGAACTGATTAAAAACAAACATCAGACTGAAGCTAGCACATTTCTGAAGACAAAAGCTAATGAAATCCGTGAGGCTGTGAAAAAATTAAAAAAGCAATTGAATGAATTACAGTAAGTACATAAGTGTTTCTCTGAACATTTTACGTAAATGGTATATTGAGTAAGCAACATGAGTAAGACTGCTTAATATAACACAATAATAATACAATAGATCTTGTATTTATGGCTCAGTGCTGGATTTCATCACCTCTAAATTTATCTTTCAGAGAGATGCTCAATCAAATCCCTGAAATGGAGTGTCACATTGATTTGGCTCAGGAGATGTTTGGATCTCAAATATACACACGAGGCTCCATTTGTATGGAGTATAAACAGACCCGAAAGCAGGACAGGAAGACACAGAGGTTTATTCTCCTATGCACAAAAGACATAGGAGTAACTGAGTATGGTTCCACAGGTAAAGACAAATCAGGTGACAACAAGAACAAAAGACAGAAGAAGAAGGCTACTTCAACTGAAGACAGGTACCTTAACCAGCAGAGCAAATCTGCTATTCAGAGGAAACCTGCTTTTCAGAGGAAACCACCACACAAGTCTAAATCAAAAGTAAAGGAATTTCAGTTCCGCCTTCCTAAAATAATGATGTCTAATGTGCGTTCTCTTCCAAACAAAGTAGAGGAGCTCAAAGAAATGATGGAAGATGTGGAAAACTTTAACTTCGATCTGATGTTCTTCACAGAGACATGGTTGAATAGGAACTCACCCAGTATTAGCTTGGAGGGATATACGTCTTTCCGGGTTGATCGTGATGCACGGCTTACTCAGAAAAGTAGAGGAGGGGGGCTGATAATGCTTGTGAATAAGGACTGGGCGACTGATGTGGAGGTGGAAAACATCATGATTACTCGAGATTATGAGTTAATGGTTGTGTCCGTTATACCACATGACCACCCTGAGGGTGCTCCACCACTTACCTTCATCCATGTGTATATCCCTCCAGGACCTAATATTACTCAAGCTGCCAATGAGATTGCTGGTTTTTACTATGATGTTCTGGAGAAGTATCCTGGTGGTCCTGTTTTCTTGTTGGGTGATTTCAACCAGTGTGACATCACTCATCTCTTGGACCTGGAGCAATATGTCACATGCCCAACCAGATGCAATAACACCCTGGATAAGTGCTATGGGAATGTGCCAGAGGCTTACAGATCTGAATGCAGTCCCCCGCTTGGCCGGTCAGACCACAATGTCATTCATTTGATTCCTAAAGACAAGTCGGATAAAAGTCACCCTTCCAAAGATGAGAAGTGTACGCATGACAATACCAAACCCAGAAAGCAATGAGAGGCTGCGCAACAGTTGTAGTTCTGTGTTGTTTTTATGTAGCACCATGGTCCTGGAGGAACGTTGTTTCGTTTCACTGTGTACTGTACTAGTATATGATAGCTTGTTTTGTTCTATAGATGTAGGTGGCATCTAACTGCTTTATTGAGTATAAAAAGTCATTGAGAAAGAAGAAGAGAGGATTATAGTGGGAACTGGTCTGAATAGTGGCACAACAATGAGGAACAACATGAGGAAAAAACATCTCATTTGAATGAAGAAAATTAAATGAAGGAAACTGTTGCTTGATATGCTTAAACTATGAGATTTAAAAAGAAGAAATGCTACCACCTTGCTAGTCTACAATTTTAATCAAACTAATAGCTTAGCTACTTATAGTAATACTACTAAAAGATATTTGATCACCGAAGTTTACCATTATCACCAAAAATCACCTGTAAATGTGTTGATTGCATTGCAAGGACCAGGACTCATCAAAACACAGAATGTGCATGGTGCAGTCTGGCTGTGAATGGTACCATTAATTATTCAATGAAGAGGAAAACAGGAGAGGATTCACAAGCTCTGGGGTGGAGGAAGTCCACTGAAGAATCCTCTGTAATCCAAGTGCAAGATAAAACATCCTGAGGCGAGGATGGAAACTGTTAACTTCAAGGAAATGCCTTATATACTAAATCCCCAGGAAGAATGGTTCAGTGGGTTCACTGTAAACCATTCGCCTTCCTGAACTCTCTCAATCTACTTTTATTTGATACTGATAAACACACACCAGTTAGTATCTAACTTTGAGTGCAACCCTAATCATAAACTGTAGCCTATTATGTAAACCATTGAGCGTATATATTTTACACTCTGTTAAGACTTCTAGTGGAACAGAGAGTAAAGTGTGTGTGTGTGTGTGTGTGTGTGTGTGTGTGTGTGTGTTGGGGGGGGGGGGGTGTTTAGGTAACAGTTAACTAATTTATAATCACTAAGCAATTTTTATGTAATCATGCATGCTACAGTATGTAGACTAATCATGTTAGGCCACAAGGCATTCAAAGAGAGTGAATAATGTCCTCAAATCTGTATAAAAGGACAAGTATATACAATAAATGCACTCAGAACATAAGAGTATCCTCTTCTTGTCCACTCACTAAACAGAGGGAAATATTTTCTTAGTGTTAGGAGTGATTACTGGTAAGATCAATTCAAAGTACAACTGCTTGCTACAAAAAATAATAGTTGGCTAGATATATGCACAATTTAATTTAGTTTATTACTATTACTGCTCTGATTATATGCTTATAATGTTATATAATTCTATACATTATATACAATTGTATACATATAATTAAATACAAAATTATAATAATTTTGTTATCAAAAGTTTAATGTAAAATTTGGGACAATAAATCAAACAATTAACATCATAACTGTCATGTAGCTGTAGAATATAAACATGTAGTTTAGGTGCTACATAGCAATTTTAGTTGTAATTTGTACCCAGAGGGGTTTTTATTTCCTTCAACTAGTGCAAAGTTGTTCGACAAACTGTGTGCAGATTACAAAGCCATCTTCTCCTCTTCTGAGTGTTTTAAATGACTGCTGTGGTACTGACAGTAGCTGTAGGACAATGAGTGGTGGCGGTGTAGATCGTGGCACTCAAAGTTCACCTAAGAGAACCGATTCAGAGAGCCCACTCCTTTGCGAACAGCACATCAGCTGAGTACTACACTGGGATATAACCTTAGCAAGCTGGGGTTTTTTGTTCTTTTGTGTTTTCTATTTTATCAAAATTTTAGTTCATTCTATTTTTCTGTTATTCAAATTGAGAAAACCACATAAAGAACAAAACATAAAACCAAGAGACACATATATGATGCAGTGGAATGTCAGAATATTCCCACAATGCAACTGGGCAGATTTTTATTAAAAAATAATCAGTTATTGTAGTAAATGATTACATATTTATTGTTACACATCTTGTTTTGCCTGTACAGCTGTTCAGAGGTGTTCTACCATATCTAACATAATCAAGAAGTGCTTTCACAATCAGCAGGATCAGTACTTTCCGTTTCCTTTCACCGCTTAGGGTAGTGATAATACAGTTGGACAGACACTCCTGAGCAGGTCTAAGCATCTGGATACTACAACTGGAAAATGTGTCCATGTTACAATATTATGGGACGGGACCTCAAGGAGAATCCACAGAGGCATAACCATATGTTGTGAAAGAGTGTAGCCATTTTGCTTCTCAGGTTTTTGGCGAGAAATGAGTGCTTTCAGTCATTACTCTAATGAGCCCAAGAAAAGAAAGAAAGAGAGAGAGATAGAGAGAGAGAGAGAGAGAGAGTATGACATGAATCTTGGAAGAAACACAGTGGCCCAATGAATCAAAGACTTGTCAACAAGTGTCAAGTAAAGCACATGAATTCGATTGTTAATCAATCACGTGTGATAACAGCACTGATACCACAGAAGTGGCTCAATGTAAATGCAAATGGTTACATTTTTTTTTGCTCCACATGTACTTATACTTTGCACTGTTGCACTTATACATGTACTTATACTTTGCACTGTTGCACTTATACATGTACTTATACTTTGCACTGATGCACTGGTTGAACTTTAACCCTGAAGCAGATGAACAAGATGTAATTGAAGCATTTTACCAGCAAATTACTTTAATAAACTTTACTGATACTAATTTCGATCCGTTACTACCTGGTGTTTATACATGCTCAGAAAACAATAGTTTGTACCTTGTCCCTTGAAGTGGTACCCTCCAGAGTAAATTTTTGATATCTTTCAATGGAAACATGCCTAGAGTGTACCTTTAAAAATAATTTAAAGTACATAAATGGTCAGTAATGAGTTTATAAACTAAAGCTTTAAAGGTACGCTACATACAGATAAAATATGTATACTAAAGGCACAAAAGGTGTATGCTTGAGGGTAGCTTCCCAGCAACAAGTAAGGGTACAGTTTAGTACAAAGCTACACCTTGGAGGTTCTGGTGTATCATATGTACTTAGGAGATTTTTTTTCTTTATCGTATTTCAACAATAATCAGCAATGAATCTCCTTTTTTTATACTAGCCATTATCTGTTTTGTTATACACTCTCAGAAAAACAGAACTAAACTATTTCTTTAATATCTATCTTTCACCTGGGTATTACAAAGTAGTTCCTACACCACTTTAAATTTTTTTATTCCAGATTTTCTAATTTAGGATCAAGTTACATGTGCGACTCACTGCGGTGGACTGACGTCTAATCCGGGGTGAATTCTCCCGCCTTGCGCCCAGCATTCACTGAGCTCCAGAACCACTGCAACCCTGACCAAGCTGATACTGAAGACTTACTGGGCAGCATGGAGCAGACATGTTTCAACCGTGCCATGCGAATAAATATCACAAATTTGCCCAACCCAGTGAGCAGTGCTGCCAGAGGCTATTGGAACTGTGGGGATAAGGCACTGTGGGGGCCCTCCTGGCATTTTTCCCTCTTTACTGCTGTTATTTTACCCAGACAGTAGCATAACTTTATAAAGAATCCGCCTTTATGAACCCCAAGACAACAACAAAGTATCACCAGGCATCAGATACCATAGTGTGTACAGCATATTCTCAAGGAGAATAAGGTCTCTAACAAAAGAAAAGGGAGGCCTCCTCAAGCTGTCCTGACAAAGCGACGACGAGGGCTTCAAAGCTATCTGCCACCAGATCCTGTTAGGAGAGACAACACTGACCACTGGCCCTTACAAGGAGTTGAGAAGGGAAGATGTAAGGTGCTTGGATGTAAAGGCATTGTGAGGACCGAGTGTTCAAAGTGTTCCGTCTTCCTCTGCATCACAAGTGAGAGGAACTGCTTCTTGGACTTTCACAAGGGGTGAAATGGGATTAAATTAGGAAATAGCATGGAGGGTTAAAATGAAATATGATTTAGATTGAAATGTATGATATGAAAAGATCCACAATGGAAATACAAATTGGTTATACGTGAATGTTTTTTAGAATTGTGACAAATTTCAGCATCTTTCTGGGTGGATATACCTATGCTATATTCATATTATAAATACCATACATTGTGATTAACAATTGAAAGAACACTAATTTTTGTTGTTATAATATTAAGTCATGAATTTCATTAAATAAAATGAAGACATGCATAATCTTTTGTCTGTAAAAGGTGTGTTTTCTAAGAAAAACAAGACATACTTTCCACCACTGCACATTGTTGCCATATGGCAACAATTTACAAACTACCCCCCTAAAAATATATTTTTTAATTTTTTTAATATATTTTTATTTCTTGAACTAATTCAAGTAATAAAAAGCCATAAAAACATTTTTTTTATGTAAATATAATAATTCATGCAGTAGAGGGTTAAGAGAGCACTACATCACCATGGCCTGACAGACAAGAAAGTTGCGCAAGAAAGAAACTAAATATTGAAGCAAAACCTCAAGACACCAGGCACAAAGTTGAAACTTGGTCACATCTGCGTCTTCCAGCAGGATAATTTAAAAGTATTGCGAGAAGCTTGTGAAAGGCTATCCCAATAGAATGATTCAAGCGATTGTATGGCAATGCCACCAAACATTAACAAAATGTATGTAAACTTCTAACCCACTGAAAATCTGAGATAGTAAATAAAAGTTGAAATAATCGGTCTCTTAGCTATTATTTGAAATTACCACTTAAAGAAATAAAGCCGATACATTAATGGACTTAATATAGGAAATGTTGTGACAGATTTAATTTGCCTACGTGTATGTAAACTTTTAGCCTCAACTCTAAGTACCTTTTGTTGGGTGATTCTGCTGATGATGCTGTTGGTCGAATGAGTAGGTGTTGCTGATGTGTCCTGTTTCTCATCATGAATAGGTGATTGTGTTGCTATGTTTAAAGTGCAGCCAGTGGGTAAGAGGGGCAGCAAGTCTTCCTGCCACCTCACTACTCCAGGGTCCCGGGTACAATCCTAAGCTACGGTGACTGTTTTGAGTTTCTGTGCATGTTCCCCCCATGTCCATGTGGGTTTCCTCCCACCTCTCAAAAACATGCCAGTAGGTTGATTGGCTACGCTAAATTGCCTGGCGTCCCATTCAGGGTGTATTCCTATCTCACGTCCAGTGTTCCCAGGATAGACTCCGGATCCACTGC
Source organism: Pangasianodon hypophthalmus (assembly GCF_027358585.1). NCBI lineage: Eukaryota > Metazoa > Chordata > Actinopteri > Siluriformes > Pangasiidae > Pangasianodon > Pangasianodon hypophthalmus. Next base: position 19,066,815 of record NC_069719.1, on the reverse strand, counting down.
AGCCTTGATCAGGATAAAAGGCTTACTGAAAGAGAGTGAGATGGGGAAGATATAAAAATATGCCAAAAAGTACTCTCATACTGACATTTTAGAGGGCATGTCATTAGGATATTTAACTTACAATTATCAGCATCAGTAGGCCTACTCTTCTTTTTCTATTGCTGAAAGATATTTTAATAATGCTCCCACATAGGCAAAAGAAAAGGACATGATGGTATTATGGTTTAATTAGTTTGATAACGAAAAAAAAAAAAATACAAACTGTAATTTAGAAGCATTTTAACTGATCTCTAGTCAGGGATTATACACAGGGCAATACCAAGATGCCTGTTTTCAGTTAGAAAATAACTGAAAAATTTCCCTAATCCAAACTGTAGAAGTATATACGTAGGCTTATATTATACAATGCGCCAATTATAGGATAACTGTAAGTGTTAGTGTTATATTCTGCATACTAAATGTAGTGGTGCCTCCCAAGGCTGTGTCCTGCTTTTCTGCATCTACACCCACGAGTGTGTGGCCACCCACAGCACCAACCCCATCATTAAATTTTCTGACGACACTGTGGTGGCCGTTCTCATCATGAATATGATGAGCAAGATCTAGCTCAATGGTGCCTGGCTAATAACCTTGCACTGAATGTCAGTAAGACCAAGGACATGGTGTACTTCAGGAGACAGCAGGTAGGAAACTACACCCCTCTTAACATCTTTGGTAAGGTGAATGGTATGGCAAGGTGACTGTTGTACTATCTCAGACAACTCTGAATCTAAGGTCTATGCCCACATTCAAAACATTCTATACCATTCATCCAAAGCCAGAATAACCTGCAGAGGGTGGTACGTTCAGTCGTCAAAATACTTCCCTCCCTGCAGAACAAACAAGTCTGATTCATGGAGGCCCCACCTCGCAACTTACTGAACTTAAAGGATCTGCTGCTAAAGTCTTGGTACCAGATTCCACAGCACACCTTCACAGGTCTTGTGGAGTCCATGCCTCGACTGGTCAGAGCTGTTTTGGTGGCACAAAGGGGACCTACATAATATTAGGCAGGTGGTTTTAATGTTAAGGCTGATCGGTATATACATATATGATATTAATACATAATATCATATATAACATGACATTAATGTGAATATACATGTAAACAGACTATCATTTTAATTAGGTTAGTTTCCACAGCCTTATATAGAGTAATTACAACATATCAAATGGGGTGAATGAAGTAAAAAAAATAAAAATAAAAATAAATAAATAAATCTTCTTAGCAGAGCCCTGGCTAAGGCGTTCACTGTACTTCATCAGTGTTACACAACAGTGCCCAGCAGCTCAGTTGTAAACATGCACTGAACTGTTTGTGTTGTCAGATCTGGGAAGAGTGCCAAATATGTGAGTGAGAAAACATCACACTAAGACACTTTGCTGCATACCAAGAACATTAACCCTGAAGCAGATGAACAAGATGCAGTTGAAGCATTTTACCAATGACTACTTTAATAAACTTTATCAATACTAAGTACAGACTTACATCAGGTGGGTCAGGTTGCAGGCCTGGAAAAGGATCAAGGACATGTCCAACACCAGGCCTGATCTGAGTGCTGATGTCAGGCAAACGGCCAACACAGAAAGGCTCAGCTTCTGCCCCATCACTGTCTCCAACTCCAATAAGTCATGGTATATTAGTCTGTACCCACCTACACACACACACACACACACACACTTTATTTCTTTAGGTTTTACACTAAGAACATCACACACCAGTTTATCCCACTTTCACCTTATTACTTATTGGTTTCTACCACTTATTGCATTCTTTTTTTAAAACCGTTATTCAATTCTCTCTTTTAATATATTCTATTGTATTTTAATAGTTTTTTTTAAGTATTCTTATTTATTGTAGACTTGCACAGTCATGGTCTCAATCACTTAGCAGTTCACTGTGTTACACCCTTTCGCACTGTGTATGTGACAACTGAAACTTTTTTAAATCAGCTTGCAGGAGCACACTTTGCTTTCCTTTTTTATTCTAACTGACTCCCAATGAAGACACATTGCAAGTGATGGAAAAACATAGCACTTCTATTAAACTATAGTCCTTCTGTAATTGATAGAATCACAATTTAACCAGAACACTGTGCTTCTACTAAGGCTGAATACAGAGGAGTGAAAAACCTCAGAAATGATTTCAGAATTCACATGGCTTATAATTGAGCATCGCAAGAGTTCAGTTTTCAAAACAGTTATGACCATGTTATCATTACAGTGAAACAGATCTCTCCTCTGTTTATACTCTTCTTCGCTGTCTAGTGCTGTTGTCACTGTGGTGTCAGTCATGCGACACTGCCCCCTCGTGGACACTAGTCTCTAGTCATTTGCCATGTGAATAACATCACGTGGTCCTGTACGCCCATGCTAAAAGCCTACTGCATTCAATAACAAGCTACAGAGCGTTATTATTATTATTATTAGTTTTATTGTGCTTTTTATTTGTAAGATACACAACGTGTTGTGTAGTTGGACTTTATTTTGAAGAAGGACACACAATGACTTGGAGCACAGTAGTGGTCTTGAGCAACGCCTCAAGCTTCCATGCGCATGCTCAGTTCGCAAGGAATTGTGGGTGCTAACAGATGCTTAGTTGTAGGCTAGGTATTTAAAAACGGCAACTCAGGCATACTTATAGCAACCATGTATACAGGACTATTCCGATGCCTGTACATATATAAACATCGTTTCATCATTCAGAATATGGCTGCAACCCGAATATAGACTTTAAACAGAATATTGATGTTCAGTTTCTTATTGGGCTTTTACCTTCCTGTAGTTACGACCTCGCGCCTGTAGATGGCGCCTTGAAACACAATAATATCTCGAATATTGTGGTTGGTACGAATCGGGGCCTGCAAATCTGCAAAGTGCTGTTGTTACAGGGCTGATTTTATAGTAAAATGACATGCAATTGCTTTTCAGTTTATTAAAGGTACAGCCAGTGATTTTGGTGGATGTTAGTCCAAACAGACAGATAGATAGATAGATAGATAGATAGTTAACATAAAGCCTGAGCCCAGAACATGCCTAGGCTGGAGCTTCTGAATGCTAGTTTAAGAGAAGAAGCATTATGAATGAAAGTTATATAGAGACACCTTGTATTCCAGGTCTGCTGGAAATTCAGGTCATTAGTTTAGTTTGTTTTAAAAGCCCAGGGTGCCACAGAGACTGGAGTTGTTCATTTGAGCAGATGATTTAATTTACAGATGCTGGAATTTGTTTTGTGTTCTTAATCTTTAAATGGGTCTTTTTAAATTTTTTTGGCCTCACACTGTTTAACAGACAATGTGCAACTGATTTAGTTCTTTTATTGTAAATCTTTTTGCACAACAAAGACTACAGATTCTTATGATCAAGGCTTGTGTTTTCTCAGCTGTGTATGTATGCTTGTGTCAAATTACATGCATGTATGTCTGTAGTAATGTGTAATGGATCAGTCAGTATTTTTCAGACTGTCATGTGGCTGATCACTGTCGCTTGTGGTCACCCTGACTTCCTCTGACTGAGTGATGTTGTAGAGTTTGTAGAGACGCTCAGCCAGATGCTCAGCTTCCTCTGCCCCCTCGCAGCTCTTCAGCCAACTCTGGGGAATGGCACTGATGCCGTAGTGGGCACCTGCGATAGCACCTGCCATGCATGCGATGGTGTCTGTGTCACCTCCCAGGGCTAAGCTGTAGGCTATTGTCCTCTCCAGGCCACCATAACACTCCGGCAGGCCCTCTCGAGGCTCTAAACAGTGCAGCACGCAGAAGATGGCTGTGGGCACAGACTCGAGGGCTGCAATGCCATTCCCTGTGCACAGAAACATTTAGTAGCCTGACTAAACATAAACATATGCTACATAAACTACAAGCTGCTTTCCATTACATACAGCAGATACCACTCTACCAGTGATGCTAATGAGGATGCAAATAGCAAGAAATTAACCTTGCACAAAAAAAAAAAAAAAACCAAAAAAAAACCCCACTAACCGAGTTCTGAAATGACCTCCTCGATGCTCACGCTATTCTGCTCCATGAGCTCCTTGACTCTGTGCAAACGTGCACAATAGGGAAATTCTGCTAAATTAAGCCTGCAAAAAAGATCAGTTACGGCATTTTTAAAAATAGAACCAAAACGCACAAAACATCACTCAGTAATTCACTTAATGTAGATTCTCCATCAAAAATAATTTTGATAAAAACCAATAAAGTGATGACTCACACTTTGGCGTCACTGCGGGACGTCTCGTCATTCTCCACTTCCTCCATTTCAGAGATGAGTTTACTGATGAATTTTTGTGGTAAGGCCAGATCGCCTTGCAGCGACAAGTGAACAGCGAGAGCCTGTAGCACAGCGCCATTATAGCCCAGAGAGCAGGAGTGGGTGAGCATCGCACCAAACCTTGCATACTGCCAGCGACACAAAGAGAGAGAAAACTGAGACAGGGTAGACTTGGTACAGACTCAGTTTCAAATCTGACTATACAATCATGATTATAGAAAGCTATAGCTCAGTAACGGCATTTCTGAACAAAATGTTTGTTTGTGATTACCCAGTAGTGGACAACACAGGCATTTGCCTAAGGTAGGAACTTGCCAGGGACAGCACTTGCACATTGTGCTCCTGAAGTCGTGCACTAAGTCTGTGCATCAGCCTTTCTGCCCCATTAAACAACACTGCTTATTGGTTGCTGCCCCATTACCCAACAGCACATTGTGCAAGTGTGCAAATCAGAATCAGAGGTGTCAGAAACGCAGCACTGGCTACTGGCTCTCAAATATATACACCAAAGAGAAAAGCAGAAATCATAAAATCTTCACTGCCAGCAATTTAATCTAAATCAGGATTTGGTAATGACACATTACAGGCCCACGCAACCAGACAGGCAATGTGACCCTGTCTACATTTTATATTAAAACCAAAACCAAGCACAAAACTAATAACTGGAATGAAGACAATAAATAGATAAAAACAAACAAAACCAAAAAAAAACCCCACTACCTACAATTCCAAATAGGTCAGGGCCAATTCACTGGTGTACAGTTCAGAAGAACAAGAGGAGAAGCACTGGGAAGACAATTATGTTTTATGTGCAAGTAGCTAGCTGTAAAAAAACAGTAACTATGCACCATGGTGTTTATATGGGGGTAATAATAGAAAAAAGATGCATCAGAAAGTAATACAAATGCATTATTCTTCTTTACATACATATCAAATATCTCAATGTATTTCAGCCCTGATTTCTTTCATTGTGTTTGCACTTTGTGTGTTTCTGTACATTCAAAACAACTTGAGAATGTAAGATTAACTCTAGGTGGTTGCTTCAAATTTACACGATCAAAATTCTGAGACAAGTAGAAAATACATTTCTTACATTTACTAATATTGATATACATTAGAACATACAATACATGTTTCTGTGCAAGTGTGCTAGCTGACCTTCAGTCACTGGTTCACGGGAAAGTTCAGTTTATTATGCATAATGCAAAATAAATGGCATAATTACACACAGTAATATTTAATGCTATATTTATCTGGTGTTCTACTGTGTTCAAGATTTTCTACTGTGCCAGAATGTGTATACATTGTAAAACCAGAGAGTACACTTGTACACTTACTTTTTATTACTCTCGTGGAGCATATGTAGAATATCTACAGTTAAAAGTTACTGAAGCTTCAACTCTGTTCTTGTCAGAGTATTAAAGCAGAGTGTTAATACTGATTGAGTGAAGCCTATGTTGTGTTGATCCTGGTGGTGATAAAACTTTGGTAATACTTTCTATGAAGCCCATGCTCATAATGAATTATAGCCCCATTTATAATTATTTATAAGCAAGTATTACTGTTCTATAAATACATTTTTAAAGACACACCAAGACCTATACTTCATTATAATAACAATTATAGTTACATTTATATTATTCTATAATTACTTATAAGTGATGCACATGCTTTTTCAATGTCCATGCTCATAATGCATTATACACTGATTTATAAGTATTAATTCATCAGTATTATGGTTCCATGAATGTATTTATAAAGATGCAGAATCATAAATACAGTCATGAAACCATAAGACTGATTAATTAATACTTATAAATCAGTGTATAATGCATTCTGTAACAATAATATAAATGTAACTATAACTGTTTTTTATAATGAAGTACAGGTCTTGATGTGTCTTTAGCTCCTTTACATTTGATATGTATTTAATTGTTTATTTCTATTTATTGACTTCAAAAAAAAGTCAGCGGGGCACCAGGATGGGGCTGCAACTGAGATCACCAAATAGGATTTAGGACTGGTCCTCACCCTCCTCACGTCAGCAGCACTTCTGAAGGCAAGGGCAAAGGGTGCAGCTCTCATTGCTCCTCCATTGCCAAATGAGCCGCGTCCACCAAACTGAGCACGTGCTGGCTGAAAGACATCAGAGAGCTGAGGCGATGCAAGCTTTCGCAGGACCTGAATGACTCCTGATCCATAGCCACGGCCTGGAGCGAGGCTATACTCTTTTGCGAAACTGTATTGAAAGTGAAGCAAAAGCATGCATAAACACACAGCAGACACAGGAAAGCACGGACTACTGCCTAAAGTTGCACTGATAATGTAATTTCTGAAAAGTACCTGCGAGCCATGTCTTGTTCGTCAAAGCCCATCCTGGTAAGAAGCGACTGGGCTACACAGCGTGTCATGGCTGTGTCATCACTGTACTGCAGTATGCCTGAGGAGTAGCAAATAAATACATACAAGCTCTCTCAGTTTATTTATACTGCTTTAGTTCCGGATGTACTACTAAACAAACAGAAAGCGTATCATACCAGCCTAAAATGCTGGAACAGTATCAGATCACGTTTAAATCATTTTCGGATCTAATTCACTAGCATGGACAGACACAGATCATGCATGTTAACTAAGCTACAGTACTGTGCAAAAGTCTTAGACACATGCAAAGAAATGCAGTAGAGCAAAGATGCCTTCAAAAATAATGAAATTAAATGTTAAAAAATATTGTCAAGAGCAGTAAACAGAAATAAATGAAACAAAGTCAATATTTGGTGTTATGATCCTTCGCTTTAAAAAAAAATAGTAGTCTCAGGTACAATGTGTGCAGTTTTATAAGGAAATGAGCTGTAAGTGTTACTGAGCATCTTGCAGAAGCAGACACAGTTCTTCTGGAGACTTTGACTGTCACACTTGCTTCTTATTTTTGCAGCAAAACCCAGCAGCCTTCATTATGTTTTTTTGTCTGAAAAGTGTCTCTTATGTAATATGCTGCTTTCTTTACTGACATACAAACATTTTTCTGTAACATTTAATTTTGTGCTGGAAAACAAATGTTTGGAATCTAAAAGGTTTTTGTACTGAATCAATAATGTAGAAGTCATAAAATAAAAATCTATAACAAGGTTTGTACTAAAAAAAAATAGGGTGCCTAAAACTTTTGCACAGTGCTGTACATTAAAGCATGCATTGCATTAACACATGCTCCCATCGCACATGTGTTGTTTGCCTTAACTTGGACAGAGGCAACTCTGTTACTAAGAGAAGTGTCAGTATCAGAACAGTAATAGGTTTTGGAAAATACCCAGAGTTCTGACATCTTTATTGTTACAAATCTGATAAAAGTGGCTGGTGGCTTGGTTTTAGAGGATGGTTGCTTCCCCTTAAAGATGCATTAGTCAAGATTAGTCAAGATTAGGTCTCTAGATGTTATGTAGGAGACCTAATCAATTACATCAACATTGGAATAATTTATTATTATTTTTTTCTCCTTGAACCCGCCTCCCACTACTGCCCACAGACACAACGGATGTCCCCATAATCAATGGTGGTCAGAGAGTTCAGTTAGAGTTGCCAGCAATATCAAGAACTGCCATGACATAACTTTTATTAAAGGCATTGCCTTACTTATGTTATTTAAACACAGATGACAAAAGTACCTAATGTTACTTCTAAGTGGTATGAAAAAAATTTATCTACTTGATTCACTACAAAAAAGCCATTCAAACAGTTCAATACTTTATACAAACTGCATTTACATCTGTCTAGGAACATTGCTAATTCCACATCCAACTTCATCCCCTTCACCGGTAAAACATTCTTCCACTTTGGAAAAGCACTACCAGTGTTTGATTTGGTTTTACTACGCTTCTTGTCAAGTCGTTTGGAATCGCTGAGGTTTTTTTTTTTTTTTTCCACAGTTAAAGTATGTAGTAAGTTTCTGAACAGACTGAGATGGGGTTGTAGTGAAGGAGTGTTGGGGTGTGTCTATAAAAAGATAAAACTGGAGGCCCATGTAAACACAAACAAGCAGTCTGCACTGGACCGGAATTTTCCCAAGCAGGTTTTCTCAGCCACATAATACACTTGTGCTGATGCCACCACTTAAACTATTATTTTTGTTATCATGTTCTACGTACCCTCACCCTCCACCTGTACATTCATGCAGTTATCCAACCAGCCAATCATGTGGCAGCAGCACAGTGCATAAAATCATACAGATACAGTTCAAGAGCTTCAGTTAATGTTCACATCAAACATTTTTATCACTTAGAAGTAACATTAGGTACTTTTATCAGTTAATGTTCATGTCAAACATCAGAATGGGGAAAAGTGTGATCTCTGTGACTTTAACCACAGCATGGTTGTTGGTACCAGGCTGGTTTGAGTATTTCAGAAACTGCTGATCTCCTGGGATTTTCACACACAACAGTCTCTAGAGTTTACACAGCATAGTGTGAAAAACAAAAAACATCATGCGAGCGGAGGATCTGCAGGCTGAAGCACATGAGAGAGATCAGAGGAGAATGACTAGACTGGTTTGAGCTGACAGGAAGTCTATAGTAGCTCAAATAAGCACTCTTTATAACCGTGTTCAGCAGAAAAGCATCTCAGAATGCACGGCACATCACAGCTTGAGGTGGATGGGCTACAACAGCAGAAGCCCACATCAGGTTCCACTCTTGTCAGCCAAGAACAAGAATCTGAGACTATCATGGGCACAAACCCACTGAAACTGGACAGCTGAAGACTGGAAAAAGATCAGGTGATTTGTTTTCTAATCTTCAACTGACCAGTTTGGGTGAGTCTGTGCCCATGATAGCCTCAGATTCTTGTTCTTGGCTGACAGGAGTAGAACCTGATGTGGTCTTCTGCTGTTTTAGTCCATCCACCTGAAGCTGTGATGTTCTGTGCATGCTGAGATGCTTTTCTGCTCACCACGGTTGTACAGAGTGATTATTTGAGTTACCATACCAAACTTAAGACTGAGGAATATAGAACATCACCTATCCCATCAATAATAAGAATTTTAAATGCAAGAGTATTTACTTTCATCTCTTATTTTTTGTGATATGACTTATCATAGATTTAGGTAAACTTTTTAACAAGCTGTTTTTATCTATGATTAGTATTCTTATATGGATATGTAAATATCATATGTCATATGTAAATTGGTGTGGAATAAAGTCAGTTAAAATAATGCTACACCTGAAAGAACATGGAGACATTCACCAGTAAATGTAGTGGAATAACACTGGTTAAAGCCACGTACAGTATACAGGCTACGACTGTTTTGAGCTGATATTATAGGTGTTTGGTTAAAAGGGTCCTCACCGTCACCCCGTGTTTCATCCTCCAGTCCACTGAGATGCTGAAGAACTCGGTCTAGAGGAACATCTTCTGCTCCTTCAAACTCTCCGCCTACACAATCCCCCAGCACTGCAGCGACCAGCGCGCCGCGGAACCGCGACAGCAGCGACACCGGAGCTCCTGCTGCAGCTACCCGAGCTGCCGCCGACATCCTTCAGCAGCTAATCACTCTACACACACTCTCACACACTCACATACACACACACACTGCAGCCTACATGTATAAACAAAACGCTGTTGTGTCCTCAGCGATACTTTCGCATCTCTTCCTGTCGCATATGTGTTGTCATTGTTTGACCTGTTTACTTACCGGACAACATCAAATATACACGGCATTAAAATATAATTTTAGTGTGTTTTAGTGACTGTAGTGCGTTTTTAGACCTACGAGGTTGGAATCGTACACAATAGTGCCAAAGTAACTTCATTTCGAAGTTATTTGTTTGCTGCTGAATATTATAATGGCTCAGGGAAAAAAAAACCAAAAAAAAAAAAAAAAACTGAGGTCTGTTTACAACGTAATTTACGGGAGCTACAGTAGCAGGAAAATGTCTCCAGAACTATGTAGTGCGCAGATTCGTATCACACAGCTCACACACAACACCTCTGCGACATTCAGCATTAATATAGCCCATTAAAATCACTTTAGTGTGTTAATTTACTCAAGGTTTTGGGAGCTACAGAAATGACGGATGTCTTCATAGCTCTGAGTGAGATGTGTGCTGCGCAGATTGGACATTTTGAACACACCTAAAGAGGCGGGTTCATTCAAAATTCCATTTTGTCTAACAGACGCTTCGGGTCTGAGCAAGTTTTTTTTTGTTTGTTTGTATGTTTTAAAGTAACCTAAACTATAAACAGTGTCTGGTGGTACCGAAAACATGTTTTAGAGGAAGGAAGAATAGTAAGTGTTGCGAATAAAGTCAACCCACTGTGTTTTTCTTCGTGGTATTTAATGTTAGCAAGCTAGCTAGTTTGACTTGTTATATTTTGGTACTTTGCTACAGGCGTTGGATGATCAGACTGTCCGCTTCCAGGCTTGGATACAAAAAGCAGGTCATATTCTTTCTTCATGGATACTTGGGAACTAAATCCTCACTCAGTGACTCCAGCAGCGAAGGTCCTGGCGAGATGTGTAGCCTCAGGCATAATGTCTCAGGTGAGCACATGGCATTTATATGTATACTCTGATGTGATCGATTTAAAAATGAGAAAGTTTGACACATCTCTTTTTCGTCTACAGAAAGAGCTTGATGATGTACCACGAGGCCCAGAGATATTTTCCTCTCGTCTGCTTGAAATTGAGCAACTGAATAAAATCAAACAAGAGATCGACCAGGTTGGGAAACACAATAGATTGTATATATTATGTGTTCATACTCCTGAAATTACTTGTAGCACAAAGTATGTCATAAGTGTATGCATTTCAGGTGAGCTTGGACTTGGAGCTGCTAAGACTTGAGAAAAACAGTGCAGATGTTACTCACAGTTATTATCTAAGTAAGTACTGTGCAATACATTTTTGCATTCACTCATTCTGTATTACAGTGTTAAAACTCAAGTTTTTTACAGGTCAGAGATTTGCATCCTTGCAGCAGTTCACGTCTCATCTTCAGGAAGTGCTGAGAGAACAGACAAGTTTGCGTCAAAGGCTTATGAAACCTCTTTGCCAGCAGAATCTGCCTGTACAGGCTGATCTTCATCGGTAAGAGAGCATCACTCAGCGTGCGATACTAATTATAAAAGTTTCAGTAAGTGTCTATTACTCCAGTGCTACAAACACTGGTCGCAAAAATCAGGTTTTCTGTTTTATCATAGGTATGTGGTCACACTCATGGCGATGGTGGTTGAGTTCATTGAGACTTTGGAAATGAAAATGAAGATAGTTCACTCAATTCCAACAAGTGATGAATCTGTGCGTAATCTGGTAAGTACCACTAATGCTTAGACATGTAGCACCACCAAAATGTAGTCTCTTATGTCTTATTTATTGGTATGAGTTGAGCCTTTTTCTTTTTGTGTATACATTGTGAGTCAGAATTTTATAGAAAATGCCCAGGTGTCATTGTATAGGTTAGAGTGCAGGCATAGGTTTTCAGGTTGTATAAATAAAAATTAATATGTTAATATATATTTTTTATATAAATAAAAAATTAATAACACAGGTTGTGTTACTGCCTTGGTAGAGTAGAATATTATGATGAAATTAAATTATTTATTAAGCATTCATTTTCAGCAAGGCTTTTGATGATTAAGTGTTATTATTTTCAAGTCAGTGTATAACCTCTTTTGGATTTTATGATGAGACTATTTACTATGCATTTGCTGAAACTGAACTGAGCTGAAAATTTAATTCCAAATATGTTTTTATGCTAGAGAGAAAATAAAATCAAAATGGGTAGAAGTTTGACTCCCTAGGGTTTGTGGATAATTAAAAATTTTTTAGGGATTCTATTTGCATCTCTAATAGAGAAACGTTTTGTTGTGGGGTTCTCTGTAGAACCTTAAAGCATTCTCCTCCTTTTAAAAAAAAAAAAGGCAAGAACTCTAAAGTGTAACTGCACCAGTTTTGTCAGATTTCATACCTAGAAATCCACAGCACAGTGTTTAGTATTCAGCTTCATTAGACACACCTGATCAGCTTATTAGTAAGGCTTCATAGACTGAATTCAGTATATTAGAAGAGGAACACACACCTCTGTAGGGGTGTGATCCTCCAGGAAACTCCTAACTTATAGTCAAACATCTCACTCTTCAGTAGGCTTTCATCTAAACTGTCTTCAACTGACCATGTTGTTCCCAGAATTTTATGTAAACAGATCTGTTTTATCTCTTAATCAGAATAATGGCATGACTCAGCTCCTGGCTCAAGTCACAGAGGTGGAGAGTCTGACGAAGCAAGTTCTTCAGTGGAGTGGCAAGCCAAAGGACAATATGTCCAGCTGAGAAAATGGTAAACTGCAGGCCCCATCCAACAGACATAACAAATGTGTTGTCACTGTATTATCACATTAAAAGTGTAATTCATTAATCATTGCTTTATTAACAAGCTGTCATCTGTCTTTATTTACTCTTCAGTTGGAGTGGTACGACCACTGTTGGCTTGTGGTTCCTCTTGAGTGTCAAGGGAACTTCCAGTATAAATAGTTACTGAAATCTAAAGATAGGTGTTGCAGAAGAACAGAAAAAACAGTAATGTACACAGTCCTTGTAAATATTTTGTGTGTTATGTATGAGTGGTTTACTTTTGTTCCTTAACGCATAAATAAATAATACTTTTTATTACAAAGATGGGCTTGTTTTGGGCTAAACTATGAATAAGCATAATTATTACCACAATTAATTACATACATATCGAAGACATTGTAAACTGATATAATACCTGACTGTCTGGACCATCTGCTGATCAATTCTTCACTGACGAGTGTGTATCTGCAATATAAATAAAATTACATGCCTAAATTTCTCTCTCTCTTGCATATAATATACACTGATGAGCCACCACATTAAAACCACCTGTCTAATATTGTGTAGGTCCCCCTTGTGGAGTGGACTCCACAATCTAGCACCAAGACATTAGCAGCAGATCCTTTAAGTCCTGTAAGTTGCGAGGTGGGGCTTCCATGGTTCAGACTTGTTTGTCCAGCACATCCCACAAATGCTCAATCAGATTGAGAGCTGGGGAATTTGGAGGCCAAATCAACACCTTGAACTCTTTGTCATGTTCCCCAACCATTCTTGAACAATTTTTTTGCAGTGTGGCAGGGCGCGTTATCCTGCTGAAAGGCCACTGCCATTAGGGAATACGGTTGCCATGAAGGGGTGTACTTGGTGTGCAACTATGTTTAGGTAGGCAGTACATGTCACAGTGACAACCACATGAATGCCAGAATCCAAGGTTTCCCAGCAGAAGGTTTCTATCATACCCAGCATTAACTTTTTCAGCAATTTGTGCTACAGTAGCTCTTCGGACCAGAGGATTGGACCAGACGGGCTAGCCTTCTCTCCTCACATGCATCAGTGAGCCTTGGGCACCCATGACCCTGTCGCCAGTTCACAGGTTGTCCTTCCTTGGACCATTTTTGGAAGGTATTGACCACTTTATACCAGGAACACACAACAAGATCTGTCGTTTTGGAGATGCACTGACCCAGTCGTCTAGCCATCACAATTTGGCCCTTGTCAAAGTTGCTCAGATCCTTACGCTTGCCCATTTTTCCTGCTTCCAACACATCAACTGACTGTTCACTTGCTGCCTAATATATCCCACGTCTTGACAGGTGCCGTTATAGCATGATAATTAATGTTATTAATTTCACCTGTCAGTGGTTTTAATGTAATGGTTGATCGGTGTGTTTGTGTGTGTGTGTGTATGAGATGGACAGGAATGGTGAACCAAATGACCTCTAGGGTCTTCCAACCTCTTAATCTTTCCTGCAGTTGTGCAGATATGACCACGGGTTCTGGCTGGCTCTCTTTCCTTGGCATCTTCTCCTGCGGTTGCAGTTTCAGGTCCTCTAGTAGCAGCAGTTTCTCTACGATATTACTCTTTGTGCAGAGCTTTTGTACCTACACACCAGCAGAGCAAGAGAAACATGGACTGAGCTCAAAACTTTGCATATGCACTAGAAGCCTTCTTGTATAGTAAGAATGACCTCAAGTGTCAGACCTAACAAACTGATATGCAGCACACTTACCTGCTCTGTTATCATGTCGACCGTGCCCTTGTCCCTGTCTAGGCTGTAGCCATAGTGTTTCATCAGATCCTCAATGTGCCTTTGTAGTAAAAAAACAGAACAAAACAGAAACAAAAAGTTCATATAACCAATATTTGCCTTGTAACAAATTTATACTAATTTATAAAAATAAATATATACTTGTATCTGTTTTACATTGTTAGACATTTGGAATGTCTGCTAGGGTATAACTTATATTTTAGCTAAATATTTTTTTTTACATGTTACTTTCCTGACAGAATTCCCTGCTAGTCCTATGCTTCTTTATGTTTTACAACTTATTTGCAGTTCAGACCTATGAACTTGAGCATTGGCTTCCAGGACAATACGTTCCTGCAGAAGATTCTGTAGGTCAGGACCTTCCACCCCTAACATCTTCAGGGCCTCACAGACAGCAATGCGCACGCTGGGCTCCTCCTCATATTGAAGTGCCCACAGTAAGAGCCCCTGGAGCATAGGTGTCAGCCAACCGATCCTTCCCAAAGCTGCATAAAATATTCAAGAATTATCCTGTGCTCACACTGGTAGCAGTGCAACATGCAAGGTGGCCAGAACCCATTCATTTTCAGTGAGAGATGCCAATTTCTGGCGACAGTAGGAGTAGCAATTGTTAGCTACACTACAGAAAGGTTTAACTTTGTGCAAATGAGAAGCGAAGCAATTTGGTGGCTAACAATAGTTCCTACTCGCAGTTTCTGAGCTACTAGCTACTTTCTCTGTTTTAGGGTCATGTGGACACTAGTAGATGGTGATGCAATACACACATGCAATTTATATACAAGCAATAAAGAAATAAAAGAGTGAAAAGAATTTGGGTGCAGGTAGTTTGAGCCTATTTGTGTAAAGATAATGGTAATTACTAGCTTTATTTATCAGCAACATTTTTGAATGGTTGGAACAAGGTTTTTTATATGTCTTAGAAAAAAAAACTTATTACAATATTTATTACATGTAGAATTCAGTATGAGGCAAGGTCTGTGCTTCCTGAATCAAGCTCACCATTTATTGCTGCCACCTTCACATCACACGATGAGTCATTCTGCATTAATTGAAACAGTTGATTCTGGATCTGAGAAAGAAAGAAAAATGTCAACTTTCAAACTCTGATTATCCAGCTTTCTTTAGTATGTGCCCTCAGGACCTCACCATCTCGTCTTTGATCAGGAGAGAGGCAGCAGTTGAACAGGCCTGTTTGCGTACAACAACAGATTCATCATTCAGGCAGCGCAAGAAACTGGGCAGTAGCTTGGCTGTCATTATCTTCAGCTGACCAATAAGAACCAATGCCTCCACCCGCCAAGGCGTTGGACCCTCATGTAGTTTGACACTGCCAAGAGAATAAATTTTATTTTAAAACAAACAAAACCAACATCAAGCATGGTGGGAATACAATGATCTGTGGCTATGCATGTTTTTATCTGTCCCGTGAGTCTGATACCTCAGCTCATTGTGTATGTCACTGCCTAAGCCCAGCTTGCCCAGAGCCTGTGCTGCTGCCTGACGCACCAAACCACTCCAGTCATTCCACATCAAGTACAGCAACTTGTTGGTCAGATCCTATATAAGACCAACAGTCACAAATCATTTTTAAATTTTAGATTACTGCACAATATTTATGAAGAGTTCAAGTTAAGCACATGTTTGGTGTGAGTTAGATAGTACCTTGTTGATTGGGCATTTAAGCTCTGAGATGGTTTTGCACGCCAGAATTCGGTTTCTCCAGTCAGCGCTGTTCAGTTCCTCTCCCAGCAATGAGCGCACTAGAATCTGAAGAGAAGCAGTTTATGTCCTTTTGGTTAGAATTTCATGTAAAATTGACATCTAAAAATTATGTAGTAAATTTGGAAATGACTAGACAGAACAAGATTTGGATTAAAAAATGAAAATGGACGAAGGCCCTGTTTTAAGAAAACATTCACAAAATAAAATGTACAGGTCAGTGGATATAAAAAATCTACACACCCCTGTTTGCAGGATTGTAGGATTATAGGATTTTTTTGTATACCCGCAAAGACCACACAAAATCACTCACAGTCTTGCTACTAACGCTGGCTAATAGGGTGGCAGCCTGTTCTTGGTCTGATGGAGCACTGCTGAGAAAGAGCTGGGAGAGTAATCTTTCTATTACAGTTTGATTGACCTCCCCTTCTATCGCTAAACACTGAGCTGCAACCCAGCCATCTACTCCTGTTCCTGAAGAATCTGTGAAACCAGACAAATGGACCCAATCAGAAAGGCACTCATGGAAACATGTCTGTTTTACTAAATTATATGTGAACATGTAGTAACATGTCAATTTAGTTATGTATAATACAACATTAACATAAGTGTCATGTTTTTTTCACAAGGTTTTTTTTGTAATCACTTCTTTCTCAAACACTTAATTACATGCACAGTACTATTCAGTGCTGTGCCATGGTTATTTAGAGTGATATGACAAAAAAAATCACAATACTTGAAGACATTTTTATGATACATGATAAGCATCTTGATGTACAAGTTTGTTAACAAACAGCAAAACAGTGAGTTCAATTACACGTTCATTTAATGTGTAACAAAAATAAATTATTAACACTGAAAAGGGGGGATTTTTAAAAAAAAAACCTGTAAGATTTATTATTACTATCAGATTCTCAGAATATCTCAGAAAATTGTCTTGTGACATAACTATCAATTATGTCACTATCAATGTTGTATAGTCAAGTCATATTGCCCAGCTCTACTTACCGTGTTGTAGTGCTTTACGCAGTATATCCCGTGCATGGGCATTGGGTGTACCGATGGCATACTGGCACACAGCGGCTGCCAGCTGAACTCTCTTCACTGGGTCACTGAGAGCAAAGAGAAGCAGGGGCTGCAGTTCTGGAGGCACTGCCTCTACCTCACAGCTCTGATCATTTTGATCTAATGGAAGAACAAAGAATGAGGCTATGTGATTTGGTGAAACTGAATGGTTGAATTCGTCCAGATATATTTTTGAGAGAATATATATTATATATAGATATAGATATTCTTAATTTTTAATACTGTGTGTTGTGTTACCCAGATGATCAATGACTGTTTTCATTTTTTGTGATAGTTGTTCATGAGTCCCTTGTTTGTCCTGAGCAGTTAAACTCCTCCACGTCCTGCACATTCTTTGCTGCATCTTTTGCATCTGCAGATGTTACCCCTTTCTACAGTGGCTCTATGATTTTGAGATATAACTTTTCACACTGAGGACAACTGAGGGACTCGTACACAACTATTACAAAAGTTGCAATCATTCACTGATTCAAGAAGGCAACACACTACATTAAGATCCGGGAGATGTAAACTTTTGAACAGGCTGATCCATGTAAATTGTTGTTATTTTGTTTAAAGATCTTATTTTTTTCTTTTAGTGCTGCCCTTCAGAAGCTACATAAGATATTTACATGTTTCTCAGAAGACAAAATAGTAACAATTTACACTGACCATCCTGTTCAAAATTGTACACCCCACTGGCTCTTAATGTATCGTGTTGCCATCTTCAGCATCAGTGAATGTTTGCACCTTTTGTAATAGTTGTGTCTGAGTCCCTCAATTGTCCTCAGTGTGAAAAGATCTCAACATCAGCCACTGTTGGAAAGGGGTCAAATATGCAGAAGATGCTGGAAAAAGCAAAGAATGTGAAGGACCTAGAGGATTTTTCTGAAGAACAGTGTGCAGTTTAACTGCTCAGGACAAACAAGGGACTCATGAACACCTATCACAAAACATAAAGACAGTCACTGATCATCCAGTTAACAAGACACTGTATTAAGAATCAAGCGTATGTAAATTTTTGACCTGGTTCATTTGTGTAAATTCAGTTATTACTGTGTCTTGAGGACTATATAAACCTTTAAATATTTAAAGGTATTTGGATAGAGGTGATTCAGTACTCTAAGGTGAGTTGACCAGCCATGGTCACATTTATTACTCAGACCTGTTTCATCTGGATCTGGACCCACTTCTGGTCTATTAACTGCTGCTGATGCACAAGTAGCAATAGCTGCCACTCGCACTTGGCAGTGCAGGTCAGTGAGATCCTTCTTCAAACCCTCAATAGTCACACTTTGCCAGATAGTTTCTGGAAGAAGGACAGTATGTAAATTTCACCCTAAAAAGCATCACCAGTAGATGTCTCAGCAAAGACACTGAATACTGGACATTCATTCATTTATCTTCAGTATGCACTTCATGCTTGTTTTTGGGCATGGTGGATCTAGAGCCTATCCCAGGAACAATAAGCACAAGGCAGAAATCATCCTACTCATACATTCATTTACAGCTAGAGGTAATTTATATAGCCAGTCCACCTTCCAGCATGTTTTTGGAAGGGTGAAAGGATGGCTGTGAAGCAGCAATGTTAGAGCTGGGCAATATGATGATACAATATCGATATTGTGATAAATTATGTCACAGTACACTGTTCTGAGATATGATGGATGTTGTGATATCTATCTATCTATCTATATACATACATACATACATACATATATATATATACATATATATATATATATATGTATATTAATTACAAACCGATTGAAAGCAGTTGATTGGATGTTAAAATGTAATTTTCTCCTTTTCAGTGTTAAATATTCATTTATTAATTTTTTAGAAATAAAGATGTTTTAAAATAAAGAAATAATTTTTGTAGTTATTAAATAAAGTATCATCAACTGCTTTTTTAAACAATTCCTTATTGCTAGGAAATCATTTTCAAAACTACATATCATGATACACATTGTGTATTGTAGAAATGTCTGAGAAATGTGATATGATATTTTTTGTCATATCGCCCACCTCTACACTGCACCTCCATGTCGCCCAATACTGGGTATGTATTGATCAAATGTTAATGTGAACCATGTTGAGCCTTTAGTAGGGACTGATTGAATGAACAGTGCTGATTTGCTGAACACCATTGTAAGCAAGTACAGGAACTCACTAATCTTCCAGGCATTCCTCCACCCCTCCACTGCATAGCGGAGGGAAGAAAGCCCTGGCATGGGGCTGTAACGATTTGGCTCTTTGGGCACTTTTTTGTCTTGTCTGTTGTAATCAGGAGGTCTGAGCCCCAGCTCTGTAGCATAGTCAGCTTTGGCGGGCAAACCCACCCATCGCCGTACTCCTTTCTCTGGTCTACTCACTTCTGTTGAGGCAAAAAAAACAAAAACAAAACAAAAAACAGGTAAGTAAAGGCATAATAAAATAAACTACATCTACAATAATATACTTCTAGCTCTTCATATTCTTTTCATGCAAATCCTCACAAAACTGTACTGTGGATGGCCACACAAAAACACCAACCTTTAGTCACACTTAGCAAGCCAGCTGATGGTAAATCTGTCCACCTTTCTGGGCCACACGGAAACACGTCCTGGAGGTTCTTTTGGTACTCTGAGTTGTTGTCCATAATGATGCGGTCTTGATTCTTTCTGCCTGGTTGATGCACTTGTTTGGCTATCCCTAAAGGTCAATTAAACACTCAGGCTTTCTATATAACTTCCACCCTGACTTTTAGCAAGATCCTAGATTCAAGGTTTATGAACTGTAAAGGTTTTTCTATATCACTGCTCTGTGGACCTACAGACCATAAGCACAGCACAGTAAAGTATTCAGTGCAGTATCACTAACAAAGTTGAATCTGAGAGTTTTATAATTCACAGACTTGTAGTTACATTTATTAGGCAGCCAGGTCTAACTAATACCTGTGTAGAGTTCCAGTTCAAAGTTGTTCTCAGTGTCATAAACATATTTTCCAGCACGTGGGTTCAGACTGTCCTGTAGGCAAGGCAGCTTTGGGGTCTCCATGTGATTTATGGTCACATCATTTGCTGTCCTATTGATCCCACCTTGTTCATCTGTGCAAACTGGTGAGACACTGTAACCTTTTATCCTGTGAGAAGAGTTTAATGAATTTAATCTTTATATTTCACACTATATGGCCAAAAGTATGTGGACACCTGAGCATTGAACAGCCCATTCTAAAACCACGGGCATTAATATTGAGTTGTTCTCCCTTTGCTGCTATAACAGCCTCCACTCCGGTGCTTTCCATTAGATATTGGAGCATTGCTGTGGGAATTTATGCTCATTTAGCCAAAAGAGCCCAAGAGGGTGGGCACTGATGCCAGGAGAGAAAGCCTGGTCAGGTGTCCACAAACTTTTGGCCAAATAATGTACATGATGTACTGTATATTGGTTCATTAAGACTGATAGTGTTAATACTTAACAATGCCGAACTGCTTCTTAATCAAATATAAAATTTTAGTAAGTGACAATAAAGTATAAATGGTTAAAAAGCATAGTGTGTTGTTCACTAATAAATTTTAAAAACTGTAATTGTTGGCAAAACAACAGTTAGTGTAGTATAGGAAAATAATCCACTTCAGGGTGGTAACGCTTCATGTTGGTCCATAATCACACCAGCCCATCATGGATTATTTTCCTATAACAGCATGCCTCAAAGTGTTTTTTTTCTAATATAAAAAATAGGACAAAAATGTTGACTGTAGCTTGTATTTACTTGCCTGTAATAAACTGGTAGCGGTGTCTCGGGTTTGCTGCTCTGCAGTGCTCTGGGTTCTGGGCTGGATTCGGGTGCTCTGTAGAAGCCATAGAAATCCTCCTTAACCTTGGACTCATCAGTTGCGAGATCGGTGGCACTGGCTGACCCATTCTGATCTTTCAGCTGTGACTGCATCCTTGCTTTATACTGATCATCTCTAGGAATCTGCTGACTAATAATCCACTGAGCAGTATTCTTGGTCAGCTTCTTCAACACAGACTCATCTCCCTTGCTTGTACTGCTCTGCTCTTCCTCCTTTAATATGGTAGGGAACTGGTAGGGAATTGCACTGTATATATTTAAGGCTTCACTCAACCCAATCCTTTTAACTGAGTCCAATGTTCCATTTTGGTGGCCAGGCACGGTAATAAAAGTCTCATTAGTGGTCAGTGAATGGTGATGTACAGTTTGCAATGGTGGCAAGGCTGGTAAAGGAGGAGTCGCAGAGCCTCGGAGTCGAGTGTGGTGTGGCAACACTTTTGTCCCTCCTTGCTTTCTGCTCTTAGATCTGGTGCTTGGTGCCAATGGGCCAGAAGCACAGAAAAGCCAGGTGAAGTCAGCTTTGCTGTATGGGATGTTATCCGGTCCCATCTCCCACATAACGTCTTGAGAGAAAGTTAAACCCTTACAGGCATTAGTAAGGAGCTGCCTGTAAAGCTGCTTCCTTCTGTGAGAGAGACACTGGTCCATGCCTTTTAACTTCTCCTGCAAATCCATTGGGACTTAAAGGCTAGACACCAGGCACAAATCAAGAGTTACTGACTTGACAAGATATAATTAATACATAAGCTAAGTTGAAGATGCTGACATTTCTTCTATATGCTTACATATATATTTTCCTCATACCCCTTACCCCGCTTCTTCATTACATTATATTACATTACACATTATTCGTCATTCAAGCTCATGACTTTGATTTGCTGTATTTATAGGTTTATAGCTTTGACGCCTCTCATTCTGCAGTTGTCTCAGTTAGAGCAACTCTTTTGTATGTACATTTGATCAATAATACAAAATACACCGATCAGCCATAACATTAAAACCACCTGCCTAATATTGTGTAGGTCCCCCTTGTGCCACCAAAACAGCTCTGACCCGTTGAGGCATGGACTCCACAAGACCTCTGAATGTGTGCTGTGGTCTCTGGCACCAAGACACTGTGGACAGGGGTCAGCATGGGCACTCTGACTGGTCCCTGGTTCACTGGTTGTCCTTCCCTGGACCACTTTTGGTAGGTACTAACCACTGCATACCGAGAACACCCCTTCACTTCCTGCCTAATATATCCCACCCCTTGAAAGGTGCCACTCTAACGAGATAATCAGTGTTATTCACTTCACCTGTCAGTGGTATTAATGTTATGGTTGATCCGTGTATATTCATTTTCCTGTTTCAGAGGATGTACTGTATCATGTATCTTTGCCAGAAAAGAATCAGAAGATACTTTGATGTTATTTTGATAACAAATATTAGTCCTTAATACATAGAAATATCAAGCACTTGTTTTAATCACATTTTTATCATGTAAATATTGAGAACTGTATATAATAACTCCTAAATTTTTTGAAAAAGCACATTAACCCCACACCTGATAAATATAACTCCTGCATGTCATTATTTCATGCCAGTAGTTTACACACAGGAAGTAAGGAGTTGTTCAGGATGCAGCACTATTTTCGAAGCTACAAGACAAAGCTTCAAACTACTGTTAAATACAAAAAGCTCACAGCACCATTAGCAAAGGAAATAATTACTCACTAGTTCCGAGGGTTAACTTTACGACGTCGGTGGATAATTAAATAGTTTTCGCGGGTAAAACAGAAAGCTAATGCTAAAGCAGACTCATTCAATGCTTTATACTTATCCACCACAGAAGTTACCATGGCGACAAAACGCACGCTACAGAGTTCCACGCCTAAAAAACCGAGTATTTACAGTATTTGCAGTTACACAAGTTTTATTTAACGTTTTTTCCTAAATAGTCGCATCCCCTTTTAACATTGTTATTTGGTACTCTTACAGGAAAAATACCACCAGACGACCACCACTGACCAGATAGTATTTTTGGGTGGTGAACTAGTCTCGGCACAGCAATCAAAAGAGCGCGCGACCTGCACATAGCCTATAAGGTTTCTCTTTATATACACTATATAGCCAAAAGTATGTGGACACCTTACTAATCAAACCCACATGTGCTTTTTGAACATCCCATCCCAGATTTATTCCCCCTTTGCTGTTATAATAACCTCCACTCTTCTGGGAAGGATTTCCACTAGAGTTTGGAGCGTGGCTGTGAGGATTTGTGATCATTCAGCAACAAGAGCATTAGTGAGGTCAGGCACTGATGTCACGCAAGGAGACCTGGGGTGCAGTCGGCTTTCCAGTTCATCCCAAAGGTGTTCAGTGGGGTTGAGGTCAGGGCTCTGTGCAGGACACTCAAGGGCTTCCACTCCAACCTTGACAAACCATGTCTTCAGCTCGCTTTGTGCACAGGGGCATTGTCATGCTGGAACATGTCTGGGCCTCTTAGTTCCAGTGAATGGAAATTATAAGGCTACAGAATACAAAGACATCCTACACAATTGTGTGCTTCAGATTTTGTGGCAACGGTGTGGGGAATAACCAGATATAAGTGTGATTGTCAGGTGTCCACAAACCTTTGGTCGTATAGTGTATATCCACATATGACACAGTATTATGTTTGCCATCAGTACATTTATGATCCAATAATGTCATCATATCACCATGTGTGAGTGAAAGCTGAAGCTCATGTGTCAGATTCATTACACAGGAGACATTACAGACACCTTGTGAATGAATCACAACAAAAGATCTGGAGAAAGTTGTCTGTATTTTTTTCTACAGACCGCCTTCTGTTTGTAATGTAAAACAAAGCAAGCTAATACAGTGGCTACTTTCTGGAACTTTCCAGAAAGCCTTATTGAACAAATCCATAACCAGTGGTTCTCCTAAAATATCAGACTTTATAAGCTTACGTGATTAGAGGACTCAGTATGATTTCTAATTTAATGTCTTTGAGCTGTCAAAAATTAGGCCTGTACATATTTATGCTGATATGTCTGTGTTTTAACTACTCATGCTTTAATAGTGAATCTAATCATTTTTAGTGGCAGTAAATAAACTTTGCCCTTCCCATCATTACAGAAAAACTTCACCCTGAAACACATAAAATATGTTTACATTGAAATATTTGTAATGTGCTAAGTGATTCTGGTGTTAAATTGCTGGCTGATGCTGTGTTTTTGTTAATGTGTCTTAATGTTAATGTGTCTGCTGATCTGATGTAACAGGGAGACTTTGCTAGCACACCATTTTCAGTGTCATATTCAGGAGAAATTAAATGTATGATTAGTGGAGAAAGCAAAGATTGGATTCAATGTTACAGAAAAAAACAATGCTACACCTCTGTGTTCGTATTTTGTTAGCAACAAACTATCCAGCTAACTGTGATTAGTGATATATATTTACCTCCTTAAAACAGCGAACTGTATAGTCAATGTTATAGATTTAACAAGAGAATATGTCTATATGTCGATTGATCTAAAGCAAATACTTATATATACAGCATAACACATTTTAAGGCAAGAAGTGCTACTTTGTTTACTTGTGATGCTGTGCACAGTCCTTCTGATTTGATGTATTATGCAAGATTATACAAGTATTCACTATAGATCAATCAAATCAATAACATTGTCTATACAGATTGCTGTTTGAGGAGGAAAATATACATCACTCATCACAGTTAGCTGGCTAGGTTGTTGCTAACAAAAGACAAACATGGAGCTGTCCATGTTTTTTTTTTCCACTTTGTTTGCTAAATGCACAGAGGTCAAATGTGACTTCGTGAATTACCAGGTACTTACAAGGTAATGCAGCATAATTCCCTCTGGCAGCACAATCAGAAGGTAGTCCAACAGCATTGTGGGTAATGTAGGAAACTGATAAACCTGATAAGTAAAATTAGACTAACACATTGATGACAAAAGGTTAAAATAAAAAACTCAACCCAAAATTTCATCATAAATAATTAAGTAATATTTTATAAGTAATATCTTTATGGTGGTCCCTTACTAGTGATAGGGGAACTTGGATTGTAAGCTCACTCTGGCACAAGTAATGTAGTCCAAAATGCAATAGTGAAATACTTCTCTTTAAGACAATATCAAAGTATATCCTTTTGCATACAGTGATATTTTTAGTTCCACTTAAATATTGTTGTAAACTATAGTTTGTTATAATGTAGATTTTCAAATATGGCTTCATTGTAATTTAATGTCATTCTTGGTTTTAGCCCCATATGGTACTACATTTCATGTGTTAACAGTAACAAAGAAAGAAAGATTTCATTATTCAGTCTTGCTAGCTTGAAAGCCAGTCACATGTCTTGGAGCAGAAGTTTTACCACAAAAATGGGAGACACTTACTGCAACTTTTTCCATGCATCTATTAAACTGGTTTAGAACAAATATTGGATGTATTTCTTTTTCTCCTGTGCTTGGATTACTTGGTTATAAGATGTATATGCTGCTTTATTGCTGATATTTTATAGGCTGAATTAGCAGCACAAAAATGTAGGCATTCTCAGGTCCTGCTTTCACATTAACCTACAACTGCTCTTTTCCAATATGTTCCTTCCCAATGACTGAGGTGTATGCACAAAATAAATGACAGTCAGGCATGCAATAACACCAAGTGCTACTGGTCAACACATTTAGTCTTAATGTGATTTTTGTGCTCCTGAGTACAGAGCCTGGGACAGTCACAGGGACTAGAGTTGTTCTTGTTTTTCTTAGAGCATCAACTTTATTGATCGGAATGTAAAGAAAGTCTAACAAGTGTTTAAAAAAATCTTACAATGCCGTTTTCAAAATATTGCTTTGAACCTTACTTTGAAAATAACTGTTATCGGTTGTCAGTGATATTTTTTAATTATCACCCACATGAAAATGTAATTTCTTTTTCATTTTGCATATTACATATTTCATATTAAAATTTGCTGTGAAATATACCAAAACAAGAATTTTCAGAATATTACATTTTTGTAACTTGGACATATTTCACTGAAATAAAAACAATATAAATGAAAATAATTTATGCAATGTCCTGCATTTTGACATCAGTTAAGGCCAAGAACTTTCACACTGGTGCATCACTAATGGAATTCTCAATTATTGTTTTGACTTCCATTATAATTTGTCATCCAATATTTCCTTTCATCAATACTTAATCGACTATTTTTTCTACACAGCAAGCACAAAAAATATATGGAATTTAAATGATGTAGGACAGATTAAAACCTTTTACCTAAAAGTGAAATGTGTGTGAAAACTGAAGTTTTGATGTATCTGGTAAATGTACATCATTTCTTTTAGATATTCAGTCATTATTTCTATATATCTTCAGTCATTTCTTCTTTGGTGATTTTTATAGACTTCAATTTTTATAATTTCCAATGCAGATGATGTGCTAGTGATGGGTAATGGGGAAAGTCCTTTCCAATCAAAGGAATTCCAATCTACCTGTACATAATTTTTTATGCAAATATTTATTTATTTGCTACACACATATATTTAAAAGATTTTGAGGCTTTTAGTTTATTTATCATTACCATCAAGGACTTGGGTTATAATCACATTCAGTAAACAGACAGTCATTGCATATTTCCCTCCCAGTTCTACTAAGGCCATAATTCTGAAAGTCATTATGCGTTCTTTCATATCACCACATTTGATCAGTGAAGCGAGGATGCATAAAGTTCTAAAGGGAAGTCTCCAAACAGAGGGAACTTCTACGGACATAGTATCTCCTCACTTCTGAAGGATCTCCGCACCCCTCGGACCTGTGCACAATAAGGACAGGGAAGAAGCGTGCATCCTGGTAGTTGGGTGGGCTGTTATTTAGTGCTAGCTGGCTGGAGTATGACCTGCAACACTGCTCGTCCAGGCAGCAGCGTTCAGTCAGTGTGCTGCTATGACTCCTCCACAGCCCCACCGTGTGCCTAGATCCATACATTCGGCACAGTGAAAAGCGGGAAGTGTCTTGAGACACGCATGAATGGAAAGTGTGCCGGGAGAAGATGGAGGAGCAGCTGGAGCTGATGGTGGCTCGACGCGTTCCTTCAAGCTGGCAGCAACGATCACAGTCTTGTGTCAAGGTGCCATAGCTCTGGGTTAGGGTGTCATCTAATAGGAAGCCGTTTGATGCTCTGATGTCACCTTGTCCTGGCCTAGAGTTCCCCAAGTTCATCAGCATGGCTTCAGAGTAGCTAGGGATAAGCTGGCGGTTCGAGCGAATATGCCATTCCAGCTCTGTGCTGTCTACCGTTTCCCCTCTTGGGATACTGCAATGACTATTCCTTGCAGATGGAAGCTCATCTGAAGATGAGCTGTTGTTGCTGTACTCCAGCCCAAAGAGCTTTTCTACCTGGTAGTGTACGTAGGCTGTCCGATACTCTACCCAAACCCGTAGTGGCCAGGATAGCATGAGGACGGCAGCCAGCCAAAAGGCGACCTGAGAAGAGTACCAGGGTAGCTGGTCAGGATCCACATAGGCTATAAGGTGTTCTCTGAAATCAACATTTTTCAGCTGCATGCCTTCTCGTGCCTCCATGTAGTCGTCTAAGCCCTCGATCGCTGAGAAGAATCTGGACCGTTGGTTGAGATAGACATTCTCAGGTCCTGGTCCTGCAAAACTGAAGCACTTGGTAAAGCGTAACCTTGTAGCTGGATGACTCTCCAGGCCACGTAGGTCCCGTGAGATGTCCTTCATTCCGCAATGGCTGTAGTCAAATTCGCCTTCCACCACGTGTGTGTTGACCCGCTCATGGTAGACCTGTGTAGTGGTGTAGGCATCTCCATTCCGATAGCGTGTGACTTGTCTTGTCCTCCGTACAAAATGGTAGCCAATGGCTTTCCACCACACACATGGCCGAGCCTGACGCATGCGTAGCACCCTTTCGTAGACACTGTCTACATTAGCTTTGTACTGGAGCTCACTGCGGGCACGGCAGTGCCAGCACTCCATCAGGTAGACTGCATAGAGCATTAGCAGAAAGGCAAGTGGGATATAGAAGTAGCCATCAGTGCAGGGGCTATCGTGATATATCATGGAGCGCCCTCCTCCACCTCGTAGTGAGTTTACAGAGGCAGTCAAGGATGAGGTACTGGATGAATCAAAGGTCAGCTTGGTGACACGACTGAACTGGCACCAGGCCACAGCACCCAGGCAGCTATACATGAGCAAGGAGAGGAGGAGACAGCGCCAGTGTGTCTCGCGACGCATAGATGCGCTCAGGGACTGTTTCACTGGCCTTTGCTGCAGAAACAGAAGACAAGAGAGAAAGGATGCAGAAGATGCCTTAAGCCAGCTAAATCAGGCTTAAGTGTTGTGAATTGAAAAAAGCTACAAGACACAGATGGAATCGATCTCTTAGGAGACTCACAAGGCAGAACTAGATTATCATAGACTCTCAAGGGATTTGACTCCATTGAGCTAAAAGCATGTACAAACAAGGCTTGCATGTCCCTCAATGCTAGGCTTGGGACAACTAACAATAGTATTGAGAATTTCCAATAGATATGCGATGGCTATTAAGTTAGATGATTTAAATGGCTGTTTGAAAACATGGTGTCTGCAGCTTTAACAAAAATAAATTGCATTGTATTTCGTAACATGTTTCCTTTTAGCCTAATTAGTAGTCCTACATGAACCTTTATAGCCATTGCTGTCTGACTTTGGAGGAGACCAACAAAACATCCTTCTCTACATCTTAAATTACTTTGTCTGTGTTTGCCAAACAGATAAAGCTATGAATGTCTTCACTTGCAGAACATGACCAGGGCTTACATTAATAAAGTGAAACACAGTGTTGTTTATAAGGCGTACTTCACTACACAAGAATTTAAGTATTATAAGAAATTAAGTATCTCCACTGCTGTCCACCACAGACCACATACACATGTAGTATATACAATTTTATTTAAATTTTATAAAGAGCTTAGTTACAGCTAATAACTTGTTAGGTTATCAGCTGGTCCTGACTTCAGTTTTCCAAGCATTCCTGACCTTGTTATCAGGTAATTAATTAACAATAAAAAAGCGACTAAATGCTAATGCCAGCAACTAGCAGCTCCAGTCGACAATACTACTGTCAATTAGCGATAGTTCGGGGGCACTAACTGCTCATATGTGCTGTTATGTGAACACAGTAGATGCAATTTGGTTCAAAATACAGTGCAGTGTGAGCACAGCCTATAAACTCTCTACTTTCTTTGAGAAATGTATTGGTGAGTAAGGGGGGACCTGACAGGACAGAAAAGTTGTATAGCCACCTTTCAAACTTACTGAAACTCTCTAGATCCAAAGTGGGGTCCAGGGACTCCCAGGGGTCCATGAGGTATATCCAAGGGATCCCTGAATCTATTGCTTTTTTTTCTAAAATCACATGATGGTAATGGGGATAGTAATAGTTTATAGTAATCAACTAGTATCAGTGTTGATGTGGTTATCATTTAATTGTCATAACTATAAGCCTGGTCACTTGAAATTAAAGGGGTTCATCTAAAACTCAATAACTAAAAACCTGGATAAATAATGTTAACTTTAACAGCAATTCTGATAAAACTAGACGTGATGTTAATATGAAAACACTCTATTAGCTTAAATAAATTAATATGATGGTACATGTTTCCCATATTGTTCTTAACATTAATTGTGTGCTGTGATCATAAGGGGTTTCTTGGAATTTCTTTAACACTTGAGGGGGTCTCAGGAGGTAAAACATTTTTTAAGAAACAGAATAGAAGAATATTGGTAGAAGTGTTCATTCAGTGTTTCAAAATGACAGCTTATTAAATATATTCTGAAGAAATTAAACAAAGGATATTACTGCTGAGTTGACAGTTTCATATGTCATTATGCAAAAATCAGTTCTGACCACATGAAGAAAAGCCTGCCACTCCTAACTGACCAATATCTTCTTGTCAGGTTTAGCAGTAGAGCAATGCTGTGCAGTATGTGAAATTGTGCCAGCTGATTTTTGATATTTTTGATATTTATAAGAGCTGACAGGCTTTTAAGTAAGCAAAAAAGGAGCCATCAGTACCGAAGATCCCACATGAAACAGAAGACTTTAACATGTATGGAAGTCAGCAAGTCACATGGTCAGTGTGGAAAATACTACTTTACTTCCCTTGCCATGGCTGAGTGGTTATGAAATAGTTATAATCAAATAACTGCTTAAACATACAGTTTTGACAAAGCCTTCCATGTAAGATGTATGCATACATCTAATGTATCAAAGTTAAACCATAGATTTGTCTTCTTCATGCATCCCAAAACACAACTCAATTAGGTATCACTAATAAATCAGGTTAGGCTTGTGTTACAGCAATGAGTCCAGCCAAATGCTCCAGTTATTCATCTAATCTCAAATGCTCATATCCATATTCAGCAACCATTTCTACCTAACAAAAATATTTTTGATAGATCTTGAACCAGCTATCCTGAACGTGATCAAGGGGCCAAAAGAAATTTCTAAACAAAGCACAAATTTGGAGGTGCTTTTCTTTTTTTTGGTAGCTTGATTAGGCAAGATACTATCTCAACCTTCAGAATGTGAGATGACGTGACAAACTAGCACCAGCATTACCACAGGGTTTAGGGTTTACTATTTGTTAAATGCATATTTCAACTGGCAAATAATGATCTCATTTTTAGCATTCTCAAAATCATTTGCAATGATGGATACTCTGGAATGCAGGTGTGCACACATCTGGTGCATGTAATGTAAAAAGGGCAGTCAGAGAGTGTACTCAAGGTGGCCATGCATTCTATATTATGTGTTCAGATAATGCTAGTGTATACGTCTGCAGCATGTGTATCACTCTCAGATCCTGTACAGGGTTCTGGCCCTTTTCTATACCAAAAAAAACTGCAGACCATTTCAAGAGTTTGTCCTTTACATATTCAGTTTCTTGCTGATTGTAAAGGTCGTTAGCTGTGTAATGAAAGGGAAAACATTAAATGTGATATGCATTACAGAGCCAGCAGTAATGCAGAGAATATAGGAATGGTTAAAGACAACAGATTTACAACCTTAGTGTCTTGGGTCTATATTACATTTACAACAGAATATGCATGCTTATTCCAAAACGTTAATTTTTTAACATAATAAAAAAATTTCCCTTAATCTGCTTCTCTGTAACAGGATTTAGCTTGATGATGTTCTTGGACCCTGACCTATTGTACTAGCATGAGGATGTGTTTTTTTTGAAGAACACACAGCACTTCTGCAAATCTCTCTGGATAAGGGCGTCTACTAAATGCACTAAGTGTAAATGTGAATGTACTTACCAGACCTGTGCAGGAGCCCTAGTTTAAAATGTAGATATTCGGAGTGGATCCTGTCTTCCTTGTAAGACATGTTGGATTGTCAGTGTACATACAAATAATGTTTGTTTGTGAACCTTGTGGATGTTTTTTTTTTTAATTATTATTATTTGCTTATTAAGAGATTTTAAGGGCTTGCAGTTTGCAGTTTGATCTTATGTGACACAGAGTGCTGCAAAGGACTAAAATAGGTCTCAGCATCAATGACAATCAATAATGCTGGCATTTATTATCACAGAGAAGAGAGAAGCTTGAGTACAAGTCATGGTCAATAAAGAGAATTAACTCAAAATTGGTGTCAACATTGCTGCGAGGCTGCGTCCTGTAGAAACAATACAACAACAACAACAACAACAAAAACTATAAACTGCATGTTAAGTAAATCTGAAAAGAAGCAATGGGGCGTGTGGGTTATCTCACCTCCTCTATCGTATTAAGGCTGGCTGGTGTTTCCGCATCATCATTGGGCCTGTTCAGCACTGTGTCCTCCGCACTCCTATCAGCTTCCACGTCTGTTGACACCATCCTGACCTGACATTTCAGTCAGCTCGCCTGCTGGACCTCTGAGACCCCGCTTTCCTCAGGGAAAATGGGCTCCGCGTGCACTGCTGAGCAGCATAGGGCGGGAATGGCGGGAAATCAGCCAAGGCGCGCGAAGATCCCGCTGTGGGAGATCCCATTTGGTCAGACAGGGAGGGGAGGAGAGAAGGAGGAGGAGTGGGGGTGTTTTTATCCGACACTCCTGCCTGGGTTCAGGATTTCATTCACTTTCACTTACAACAGTTTAGCTTATTATCTGAATGGACATCAGTGTAAAAAAGCTAATGCAGATGTTAAATAACTGAACATGCAAGTAGAGAAAAACTGACATAACCCTAATAATAAAAAATAATTATACCACTGCAACAGTATGTGTTGTTACCCTATAATTAATTCTATATAAGCTTCTTTTTACATGATGACTACAACAATTGTAACCCATTTACAGTCAGGTCGATAAATATTGGGACATCGACACAATTCTAACATTTTTGGCTCTATACACCACCACAATGGATTTCAAATGAAACGAACAAGATGTGCTTTAACTGCAGACTGTCAGCTTTAATCTGAGGGTATTTACATCCAAATCAGGGGAACGGTGTAGGAATTACAACAGTTTGCATATGTGCCTCCCACTTGTTAAGGGACTAAAAGTAATGGGACAGAATAATAATCATAAATCAAACTTTCACTTTTTAATACTTGGTTGCAAATCCTTTGCAGTCAATTACAGCCCGAAGTCTGGAACGCATAGACATCACCAGACGCTGGGTTTCATCCCTGGTGATGCTCTGCCAGGCCTCTACTGCAACTGTCTTCAGTTCCTGCTTGTTCTTGGGGCATTTTCCCTTCAGTTTTGTCTTCAGCAAGTGAAATGCATGCTCAATCGGATTCAGGTCAGGTGATTGACTTGGCCATTGCATAACAGTCCATTTCTTTCCCTTCAAAAACTCTTTGGTTGCTTTTGCAGTATGCTTTGGGTCATTGTCCATCTGCACTGTGAAGCGCCGTCCAATGAGTTCTGAAGCATTTGGCTGAATATGAGCAGATAATATTGCCCGAAACACTTCAGAATTCATCCTGCTGCTTTTGTCAGCAGTCACATCATCAATAAATACAAGAGAATCAGTTCCATTGGCAGCCATACATACCCACGCCATGACACTACCACCACCATGCTTCACTGATGAGGTGGTATGCTTAGGATCATGAGCAGTTCCGTTCCTTCTCCATACTTTTCTTTTCCCATCACTCTGGTACAAGTTGATCTTGGTCTCATCTGTCCATAGAATGTTGTTCCAGAACTGTGAAGGCTTTTTTAGATGTCGTTTGGCAAACTCTGATCTGGCCTTCCTGTTTTTGAGGCTCACCAATGGTTTACATCTTGTGGTGAACCCTCTGTATTCACTCTGGTGAAGTCTTCTCTTGATTGTTGACTTTCACACACATACACCTACCTCCTGGAGAGTGGTCTTGATCTGGCCAACTGTTGTGAAGGGTGTTTTCTTCACCAGGGAAAGAATTCTTTGGTCATCCACCACAGTTGTTTTCTGTGGTCTTCCGGGTCTTTTGGTGTTGCTGAGCTCACCAGTGCGTTCCTTCTTTTTAAGAATGTTCCAAACAGTTGTTTTGGCCACGCCTAATGTTTTTGCTATCTCTCTGATGGGTTTGTTTTGTTTTTTCAGCCTAATGATGGCTTGCTTCACTGATAGTGACAGCTCTATGGATCTCATCTTGAGAGCTGACAGCAACAGATTCCAAATGCAAATAGCACACTTGAAATGAACTCTGGATCTTTTATCTGCTCATTGTAATTGGGATAATGAGGGAAGAACACACACCTGGCCATGGAACAGCTGAGAAGCCAATTGTCCCATCACTTTTGGTCCCTTAACAAGTGGGAGGCACATATGCAAACTGTTGTAATTCCTACACCGTTCACCTGATTTGGATGTAAATACCCTCAAATTAAAGCTGACAGTCTGCAGTTAAAGCACATCTTGTTTGTTTCATTTGAAATCCATTGTGGTGGTGTATAGAGCCAAAAATGTTAGAATTGTGTCGATGTCCCAATATTTATGGACCTGACTGTAGCTGTCATTAAGTTTATACCTCAACCCTGTTGAATTCTCAGTTCTGATTGGTACGAAGATGTTGATTCATTTTCTTTAATGGCAGCCCTTGTAGTACCCTGTAACTCAAATCACAAGTTTATATTTCTAATTGCTTCTATAGTAATAACACATTAACAGGGACTTATATTGTCGTGCCTCACATAGCCCTAATCTAAGGCTAGTAATAAATGCATTAAAAAAGTGTAATCATTGGTATAGTGAAGCTTTCTGTAAGGAGACTTTCTTTAACATTTATGGAAGGAGTCTCCAGTGTCAGCACTTTATAATGATCAATAACTTTTCCACTTTTTGTTAGGAGAGAAGATTAGCTGTACTTTGTGGTTTCTCTATAATACGAAAAGCTACATTTTTGTCTTCTTAACCTCGAGAGAGAGAAAAAAAGAAAGGCTGGTGAGGGAATGACTGTTTACAGCTGCTATATTATAAGTGATAACAGGATCTAACTTGTCTCACAGACATTCCGTAACATGAAACGTAGACTATAAATGGTATGTGTCATAGGCTGAACGTTAGTAAATTACTGTGTGGTATAAGAGGAATAACACACTTGGGAGAATACTGTTATTGGAAAGTAATCCACAATGGGGTGTGGCATTGGTGTGATATACTCCAATGTGTCTGTCATGTTTAATTTCGCACTTAGCCCACTTTTAGATGTAATTGAAGCTTGATATAATTTGTAATGTGTCAAGGTAGACAGTATTAGAGCTTATATAGTCATTATAATTAAAAATAAAAAGAATATAAAAGAATATTCAAACATCCCTGAAGGTTTTTTTTTAGCATTTCCCAGATATAAAAAACTAAAAGTTATGTAACAGTAATATTATGTATAATTACTACTAATAATATTAGAATGATTAATATTATTAGTGATATATTGTCTGCTAAAATAATTATATCACCCATGTTAGACATGATTGAAGTTAAAAAAAAAAAATGTATATACTATTCCTAAAATTAAGGTGAGCCCCACGGTCATTCAGTCATCAAGACAAACATACACAAATTCATATTCATCTACACCAATCACCCCATCCCCCCACCCATGCACACACACACACACCAATAATTAAGGTAATATCCATCCATTTTCCATACCACTTATCCTATACACTATACAGGGTTGCCTGAAGCCTATCCCAGAGAACTCAGGGCACACAGCAGGGAACACCTTGGATGGGGTGCCAACCCACCACAGGGCACAATCGCACACACATTCACACACTATGGACAATTTGGAAATGCCAATCAGCCTACAACGCACGTCTTTGGACTGGGAGAGGAAACTGGAGTACCCGGATGAAACCCCTGAAGCACGGAGAGAACATGCAAAGTCCACACACATAGGGTGGGACTCGAACCCCTGCCCCTGAGGTGTGAGGCAAACATGCTAAACACCAAGCCAACGTGCCCCCGATTAAGGTAACATTTGGTAGCTAATTATTTATGCTTGCAAAACATAATACAACATAAGTGCATCAGGAATAGAGAGTTTTAACATTCATTCATTCATTCATTCATTTATTCATTCTTGCAGTGAATCTGGGACCTATCCCGGGAACACAGGGTGTGAATACACCCTTAATGGGATGCCAGTCCATCACAATAGCTTTAACAATTTCTGATATAACAATTTATTTATTGGATGCTAGGAAAGATAAAACCTCTGAAAGTATTTATAATTTACTTTGGTATTGAAAGTAATTGCTGTGTTTACTTTGGTATTGAAAGGAATTGCTGTGTTTATTAAAGTAAATGGTTATAGTTAGGAGGCAGACTTTTATTTTGAAATGTAACTAACGTAGGCAAACCGGAAGTGGTGGAACATGGTTGCATGTGGACTCTTAGCAAGTTGACTGCGTTGTGTTTGTTATAAAGAAGAGTGCAGAAAGTAAATATCTTTTTCTGCTGACGTATTTCAGACGTAAGCTATTTCACTGCATGATTACTAATTAACTTCGCGCTGCGTATATGTATATATTATATATTTTATTTTAATAAGTCAGAGTTCCTAGCCTTTAGAGACATCTGCAGAGACAGAGGCTAAAGAGCTGAAAGTGACAGGTGTAGATCACTGAGCAGTTTTTGTTTGTAGCGTTGAGTTATGTGACTTGTGATTCATGTCCTATTTCTAATTCCTCCCTACTGCACCTATTCTATAGGACCAGTCTCTGTCTGTGAAGTGTAATATCATAATATACAACTGTAGAAGAGTAATGTTGTATAATTCACTTGTCCAGTGTCATCCAGATGAGTAGGGGTTATCTTTTGGACATGGTTCCTCTGAAGATTTCTTCCTAAAGGCACCTCAGGGAGTTTTTCCTGACAGTCTCCTCTCTCTTGGTCATTAGGGATCTAATTCTGCATCCAGATTTCTGTAAAGCTGCTTTGTGATAATGTCTATTGTTAAAACCAACTATGCAAATAAAACAGAATAGAATTATTTTATTTTTAATAATGCTATTATATTTTGCATTATTTTATTTTTAAAGTGTTTGAGAATCTCTGGTATAGGAGATCTATTGAAGTCTGACGTAAGGGAGTACAAATCATTTGCTTCAGCTGTGGTCTGATACACAAATTGTTTTTTCTTCACAGGCTTGGGAATGTTACGGCGTCCCAAGCCCACAGACTCCGAGTCGGACTTGCTCCGGGAGCAGGAGCACTTTTTAGCCTCTGGGAGCGCACCAGCGGCCAGTGTGACGCGGAGAGCAGATAAGCGCAGAGGGGACAATACTTCGGCAGACAGTGATGAGTCTCGTGCGAATCCAAGAGATGTTGTGACGATAGCAGGTGCGTCCTTCTGAATGAACCAGCTACTAAACCTTTCTTTGAGTGTGTTATCCTGATTAGCACAATCTCAGAAAAAAGGGTACTAAGCTGTACCTTTCCCCGTTGCTGGGGTGGTACCTTTATTATGTGTCTCTCACCTGGTGTAACAGACAAGACAGTACAGACCCTCTGTACATAGAACTACATAAAGTGATGACCTGTGATAAGGCTATTAAAACTAACTGGTAGGTAGGCCATCTTTGATCTGAAGGGCAGCACATAAAAATCACTAGAACTACTTATTAAATACTAATCTTTTCTCTCAAGAAATATATGTGCCAAAAAATTAACAGCCCTAAGGAATGTTACCTTTAACCATTTCCTGTTTCCCTGGGTATAAATATGAAGTTGTACCTTGTAAAATCCCTTTGTCATCCTTTACCATGGGAAGGACCAAAGAACAGATGCTTGTTGGTCTGCACATGTCAGGTAATGGATATAAAAAATATAGAAGCAGTTAAAAATACCATTACTTCCAGTTGGACAAGTTGGAGATTTGCCAGGAATTGGACCCATAAGCACACTACTGCCCCCATACAGTGGGGAAGATTGTGAAGGAACCCAAAAATCTCAGTTTTAAAATGCACAGTTTACCTGATTCTCAAGTTTCAAGATTTTTTGTTAAATTCCACTTGCATAATAACAAGCTCTTTGAAAGTGCTGCAAGAAAGATGTGCTGCCTGAGAGCATCTCACAAAATGCTGCACCTGAACTTCAATAGTGTCATTTGAACTAGAGTTGAATGCAAAAAACCAAACCAAAATGCAAAAAACAAAAAAAAACCAAAAACAAAAATCAGTTATTCCATGTGTTATTCGTTTTTGTATTTTTGCATTTTTGTATTTTTGTATTTTCAAGAACAGTGGCAGTAATTCGGCAAGTTTCCACAGAGAGAGGACATTTGGGACAAAAGCTAGGGAAAAAAAGCTAAATGCTAGGGATATCAGAGAGCCTTTCAACAAGCAATGCATTTCATAAGTTGAATGTTCAGAGTTTTATATTGTTTTATTAGTATTAGGGTTATTTAATTAAAAAAAAAAGTTTTATTGTCATCTGGCTGAAACACTGTTGAATAGCCCTGACCTCTGATGCTGCAGAGTATTTTGAATGTGATTTCCCACCAAGGAAAAAATGCTGTCTAACAAGACGTGTGTACCTAAGCATGTAGCAGGTATCCCATAACATGTAATAAAAAGTTGGGCAATTATTGTGATATGAAAATGTAATATAGACATTTGGCTAATCCTGTGTTGAAAAGCACCACATGGGTTTTGGTATGATTTTGGTCAAATTCAGTAGATATACGGTTTGATGGATATAAAATAATAAAAGTAATTATGGTCCAGTAAGTGTGACCAGGTCTTTAGTTCATGCCAGGTTTATCGACTGTGCAGTGCAGTGCTGACTGATAGAAATGCCACCTGATGTGCAGATCTTCCTGATGAGCTGCCTACGTTGACTCCTGCGCCACCCAAAAAGTCATGTTCCAAAAAAGTGCGTGTGCGTTTTGAGAATGAAGATCCAGAGGAGCTGCTGGACAGACATGACACTCACATCAGTGCTGTCCTCTCAAGGATTGTTGTAAGTTATGTTCCTATTAGTTTGCTAGAATTGTGTTATTTCAATATACATGTCTGGTTACATTAAACACTGTATGGACTGTAGGAGAGAGACACTAGTGCTGTACCAGTGTTACTCCCAGCCTTCACAAGCACAGCTTTCCCCAAAGTCCTGCATCACTCTACAGTCAACAAGCAGGTATGATTTCAACACACAGATATTTGTTTTGTTTGGGCTTTGTTTCTAACTGAAATTGTATCAAACATGATCCGTTTATTGTTCCTACAGAAAGTGATTGAGGTATTTTAAGACATAAGAGCACAGTTTGAGATGTGTTTTCTTTGCATCCATGGACAGGGAACAGAACCCAGAGGTCGAAAAAGTATTTTTGCACGTCATGTTGCTGCACAGAAGGCTAAACCAGGGTGTGAAGAGAAGAATAAGCCGAAGGTCAGCAACACACAGGCATCTGAATCCAGACCGGCCCACGGTTGGTGTCTCTGTTTTTCTCTCTGAAAGTGTTAGGACCAAATTATTAATATAAATTATTTTACATTAATTAATGCATTTAATTAATTTTAATTAAAAAACTATTATTGTGGTGTGGTATTATTGCGGATTTTTTTTAAATATAAGGACCCTCACACACAAAGCTGATTATCGGCCATGGAAATGGTTAGTGATATTATATCGACTGATATCGACTGGTTTCTGTTTCATCCCTCCTAACCCTCTCTCCAGAGACAGTGAGAATCACTTGGATAAATAGTTGTTGAATGTCAAGACCTTCCAATCAACTCACAAAGTGACTTATGACAATATTTGCAATAATTACCATTGGCATACAGCCAGTGGAATTCTTCTTCTTCTCGACTCGTGTGCATCTTGGACCATATGAACACTATATGAAGCTATTCACTTCGCAGCTTCTGACTATTATTGGAGCTACATACACATTTTTTAAATACACTGGTAGTGCAGTTTTTTTTCATAGAGCACTGCTGAACTCCACACATTAGCTTCAAGTCTGCTTTTTTTCATTCCCTCTGACCCAAGTAGTTCACACTTTCTTGAACAGACGCATTGTCATGTTTTGATTCACTCAGACTGGGTTGTGATTTTAAGCTCTACCAGCCATCAGGATGACATAAGACTGAGCATATAATCTCAGTCAGTCTTGAGGCTAACCATGGATAGTTGTGGTCTATCCATGGTTAGCCTCACTGAGGACAACCCATATGCTATGGCTGTACAACAGTGCCCTGGGACAGGGTGTATAGGCCCAGCACTGGCCTCACCATTTGCTATACACTTTTCTATGCCTACCACTAATTCTTACCACATTGCTCAAAATTTAGCAACTAGGCCACTGAGTCCTGCTTGGGGACCCTGAGATGGGTGGCAAGACTTTGGTTCCACTACTGCTTTCACTGATGGACATAACACAATGGCAGCTTCCTCTCTGACCAGATCTTCTGTCCCAAATGGACAGAGCAATTAAAGCACCCTCAGCCAGATCCGCTGTGCCTGTGGATTTGGCCCCTCTGTTCAAATCACCGACTGAAGAATCCTACTCAGCAGTCCAGGCAACAGTCCTGAATGCAAGATCCCCTAGAACATGGGTTTTTCATACTCTTAGGTGGAAGCGACACTTCTCTAGAGTCTCATAAACATATAACCTTTTTGAAAGGGCCATGACATCTCGTTCCACCACATTTCCCTAATGGCCTATAGATGTGCTCCAAATGCAGGCATGCCACTTAAAGGTGTGCTGCTCTAGGAAGACTGGAAGAGGTGTGTGCTTTCTCCAGGTCCTACAAGGTTAACATCATCCTCTCATCCAAGATCCTGACCAGTCTGGCTTCAAATCGGCACGCTCCACAGAAACTACCCTCATGGCCATCATTGAGAATCTTTATGCACTAGATCAGCTAAACTATCATCTGTCCTCATTCTCCTTGACCTTTCAGCAGACTATGGTTGACATAGTCAACCACAAGACTATTTTATTAAAAGCTTTGAGTCTTGGAATTTGGAACTTGGTCATTGAAATGGTTTGCTACCTGGAGGGATGGTCATATCAAGTGATATGTAGGGGATCCACATCTCCTCCATGCAGACTTTCCACTGGTATCCCACAAGGCTCAGTGTTTGGTCCTATTCTGTTCTCCCTCAATACCTGCTCTGTTGGTGAGGTCATATCCTCACATGGGTTTTCATACCACTGCTATGCTGATGACACTCAACTTAACCTCTCCTTTCCTCCCTCAGAGACTCATGTCTCTGGATGGATCTCAGCATATCTGGCAGACATCTCATCGTGGATAGCAGCTTATCAACTGAAACTTAACCACAGCAAAACTAAGCTGCTGTACATCCTGCTGTACAAAACTAAGCTGCTGTACAAATCTGCCATTTCCTGCAACCTTGGAGTAACCATGAACAGTTGGCTCCTTCTCTCCTCACATTGCTAAACTAACATGCTCATGCCAATTTCTTCTTTACAACATCAGGAGGATTTGTCCATTTCTATCCTCAGAGGCCATTCAGGTGCTTGGTCAGTTCTTTGCCATTTCGAGACTGGACTCCTGCAACTCGTTCTGAGCACATCTGCCTCTGACCACTGCAACTGATCTGCCTTACTTGTTTTTGACCTCCCCAAGTTCTTCCACACCACCCCATTGCTAAGTTCCCACCCCTGGCTTTCTGATGCTTGCCTACAAAGTCAAAAATGGACCAGTGTTCACCTACCTTAAAGCACTTATCGCATCCCGCTCCGCACCACGCGGGCATGCATCAAGGAAGGCTCTTCTCTGTTCTGAACTTCCCCTAGATGTCCGAACAGATGAGTCACTGGCTGCCTTCAAAGACAACTAAAGACATATGTCTTCAAGAAGAACTTAAAATTGTTATTTAAAAAATGTCCTGTAGATACATTTCTGCAAAATAATGGCCTAGCAGACTATTTAAATTCTGACGAAGTAGCTTGTTTGGCATTGCTCCAAACTGCGTACTACCACACCAAACAATTGTCTTTGTGGTATGTAGTCTATATAGTCTTTGTAGTATGTTTGAATGCAACTTTAAATAGAAGATCTGAGGCCACAGAATGTGATTATCAGTCAGTATTGTTTGGCACTAGTTCATCTGCTTGGTGTGTCATGGTCCCAAAACATACAAAAAATATAAAATGCCAGGACCAGGCCCTATTAATAAATATCTAAATTGTAATTGTTTGTTTTTGTGTGTGTGCCTGTGTCTCTGTGCCTCTGTGTCTCAGGCACTGCTGATGGTCCCTTACTGGTGTCAGGTCAGGGCCTTGGTCCAGACAGAGCTGTAGAAACACTAAAGATCCACCAGGAGAACCAAGCCAGGCTGCAAACAATGTCTCAGAGTGAGATTCTGGAGGAGCAGAAATTGCTGTTGGCTCAGCTAGGTGAAATTGACTTTCCATTATTTTCCATCTAATTTAAAGGACTAACTTGATTGTGAGATATTTTTCCTCATTGTATTGTAAATGAGTACTATTGAGTGCCTGTTAAAAAATTCTCTTTTTTTTTTCCAGATCCAAGACTAGTGGATTTTGTAAGGTCACAGAAAGCTCAGAATGCTTCATCTTCCACATCCTCCTCTACAGAGAAATCAGTATGTCCTGACCAGTCTTTAACTGAGAGCAAAGCTCCAGCACCTCACTACTCAGACTCAGTACCGGACTCTCAGGAGGTTACAATGGATACCGATGAAGAGGATGAAACAGAACCTAATAATCATAATCCAATTACTGGTGAGCACTGGTTAATTCCTACATGCTGAACTGTTTCTAGGATCTTGTGATATTTGCAATGCGAGAACACTGTTTTTTTTTTTTAATTTTTTTTTTATAGCTAACTACTAACATTTTTTTTTTTTATTTGCTTAGAGAAACAACCTAAACCAAGGTTGTCCTTGTGTGCAAAGGGCCAGGGTGGCTGCAAGTTTTTGTTACACCCAAACAGGAGCCTCACCTGATAGTTGACTGAAAGCCAGGATAATCTGATTAAACAGGTAGAATCAGATGTGGCTTTTGATTAGTTGGAATGAAAACCTGCATCCACACCGACCCTTTGCAGTTTCTTAGTATTTGGTTTGTCCCCTTTTTTCATTCTAATGACAGTTTGCACTCGAGCTGGCATGGACGCCATAAGTTTGTGCAAAACCATATCATCCATGTCGTCCAGTGTTGTCAGAACACATGCGTCAATAGAAGAGATTTAGGCATGAGGGAAATCTGACCTTTTGTACAAAGCAGTCAACATGGTCAGTACCACAAATTTGCTTACGTTTAAACTGGGACCTAGAAATAGTGCAGAATCTTGAATATTAAATATTCAAGATATTGAAAATTTACTTTCTTTGTTTTAAATATTTCAAAATTCTAAAACTTTTTGTTTATTTCCTATTTTAAATAAAAAATTTAAAAAAAATTCCAGATTTTCAGTGTGGTCTCAGAATTTTGGACCCTGCTGTATATATACATATCACCTTCAAAACAGATGTTCAGACTGCAATTCATTATCAAAAAATAACTAACTAAATAAATAACTGGCGGGTGAATATAGTTTGGTAAATTATTTACAAATAAAAATGTAAAATTATGATTGCATAAGT
Source organism: Pangasianodon hypophthalmus (assembly GCF_027358585.1). Lineage (NCBI taxonomy): Eukaryota > Metazoa > Chordata > Actinopteri > Siluriformes > Pangasiidae > Pangasianodon > Pangasianodon hypophthalmus. Next base: position 19,023,688 of record NC_069719.1, on the reverse strand, counting down.
GTTCACCCATTACTGAAACACCCCTAAATTAGTTCCTTTGGAAGATGACATAGTTACAGCATCAGATTTTTGTCTTGCTAATGAAGAATTAGATATCTTTAGCACATTTTATAAGAAGCTGCGTTTATGGCCCTGAGTGGAATATGAAAGACTAGATCTTCTAATCTTTCAATTTGGTTATGGTCGATGACACAATTTTAATTTGGTGGTCTGGAGTAGAACCTTTATTGTGGGCCATAATTCTTGACACCCTTAGTTTAAATGTTACACAGGATTTTACTGCTTGTCATACATTTGTTTTGGATACAGTTGGATGACTGTAAGAACCAGTTTCATTTCACATTTCTAGAGTAAAAATGCACAAGCTGAGCTCAGGGGAGAAAAGAAAACCTGGAACTCATTTCAGACACAGTGCTGAATGTCCCATAGACAGCCAAAAGTGCAACAGGAAACCATAAAATTATTCATAAAGAGAGGAGATGTCCTGCAATCCAATCTTGACTTATAGCACTGCGAGTGAAATGGCCTGAGAGGCTTTCAAGTTCTAAGGAGTCATATGAGGACAACTGGGTAAAAGTGTTGATGAGGGAAAAATCAATAACCTCAGATGAAGTCGAGAAAAGCTGGAAAAGTGGATCTGCCTCCCTGTGATTCAATTTATTACAACATGTTGCTTTGTGTGAAGCTGTTTTTGGATTAATACTTTGAGTAGCACATGTTCCTGGATAGGGTGGATATAAATATCCAGTTGAGCACATATGGAATGATTCAGAAATGTTTGTTTCCATCAACATGAAGAATGGTTCAATGGTGTGTAAGATGAAGTACTAAAGACCTAATCGTAAAAACGGTATCTTAGCAAGTATTACCACAGGGAATTTGGGTTTTTCTTTTTTATTTCTAATTTATAAGTGTAAAATCCTTTTTATAGAAATTTCCATCGTGCCTCAGGTTTTGTGAAGTAGTAGACAGCAGGTGTAGTGAGCCTTACTCCTACAGATTCACACAGCAGTTGGATCAGAAGTTTATGACACTGCATATTACTTTCATGTTCGTCTTTCAGCTCCAGTGGATTTCAGTGGTGTGGATTCGATCTGGCTAATTGCCAACTCTTATTTCCCTTGTCCTAGCAAGAAAGATAACTGCACGTGTGCACTAATGTGCATTTGGCAGAGAGCGTTCAGCTGAACCGCAAGATTTGCCTGCCGGAGCAGAGTCATTGATTTCTATTAGCTTGATTAGTGCAAGCAAGCCAGAGCAAGCAATAATTTGTCTTCAAGGGATGGAGATAATGGAGGGGTCAAAAAAAACACATGAGTATTAGCCTCAATATGTGTGAAGTGGACAGAAGTTTATTCTGCTTTAGTTTTTCTGGCAGTATAGCTGCTGTTATTTATAATTCATTATATATTACTTATTATATATCACCCATAATATTGTATTTGTGTCATTTTATTCAATTGATATTTTACAATTGGAACCCCTGATCAATGCTAGATGTTTAAGCTGCTGTATGCATGAAACTTTTCAGTAATGTTCATTTTTCACACATCACTGTGGTGATGAACTTGATACATGTTTTGTTGCATATAATTATATTAAAGTTTACATTAGTCAGTGTAAAGTGTTTTAGACACAAATAATAGAACAACATTCTGATTTAAATTAAATGTTTATGCAGTGGAACAGCTACCAGTCAAGCCTGAGAAAGAGTGGCTACACATGGACAAACTGGAGCCCGAGAAACTGGAATGGATGAGGGATTTGCCTGCCCCTAGGAAGCAGGGCACTAGAAAGGTGAAAGTAATGATTTGAGAAATGATAACACAAGAGTCTTTAGGGCATTCTACTTGATGCTGTGGATGTTACAAAAACAAAAAAATGTTGTATGTTACATTAAGCTTGTGTAAATGCTGACTTCAGAGTCTTGTTTTGTCTGTATTGAACTGCCAGGCCATGCAGGCACGTTTCGACTTTTCTGGCATCCTTCTGCCCCCCACAGAAGACTTACCCACTCATCTCGGCCTGCATCATCATGGGGAGGAGCCAGAGGTCAATTAATTCCCAAACACTTGTTTTTCTCTATTTATTTCTGTTAATTTCATCTCATGTCATAATGTTAGATAAATCTTCATGTTCACATGTTGTCTATGAATATTAACTATTGTCAAATTGGATAACAAACCTCCTCTTGTTTTTCCCCTCTTTCTTGGTTGTAGTTGGCAGGCTACTCGCTGCAGGAGCTTTTTCTCCTCTCTCGCAGTCAGCTGACCCAGCAGAGGAGTCTGGCTCTGAACACTTTGGCCCACATCCTGTCAAAGGTAAATCAATAAAGTCAGTTCAGTTGACTTTCATTAAATTGCTTTCAGCTGTTTCAGAGTACAGCTACAAATCACAAACAGAACTAAATGTAATGGGGGGGAAAAAATCCTTCCTTTTCCTTTCTGAGTGTGGAAAAAAGCACTGGAGTGCCTGAGATTCTATCATATATATCATATTGACATCATAATGCTGTCCAGAATGTGCTGTTCTGACCTTGAAGAAAGTCAAGATGCTTGATGAGTCAGCTGAGTTTTTTAAAGGTTGCATTGAGGGGCAAACTCACCATCAGGAGGGTTTCTAGTGAGTTGTTCCATGACTCTATCACACAGAGACCCTGCTAGTTGTGGAGAAAAAGTGGTGCAGAGGAAGCACATGAAAAGAAGAGCTTTGCTGCATCTGCCAGCAAAGCTCTTCTTTTCATGTGCTTCCTCTGCACCACTTTTTCTCCACAACTAGCAGGGTCTCTGTGTGATAGAGTCAAATATAAATGTCCTTGAATTTCAGATCAGCTTCGGGTGATTGTGATGATAGCGAAAGCAGCGTTGAAGCACATATTCAGTGGCATAGTCTAATTAGCTAAACAAGGCTAAGGAATTATAAGTGTTGTTTATAATTATAAGGGATTAATGTAACAAAAATTAACTGTTTAAAATAGACTAGATTGGTACAGTAGTGTTGTTGTACAATCCTTTATACAATATATAAAGGATTTATTTTTCACACAAAACCTTGCTGTATGTGATTGATATAATTTTCTTATTTGTGATATTATATTCTGAACCTCATGTAACCCTGTGTTGTAATACTAATAATGTAAAGGAAATTCCTGGGCTAATTTTTAGTACCAGTCTGCCCCTGGTTACATTTGAAAATTTTTGGGCTACAATTATTTTCTCTCTCAGTTCCCTCTTTCATGTTCATTGTGTCTGTGTTTTCCCAGGCCCGTGCTGGTGAGTACTCATCATGCCTAAAAGGCAATGTGCTGGCCTCCTTGCTTGATGCTGGACTCCTCTTTCTGTTGCGGTTCTCTCTGGATGACAGTGTGGAGGGTGTAATGTCTGCGGCTGTGCGTGCCCTGCGAGCCTTCCTAGTTTCCACTGAAGATGAGGTGAGGGGCAAATAACAAAAACGGCTTCAAGTAGAAATGAGGGCACAACTTTTGGTATTACAGGTTCAATCCGAAAGTCTGTTTCGCTGTTTGGGCTGCCTTCTCACCTTTTAAATTGTTTTCTGAAACAAAAAAAATAAATAAAATACTGTGTATAAAGACGGAGGAAAAAAGCAAAATCTTGGATTGTGCTTGTGTTGTGTAGGAGAACCTGGACGACATGTTTCCCTGGCTACTAGGGATGGCAGCTTTCCCCTTGGTTCCCCAGGTTCACAAGGAGGAGGATCAAGATGATGAAGGTCTGAATGAGTCTACAAAGGAAACAGAGAAAGAGAAAGAAGAGAGAAAATTAGATCACGATGTCGCTCAACAGGATGTTATCAAGGTGAGAAGACCCTGATAAAAGCCTAGAAGAGGAAAGGGGATGACATCTTGATGGCAATTTATCTTGTAACACCTTTTAAGATGAGGGATTTAGACCATTAGCTCAGTGAAGCAATAAGAGAAGGAAAAGCTTAAAATAGCCAAGACAGAGAACAGGACAAATGTCCAAAAATTGAACCTTGAAAATTTCCTGGCTATTTGTGCAGAGAATAATTTTTTGTCACAATGCGGGCATTTATGAGTGAATTGTGCGTCTGACGTGTAAATTTCCACCAAATCCATATGTGGGATTTGTTATATGTCACATCTTCTGTAACAGGACTTTCTTGGCATATGTGAATGCATGTATCCCAATAAAATACAGTTTGAATACTATGACAGGTTCACATGACTCAAAGTACAAAATTACCCTTAAAGGTATGCCAGTCACAGCCCATATTTTGAGTCTGAAAACACTATAAATAAATTCAATCCCACATTTTCTTCAGTCACATTTCCCATGATACACTACAGTGGTTGTTCCACTGCATGCAATCTCACAACTTACTATGTTACATCAATCAGTTTATCAAGCATATTATCATATCAGAGTTGTCTATATTATTATATGTATTTCTTGATCTCAGGGTTTGTTGAAGATGCAGCTTCTGCAGCGGCTGCGGTACATTCTTGAGGTGGTACGACCTTCACCCCAGACAGTTCTTGATATTCTGCAGGTTCTGATCCGAATCGCTCGTCACTCAACCTCTGCAGCCACACAGGTGAACCTCAACCGTCCTAAATATTTAGGACTCAACAAGTCCTAAATATTCTTTATTTAGAAATGTGATGTAACTATCTTTTATACACATCTAATTATACGTATATGCCTCATTTTGTGTTGTTACTTAAAAAAAAAAAAATTTATAAAAACGAAGTCACAAAATAGATTCTGTTATACACTACAGCATTCAGCAATCATTGCAGTAATTTCAGTTTTAGTGACTATAATCATCTCAATCATACTTTTCTGTCTGTTTTTTTAATTTACCTCTGTGGTCCATGACCTCTAAATTAAAAGACATTACAGTCCTCTATCTGACTCCATGCTTATGGTGTTTGCAATTTTTAGATCCTTGATTGCCCCCGGCTAATGGAGACCGTGATGTCAGATTTCCTGCCTTGCTCATGGACCCCGCTGACCTCACCAACCCCACTTTCTTTATACGGGTTGCCTGTTTCCACGGCAGTGAAGCTCCTGCGTGTGTTGGCAAGCGCCGGCAGGCACGCCTGTGCGAGAATAGTGAGCGCTGACTGACTCAGCATGCTTGTTAAGCTGGACACTATATGATAACGCAAATAATTATATTACAAGCACACAATCTGGGTGCAGATTAGTATGTTCTAATTCATTTTTGTGTCTCAGCTCAACAATCTAGGTGGAAAGGAGCGTCTGTCTCGGTTCTTGTCAGTGGAAACTTCAGAGCTTCTGTTACAGCCTGGGGAGAATATATGCTGTAGCACAGAGGCACTGAGGCTGTGGGCTGTGGCTGCAAGCTATGGGCAGGCCTGTAACCTGTACAAGTAAGAGAGCCTGCTCTGTAGCTCTGTTATTAATGACCCCTAATTAAGGGATAAATCATGTTGGGGTGTGCTGTTATAGGAAAATAATCCACAGTGAGTGCTGTGATGCTGCCCTGATGTTGATTATTTTCTTACACAGCACTTCACAAAGTGTTTTATTTCTCTTTTCCACAGTTGTTTGCCAACAATTAATGTTGTGGAACATCCGTGAGACAAGTTAGTTTCTGTTATCACTTACATTATAATAGCTATAACATGTGATTCAGTTGTTAATATAGAAATGGTTACATATTAAAGCGAATGCATCAATATGAATCATTAATTTGAATTAGTCAGAGCCATGCTATTATAGAAAATTAATCAACACGTTTAGAAAAATCTGATTGGAGAATTCAGCAGCACTATGGTAGCTGTCTTAATGACATCTTAATGGAAAACAGTTGTTGTAGTCTTTCTGTAGAAAGGACTTTAAATTCAGTTAGTTGTTGGATACCTTTTATACTGAAAATGTTATTGCATTATATTGCTTATGAACATGGATGCATTTAAATAAGGGATATACAGTGAATATCTAAATACATGCATGCGCATTATTATTATTGTATTCTAATTGCAAATAATGCTGTTCCCCAAAGCTTTGTGGTGCTAATATATAAAATTCAAATTTTGTGGTGTTTTATGTAATGCTTATATGAAGATATTAATATGGGTGTGAAGAGTATCACCTAACCACTCTTTCTATCAGTTTTAACAAACTAAATGCTTCAGACAGCTGATTATCCAGCATCTGTTATGCCCGTGTTTCCCTCCTGCCAGGTCAGCTGTTATTAATGTCATTATACAGTACAGAATTGCACAACCAAATACTGTTTCAGGTAGTCTTACACTGCATTACAACAACAGGATTCGAGACAGGATTGCAGGTTTTATTATGTTGCCCTGTCTCTCACTGTCTCCAGAGACTTGTACCCAGTGCTGGTGAAGGCGTTGCAGGCTGCACATAAGCCCTGTGCTCCCTCTGAGTCTCTGCTGGTCCTGGAGCTCCAGAGAGTGAAGTCTCTGCTAGTGTTGCTCACTCAGGTCACACACACTGCCGGCTGCCACCAGGAGTTACAAAGTGGACTGCTGAGGTAACACACACACACACACACACAAGCCACATTTAAAAAAAAATTTGAAGCCTTTTCTGACAGCAATATTTGTGTGACAGCTCTCAGGGGGCTGAGTGTCTCCCCCCACCCCCAGTGACCTGGAGTCATGTGTCTGGGTTGCAGCCCACTCTGACTGGCATACTGAAAGGCTGTGTGAGAAAACTGGACGACCCAAGTCAAAGTTCGAGCACCCTAAGTCTACTGCCGTCTTACCTGATCTACATGGGAGCATATTACTCTCAGTTCAGTGTGCAGGTAGGAAAAAAAAACAGAAAGAAGAATTACTGCCATTCAGGAGGAATGCAAGAAGATCCCTAATCAAAACTGAAATATTGTTCTTGTTCCGCCCCCCTCCCCCGGGGTTTTATGGGGTTTTCTAATTTTAACACTGATCATTCTTAATGCTGTAGTGTAGCAATATAATTATACAAACTGTTAATAATAATTTATTGTGACGCACTGGTCAGAATAACATTGAGAGGATGTGATGTGCTCTTAACTATGTGATGTGATGTGCACTGCTGTGTGCTTGGACAGAGTTCGTTCCAGCCGGTGCAGTGCCTTCAGGAACTAGAGGCCCTGACTACAGAGGTGCTCCTTCCTCTCATATCCCATCAGGTCTTTCACAGCATGATGGGCAGCCTCAGGTAAGTCTTTATTTCACATGAAAATTCAAATGCAATGATGTTTGCTATGTTTAGTCAAAGCAGGGCTTTGAAAAGAATATCAAGCATCCATATATTTACACATATAACAATATAACTGAAATAATCCTGTGCTGATTTATATTGCTCTGATCTGAATTTGTGCATCAATGGTCCTTCAGGTCAAGCTCAGTAATATGTAAGCGTGGTTTGAGCACTTCAGCCCGGGAGGTTGTTCCCAGTCTGCCAGGCTTGGGCAGCTCCAGGGTTAAGATAACCAGCCTGTTAGGACCTGAATCTCCTCTGCCTCTCTGTACTGCTCTCTTCTATCTACTGGACATCATCGTGACCATCCACCGTGGCTTAACCAAGAGTGTAGGTTTGCGTTTCGGAGGCTGAATATGTAGTACACTTGCACACTTATAGCAGGGAAAGTGTTACATTACAGTAGATGTATCCCAGGATTTGAACAGGAAAACTGCATATAGTAATGATGCTACAATGTATTGTCAAGTGATGTCTTAAAAATGCCCAAAATAGTCATATCAGTTTGAAAAGCATTCATTTTCCTGAGCTGATGTTGATCTATGCTTGTCTTTGTAGTTCAGCTCTCTCATCCTTTCGGACTCCGTGCTGGCTTACCTGCAGTCTTGTGTTGGAGTGACACCCTCTGTGTCTCATGCCAGTGCCTGGATTTTACGCCATGAGCACCACTTTCTCTATCTGATACTCCGGCTGGCTCACAGACTGGTACTGCAGCTCTTACACAGGCACACATTTGTCTTACTAGCCTTGTGAGAACCTTACACTAACAAAATTTTTAATGCAACTAATTAATGCCATGCCACATTTTTATTTTTTTTTTTAAATAATAGTTTTTGTTTTAAAAAAACGTCCTCAGCCAAATGTCCTCACAAGGTTAAAACCTATCCTCTCCACCAAGAAATGAAAATATGCCCACACACACTGACACACAGCCATTTAGCAGTCATAATACAAATTCACATTTAGGGCCAATTTAAAACCTGGCTAGCTACATTAGTTTTTAAAATTCCATGCTTTTTAAATGACATTTTAATTGTTCATCTTAAGAAAATTACTTGTTCTGCCTACTCTAACTAACCTGAGTGAAGTGTTTTGGAAATCAAAGTAGAGACCTGTTTTGGGAATGTGTGATCTAGTGTGTCTTTACTAATGGCATATTTGTTTACATTTTCCCTTGTGGCTGAAATTTTTAGGTTCCTGCTGACCCACAGGTGAAGAAACATGCTTCTCTGTTTCACCAAGTTGCCTTGGCTCTGCTCTCATGGCTGTTGCCTGGAAGTGAATATCTGGTATATGAACTTGTGTCTACTATGATCTTCAATCCGGACCTCTTTCCGTGAGTTTTTATCTTTTTCTCTTTTTATTTTTTTTTTAAAGTGGTGCAGTGTCTCACTTTATTTAGCCAATCACTGGAGCAGCACATCCCTAACCACCATTATAACCAAGGTTATACTGTATAGTCTAGTTATCGCTAGGCAACTGCAGAATTTAGTTGTAACTTTAATTGAATTCACCTCACAGTAGTATTTTTTTGCTCTTAATACCTGAAGACTTTGCTGAAACACTTTTGTGTTTCATTGTGTCGTTTTGCTTTGCCATGTTTGTGCCTGTGAAATTGGAGAGGATTGAGTAAGCAATTTAGTGAGGTGTGGTTAAGATTTTCCCATTCATTCACTGTGTTTTGCTAACACCTACTAAATTCATTAATAGAAATGGTGAAGAGGAACATACATCTAGTGCAGTCATTTCTTTTCATATACTCATGCTAAAGCCTTCCTGTTTTTATTTCTCTTGCATCATTCTATAAAGAAATTTGATCAGAGTTTAAGGGCTGTCATATTTAATCAGGAGCATTTTACCTGGCATTTGTACAAGCCATTAGGCCTTGTTTCTAGTCAGAAATCTTTTTGTCGTTTCATCTGAAGTCATGGTTTCTGATGCAGTTACACATTATCTTCACAAGAGGGCAGCAAATTGTACTTATTGTAGCAGACATTCTTCCTAGCACTTATTTCAAATGGTTTATGCTGTCTCTGTGCTCATTCAGTACGTTTAACAGCATGGTTCAGTATCATGACAATTAGCCAGTTTATGATTTTAAATATCATTCATAATGTATAGAATATGGGAATGTGTGATTTGTTAGATAACGTATGCATTTGAGTAAAGGGTAGTCACATGGGTAAAAATGAAAACGTGAAAACGTGAAAATGCTTCTATTTTGCATTCTTTTCTAATTTAATACAACAGTTTTCATTAAAATGATATTATGATATTATCAGCAAAAACCTGAGTGAAAAGTAGAATCTTTGAAATATTTATGAATTTCAGAGTTTCTTAGTATATGGTATGTCCTTTTTTTTGCTTTAATGACAGTGTGCACTTGAGCTGACACGGACTACACAAGTTTGTGCAAAACCTTATGATCCATTTTAGATTAAAATCATCGGCATGTCATCTGAACACGTACTTCATTAGAAGAGATTAAGCATGAGGAAAATCAAACCTTTTGTACAAAGCAGTTAACATGGTCATTATCACAATTACATTACATTTAAATAGGGGCCTAGAAATAGTGCAGAGTCTTTAATATTAAATATTCAGGATATTGCACATTTACTTTGTTTTAAATATTTCAGAATTCTAAAACCTTCTGTTTTATTTCCAATTTTAAATGAGAAAAGCCAGGTTTTCAGTGTGGTTTCAGACTTTTGGACCCCACTGTGTTATATAAAAAATAAAATGGATTGAGTCATTGGTTAAAATGGAAGTGTATCTGACATTTTGTAACAAGTGCTCACAGGAAGCAAGCTAGATAAGTGCTTTCAAACAAGTGCAGTTTTAAAAAAAAATGTAATAACAGTGCTACAGATATTAAGTGTAACTCAGTCTGTATTCTGCAGTGAGGCTGGAAGTGGAGGTCCAGAAGCCGCGACCCTGGCAGAGCTGCGGCTTCAGGAGATGTCCTGTCATTCACCCAGCCCTGGTCCCCTCCTCCGCGACTCCCTTGCCCAGCTTCCCTCAATCCGTGCCTGCTACCTCACACACCTTGCCTACCTGGAGCCTGCTGTGATCACCTCCCGTGAGCGGCACCTTGGTCGTAACCCCTGGCTTTCTTCTCAGCTCCTCCCTGAACTCTCAGGCCCCTCGCTGCCTTCTGATTGGGCCTTTTTGCCTCTCGTCAGCCTTTACGAGCGAATAGGAGTGTCTCAGGGCGGTGGGCTGCGGGCTGAATCGCTACCTGCTGGCTCTGTGCAGTCGCTTACGCATTGCCTGCAGTGGCTTCTTGTGCTCGAGAGCTTTAGGGAGCGGGCGCTGCAGCTGGTGCCACCTGTGGCCAAACTGGCACGTCTGGTCTGCGTCTTCATGTGCTCCAGCGATATCTTTCTGGAGAGACCAGTGAAGGAGCTGACATGGGCGCTGCTGCGTGAGCTGACTAGACCCGGACATTTAGAAGCTTTGGATCTGAGCCTGCCGCCTCCAGGTTTAGCCTCCTTCCATGATCTCTACTCTGCCCTGCTGGCTCAGTACGAGGCTGTGTCCTTTGGCGACACACTCTTTGGCTGCTTCGTACTGTTGCCACTGCAGAGGCGATACAGTGTGTCGATGAGACTGGCTGTGTTCGGCGAGCATGTCTCAATTCTGCGCTCACTTGGGGTCTCGTTGGAGCAGGTGAGGAGGAACTGCTCACTCATATTCATATCCTGCACTCATATGGATTCATGTAATGAGATGGAATGCAGTGAGGTAGTCCTGACAGGTCTATTTCCATCTAAATGTGCTACAAATTATAAGCAGGCTCCCAGAAGGGCCCTAAAAAAAAGTGTGTGTGTCCATAATGTTTAAGTTAAACATTTTAAAGAGAATCTAACAAAATCTTGACATAATGAAAAGAGTGGCAACATTTAATCTAAAAATATTTTTGAATAACAAACTTAATTTCATCTTTATATTCATATAACAGCAATTCTACCTCAGTCCGGTATAACCTAATTATGCCTGATTTGTGTTTTCTCTTCTTAGCTACCCATTGCTCTGGAGAACTTTACTTCCCCTTCTGAGGATTCGCTGCCTTTGCTGCGGCTGTATTTCCGAGCTCTGGTGACCAGAGCTCTGAGGAGGAACTGGTGCCCTGTCCTGTACGCTGTAGCTGTTGCCCACCTCAATGCTTTTATTTTCTCCCAAGATGCTGTGCCACAGGTACAAGAGTGTTAAGAGTAGCTCGCTATTCCAATCCAAGGAAATTAACATTTAAAAAAAAAATGAATATGTACTCATTCCTCTTTGGTTTTTTGCTAAATATTTCAGTGTTCATCCCCCATAAACTTTAAGGGTTACTGCTGAGGAACTGTGTGCTGCTGCAATCTTAAATCTGATTGGTCAGAAGGTTGATTAATTTTCTGACACTTGATTTACTTACAGTTGATTCATTTATTGATTAACTGACAGTTAATTAATTTAATAGTAATTTGGAGTACTTCTGCTCTAATTCTATAGTAACAACTCATTCACTGGTACTTGTATGGCAGACAATCTACACAATCTGATGCTAACAATAAATGGATTTAAAACAGGTTGTTATTGAACAAAGAACAAGTAGAACTCGACACCAACGCCATTAGCTGGGCTTCCTCCTTTGCCAACAAGTCTAGTCCTTCTAGTTACTAATTTATATGCCTCAACTACCTCTAAAATATTCCCCGACAATGGCTGGATCAGTGCCAAAATATTATCAGTTCATTTGGTGATACCAAGTCCAGTTTCCACCAATTGAATAGCAGTGTGAGATAATGGGAGCCACATACTTGATGATTGAAGTATTAGTACTCAGAAGTGATGAAAACACTCCTTATGAAAACAAGTGAGGAGTAGTGGGTCCTAGCTGTCAACAGTGAAGAATGTTCTGTGACAAAACAAGTCCAGATGTGAATAACACACTCAGAAGATTTACTATCAAATTTAACCAGTTCCCAAAAACTTGAAAACTGTATTGTAAGACCCAGAAATGCAAAATGACACAGGAACCCCAATAGCCATATACTGTTTACTGTAAAATCAATCTGATGGATTGCATCTTTGCTGGTTTTGCCGTTTTTGTGTTTGACATATGGCAGTGTGACATAAGGGTCATTCGTCTTCTCATGCTCTTTTTGTCTAGGAGGTGGAGAGTACTCGTCGGAGTCTGCTGAGAAAGACATACTACCTGACAGATGAGGTACATCCCTGCTGTGATTTATCTCCCCAGATCTATGTGCGTGTATGTCTCTCTGTCTTTCTGATACAATGTCCTGGTCTTGTCTAGGTGTTGAGGAGCCACCTGCTGCTTTTCCGTCTACCCCAGCAGCACAGTGAGCTAGGCTTCAGCACTTACGAGCAGCTGCCGTCCATTCGTGCCTGCAGGCTCCAGAGCGTAATAGAAACCAAGGAAGGAAATGACTGAGACAGATGAGCCAGAACAGGCTCAGTTCTGTGGAGCAAATCCACAGCCTTCAAGACGCTGTGACAAAAGAAGACTGAATTTTGTTTTCTAAGAATATTTTGAATGTCCAAAGTAGCATTTTAACTGCATCTCAGATTTGTCCCTTTAAAAGTCGCATTTAAAGTTTGGTTGTCTTCGTTAAGAAATTAGTGCATACGAAATGGTCTCACATATTCACATCGATTCATATTCATATTGATTATTTTAGACTGGAGTTGATATTGAGGGGAAACAAGCGATGCCAAAGTGAGGCAGGAAATGAGGATCTCCCTGGTGCACACAAGTGGCTTTGATTAGAGGGAGAGTAGAAGATTTATCTTATAATGTGCTAATGCCAAAATCTGTTGGAGAGGCATGGTCAGCATGTTTTTCTCTTCCCTATTCTTGGCTCCCTGTGAGCCAAATGCCACAAAGACTTGATTTAATTTGCCACACTAAAAGTGGAGGCTAGACCATTGCCTGCGAAAAGCTTATTTGGAAAATGCCCGCAGGCCATTACAAAGAAAGGTCTTAGCTTGTCAGTCTAAAGCTATTCTGATCATGTCATGTTAAGATGTGTTGTTTTTTTTTCCACAAGCTGGATTTTCTGAAGTTGTGTTTATCCATATCATGGCTATGATTCCTTTGATTTACACCATGGCCGATTTTTTGGATGTGTCCCTAACATCTTCCCTAAACAGTAAGCCTTTCTGCTCTGAACTGTAAATAGCCATAAACTACATCATTGACCACTGACCATTTTCTTTACTGCTAAGACCTTCAGGATCTATTAATTGATGGTTTGCCCTAGAAACTATGGGACTTCTGATGACGTAGATATGACTCATTCTCCAGCAACTACTTTGTTGTTCTGAAACATGTTAATGGCTTTCTCTTCCATTTTTCACTGTATCTTGTATAAACAGAATAAGTGACTCATCGCATGGTTTCTAGCTGTGGTTGGACAATACTGTGTTTTATACATATTTGTTATTCAGATGGGATACCAGTGTTGTGACTTTCTTGCATTGGAAACTGGTCGGTTTTTTTTTTTTTTTTTTAATTATTATTTTACTTCTTCAGGAATCAAGATGTTATGCGAGCCAGTAGGAGAAGACAAGTCAAGAGTGACACTAATACTAGACGCTAATGCTAGACACGTTGCTCAGCTAACATCAATTCAACATCGTCTTGTATGTTGGAAGCACAAAATTTCTTGCTATTTTATGTGGACAACATAACTCCCAATAGAATTTTAACTATCCAAAAAATCCCTTTCATTTGTAAAAAGCTTTCATTTTTTTCTGTCTTCAAAATTCATTTGTGATAAGTTTTTGAATTAGTTTCTGGTTTAGAATCATTTCTGGGCTCACATGGAGTAAACCCATTACACGCCTAATGGAAGTCAGATGCTACACACTATAAACCAGTGTGAAATTGATTTTATAGACTTCTTTCAAATATTTCCAAGCAAGAAGACTGGGACAGAGTGTTTGGACATTGGCATGTGTTTGATTTAGTCCAAATTGCCAATGTTCTGTTAAACAGCAGCACAGGTTGCACTCAAATGCTCCCATATGTGTCTGATTTCTGTTTAAACCTATTTAGCAACTGATGTTGCTGTGAGTTGTCTCAGGCCATGTAACACTGACCATCGGAGGTTATCCCCTCTGATGTTTATTGGAATATGCAACAGTACGGTGGTAAGTACTGTAACTTGTATAGCGTTGTCTTAGTCGGAAATTATTTATTTGAAACAAACTGGTGATCAGGATTTCCTGGCTCAGTCATACTGGTGGATGGATGGATGGATTAATTGTTTCTTCCTTTTGGACATCCCTCAACATTACAAACAGTAAGGCCAAAGCACAAAACATTTCCCATTCTGTGCTGAACTGTAAAGAGCCATAAATTTACCATGACCATTGTCATTAACCATTTCCTTTCCTCACCACCAGTTGCTTGAGAAACACCAAGGGCCATCAGTTCAGTTGGACACTTAAAGACAGAATTGATGCTCTAGTTCTCCAGCGTTAATTTTTTCACTCAGTTATTTCCCTCACCCTCAGATCCAGGCCATTAAACTCATAGCTTCAGTTAGATACACATTCCACCAGGCCATTTATGACTCTAATACAAACACTCTAAGCAGAAGTGCTGGTAAGCGAGAATAATCAGCAGTGATATCCAGAAAACCGAAGGAGAAATTTTTCTACTTGGTAAAATTTACAGGCTACGTTTATAACAAGAATGAAACATTGTTTTTTCTCAGTGAAATATATTGAACCCTCATGCAATAGAGAGAAGACAGGCTTTATGGTTGCCTCAGGGAAATTCTTCTTGGACTACACATAGCTGCGTTAGAAAACGACATACAATTATAATACAACATATTACATGTATCTATAGATCCACATGTGCTAGTGTCAACAATAAAAGCTTTAAAAACAGATTACACAGCCTACCAGCCTGACCTACTTAGTTACCATTTTGCACGCACAGACCAGAGTTTATTGCACGGTTCCCTGAACTTAAATTTTTTATTGAAGCTGGTACAAATAAGTTCTTAGCACCTTAGTAAATCCTTACTTTTCTGGGTGATACAAGAATTTTACTGCCCACAGCGAGCTGAATCACCTTATACCTCTCAACAGCCAATGACACAAGAGCTAAAGTGACCAGTTGTACCCACATCATGTTGAGCAAGAAGGACCTTCATCCAACTTTTTTGTTTACTTTTCTTCAAAGTGCGCTCTCAGTCAGGCTCTAAGCTGCAGTTAAAAAAAAAAAACATGAATTCCAGCTGTAGTGCCAGGAACCGCACCAAGTTTAACAACACGCACACACACACCATTTTGTTACTCTAAGAAAGTAGAAGCATTATTAAAAAGTCTGAACGTACGCCAATCGTACGCCTATTGCAATATCAGTAACCACATTTTTTTCTTCAATGCTGGGCCATAACACATGATTGAACTAGCTGCACAAAATTTGTCACTAAACGTTTTTCATTAACACAGTTATTTGCAGCAGGAAGTGTCATCTGCTTTCATCTTGAACAGAATTTGGCTAGTTTTCATCAGCCTTATGTTGCTCTGTATTTCTCCGTCACTCATTGGTTGATCTAATAACACAGCACATCCTGTCCATATTCTTTGAGGGGAGGTTGTGGGCAGGGCCTCTGTTTTTGTGTCTTGTTTTGTTTTATAATACATATTATATAATATATAAAATAAATCAAAAACAAAGAAAACAACCCCACTCCCCACTTCTCCCCCATCCTTGAAAAAAACCATCTAAGGTCCCTATAAAAGATCCAAAATATCACTGAATCTCAGTTGTTCCATTTTCTCCACATGGGTCATCTCTGATAGCCATCTTTTTAAACAAGGAATAAGAGCTGATTTCCTTTTGAGGAGAATAATCATCCTAGCTGCAAGCCATACTAGTCATGTTGATGAGCCTGAGAAAAACTGGGCACAGAAAGGCAGGGCCTCTTTAATAACAAACACTCGTGTATAATCGAAATCAGACCTTTAATCAGAGTTTAAAGGGTATCTGAACAAGGTTTAGTGTTTTTGGTGGTATGTTTTGCCAGTATGAGGAGCTTGTGAATTTCCTTTGTGTGATGCAGATAAGTATGAACAGCTAAAGGGACTGTGATAGGCATCTTTTAGAAGCTTTTCATGGCTCTGTTATGGCATGTCTTCCAATTATCTGTAGCTGACTCACACTCCCTAGCTCTGACCTTCCTTTATCCTTATTTCTTTCTCCCTTATCACTTGGATGACTATCTATTTAACCCAGCTCAGTTCACAGTTTAGGGCAGCACAGTGGCACAGCCTCACATCTACTGTATGTGTGGAGTTTTAGATGTTCTTCCTGCATCTACATGGGTTTCCTCTGGGTTCTACAGTTTCCTCCCACCTTGTAAAACCAGCTGTTAGGCAGATTGGCTATGCTAAATTTCCCATAGGTGTGAAGGTGTTTACATGGTGCCCTGCAATGGACTGGCATCCCATCCAGGGGGAATTTTCCCACCTCACACTCAATGTTCCCAGGATAGGCGCTGGATCCCTCATGACCCTGACCAGGATAACGTGATTAAGAATAATAAATGATTATTGTTCATACTTTAAACTGCTTTTGTTTCAGGAAAGGATATGTTCACTTTTCCTTCAGGTGGATTAGTATAATACCAACATTGATGGTTTGGAAGACATGCATGCTTTCTGTCCATGTATAGATTGTAGGACAGTTCAGTGTGCAAGCAGTTGGAGGTGCTGTTGAGGTGCCCTGTGAGTTTGACAAACAGCAGCTGAGGCAAATAGTGAGTCCTAGTAGAATGAGAGCACTGTCTTAATGGAACTAAATTGATGTCACCAGGTTGTAATGTCATTATCTATAGCAGTAATTCAGTGGAACTTATTACATTATGAAGGACGTGGTACTCTGGACAATCTTGAGCCACAGATAATACTCACATTATGCACAGGGCATTGTGACATGAAAGTAAAAACAAGCATGGAAGTAAAGCATACATGCTGGCAGCAAAATGTTCTTAAAAGCCTTCACCTGTGTAACCCCCTGAGAACATGCAGGTGGATCAGACCGCTCAGGAAGTACTGAGCGAGTCAATGATGAAATTGTAGATTTTTTTTTTTTTTTTAACCAAATCCATTAAATGAATGTAAACACTGTCAGAATCTGCAGGCTACTTGTCACACTTTCTAAGTGTCTGTGAAGTGCAAACTTATCCAAATGTCTCCTCCCTGTGGGTAGAAAGTAGAAAAACATGTCTTATTCACTGTGTTTGCCCCAGGATATTAGCCCGAGCCAAAAATACAGATTCAATAAGGAAGTAGAACTCGAGGGTCAAGTTGTCCGGTCATGCATTTAGTGAATCAGAGAGTATAGCTGTTATTTCTTAGTGACTGACTATTAGACATCTCATCAGAAGTTGTGTATTGATTTCTTTATCCTAAGTAGATGTGTTGTCATTGAATCAATCTTGTTGCAAAAAAGGTGGAACAGACCTTTATAGCTTTTGTCTTATTCATGGACTACATTCCATAAAGTGCCCATGTGACACAAAAGCCTGTTGGCCTAATGAAATAAGTCAAAAGACTTATAATCTCATAAAGAAATACAAACATGAATGAGCATGCTGAGCTCCAAAATGATTAGCGCCCTTCAGGAAAATGAGCAAAAAAAAATTAACAAAACACATTGGAAGGTTGTATCGTTTTATTTGAACACTTTTAATATATTAACATATTTTTATCAAAAAGATTTTCTGAAGTAGTGCATTTGTTTCAGCAAAACACTAGTTTCAAAAGTATCAGCACCCCACAATTAATATTCAGTGAAGCCTGGAGAGAATAACAGCACAGAGCTTCTTTGAGATCTTTGGAATCTTCTTACTCAGGATAAAGGTATTTGAACTGCTTGTAAATTTATATTCATTACTTGAATTTTGCAGGTTAACGACCATCTATCACACTTTAGACACTCCACACACAGATCACATACCTGTGTCAGTCAGGTGGCGTCTTCGTATCAAGGTATACCCCATGGAAACAGCAAATGGAGTGGACATTGTGAGCAGTTTGTCAATTTGCATTTATCTTAAATATACCTTAAGGGGTGCCAGTGAAAAACAAAAGTCCTTCAGTTTTTTGAGTAAAAATTTTTTAATCATATAACTTTATACGGTAACTTTTGCTCATTTTCATAAAGGATACCAATAATTCGGAGGTTGCTTGTAACTGTTTTTTTAATTTTTTATTTATTTATTTTTTTAATTAAGAGGCAGGAATACACCCTGGATTGGATGCCAGTCCACTGCAAGACCCCATACACCCTTTCACACTCATTCTCGCCTATAGGTGCAATTTAGTGTAGCCAATCCTCCTACTGGCATGTTTTTGGGAGGTAGGAGGAAACTGGAGAACTTGGAGGAAATTCACGTGGACACAGGGAGATCCTGCGAAGCTCCGCACAGAGAGTGACCCAAGCTCAGGATCAAACCAAATGCACCACTGTGCTGCTGGTTCTGGTATTGTTTTAGAGTTTTAGAAGGCACCCTTCAGCATCTATTTTATCCATTTCACTGGTTATCTATAAACAAGGTTACATATACATGATTATACAGTTTACAGCTCAAACAGAGATGCCTTGTTCTTTACAGGATTGCAAAATGTAACACAAGCCATTCATTCACACGAATACACACACATACACACTCAAGCGCTCACATTTATACTTCCGCTTTGGTTTAAATCTGAAAAATGAAGGAACTGACCACAAGGACATGGTTTTGTTATTTTGCGATATAGATATCAAACAGTTCCAATTTAAAGGGTTTGCCTTGCAGTGGATTTAATATGGACACAGCGATACCATGGTGTGTAGTTCAACTCACTGACTTCAGAGAACATATGCTTCTAGACATTGACTAGTCTTATGATAACAGCTGACATTTTTATTTGTGCTTCAGATGTGCGGTAGCAATTTGTTTACTTCGTCAGAAGAGAATTATGTCAAGGAGCAAACTGGTCTGAGGCTTCATCCTGAGATCTCAATAACTGCACAGTATTGAGGAACTCAATATATTTCAGAGTGTGTATACTCATTCAGAGCAGTCTCTTTAGTTTTTCAATTTGGAACTGTGGACTGTATGAAGGCAAAAGAAAATTGTAGACATTGACACGTTTTCCAGGTGATAGAACTGGCCTGATCTCATTCTGAGGAGTGAAAACCATTCCAAACACAAGTCATAATTACATGCACATGGCAGAATTAACAAACATAGCCATTCAAGTGAAAGAAATATAGCCATTTTTGTGGAACTGGAGATGGAATCAGTTATTATAATAAGGATAATTAAAGCTGCAAGCAGCATTTTTGGGGGCCAAGCACCCAGAGTCGATGAGCTGCACATTCACAGATGCACAAATGTTGCCTAAGCAATCACAGGAAAGCATAACTTTAAGGGATTCAAGAGTGATTTGTAGTTTCACTAATGATGTGTATGTTTTGACCATGGACAGTGGTAGAATTCTCTGACTGTAGGAGGAAAGGTCTAGAAGATCAAATGGGCAGGAGGGTGGCATTGCTGCTGCAGACTGTGAAGCTGTCTGTTGTTACTTTGACCTTTGGTCGTGATTGTGATTTGGTCGTTATGTTTTTGCTCATCAGTCTAGGGCAAAAATGGCAGTTAGATAGAAACAATTTTGACAGGTTTTGACCAATAAGTGGCGCTGTCACAAAATTAGTTTTATTGCCTCAGTGCATGGTCCTGAAGCTGCCTACCCCGCATCGTGTCAGTGTGCAAGGTCGTTGATGAGATACAGCCTCACTTCCTGTTTGGCGGCTTCGCTGTCAGATTTGTTGGCACATTAAGGGCAAACCGTTTGGACTATCAACATTCTTTTGATAATTTTTGTCCTGGTTAGTCTGAATATGACATAGGCCACATTTGGTGTTGATTGGACATAATTTGTGGGAGGAATAGAGAAAAAAACAGTTTCTGACAAAATCCAAGATGGACGACAGGGAAGAACAATTGAATTTCAGATCTTGGTGTGCGTTCACTTCAGCATTCTATGGGCTGCCATAGACACCCTAGCCAGCAGAAGAAGAAGAAGAAGAAGAAGAAGAAAAGGTAGAATAACAATAGGGTGCCTACGCACCTTCAGTGCATGGCCCCCTAATTAAATGAGCCATTCCAAAGGGCAACTGTTATGTTACTGCATGTATGTGACATTTAAGGAGAAGGAGAAAGACACAAAGCTGAGACCTACTAAGAGAGCTATTCAGCTCACACTGCTTCATCTTAAACAGGACAGGCAGTAACATTAATTTAATAATTTACACTGACTCTTCATCAAAATAATCCATACTGTCTTAAATGCACACCTTTGAATCCTATTTGGCTTTTTCTTAATGCTTTTGAAATTGAGAGATAATAAAGAGCAATGGTTAGAATTTGAAGTAAAAATTTATGAAACCTGGACCCTCTGAAGATTCAGCCAGAATATCTCACATTACTGCACATTACTAACTAATTACTACATGATGCTATCAGTATGGTCACCTTCTATACTTGCACTGAGCTGGTCTCTCCTTTCTCTACCTCATACCTTGCACATGTATACATATATAGACATATTGCTATTTGTACTTCTGGTTAGATGCTAAATGTATTTCACTGGCTCTGTACTTGTTCTCTGCACAATGACAATAAAGTTTAATCTAATCTAATCTAATCTAATCTCATACAACTCGTTCTTTGTTAAATAACAACAGTTTTTTAAAATTCATCTATTATTAGCCTTAAATAATGTGGTACATCCACCATACAAGTCCCTGTGACAGAACTGTTGTTATAGAAACAATAACACATTAGTACAAGTGAATTAATATAAACCTGTGATTTGAATTAGTTGGCACAACAGTCAGAGCTGCTATTATGGAAATTTAATCATCACCTTCTGAACAATCAGATTCGAGAATTCAGCAGTACTGTGATATTTAAGTCTAGTCTAGTGTAACACGTACAAGCATTATGTGCCATGCTTTAAAAGTCAAAGACTTCATTCTGAGTTATTGAGCAATCTGAGGATTAGCAGTATTAAACCCCATTTTTCTATAATAAAAAGACACACACACACACACACACACCCTGCTGAAAACATGTCATGATCCACATTTCAGGCTCCTGTCCTCTGTTTGCTAACACAGTGCAGCCATTTTTGCAAGAGTCTACTCTCCAAGTGACATTTATAAGCTCATCTACAAATACTAAGGAAATCGCTTTGGGGCAAGAGACTGCTAATTGGATAATTGTTTAACATCATTTTCTCCTCAGTACCCTCATCTGCCTGTTAGGACTTGCCTTCAGGCATGAGGTTAATGCAGGGTAACGAGTAGAAAAAATGACACAGTGGTCAGAACTGTCTGTTAGCCGAAAGCTCCCTTAGGCAATCATCATTGACCCTGTTAATGTTGATCTGCAAGGCTGCTGGCAAGATCATGCTTTTCGAGTTAGTGAACCAAGGGTTCCAATTAGTGGTGTTGTCTCGCAGGTCTCAGCCTGACCTTCTAAGTGTCTGGGCTAATCAGAGACTTTGCAGAAATCACTTCGAATCCACATGAGGTGGTCTCTGGCTAGACTGGCAGTTCTTGAAGATCAGCTCTAGTTTTAGTTTAAACAGGATCTTTGGTATCAATAAAACAGATTTTTTTTAATGAACATAATCCATCTTTTCAAATATTAGGCTCATTATTTAAATGTGTACAATAATAATCTGGCTATTAACTGCAGCCACAGAGCTTTTTATTCTTGGATATTCCACGGATAAATGCATTATAATATTTATAGGCCTAATTGTTTTGAATTAGTGAGTTTTGGAACACAACCATAAATATAATAGCTTTGATAATCGTGGGTTTTTATTTCCACCACTGTAAAAAAAACAAAAAAACAAAAAAAAAAAAACCACTGATCGTGGCCTTCTCCCAAATTTTGTACAAACTACACATTTATTCATGAGATCTGTAATTTTGTAAATATATATTAATTGGCACTATTAAAGTAATACTTAAAGAGTTAATAAAAAAGTTAATATTTGAAGCACAAATTAAAGTGCAAATTCAGATGTAGATATAAGACATGTACATAAGGATGTACATGTACATAAGGATACTTAAGGATGCAAATGCAGTTACTCAAAAGCTTTATGAACCATAACAAACAAGATATATTCCAAAAAACAGGCAAGGGTCAGGCGATGAGCAAACGACATGAACTGGGCAGAATATGAGGGACAACAGAAAACAGGGAAATCTGAATTAAAAAAAAGAGATAAACAGGAATTAAAAGGCTTGATATCAACAGGTACGAAACACCAAGCGTATACGTATACTCCTTTTATACTGTGAGAGTGTGCTGTGAAGGTGATTGAGTCCAGGTGTGTGTGAGAATCCTTTTATACTATGAGAGTGTGCTGTGAAGGTGATTGAGTCCAGGTGTGTGTGAGAATCCTTTTATACTGTGAGAGTGTGCTGTGAAGGTGATTGAGTCCAGGTGTGTATGATCAGTAATCTGGTGAGTTTGAACGTGAGAGGGTTTGGGTACTCTAGTCCTCAGCGACCATGTTTGTATGCCGCACTGAATTCTGGGATGTGTAGTTAGACACCGATTCCGGCATCGACATGACAGCCACCCCGCAAAAAATGACATCTTAGCAAGTGGAAATATCTTGAATATAGTCAAATTTATCAATTATCTCCTTTTATAAGATTACAATAAACAAAATGTCTAGAAATGGGTTTAATAATCTAATATTTGTTTATTGTAATCATATAATAGGAAATTCTAGAAATAGCTGATTATATCCAAGATATTTTCACTTGCTAAGATTTTTGTTAATCAGTTAATCTTCTTCCACTACAGCAGGATCTTCCTTCATCAAGCTTTGCAAATGCCCCAACAGTACACTATAGGAACTGTTGTCAAGCAATTGGCCCTGAAACATTGGCATGAAAGCTCTCTTTCTCTCACTCACTCACACTGACACACTTTTTTGAGTTCCTGGTGGTGGTATCTACTTTTTAAGCATTTTGCTTTTTGAGGGACTGATATTCCTGGTTCCTGCCAGACCAAGAGCCTATTTTTGAGACAATAACACAACATCAGAGTAGGCAGGAAAAGCCACTACAGTTTGACAATATTTGTTGGTGAATATACCTATAAGATTTATATGGAATTAGCATTGTAACCAGCAGATGAACTGATTAGATTTTGGAACAGATCCAACAGGGCCAAGGTCACAACAAGGTCAAATATCTGAAACAGTTTTTCTTCAATAACTTCTTTCCTACTTTCATAGAGTTCTTACTTACACATTCAAGTTCAGGATCTCAAGGCCTATTTTCTGCCAATCTAAGACTTTTGCCATCCATGTATCCGTCCAAGATTATCATTGGTGTGATATATCAAAAACAAGTGGATGAATGTTTGTAGGATTTATGTAGAATTATCATTGTAACCATCAGCATTGCAGATGAACTGATTAGATTTTGGAATTGAGTGGAATTGAGGGTCAAGGTCACAGCAGGTCAAATGTCTGAAATAGTTTTTCTTTAATAGATTTCTTTTTGAAGTATTTTTTAAGGCTGTTTCAGGCATAAAAATTAGTATTATCCCCAGTGACACTGTTGGCATCAAGTTCTACTTGTTTTTTTTTTAATTGTCACTACTCCTTTAACAATTCCCGGGGAATCGGATGCAAGTGCAGATAATCTTTATAAATGTTTATTAAGTGAAACACTAATAAAACAAACCCAGGCAGGGAAAGGAAAAATTAGGAGAAACAATAATAAGGACTAGACCAAGGCGGAATTGTCCATGGGGATGTGACTCTCGTGTTCATGATTTTTTAATCTACCTCCTGTAGCATTATTAAATATTAACAAAGTGTATAAAATTATTAAGATTACTTTACCAGTGTTGTATGTTACATTTGTTTAAACATTTTATATGGAATTACTCTAAAGTATAAAAATAAAAATAGTTGAAGCATAAAAATAACACAAAACACAATATGTAGGATAGACTTACCAAATGTTCAATGATTTTTAAACCATTTGGATGGCTTACATGATATTGGACTGATATTGGCTTGACAGCGCTCGATTAATGGCCCTTAATTATACAATGTTTTAACAGGTCAAAGCACTGGGCATGTTCTAATCACACTAATCAGTTTCTATTGACGTAAAACCGCTTTTCTCCTATATCTCTGCTAGGTTAAAAGGAACCAAGTGGTGGAAAAACTGAACCATGCCTAGCAGCAAATCAGTAGCATCTCTTTCAAATGTCAGTATCCACAATACAATGGCACAGTTTGATCTTAACCATCTCATACAGTAATCTCATGTGCTATATTCCAGTTTGTGTGTTGTAGGGCTAGCTGATCATTGCATGTCATGATGTATTTTGTAATAAATTACTCTGTGCCACATACTACATTCCTTCATTATGTGTTTTAGTCTAAGTTATTAGACCGCAACATAGCTCTAGCAGTCCATTTCTAATAAATCAAATACTTCCAATCAAAAATAATGTTGTGGCTTGTTTTATATTTATATTGAGCCAAATGTATCATTAATATATTGATTTTCTAAGGATATTTTAAAAGATAAAAAATAATACAGAAGCGCACAACAATAATAACTTGCTGACTACATCTACTGGCTGCATGACAGGAATATAATGATAATGATATCATAGTTTATATATAGAAGAATAGTGTCTTTCCATGGATCTATGCCCAGTTTGGGTAATAGGTCTAGTTGATCCCTTGCCTGTGCCTCTATTTCCCTATTGATTGATGGCTTTTTGCTGCCTGCTTGCTTATTTGTGCCAGTGCTGCATCCATCTGTGATAGAAGCTTCTGGCACCAGACAAACTCATTGCAGTGACATCAGATTCTGGCCTCCAGCTCCTATTCAAAATA
Organism: Pangasianodon hypophthalmus; assembly: GCF_027358585.1. Classification (NCBI taxonomy): domain Eukaryota; kingdom Metazoa; phylum Chordata; class Actinopteri; order Siluriformes; family Pangasiidae; genus Pangasianodon; species Pangasianodon hypophthalmus. The sequence continues at coordinate 18,998,489 of NC_069719.1, read as the reverse complement.
AACTGCATAAATGTATTAGGCCCTGGAGTGCTCCTGGAGTATATGCCCTGCATATTTTGATACTTATCCTTCTCTAATACACCTAATCCACATGATCAGCTAAGCAACATACTCCTTATGAGTCAATATGTGCATGTAAGAGCATGGGAAGCATTAAAATGTCCAGGACAGTATACACTGTATTACAACATTATGTTTGCAGAAAAATAAATCAAAGATAGCATGTTGGTAAGAGAGAACTATTAATATTAATATCATATTAAGACAATTATACTTCTACCTGTAATTCATTGAGTTTTTGGCAGCCTTCATTTTAAAAGTAGCATTTAATTTCATAATCAGAATTTATTCAGCACACAATTTAATTGCATATTCACTAATATAAATGCTTATAAAAGTTTTCAAGTTTAAAATATAAAGTATTCTTGAAATGGATTACATTACGTTTTTTCATGTTATGGACTTAAAGTAATGCTCTTCACTTTCCAAGAGGGTTGGTTTGATAACAGTAATGTAGATCTACACTGAGAAAAATAATGGTCCCAGAGTAAATTCTGCCTGAAACAGTGTTTAGTGTAATAAGACAGTTTATATGATAGAACCTTTGCATTAGCTTTACTGTTCTAAGCCCTTTAACCTGAATGGTTGGGAATTCATTGTTATTGGCATACAGCTGCTCTGCAAAATGTTCATTAACAGAAGAGAATCTCTTCATACAAGTGTGTTAGTCCTTGGCAGAATGTTAATAACTTATTGTTATGCATTTCTTAAAAGGAATATTTCATATGAAATTTGTTATAAGAAAATGGATCATGAGTCACCTGCAATCTAGACTTGAATAAAAATGGCCCCAAAATCAGTGGGCACTCATAAGCTGCACCATAGGGCATTTAATTTGTGTGTCATTTAGTTACATTAATTAATTACACATAATGATGCTCCAGGATCAGAACTGCCCTCCATACCGGTGAAAAAATAGCATACATATGCACTTTAAATTTCCACTTTTTAATTTGCACTTTATTATTACTAAATTATCCTCTTTTCATATCAGAATCAATTGTTTGAAATCGAGCGCACAGGCCACTTGACATTTCCCTCTATCAGACATTCATGTTCTGACTTGTATCTCAGCATGTTTGGTGGACATTTAATCATGAAAGCCAGATGAGTCTGAATCACCTGAGACTGAATCCCAGCCATGCTGCTATAAACCCCTGCAGATGTGTTTCCACAACAAGACCTTGTCATCTCCTTGTAGAACCCTATCATCACACCAGCTGATAACACATGAACTTTTCTGTATAGTTCTGGATAACCAACTTCTCATTTTCCTAACCTGATTTGGTCATGTAGCTTTCTCCTTTAAAACACCAGGAGGATTTGGTCATTTCCCTCCACACAGATCACTCAGGAGCTTGTTTATTTACTTCCACAGAAACCATTCAGGTACTTGTTCCATCCTTTTTCATTTGAAAAGTGTGCTGCAGTAGTTCACACTGAACTACTGCAACTTGGCCTGGCAACTCTTCTCCTGCATGCTATCAGAGCCCTTTAACTGATCCAGAATGCAGCTGCATTACTTATTATCAATCTCCCAAATTTGTCCACATCATCCAATTCCTGGCTCTCCTCCACTGGCTTCCTGTAGCTGCTCACATTAAATTGAAAACACTGATGCTTGGCTGCAAAACTAAAAACGGACCAGACCCCACCTGTCTAAAGGCAATGATTAAACCCTGTTCTGTACCTTCTGTAACTAAAGCAAAAATATAATTTCTAATACTAACTGATTGGTAATAGGGGTTTGGTTTAGTGGCTAATGGTATTCTTTGCTCAGGTGGTTATAGGGAAGGAGCTGGGTGTAGGGGTAAGACACACTGCTCCTCTGACCTGACCTACACTGAAAAAATGGTAATATGTGGTTGGTCAGATTTATGTAAAAATATTACGTTTCACATCAAAACGTGATTTAATTGCTTACACTAAATTTTATTAAAACAAGTTTCTAATTATGGGAGCATGGGGAACAACCTAAGGGCAAAATGTTATTACACATTGTCAAGCAGTGTGTGCTTCTAGTCACATTACCACATTTGCAAACAATGGTCTGCCGCTAGGTTTCAGAATATTTCGCCTGTGTTCTCAAGAAATCTGTGTCAAAAAGTGTTTTCAGGGCATGTAAGTAATTTTTTCGCATCACAGGTTTTTGTTGGTTACTGAGCTATGTGTGTAAATTACAGAATCCAACCTTATATGACATTAATCACCATCTTCTTGCCTACAATGTAGCACTGTTTTGAAACATGTGACAACCTCACATGTTAGCTGGGCTTCAGTACAACTTCCACACTGTGGGGTTAGTTGTTACACAGTGTTACAACTTATCTGCCTTTCATAAACCATGACAACAAGTTAATTCTCTCTTATATAAAATAAAATCAACAAATTGCTTGAAAGATTTTATTCACAGAATGAGACAACAAGTAAGAAAAATTCTTGTAAGTGGTGAAGATTTTGTTTCCTCTATCCCCGGGCAGCAAAGGGTGATGTGTGTCTTCTGTGAGGATAAACTGTGCACTGAAGGGTATAAACACTATATTTGTCATATTTGTGACGAAGCATAGAACTGTGTTGATCTGTTCCTTGTATTGTTAAAAACTCCTGTTTGTTTGTTTGTTTACCCTCATGGGGTAAGTTGTAGCACTGCATATCCCGTTACTTTCAGTAGAATTGTACATGAAAAGTAGGTGCTAGAAACAAAGTTCAAGTGTTCATTTGTACCAGAGAACTTAAATATTTATTAATTTATTAAGCGAAAATCAAAATGTGTTAGCTTGTGCCCTGCTCTCTCCTACTTGTTTCAAATTATGTACAGTGAATGTGATCAGTTCACTTAGTATTAACGTGATCCAGTTATGTTATGAAATCTCAAGGGAATGATGGCGCTGACTCAAAGAAAAACTGTAGTATTAAAATTAACTTAATTAAAACAATTGTGGTATAAAAATCAGTTCGAGTGAGCATGCAGGCTTTGAGTTTATTCAGGGCCTTGATATTACATGATCAAATCATGTTGGATTTATGAAAACAAATTGTGTTAATGTAACTCAATTCAATCACGTGGAACTGATGTACGCATGTGAATTAAGTAAATTCAATGAGATTTTTTTTCCAGTGTACTGTATCATAATATCATATCATTAATGTCAAAGACATTTTACTAAAGGAAAAGGGGACTGTTTTGAATTCAGTAATGCAACATGTAGTACAGTAACTCATGGTCAGTTAGATTTCATAACATCCCTGGATTTCATTCATTCATTCATTCATTCATCTTCACTAACCACTTTATCCTGATCAAGGTTGCAGTTGATCCATAGAACACTGGGCATGAGGTGGGAATAGACTCTGGATGGGATGCCAGTTAATCATAGGGCACCATGAACACACACACTGACACACTCATTCATATCTAGGGGCAACAGCGCAGTCAATCCACCTACAGGTATGTTTTTGGCAGATGGGAGGGAACCAGAAAACCTGGAGGAAACCCATGCAGACAGTGGGAGAGCATGTACAATTTCACACAGAGATGCTACTTGTTGCACCACCGTGCTGCCCTCTGGATCACATGTTCAGTCCCTTGTCACTAGCTACATCTAGTGCATTGCTTTATACCTTTTGCTGGCATGGTTTGGGCCCATTTTTCCTTGTAGAGAGAAGAATCATAGCAAAGCAATGTTATTTTGACCAGTCACCTGTATCCTATAATGAAATATTTCTATACTGAAGGGAGTGCTGTCTTCCAAGATGACACGCCCACATCCACAGGACATGAGGACTCAGTGAATGGTTTGATGAGTATAAAAATAATGTAAATCATATGCTATGCCCTTCACAGTAACCAGCTCTCAACCCAATTGAACACATATGAGAGATTTTGGATCGACATGCTAAACAGAGCTCTGCACCACTATTATCAAAAGACAAAATGAGGGAATATGTTTTAGGAGAATGGTCTTCAATCTTCCAGTACAGTTCCAAAGATTTGTAGGATATATGGAAAATAATACTGAAGCCTGTTGTGGAGGCGTCGTGATGGCCCAACACCTTATCCTGTTTTTCCCTTTGTTACCCGTCTATATATACACTGTTTTTCTTTGTTGCTTAGAAGTTGTAAATCGTCTGTACTAACCTTCCAGAACAATAAACCAGTTTTACAGAACTGAAAACACTTTGATGTTGATTCAGTTTGCAGTTCAAGTTTACTCAAAACTGTGTGGAGTGCAAAACACTACACACGGTGTTTAGTGTAAAAGCACAATAGTCACTGTGCAAACACTCATGCTGTCAGTGGTATACATGAATTTCCTGATATCATGTGCCCATGTACTACAACATTCTTCAGTTGAACAAACAAAATCTCTCAAAAACTGTTTTACTTAATTCTCCAACTGAGAAGGTCACAGAAGTGTGCAGTACAAATACAAAAAGGGAAAAGAAGAGTACTTAGGGCAAGAACCAGGAGAACTTACAAAAGAATAAGATACATAATGAAGAACAGATCATTTTCATATGTTTTACATATGGAACAATATAAGCAAAGAATTAATTCAATTAAATAAGTCCACATTACCCTCAGATCTTCCTTCCTTTCACTGAAAGCATGTTGTGCATTTTTGGTGTTTTGTGACAGACATATTGGGGAATATTTTGGCAAACTTTTAAGCCATGTGTCTGAAGTTTTTTCCCTGACTGTCATTTTTTCCTCATAATGGCATCAACAATATCAATAATTACATAATATTGTTTAGCAAATTATGTGTAAACAATTAAGAAAAGTTGCACCAGCTGAAGAGGCTGTAATTACAGGCCTGCTGTTTAATGCTAATTATAGACCAACAATTCTGCTCTTTTGCAATATGAAATGTAATCAGATTGGAAGAACAGCATGGACACACATAACTGAGCAGTGCCAAGCTTTTTACAAGATAAATACACTGTGGGGGAAAAAAGGGTTTGAGTTTACATGTTAGGTAATGTGTCTTTTAGATGTACAGTTGCTTTTTTATGATTGTACACACACCTTCGTTTCACCCTGACATAGGTTTCTCAATAACTAAAGTTCATGTGTCTTTTCCTTTAACTATTGGCACAAAACTCCTAACACTTTTTGGAAAACACTTCACACACAGACTCTCATTCATACCTAGGGGCAAATTAGTGAACCCAAACTGTCTGCTTTGGAGAGGGATAGGAAAGCCGAGAACCAGACACGTGGAGAATATGTGAAACTCCACACAGACAGTAACCAAGAGCTCGGGAAAGAAACTGCAGACCCTGGAGCTGTGAAGCTTCAACGCTACTCACAGCACCACTGTACTGATAATCTCTCCTTCCCCTTTAAGGAGCAATAAAATGTGTACATTCCCAAATCTGTGAAAAAACAAAGAACTTACCAGGACAAATACTACAGATCTTTACTCTACACTTATTTTTAAATCCAGATTGAAGCTCTACCTGTTCAAACTGGCTTTTAATAGTTTCTGTCACTAACCATACCATTTGTGACTATAGATGATTGAATTTTTAGTTAATACTTTTTGATTCTTTTACTATTTGAGTTGTTTTATTAATGCTGTCATTTATTAATTGTTGTACTTTTACCATCTTTTACCACTTATCTTCACTGTGATTCCTTGTTTTGCCTTTACATTTAATTTTTTTTTAAAAATCTTTTAGTTTATGTCATCCTTATACATATTGTTTATGATTGTGGATTGTTTTATTCTTTGACTAATTTTTTGATCTTTTATGTAATTTTTTGTGATTATTAAAGTCACACAAAGTAAGTTCATTCTGGGAAATAAAAAAGCCACACAATAGTTTAATGTATGAAATTATTACATCTGCCACTCTAATGATCTTCCATCTTCCAGTGTGCAGCTATAGAGGCTGAGAAAGAGGAGGCAGAAAAGGAGGAAGAGGAGGAGGATGTCTTTCTCTCAAGGAGACAAAGTGTCTCAAATGAAATGACTTTACTTGACCATGTCATTAACCATGACTAAAGTATGAGACAGGCAGAAGATTTTTTTCCAAACACTGGTGAAGAACTTTGCATGTGATCTAGACAAAATCCCTTGTTGTTGAATAGAAATGAGTCTTTTGTTCTTTCTTTATATGTAGACTGTAAGTATTTTTGGTTCACTTGAATGAATGTATGTATGTATGAATGAATGAATGAATGAATGAATGAAATTTAATTTCTTTAACATGAAAATAAACTCAAACATCTGATTGCATATCAGGCAAAAATGAGGCGTTCTTTGTCTCTCATAATCCAATTATGGTTGATTGCCATCTGAATTTCATTTGAGACTAAGACTTGCCAACTCCAGCTGTCCACTTGCAAGGTGTCTAGGTCCTTGCAATGTTGCCTGCTAGGTGTCTAGCTCTGTAGTTAGCCAACCCATAAACCATAAATAGAACTCAAAGCTTAATATAGTTATATCATCTTCTTTAACCTGCTAACTTGAAGCAGTATTAAAGAACACATTATGGCATCTTTTTTAAATGGAGTTGAAAAAGAGGTTTTCTCTGTGTATCTTTAGGTGAAGTGTGTTATTGTTCGTTAGGATGTTGAGTCTTACAAAGTGATTTATATACTAGCAAAAAGAGCAGAATAACCGTTTTGTGCAGTGTTTTGAAATGTGTACATGAATGAGTTAAAGCAAGTGGAAAATGTGTTCAGTTCTACAGAACTGGTTTACTCTTCTATGTTTGTACATTTGATCACACAGTATAGTCGACTGGGAAAACCTGTAGCCTAAACAATGAGTCTGTTTTGTCAGTAACTTGCAGACAGGTCATGCAGTTCTAATTAAGGCATTAAATCTTCAAAACATGTGGACCTCACTGCCTAAGGACTCACTTTCATAGTAGACTGAATTTTTGGGAATGCCCCCTCCCCATTTAAGTATCAAGGGGAGTTGAGGGAGTGCAATTTATGCTTAATGACGCATAAAACAAAGGTTTAAGTCTGTAGGCAAGTTAAAGTAATGGTATTGCAATAATTCAATTTGCTTATTGAATTGGCAGCCATCCTGAAAGATGGACAGGATGCAGTCAGATGGAGGTCAAATCACTGTAATGCTGAAGACTCATGTTTGAATACCCATACTATGTCAAACTATGTCTGACATGATCTTCTGTCAGATGTCAGTAGTGGCAAATTGTCATACAGCCCACTGTAGTTCACCATGGAACGTTATTGTTGCCCTTAACCAATAACTGGTTATATATCATAAAAAAAAAATACTATGCAATAAAGATCAAATTTGTTTAGAATTCTCATTCATTTATTCATTCATATTTAATAACTGGTCAGGGTCATGGGTGTAAGGCAGGTATACATCCCAGATAGGATACATGACCATCACAGGGCACCACACACACACACACACACACACACACATATTAAAAACTATGGATATTTTACAATAGCCAATCCACCTAATGGTATGTATTTGGGAGGGGGAAGGATATCAGAGAACCTGGAGGAAACCCACACACACAGGGGAGAACATGCAAAACACCACGTAAACAGCAACCCAAGCTCAGTAGCGAACTGGGGACCTCGAGCTGTTGACACTGCCCAACCAGGCAACAGCTTAATATTTTGTACAACGGATGTTACCTGCAGGTAATGGATGCTGTCAGATTTAATGGTCTCTCTTCAACAGTCTTAAAACACACTGCTTTTCCTTGTTTCCTAGTTTTCTAGTTTTCCTGCCTTTTTAGCAACTGATTTATTTCTGGATTGTTGTTTACCTCATTTACCTCATTATGTCTGATTAAATAAAAATTACATTTTAATGAATGCATGTTATCTTTTAGTCAATGTCTCATTTATGTAATTATTATGTATTATTAGATTATAGCTTATATTACTATATTTCATTTGAAAATCACTGAAGGTTCTAATTGCGATGGACTAGAGGACCATCAAGTTGTATTCCTGCCTGGTGCCCAGCGTTCCCAGGATAGGCTTCGTATCCACAGTGACGCTGACCAGGATAAATCAGTTACTAAAGGGGAATAAATGAATGAAAATTTTAAACAAATTGGATCTTTATTTTATAGTTTTCTATGTTATGGGTATATCAGCGTATTTCTTTTCCTAGTATAACAAAAAGAAAGATGCAAGAATGCAGGAAGTAGGGAGGCAAAGGGTATTACAGCACCCCAACTTTCAGAATCCCTTTAACTGCAACTGCAGACAACAGCAACAACAACAACAACAACAACTACAATAATAATAATAATAATAATAATAATAATAATAATAGGCTTACAAACTTTAAAATGAAGTATTTTGAGTAGAATCACTATGGTGTTCCTGTTATATGACAGCAATTTGCCAACTATTTTTAATTTATTAATGAACAAAACATCATGCTTTTTATTCATAGATACATTTAATTTTATGTCTCAAGACTTGAGTCTTCAGGACAGAGGAGTTTCTCTAGTTTTTCAGTAAGATGAAAAGCAGCACTATTTTGTTTCATTCATTTCAAGAGTGGATGGTGAAGGAGCCTCTCTTTTGTCTACCTTCTAGCTGCTATAAGGAAAGTTATTACAGGAACTAACTCCTGTCTTGGGAAACTTATTATTGATTATTGTTGCAATTATACAATACAATTATTACTGATTATTTCAACCATGCAGTGGTATAATTATTGTAATCAACACACAATCTCTGTTTAAAGAGAATATCTCTCACTGTCTGTTACTTCACTTTATCCAGGCAGATAAAAGCAGTGTCAATAACTGCCAATTGTTTTACCTAACCATTTTTTAAACTTTATTATTACTTGGTCTGCAACAATGTTTAGGTAGGTGGTACATGTCAAAGTAACATCCACATGAATGCCAGGACCCAAGGTTTCCCAGCAGAACATTGCCCAGAGCATCACACTGCCTCTGCTGGCTTGCCTTCTTTCCATAGTGCATCCTGGTGCCATCTCTTCCCCAGGTAAGTGATGCACACACACCCGGCCGTCTGTATGAGGTGCTTCATCTGACCAGGCCACTTTCTTCCATTACTCTATGCTCCAGTTCTGATGCTCATGTGCCCATTATAGGCACTTTCAGGGGTCAGAATGGGCATTCTGACCTGTCTGCGGCTACTGTACTGTGTGTTCTAACACCTTTCTATCATAGCCAGCATTAATTTTCTCAGCAATTTGTGCTACAGTAGCTCTTCTGTGGGATCGGACCAGATGGGCAAGCCTTCGCTCCCCACGTACATCGATGTCTTTCTTTACTTACTTTTGAACAGGATGATCACTGTTAATTATTATTTTGTTAAAAGATCTCATTTTTTCATTTAGTATTGCCCTTCAGAAGCTGCCTAAGATTTTTACATGTTTCCAAGAAGACAAAATAATAACAATTTACACAGATCATCCTGTTCAAAATTTGACACCCCCTGGCACTTTATGTATCATGTTGCCATGCTCAGCATCAGTGAATGTTTGCACCTTTTGTAATAGTTGTGTCTGAGTCCCTCAGTTGTCCTCAGTGTGAAAAGGTGGATCTCAACATCATATAGCCACTGTTGGAAAGGGGTCAAATATGCAGAAGATGCTGGAAAACCAAAGAATGTGCAGGATGTGGAGGATTTTTCTGAAGAACAGTGGGCAGTTTAACAGCTCAGGACAAACAAGGTCACTTATCATCCAGGTAACTACACACTGTATTAAGAATCAAGAGTATGTACATTTTTGAACTGGTTCATTTGTTCAGTTATTATTGTGTCTTGTGGACTATATATAAACATCTGCTGTGTGAAATAGCTTATTCAGGGCAAGTGGTAATTTATGACCCACTACACTATTTGTAACTTTTAAGAAAGTCAGTACTTCTACATTTTGGTATCTTTCAGAAGAAGAGTGCAGTGCCATTATACTTCAGGTGATCCTGAAGTTTGCCACATGACCCACAAATTGAGTTTTTTCATTAAGCAAACAAAATCATTCCAGAGGCAAATTCTTGCCTTGTAGTACTTCGCTTCCCAATACACACTCATTATGAAGTTTTCAAGAAATACATGAAAATGAATTCTGCATGCACTGACATTCGGTGTGGCATAACTAGTCAATCAATGTAGCAATTCATTCACATTGAAAAAAAAAAACCAACTATTAATTAATAGTGTTTTGTTTTATCAGGGAGTGCTCTTAAACACAATGTGCAAAGAATTTTAATAATTTGTCAAACTGACAACACAAGAATTTGCAAATTGGTAAAATAAATATGGACAATGAATGCAAGATTGAAATGAACTGTTATGACAATATGACAATTGGTTATGGTTAAAAATTTGTTCTAAATATAAAACTTGCATTGAAATATATCACTTGTTATTTCCTACCCCAGTACCAGCTGTACGTTTCAATTGACAACATGTTAAATATCTCCTTGCACATTCTTTTTGTCAGATATTGATAAAAATGTTAAGGTGACAAAGGTTGCAATTTCTGTACAATATGGCTGGCACTTCATCTTAAGAACTGAAATGTGATCGATAGCAGAGGCTGATGGACTGACTGAGATTGATTTGAGGTGGTTCAATAGTTACACTGGGGACCTGCCCATCATCACTAGCTGGAAACGATTCATTGTCATGCTCACTAGAAGTGAATATAATCTGTCCAGATTTCTATTGGTATTTGATTGTTTTTTTATATACAGAACATGGTAGTTCCATACTTCTGTGAAGTTCTGTTGTCTTCTGAATATCAGCAAGAAAAGTACGTGAAGGGAAAATTGTACCTGTCATCACAAAGGGCTTAATCTTCAAAAGTGTAGAACATGTGTCAACATGGACAGACTACCCTATAATGTAACTACAAAATTCATAAATAAGGCCACATCCAAGTTCTCACCAGCATGCTTGAATCTCACTCTAGCAGATACAGGCATGTTGCTTTGAGAAAATGAGATAGCACTGTGGTAGCAGGGTAACCGTTGCTGCAGTTCAGGCTGAATGTGTGCTTCAGTGCCACCATGAACCAAAAGGCCCCATCTCAAAAGAGAATACAAAGGAAATAGAACTAACAATGGCCAATAAACACTTATACTATGGATAAAACCAAATTAAGCCCACCAAAAGAAATTTACAATACCATTCAAACGTCATGTTTTTCAACTTTTTCAACCTTAAAGCAAACCTAAAAGATCCCAAGTGGTTAATACGATACACATTAACCATTGTACATACCATCACAACATTAATTTCATTTTTAACAAATACTTTTCATGATTCTTAAAAAAATAATTGTTAATAAATAGTTTGATTTATGCTATAAATATGCAAGTTAAACATAATCATGGGCCAAACATGAAGATTTATATTATATTCCATTTACCTCATGTCTGCCTCATGTCTTTTAGCCACAGACAAGGCAAGCTGCAAGGGTCACGGGGTCATGCAAGGGTTACTTTGCCTACATGCACTGAATGAACTTGTGACTAACCATGTGAGACACATGTCAGTATGCCATAAACTGTTGGGTAAGGCATATAATAGACTCATCTAGACACTGCACCACTCCACCTCCTCACAGTAGCTGTAGGGTTTGTCCAAATTATTCTCACACACTCTATACTGTAGAACCAGTAGTCCTTGTGCACACGACAAAGTTCTCATAATTTGAAATAATAAGTCAATGTTTTACACTACTGCAGGACCATTACATATATACATCTGACTGTACAATGATCATGCAAACTTTACTGATAATTTAATTATTAATCAATGTCTTCTTTGGCATATCTGTAACCTACAGACAACCTACATATAATTAGATACTGTACATACTCAGAGCTAAACATTTTTACAATTTAAAAACTACCTAATTTGCAAAAAATCCTTATTCCCAAAAAGACAGCTGAGTCTGCGCCAGGTTCAGGCCAAATGTAGCTCTGCATCAATCTTGCAAGGTGGAATGGGACCAGCATTTTCACAACACGACTCAAATCATTGATACAACAATTCATCAATGATACAACAATTCAACAATTCAACAATTCAAATCATACAACATTGAGTGCAACAGATAGGCATACCTTGTTGCCAGAATTTGGATACAGGACTTGAAGTCATCTTCAGTCATCAAGTTCTTCATTGGTATTTTCAGCCCACCTTTTCCTCCCTGAGTGAGTCTTTTATCTCGTAATATGATTAGTTGGTCTACCTCACCTACCTGAAACAAGGTAATAATCTACTAGGTCTACAATATCATATCAGGGTTTATATAACTACTATTATAGAAAACATAGGGTAATAATGTAAGTATGTATGCAGGCTATAATCTAATTCGTTTTACTTTTACATTTATAATTCATTTTAAGTGATGTATGTAAAAAAATCTTGAATACATTATCATTGCCCACTAATCATTTTAGATAAAACAATTAAAGCACAATAGTGTGCTGCCTTGCTCACTATTGGCTATACATAGACAAATATAACAGTTTAAGGATATAAATTAAAACAAAATCATCATTAATGAAACTTTCTCTGGGGTAGGAGAATGTTTCATTGTCCCTCACCCCCAACATTTGTATAAGTTCAGATATTACACAAAAATTGTGAAAACAAAAATGCTAAGTAATACAAAGTGTTTTAACTGGGCTTAAAAACATTTTTTTCCTATTGCTTCAAAGCTTTATAATCATGCTGCTTTCCTAAGCATTTTAATGATCTTTTTTAGATTAACATATTTTTCATAGCTAATTATTCAAGTTGCTTAAACGGAAGACCTAAAGATATCTTGATAATAACAGAGTAGCCAGCTACCTGGAGTGACAGTCACAAGCTAATCTATATTTATTCATTCATTCATATCCAATAATCTCTTTATCCTGGTGAGGGATCCGATCCTGGGAACAGTGGGTGCAAGCAAGAATACACCCTGTGGCTGCTTGCTGCTCTGTGCCATCTTCAGTGTGATGTTTACTTGCACTGAATTCTTGAACCTTGAGTCCAACATTTTAATCTGCACTAATCCTATGTTGGATTAGTATGACATGAAATATCACTGGAAAATGGTGAATGAGAAAGAAATGCTTGCTCTTTTGTTTGTAGGAGCTAATAGGAAACCTGTTGAAACTGTTGTCTGTTATATGAGATTGTTGAAATCATTTCACCTATTAAACATCTTTGACTACTTTTACATGCACATCAAATTCTGTTTAAGGTCTACACTCGGGTTGCAGCCATAATCCGAATATGATGTTTATATGCGTACAGGCATCGAAATATTCCTGTAGACATGGTTGTTGTAAGTTTGCTTGAGTTGCCATTTCTAAATACCTAGCCTACAGCTAAGCATCTGTTAGCACCCAGAATTCCTTGCGGACTGACTGTGCGCATATATCTCCTTTCAGGGGATTTTCTGAATAAGGTGTTTACATGCAACAAATTTCTGATTAAAACAGGCATATTCCAGGGGTGGGAATCAGAACTTGGGGAATCAGAATATTGTCTTAATCTGAATCGGGCAATCGGATTGCGGCGTTTACACACATGACTCAATACTAATTCGAATATTGCCAAATTCTGATTAATATCGGAATATTGAATGTGCATGTAAACGTAGCCAATGTAATTGCGCTGGCAATGTCCCGCTGTGACGTCAGTGAGACAAACAACAGCTAACTTCTCAAGGAAATAACAAAAATACAGTTCCAACCAACAAATTAGCACATGAATCACTAAACCCATCACAAATATCTCAGTATAAACATATTTAATGTGATTCAGAATATACTCTTCCTTTAAAACTTGTCCACAATGTCATGTCTGTGCCTTAGGCAGCATGTTTAGTTTAAGGCATCTTATAACAATGTTGAGACAGTAAGAAAGTGGAGACTTCGCCCCTAAAGCTCAGTGAACATCAGATGGTTAAACCTTTTTTTCTCTCTAAAGGTTTCTAGCCCTGCCTGTGCACGATACAGCGCACTATGGAGATGTCCTGCCGGCGGGCGGCGTTAGGACCAAGTGTGACGGGGAACCTCTGAGTGAGAGATATAGAGATAAACAGGGTCGAGTAGCAGTCAGTCAGTCGCGCGCGCGCTGCTGCAGCATCAGTATTATAATGAATGAGAGCAAGGAGCTGTAAGACAAGAGCAGCTCTGAAAGTGGATGCACATTCATTTCTTTTTAAATCATCAGCAACAAAAAGAGGCTAAAGATTAGCATTTTATTTCCAGGATTCTTTACGAAGCAGCCATGGAATATCCAGCTGGACAAACTTCACTGACATTAATGTTGCTCATTTTAACAGGTGAGTGTTTATGAGTGCATGTGTGAAAAAAAAAAAAAACTTTCAACTTTCATGGACTTTGGTGGACTGTGGTTTAAAACCTTGATCAGTAATTTTCTGTATTCTCTTTGATGAGTTTAATGAGATTTAGACACACATTTGAGAGTCTGTTGGTCATTTCTGCAACACATGTGAACCTGCCTGTTGAACATTACAGCCTGCCTTTGCCTCAATCAGCTCTGCTGAATCCACATGTTAATATATTGTGACTTCTAAGGACTGCTTGTGTATAAACCTCATCTGCTTACAGGCCCATCATTATTCAAATAAAGTCAAGAAAATCAAGAATAATGATTATAAAAGTATGAGCACTATGGAGGAGGATATCATCTTTCACACTGGTGCTGAATTGAAATCATGTACCCCATTTATTCTTTATAATTTACTATTACAAAGGATATGACAATATTCATTATTTAAATAAACACACACTCACACACACACACACACACACACTGTTTGAGGGACCATAAGTAATTGGACACTTGGCTGCCCAGCTGGTCCATGGCCAGGTCTGTGTTATTCCCTCATTATTTCACTTACACGAAAGCATTCAAAAGGTCTAGTGTTGATTATTTCACTTACACGAAAGCAGACAAAAGGTCTAGTGTTGATTATTTCACTTACAAGAAAGCAGATTAAAGGTCTAGTGTTGATTATTTCACTTAGAAGAAAGCAGATAAAAGGTCTAGTGTTGATATCATGTGTGGCATTTGCATTTGAAATCTGTTGCTGTTAACGCTCAATATAATGTTCAAAGAGCTGCCGGCGAAGCAAGCCATCATTTGGCCGAAAAATCAAAACAAACCCAGCAGAGAGATAACAAAAGCCCATACGGTTCTGAAACAACATCTTATGGACAGATGAGACAAAGATCAACATGTACCAGAATGATAGAAAGTGAAAAAGATAGAGAAGGGAAGGAACGGTTCATGATACTGAACATACCAACTCAATGTATCGCATGGACATGTATAGCTGTATGGTTTCAGGGGATTTGCAACTAAGTGTTAAAAATGACAATTTAATTTATGATTTGGAGTTTGTCCAATTACTTTTGGTCCCTTATTAAAAGGGGTGGGGGCACATATAAAAATGCTGTAAGTCCTACACTGTTCATCTTATCTGAATTTAAATACCCTTAAATTAAAGCTGAAAATCTGCACATTGCGCTCAAATTTAATTAAGTTTGTTTCATTTCAATATACTCCAATATACTGTGGTAGGCAGCTGAAATAACAATAACTTTGTCAATGTCCAAATAATTATGGATCTGACTGTACGTGATATAAGCAGCACAATAATGGACCAAAACAGTAAGAAACAAGTGCCCACTTCAGCATTGTTTGTAGACTTGAATTAAGTGCTTAATTATTGTTTTTGAATCATTTATCAGCTATATACAGTGGTTCCAAGAAAACACTTTCCACTGTCAAAATTTTCAGAGCCTGGAGGTTAGTGAGAGGAGATTTTTGCTGAATGCCCAGTCCAGATGAGCTGTGTCAGGCAGTGGAGACAGAGATAGTTGCAGGTTAAGATTCTTTATTTTAGAACAGGCAAACAAGTCCAAAAAAAACAGGCAGAAGTCAGGCAATATGCAAACAGAGGTACTTGGGCAAAAGACATCAACCCGGAACCAGAAATGAAGTCGTAACCATAAACACAAGAACTAGAGAACATACGGCTTGGTATCGCCAGGTACATGAGGACTTATATATAAAGATATGTATATATAAAGACTAATCAAAGGGCAAACTGAAAACAGGTGAAAGTAATCATGAGACATTAGGGAGAATATCAATGACAAGACACGGGCAGAAACAAGACATGAACCAAAACAAGATGCATAAGTAGGCGCTGTAGAGCTGAGAGCTTTGATACGTGCTGAGAGCCACTAAAGAAAGTAAAGACAACAGGTTAGGGAGATCTTAAAGATTACACAGACTAAATGATTATATTTTTAAAAACTAAAATATTTCTCCAATCATGTCAGAAAGACACAGGCCACACAGTTCCTATCTACAATCATTCAGTGCATGTCTTAGATAAGATATTTCTTAGATAAGAAAATGCCTGAAAACCATTCGAGTCCTGTTTTTGTGGTACAGTTGATGTCTTTGTTTTTGTTTGATTTGTGCTTTTAGTGAGATTGAATAAGCAGATGTCAGGAGCCAGGGGACACGTGAAACTTGAGTTAATGTAACTCGGGAGGAATATCATTGAGTGCTTTGAGACATTCTTGAGATGATGAGATTCTTGAGATGATGAGATGGTTGATGTGGGGATGTTGTAGAGAGATTAGACCGGAGTATTAAGAAGATCTGCTAGTCTGTTTGCAAACAGCACAAAGAACATGAATGGCATTTTATTTCACTAATCCTGTTGCATGTCTGTCCATGCATCTGTCAGATTTGTTACACATGAAATAGCTTTCAAGGTAGTGTTCCAAGGCTGATTTAGATGTGCTATTATCTTGCTTTGCACCACATTCCCTTTGAGCCACTAGCACAGCTTGACTTGACCCACCATCTGTCAAGTTACAAGAAGACATGCATCAAGACTCTTCTCTATACTGGCACCCATGTGGTGGAATGAACTTCCCTGGCAGTCTGCAATGCTGAGTCATTGGCTGTCTTTATTTAAAGACTGAAGACCTACCTCTTCATTATGCACTTACACTAAATCAGAAAAAAAAAAAAATTCCAGCCTGTACTCTGTCTTCACCTACTAACTACTATCTACCAAGATTTTAGATTTATAGTATTCTTAGACCCTGACCTGTTGGTACTACCATGTGGACACTTTTTAATAGAAACTATAACACACTTCTGTAAGTCACTCTAGATGATGGAATCTTTCAAATGCTGTATAATTTGAAATCGCTTTGGTTAGACATGGATCTTATGTTTTTAGGACACGTTGAACAGTGTACCTGAACCTCCCCATTCCCCCACAACTGCACACTTATGGTAAAGCTTTTATTATTGTTGTATGCTTTTGGGGTTGCAATCGAACATGAAAACATAAAAAAAAAACAGTTGTGGAATCCTATAGCAGCACAGCATAGTACCACCTACAAACTTAAAGAAAAAAAACACTGCTATACTCAACAATCATCATCAAAACAGCTCCAATTTTGGCTTCTAAAAAGATAACAATCAAAAACACACTGCTGCAGTCAGTGGGGTTAAAGAGTAAGTTGTGCTTGGATTTCATGGAAAATTACAGTGATGTCAGTGATTTGCAATGCTGCACAAGGCTTTTTTAAAACAAATAAATTACTTTTTCTTTCACATCCTGACAAAGCAGAAATTATGGAACATCATGGACGGTCTAAAGATATCAAATCCAGTCTCCACATGATCCACTGGATTGAGTTGTTAGAAACCAAATCTCCAGTAAGTCACAATAAACCCCACTAGAAAAGTACTTGAATGTAGTGATAATATCAAATCAGAGATCATGGCTGTGGCTCATAAATCAGAATGTATTGTTTCCACCATGTGTTTAATATTTGTTTCATTTCCAAGTTGCTCCATGAGGCATTAATGCAAGAAAACCTATGATATTTTTTGCTTTGAATGCAGACCTGCATCTTTTATACAGTATGTTCAAAACCCAGCCCTGACAAGTAATCTTTTACTTTGACATTTTTCCCAAAATGTAGGATATAACAAAAATACAGTATGTTATTCGTAGTAATTATTAATAGCATCATACCTAACTACCAATTTTATGTACTTTTCTGCCCCAGATGATGTTTTGGGAGAAGTGCAATATGTCCTCGGTAGTGTGCGTCATTCCAAAAACTAATAAAATGACTCCCTAAATCTAGGAGGCAGTGAGAATTTGGACTTGGGTCAGCTGTGCTTTAATCTCTTGATCTTTTGCAGCTGAGTCCTGTACCAGCTACATCAAAGATGTAGTTTTTTTGTATGGCTGCAGGAAAGTATAGAATTGGGTCCAGCTAGCTGGTGAAAAATGCACGCATTAACTTTGCAGCACTTGCCTCAGTAAGAAGCAAGTTCTTGATATGGGTATTAAAATTTAAATCGCAACATGTGCAATAGACATGATTCTGTTGAATTGGTTGTTAGAGAGAAACACACACACACACACAAACCAACCACACATTTAAACTCATTTCCCCAGTCACCTCTGATGTGTTCTGTTCTTGTTTTGACAATTTTGTGCAAATCTCGCTCTCTCATTCAGTGGGCAAGACCTCTCATATCTCCCTTTGTGTTCAGTGCTACAGTAATCAAAATATTCCTTGTGTTAGCATTAGTGGCCCCTGTGCAACAAAAGGGCATTAATAAATAATGTGTAACAGGTGGATGGATGGCACTGATGACACTGAGACCAGGTTCCTGATGGAAAAAAAATACATTCGTACCCAGAAGAAACCCATGTGGACACAGGAAGCACATGCAAAACTCACAAACAGACAATAACCTGGGCTCAGGATCAAACCGGGGACCCTGGTGCTGTGAGCCAGCAACACTACCCACCACACCACCATGCTGCCTATATAATACACTCACCGTCCACTTTAATATGAATACCTGTACACCTGCACATTCATGCAGTTATCTAATCAGTCAATCATGTGGCAGCAGCACAATGCAAAAAAATCATGCAGATACAGGTCAAGAGCTTCAGGTAATGTTCACATCAAACATGAGAATGAAGAAAACGTGCGCTCTCTATGACTTTGATCGTGGCATGGATGTTGGTTACTCTTATGCTCATAATGAAACCATGAATCTTTTTTTTTGTTAAAAAAATAAAACAGGTATGCATTAGTGGCCCCTGTACAACAAAAGGGCATTAATAAATAATGTGTAACAGGTGGATGGATGTCTTTGATGCTGAGACCAGGTTCCTGATGGAAGAATGCATTTGTACTACACTGGTTCATATAGCATTTTAAAAGCAATGGGTTTTTATGTAGTGTTTCTATTGTTGTCTTCCCCCCACATCATAATGTATATAATGCTGTTGGTGTTTCCTGCTTATACCCAAAGGGCATGAGCTGTATACACAGCTTCTGAACATATGAAGTAAGTATGACATACGCTTACATAGATTGTAAAATTAATCACTGATGTATTTAACTTCTTTTTGGACTCTCTGTGTATCTGCATAATGATGAAACAGACTGAAAGTGCATGCATTGAGGGATCAGATGAGCTTTTAGGACCGTTTGTAAGGACTTAGATCTAACAAGTAATTGCAGATTGGTGCTTTCAGTGTCAGAGTTATTTTTTCAGTGATTTTGGACTTTGGCATGCTTGTTGAAGGTCAGGTCAGGGTCACCTATTTTGCCCACAACAGAAGGATGAGTAGCAGGGCATACAGTTAAACCCCAGTTAAAGTTAATCAGTGTTGCTCAGCATAGTTGACATAATGCTTGCAAATAACTCAATCACATCATTATCAATGTCAACAAAACAACATTTGGCAGTAAAGATGTTATTACATATATATGATGACAATGCTATGTTATATAATATAATATTCCTCTGTAGCACATTCTGAGACAAGATCTCCTAAGGCTAAACTTACACACACTGCAATTTAGGTGCATTGATTTTCAGTTTTATTCACTGGGTACTGCAGCTACTCCTGGAATATATTTAGCCCCACATATTTGTTTTATTAAAGCTGTTCTTTTATTGAAAATTCAATATTGTCAATTGGTTTCATTGCATCTGCAAGCCTGGGGCCAGAAATTATGGTTCTGCATGGCAACCAGTGAAAACAGAGAAGAGGCCTGACTTGCTACCCCATAAGTTATACAGTCCTATCCAAAAGTATTGGAACATTAAGGCCAATTCATTTGATGTTGCTATACACTGAGGACATTTGTGTCTGAGATCAAAAGATGAATATGAGATGATAGATCAGAATTTCAGCTTTCATTTCCTGATATTTACATCTAGATGTGTTAAATAGTTTAGAACATGGTATGTTTGGTGGCAGACCACCCAATTTTTTAGGTGAGCAAAATTATTGGAACAGATAGTCTTAAAGTAAATTAAAGTAAATAGCCCTTAATATTTAGTTGCATATCCCTTGCTTACGACAACTGCATCAAGCCGGTGACCCACTGACATCACCAAACTGTTGCATTTTTCTTTTGTGATGCATTTTCAGGCTTGTACTGCAGCTTATTTCAGTTGTTGTTTGTTTTGGGGGGTTTCTCCCTTCAGTCTCCTCTTCAGGAGGTGAAATGCATGCTCAATTGGGTTAAGGTTTGGTGTTTGACTTGGCCAGTCTAAAACCTTCCACTTTTCCCCCCTATGTTTTGGGTCATTGTCCTGCATTGTCCATTTGTTGAAGTTCCTCCCAATTAGATTGGATGCATTTCTCTGTAAACTGGCACACAGAATGTTTCTGTAGATTTCTGAATTCATTCTGCTGCTACCATCATGAATTACCTCATCAATAAACATTAGTGAGACTGTTCCAGAAGCAGCCATGCAAGCCTAAGCCATGACACTACCTCCACCATGCTTGACTGATGAGCTCATATGTTTTGGATCATGAGCAGATCCTTTCTTTCTCCACACTTTGGCCTTTGCATCACTTTGGTAGAGGTTAATCTTGGTTCCAAAACTTTTGTGGCTCATCTCTGTATTTCTTTGTGAATTCTAGTCTGCCCAATTCTTACTGCTGATGAGTGATTTGCATCTTGTAGTATGGCTTCTATATTTCTGCTCTTTGAAGAAGACTTGCTCTCAGGTCTTCTTCAAACGGTGTATTTTGATACCTTCACCCCTTCCCTGTAGATGGTGGGTGGGTCATGATGTCACTGACTGTTGTTTTTGGGTTTTTCTTCACAGCTCTCACAATGTTTCTGTCATCAACTGCTGTTGTTTTCCTTGGCCGACCTGTTTGTTGTCTTGTCGTTAGTACACCAGTGGTTTCTTTCTTTTTCAGAACATTCCAAATTGCTGTACTGGCAATGCCCAATGCTTGTGCAATGCTTTCTTTTCTCTCATAGACAGCTCTCTGGTCTTCATATTGGTTTATCCTTTTTAACAACAAATGCAGTCTTCACAGGTGAAACCCAGGGCTCAAAACAAGAGTAGACATTCAGAGCTATTAATTGTTGGGAGGAAACAGGAGAACCCAGAAGAAACCCATGCGGACACTGGGAGAACATGCAAAACTCACATGTTGAGGCAGCAACACTACCTGCCACATCACCATGCTGCCCATAAAATATACAATCACCATCCACTATTAGGAACACCAGTACACCTGCAATTCATGCAGTTATCTAATCAGCCAATCATGTAGCAGCAGCACAATGCAAAAAAATTATGCAGCTACAGGTCAAGAGCTTTGGGTAATGTTCATATCAGACATCAGAATGAAGAAAAAGTGTGCTCTCTGTGACTTTTATAATATCATGGATGTTGGTTTAAGTATTTCAGAAACTGCTGATCTCTCAACAGTCTCTAGAGTGTACACAGAATGGTGTGAAAAACAAAAAACATTGAGTGAGTCTTCAGCTGTCCAGTTTGGGTGAGTCCGTGCCCATGATAGGCTCAGATTCTTGTTCTTGGCTGACAGGAGTGGAACCTGATGAGGTCTTCTGCTATTGTAGCTCATCCACCTCAAGATTTGATGTGTTGTGCATTCTGAGGTGCTTTTCTGCTCACCACAGTTATAAAGAATGCTTATTTGAGTTACTATAGCTTTCCCGTCAGCTCAAAGCAGTCTGGTCATTCTAGTCTGATCTCTCTCATCAACAAAGTATTTCAGCCTGCAGGATGTTTTTTGTTTTTCATACCATTCTGTGTAAACTCTAGAGACTGTTGTGTGTGAAAATCTCAGGAGATCAGCAGTATCTGAAATACTTAGACCAGTCCATCTGGTAACAAAAATCATATCATGGTTAAAGTTACTGAGCTCACTTTTTTCCCCCTTTCTGATGTTTGATGTGAACATTAACTGATGCTGTTGACCTGTATCTGCATGATTTTATGCACTGTGCTGCTGCCACTTAATTGGCTGATCGGATAACTGCATGAAAGTGCAGGTATACATGTGTTCCTAATAAAGTGGATGGTGAGTGCATGTAATATTAATTTCAGTTATTCATCATTTGACAGCTTTCAGCTTTGATGGATTCCCTTTCATGTGTGGTGGACGACTGAATTTTTAAATTACGCTTTAACTATTATGACATTTATTTCCAAACGACTTCATGATGTGACCATGATCCTTCTCTTCTCCTACCATAACAGTTTAAGCCTTTTTTGGTCAAAACACAAATTCTAATGCTCCCACAACAGAAAAAGTGTTTGCCATATCGTAGGGAGAATCCTGACAATGCAACAGACAGCTTGTTGGGCTTTTTCAATAACTTCCATGATTTCCCAATGGACTGGTGCTGCAAGCCATGACTTGGAAAGGATTGTTTTGGAGGAAGTCAGTGTTTGTAGACTCTCATGAATATGTGACAGGGCATCAGCTTCAGTGTTATTCAATCTAGGTCTACATGGAAAGGTGAAGCGAAAATGGATGAAGAAGTGTGGTGACCTGGCCTGCCATGGGATTAGTCTTTTTGTTGATTTTACATATTCCAGGTTGGGGGTGATCTGTGAGAATGAGCAATGACCAGTGTCATCATTCCTCCAGGGAAGCTTTGATCACAAGCAACTCCTAGTTTCCCACATTGTAATTTCTCTTAGCCAAGGATAGGTTTCTAGAAACAAAAGCACATTGGTGCAGTTTGGTAGGGTTACAATGGCACTAAGATTAGACAGCTCCTACCACATTCTCAGATGTGTCAACCTCCACCATAAACAGTAAAGGGTCAGGGTGGTGGAATATGGGAGCCAGGTTTTGAGGAGTTGAAAAGCACAGCTGACCTCTTCAGACTACTTAACGTCTTTGTTTTTTCCTTTAAGAAGTGGTGTTAGGGGTGCTGCTATGGAGCTGACAACTCAGATGAAATGCCAATAGAAGTGTGCAAACCCCAGAAATCTCTGCAGCTCTTTGGTGGTTTAGGAGTGGGGCCAGGAAGTGGTTGCTTCTACTTTCGACTGGTCCATTTCTACTCCTTGTTCCTGCAGAAGGTAGCCAAAATCTTGTTGATGCAGACGAAGATGAAGCAGTTTAGGAATACTCTCAGGATCTTATTCACGAAGGCATGGAAGACAGGGAGCATTAACAAGACCATATGGCATCTCCAAATATTCATAGTGCCCCAAGTTGGTGATGAAGTCAGTCATTGCTCTCTTGGCTATGAATCAGATTGTATGCACTTCTGAGGTCCAGTCTAGTGAAAACTTTGGCTCCTCTCACCTATTCCATGTTGGCAGGGACTAAAGGGACCAGTACTTGATTGTGACTGAGTACAGTCCTCTGTAATCAATGCAAGGCCAAAGGCCAGCATCTTTTTTCTCCATGAAGAACCCAGCTGCAGCAGGAGATGTGGCTGGACAGATGTACCCTTGTTTAAGTGCCTCTTTGATGTAGTCTTCCTTTGGTTACTGGAAAAGACAGAGGGTAGGCACGAACTCTAATACAAGTGGACTCCGAGGTGATATTAATGAATGATAGAATGTCTGTATGCAAGGTGCTGGTGTATCCCTTCCCTTTCCCACTGCGATGCCTTCCAGGGCCTTGACCTTCAAGGAGCATGTGAAATGAACAAGGGGAATTTTCCAAAAAATTTGCTATTGTTTCATTCATGAAAAGCTGCCCTGCTGTCCACGAGCACCATGACAACATGATAGGTAGGGAAATTTTCTTGTTCTCAAACATAGGATTAACCTTTTCTCTCACCTTAAAATGTAGTTTGTTCTCTGGCATCATAGTATCATGTAGTGGAAATGCCTTTTTTCTTGGACGAATAACTTTTCTAGGAAAGGCTGAGTGCTCTTGCAAACATAATAGCACATTGCATCAGGAACCATGGCATTTACATGGAGAATATCATATTTCTCAAGTGGACAAGTGCAGAAGTAGCTTACTTTGGGTTAGCAAAAAGAGTAACATAACTCATGCATGACACAGATGATGAGGTGAAGGTTTTCGGGGTTCCAGACACCTTCCAGAGTGTGGTGAGGATCTACGTGCAAGATGTTTCATGTACACAAGCCAAACATCTAACAGTAGGCAGTTTAGGGTCATACACAATTTAAGCTCCATAATAAACAATCCAAACGGCACATCCAAAACTGTAGTCACAGAGCACAGTCTGTAGTAGGTACACAGAATATCAGTCGCAAACTAGAACAAATGGAGATCCATGTCAGGAAAGCCAGGAAAGCAAGGCAGGGTCATACAAAGAAATCCGAATAATAATGGCTCAGACCTTACTCAAAAGACTAGTAAATGGCAAGGGTTCGCACCTAGTCTCAAGTTCAGGAGTCTTTTATAGGGTGCAAACAGACAATGAGTGTAACCACAGAGGAAGAGTTCAAAATTCAGGGGAGGGTGCCCTCTGGTGGCGTGGTGGAGAACTGTCCATAATGAATGTGACCACTTTAAAAATCTTGAATTATTATCCATCCTGATGCGTGAAGTTCGTGATGTAAATTAAATTATTTGTAATATGAGTACTTATTTTTTACCTGTTTCTGCATTTTTTAAAACTTAATTTGACCTGTTTATGCTTCTACTCTATGCTTCTACTATGCTTTTTAAAAATTGTGCTTAGGTCTGAAAACAAATACTGTTTGGCTAAAACGTCAATTTTATAAGTGCATTTTCTAATACTTTTTAAATTTTTTCTGAATTTTAGAAATGTCTATTTGTGGACACATGCATGCCAAGATCTTACAATAAAGTCACATAGGCTACCCTGAAAGATGCTTGGTGATGACTGCCACACTCACACTGCTGGGAACGTGACCTGTAGCAGCAGCACAGACTTTATGGAGCAACATGTCTGTAAATAATGCCCATGAGGATGAAAGGGAGATGAAAAGTCAGTCTGAGGATCAGATGGTGGCAGTCCACAATGGACAAATCCTCCTTTAAGACTATAAAGAAAATCTTTGCCCACTAGCACAGTAAATTCTATCATGACAGGTGTTGTGCAAAAGAGCAATTCATGTTTTGAGTTTCATAGCACTACCTAACCCTATATGGACTGCCACCATCTTTAGAGTGGCATGGCATTGATAGTTTAGAGCTTGTCAGGGGTTCCTGCAGGATAGCAGAGGACAAATTAGACGCTTATTCAGAGACTGCTAAAGCCAGAGTTGAACATGACACTTCAACTGATAGGTCATTATCAGCCTGGAAGAATCTCTTGGACGTGACTGTAGGCGTAGCAACCTCACACCTCTTTCATAATGAACAGAAAGGATAACGCTACCTGTTATGCCATAGTGACCCCCTTGCCATGTGAACATAATATATTTATAAAATCATTTATGCATTCCTAGTTAAAAGTGGTAGTCATACAACTAGGTCATTAGTGGTAAACATAGCTATTGAGTGCACCAATGCAGAGGCCCCACTCACACTTTTCCCAAACAGCGAGCTGAGCAGTCGCAGGCATCTGAACTTTGACTGTATTACACCCATGTTTACTGCAATGAATTAATCCAATAACAGTCAAAATTATTTCCTATTATAGCAAATATTTCCCTTGGCAAATATTTGAAGTCAGTGTTTGGAATGAGAAGAAAAAAAAACGTATCCTGAAGGATAATTTCCTGAACTGGAATTTCTCTGTATTTTGTGCTAAAAAAAATGTGACATTTTTTCCGCTAGAGTGTATTATTAGGAATTATTATTTTACTATTATTTGAAACTGTAAATGAAAACTGAAGGTCTGAGGCATTTTATACATTTAAAATGCAGCTAAAAAAGTAAGAAAAAAATGAAATAAAAGGGAGTCAAAAATAACATAGTAAAATAGGCTAATAATAACGAATAAATAATAGCAGTGACAGAAAAAAGAAAATAATAACATTATAAAATATACAAAATATATGTAAAAAAGTGGCTAAAATAGAATAAATTACAGTACTTTAAAAAAATTACAAAAGTAACATAGACATAACATGCTGGTTGATAAATAAAAATAGAAAACCTTGATTTATACTCGTGCAGCTTTACACTGCAAATTTGTTGCAGGAGTCTCCTCCCTGGAGAAAGGAAATGAGTTATAAAGTATGTGTTGTGCAACTATTTTCCTTTCAAATAATATTGAATATGCACATTTCGAACAATATGAATAATTCAAACTCCTCAGATTACTCGTTATGCTTAAAGCTAAGCCTGGGTTTCTCCTCTGACAACTTCATAATGAAGACACATGAAGAGCCTTAACAAAATCCCAGGCAAACTTCATAGCTTACTCTTTGATCTGCTTTTGTAATAACGCACACCCCTGAACTGCCTTTGCAAGGTTTAAAAAGTAAAACTCTTAATATGAAAACCATTAGTATGACATTAACTTAACATTTCTGTGATAAAGACAGCTGTTTTTGCAACTGAAATTAAGAAAAATTGAATGTCTGAAACTCAATTTTTCATAAACAAGTGATTTAATCTTCATACTTATAAGCATAATGATTTTTGAATAATTTTAGCTTATTATGATGCAGCTGCTTATTCCTTCATCATCAAGCCTCAATGGTCATTGCTAAGATGGCGTCTTAGTTAATTCTTTGCAAAACGATTGAGTGAAAAAAGTTTCACCTTTGTCCACTTGACTGGTTCTCAATTTTTTATCTCTTGCGTTATTCATTAAGGATAATGCCATTATATTTCATTATATATTGTGAGCAGGAAGGTGAGTTATTTATTAGGTACTGTTTAGTTTTCATCTTGGAAAAAAGATTGTGGATCATTTTTCATTTTAGTTTTTGCCAACACTACAAAATTGGGAGGATTTCTTATGAGCAAAAGCAATTGTTTGGGACATTATACCAGTGATAAGCATTTGGAATGGGGGTTCAGTTCATCTTAAACTTGTCAAACATAATAGACAACTGTTAAACGTTCCCTTTTTTTTTGCCAGTTATAATTTATCATTGTGTATTGAAGGCAGATCACATGCTGTGCTGTCACAGGATGCTCATTGGGGGTTGAAATGTCAGTCTATTTTGGCTTCTGCTATATTAATCCACACATTAATAGCATGCTAGTAACCTTTGTTTACAAATCTGTCATATGTCTATTTCCATCAGTATCATCCACTTTTCATTAAGTCTATTCTTAACACCAAAGATTGACTTCCTTTCATTAGTGGACGGATTTAAAGCTTTCATTTGATAGCCTGAAGCTCCAGATAGACAGTAAACCATGAAATACTGCTATTATATTCTTTTTACGGTTGAGATGTTATGCTTTCACTAATATGTTTTGACCCATACTGTGAAATTGAGATAACTCTTTTCTCATGATATTGTTTATGGAACGATTAAAACACTTTACAGGAAAACAGTCTATGACAGTGTGGTGTGTAGTGTGTTACGACCCCGCAGTGCATTATTTTCTTATATGTCCTGAAGTGCTTTATACTACAGTGGTTTGCCTTTTATACTGTAGTGAATTTGCCAATTTTTAATTTACTAATGAAAGACACATTGCACTTTTTAACCATTTGTAGTTACACTGTATGTCACTTTCATTACCAGCCTCTTTTTTGCCTCTCCCTTGAAGTTAATAAGTCAAAAAAACATAACTTGTCATGTTACAGATAAAATGGAAAGGCTCCCCCCCTGGTGGAAAACTTACTGACACTGGAGACTCATTCCATAAATGTTAAATAAATGTTATTAATAAGCACATTTAATATAAACCTATAAGTCATTTGAATTACAGCTGGCACTGTTGTTAGAACTGTTGTTATAGAAAATTAACTAACACCTTCTGACTAATCAGATTTGAAAATTCAACAATGATATGCAATCATATCTAAAGAATGGAAAAGAAAACAATGGTACTAAGTGTGTGTAATTAAATGACATTGTGCTGATGCCTGTCTGCCCTGAATAGTCTAACTGTGAAACAATTGGCCCAGCAAGTAAAATAGGAAAAAACACTTAGACATTCATTCGAGAAGAATTGTCCTCAGATAGCACAACATTTTCTGTGCCTGAACAAACACTTAGGCCTGACTCAATTCACTGGAAAGTTAATTATGTACTGTATTCAGGTTACCCACTGGTCTCTACAGGGCTGCTCTGGGGGCAAACTAGACACACAGCACTGTGCAGTAAGCTGATTTATTTGGTTGAAAACATAGCATTTTCTCAGAGATTAAAGTCACTGTATGTCCATCCTAAGGTAAATTAATGTTATATGCAAAAAACTGAAGTTCTCCTTCACTGGCCATTTTTTTTTATCGACATTGGAGAGATTTCGTGAGTACTGAAATGGGAGAGGACATCCACATATTTGGAATGATTCCGAAATAGAACCAACATGAATCCAATTAAGATGTTTACCTCAGTAGTCTTGTGTATTTTCACAAATTTTCCAGGCTTTCAAATTACTGACTGGAGCCCACTGAAATCACATGGTGTTGAGTACACTATGCCAGTTAAAATCCAAATGCCATTTTAAATTCTTGTTCTTTGACATTTTCTTATATTCAGTGTTCATCATGACTTTACAACATTTCTTCCTCTGCCAGTAGTGGACAACCCTCTTACACCTACAAGCAGTTTGCCAAATTATATTTACAGACAAAATAAAATGACTTTAGAGCCCTGTTGTAGAGGTGTGTGGGACTGTTTTTTTTTTTTTTTTTAATCTCACTCTCGTCCATTCCTGAAGGAATTCTGACCAATCCTGTTCTTTCCTGAAGGAATTCTAACTAACCCCTTCTGCTCCTGCAGAAATTTTTTACCAGTGTTATCCGTGTCCTCAGTTATTATTTTTGTTTGTACCTACACGCAATATTTTTTAACAAACTTAGGTGGTTCTACGTGGCAAAATGTACACAAATTAGCAATTTAAACCACTGTGGCTGTGGCTTCATTGAAGATGAAGGAATAAATGTGGTAAATGTCTCACACAGCTCCAGAAAAGCAGCCAGTACACTCCCATGTTTATGAACATCGCCTTTCTTTGTCTCAATTCCTATCTGACCTCCTGCGCCCACCTGCATGACACTAAAAATCAGCCGCTCCCACAGCTTTTTTTGTGGGAGCCGGTATTCTGCCAGAGGCTTTACCTGGGTCCAGCTAATATCATCAATACGAAATGATTTAGTCTCATCTGCTTTTACTTAAACAGACATTTTTATGTTATGTCAACAAACAAGCTGCATTTTTTAGCCTCCATTTAAGGAAATTCAGCCGGCCAGTGAATGTGCTAGCCCTTTTAGTGGATCACATATTATGTGCTGAGTGAGGGCCGGAGTGGGACGGAGTGTTTTTTTTTGTGTGTTTGTGGGACGGGAATGTCATCTGAGTGGCCCACACACTCACTTGGGATGTCCACAATGACAAATCCGCAGTTTAAGCTCTTTTGACTATTTATTTTCAAAAATATTGTACAGGAGGCACCAACTACAACACCAATTAAATAAATATATGTTAAAAAAAAAAAAATTAACAGGCCGAAAATAAATATAAAAGCCCATAGCTAATTTCAAATGAACACATTATCAAAATTATATTTTGACTAAGACAATTCTGACTTAAATATTTACACTTCAACAGGCAACTCTTACTTTATTTCCACCCTATTTCCTTTCCACTGAACTGTTGTTTTGACATTTACTACTCGATTGAACATACTGTACAATGCAAATATGAATAAAGCTTCTCAGAGACTACAAAATCAAATATCTGTCACAATTAGATGGCCACATAACAATTTTGAAACTAACAAATCAGTCATTTATAAATATTCCAGAAACACTTTGAAAATTCCTTGATACTAAAATGAATAAACCCTCAACTGAAAGTAGCTTGAAGATGAAGGAAAGATGGACTACCTAGAAAGTGGAGCTTGTCAGGCCTCTCATGATTTAAAGCAGGAGAGTATCTACTGTGACTTTTTCTCTGTAGGTAATTTGCATTTATATTATTTGCACTGGGATGATAGCATGAGAGTGATCGCTAGATTAGCGTGTATTAAGTGATGCTACACTGTGTGCGCCACAGACACCTGTCTCAGCAGCCACATTGCTATTATCTAGGCTTGTTGCTGTCGCAAACAAGTCTATAAGTTCGACGCATTTACTTGCGTCTTCCTCTAAAGCCTGACTCTTGTTTAGTCTGACCTTTTCTTTTTTGTTGTCCATATTGATTGAAGGTTAAGAGGGTTCTCTGGCCTAACTGTAAACTTGTACATTTGTCATGTGACCTCCCTGGAATCAGTCAGTCACAGAGGACCGCACTCATTGGGAGGCAGAGACGTGATCGATAGGCTACCAGTGTGTGTGTGTGTGTGTGTGTGAGTGTGAGTATGTGTTGCAGAGTGCAGCTGCCTGCAGCCTACGCAGCAACAAGTAGTTCTAAGTTATAACGCTAACATTAAATTTACTGCCCACCGGGAATTCTTCCGGTTCTACCAATCAGCCACTCCGGCATGAGTTGAGTGATATTCATTAAAGAGACTTTTAAGGGCAGAAAACTATGTACTGTTTCTGTAGTCTTTCTGTAGACAAATAAGTCTAGTTTCTAATATCTACCAGAGAACAAAAAAACAGCACTAAATGAAAGCAAGTAAGTTTGGTTTCATAAAATGTTGCGAAAGTTTTCAGCACCAAGAAATAGCCAGTCGTGTTGTGTTGCATAAGATCAAACAGTTGATCTTGGGAAATGTTATACTTACAAATATTAAATACCCCAAAAGATATTAAAATGTTACATTTTATTGTATAAAGTCATAATGATTCAGAATCTTAAAATTTCTTGAAGAATAATTAAAAGCAAACAAACTGACAAAAGAATGTTCTAATACAAGTAAAATATGCAAATACACAAAAACAACAGACTGCAAAAACAAATGGCTAAAATATTTTTATAAGTGTATTGCAGCTTGTAAAACTTAATGATGCTTGGACAGCAGAGATGCTTCAAGGCCAAGGGGTTAGGGTGCATAATGATACAATTAAACACAAATGAGTATATTTCTGTGGAAGCACAAGAGTAATTTGATGGTGTAACATGTCATATAATGTCTGTTTATGGACAAAACATTCTATAAATAGAGTTTTAAAATTTGCAGACATGTGGAATTAGCTAATATATACGATATGCGTGCTTACACTCTAGGGAAAATCACAAAAATGCTTGAGAAGCTTCAGTAGCATTACCACCTCACGGCTCCAGGTTCCCTGGTTCAATCCTGAGCTCAGGTTACTGTCTGTACAGAGGTTGAAGTCAAGTCAAGTGACTTTTATTGTCATTTCAACCATATACAGCTAGTTAGTACACAGTGTAACGAAACAACGCTACTCCAGGACCAAGGTGCTACATAAAACATACACAGAACTACAGGAGACTACATATATTTACATAAAGTGCACAGCGCAAACATGTGCAGACAGCACAAGACAGTATAAAACTACCGTCTCATCCACTCTACAACACACTACAGAGTCAGCGGAGCTCATTCTCCAAAAGACTCATTCAAATTCGTTGTCACAGAGACAGTTACAGGAGTTCATTCTTACCATTCACAATAACATTGTACAACAGCTCACCTGTGTGTGACAGATAATAACACTTTCACATTACACTACTACAAGAAAGCTATCATTTAGAAAGCTGTCATTATATTCTACATTCTCAAGGTTCTTCATATTCATCATTATTCACTACCAGTTTTCACAAGAGTACTTATGCAAATACTGATGTAAATCCGGTTAAATCTACAACTGTGTTCCATATCTGCACTACTACATTTAATTTAACTTATTGTATTTTATATTTTATATTTTGTGTGTGTACGTGTTGTATCTTGCTACTGACCATGCTGCTGTAACACAAGAATTTCCCTCATGGGATCAATAAAGTATATCTATCTATCTATCTATCTATCTATCTATCTATCTATCTATCTATCTAACTATCTATCTATCTACCAAAAACAAGACACTGGGCACAGTAAGTTACAGTGCAGCACCGACAAGTACACAGTTCTGGTGTAAAGTGAATCAAATGACACTAGTGCAAAAGAGTAAGAATATAAGTTGCTGTAAATAAGTTGCTCCACATGTCCATGTGAGTTTTGTCCAGGTTCTCTGGTTTCCGCTCACCTCCCAAAAACATGTTGGTAGGTGGATTAAATGGCTCCTAGTCGTGAAGGTGTGTGTGTGGACTCGGGTCTTTATCACTTCGCCTCTCTTTCTCACTTTAAATATTATATTAATAGGGAGTGCAATATCATTAAGGAGTGTTCAAAATAAAGACACACTGAATAGCTTTTGCATGTGTAAGGACAAAACACTAACATACAAACTTTGTTGTAAGTCCCAATTTCTATTACTGAAGAAAAAGGCATAGTTTAGTTTTTGATTTTTAATGTAGAAGTTTCTTATCTTGTAAGGACATTGGCTGTTGACATGGCAACAGTCATATGTGGTTGTGCTTGTGTGAGCTCTTACACACAACATATGGTGAATAAGACATTAGCTGACCCTGTGTGAAAGATATTACTTGCAAAGGGCCACTGTGGCTGCATATTTCTTCTTTTGCAACCAAAGCAGGAAGACATCTGATTCTTTTTGTGTAATGCATTACATCTTGGTCTTTGAATGGTTATTAGGTTTGATTTCTATTTGGCTGGAATAGAAACCTGTAGCCACTCAGGCCCTTCGCCAGCTGAAGACTCTTGCCTTATGTAGTGTGCTTAGTGGTGCTGTAATGCCTTAATAGGTCTGTTATACAGCACTTGCAGCTGATCTTATCAGGAGAAACCTGCTTTAAATATGCTGCTTCTTACAAGTGACCTTCAAAACATATTGGATACACTAATTTGGTTATGGATGCATCACCGTAACTAGAGATGTGGAATGAAGTGTCTTCAGGCCACGGGGGTGCTGAACGTGACCGATCATAGGTGTGGAGCATTCTGCCGTTCTTTTGAGACTTACCCACCCTTGCAGGCTTAATGATGAATTTGACTTCCAAGCAGAGTGTTGTCCTTGGTAAGCAGGAGCAAAAAAATTTTTGCACACGTCAGACATCTGTGCTTTTACTTCACAGCTCAGACTCAGTAATGTGCAGGTCCTCGCATTCTCTTTAGATACTGTGTAAATATCAGACACTGTTTTGCTTTAGCTGCTGTGAATGACAGTGGATCAGTGGGCCTTTTTCAAGTAAGAGAAAAAATCTAGGCTTGCTTTTTCTTGTTAAAAATTTATTACTGGTTGTTAAAAAAAAAGATAAATTGTTCAGTTGATCACTGTTCATGTTTCAACTATTATACGGCTGTGATGGAAATAAATTAGAACTCTCCACATCTCTCTCTCTCTCTCTCTCTCTCTCTCGCTCTCTGTATCTCTTCCCACAGTGATCAGGATCAGTCATGCTCTCTTGGATAGAACTGTAGAGCCAAGTTTTCCATTGCAGTTAAATTCTCATCACTCAAGCCCAGCAAGCCAAGGTAAAACATGGACCCCTTTTCCACTTCTGCAACAGAAACCTGGTCTTCATTAAGAAATAATGATAATGAATCACATGGTCAGGAATAAGCAAAGGGGAAAAAGTCAGAATAGTAGAAATACTATTCACAGTTCCTCATCCAGTGTATATACACTCCTGTATTAAGGCTTTACTACTGGAGTCACTAGAGTCACTATTACTACAGTCACTAGAGACAGCTATGTTCCTATAAATCAAAATTACATTTTTGGTTTTCTTTTTAGGAATTGTGTCTATTCTTATAACAATGACTTGGTTTTGTGTTGCAGCTCATCAGTGAAAAACACTGAGTGGCTCTTCTGCAGTTATTTGATCTGTTGGAGTAATACTGCATTACAGAATACTAGAAATGCTAGAATAATACAAAGATTCACAAAAAGCTTCGCTTTTTTAATTTAATACCTTGTTATTTTTCTTATCCAAGCACATGCCATTTCAATAATTCCATTAATCCAGGAGTTAACACTGATTTATTGTTCTGGCTCGGCTACATTTAGAGGTATCACAGGAGACTATTTACTCTCATGGCCTTTCTTCATCAATAATCTCACATGACTCCAAAGGCAGCTAAAAATGCTACATAAGTCTCTCACCTTCTTTATTGGAATAAACACACATTTTCCTGATAAGCTCTTCTCATTTTGAGGATGAACATTTTTGGAAATCTCTGCATGAAGGAACGAGTGGCTGCCGAATAGCATTTTTTATTCAGCCATTTCCAAATAATGTTTCATTCCTTTCAGAATGTTAGTTGAAGACAGATAGAAATAAACTGTATGGCCAAAAGTATGTGGACACCTGAATATCACACCCATATGTGGTTTTTCCCCAAACTGTTGCCACAAAGTTAGATGCACACAGTTGTTTAGAATGTCTTTTATGCTGTAGCATTAAGATTTCCCTTCACTGGAACTTAGAGGCCCAAACCTGTTCCAGCATGACAATGCCCCTGTGCACAAAGCTGCATGAAGTTATGATTTGCCATGGATGGAGTGGAAGAACTAGAGTGGCCTGCACAGAGCCCAGACCTCAACCCCACTGAACACTTTTGAGATGAAGTGAAATGAAATGAATGCTGACTGCATGCCAGGCTTCCTCACCCAACATCAGTACCTGACCTCACTAATGCTTTTGTAGCTGATTGAGCAAATCCCCACAGTCACGCTCCAAACTCTAGTGGAAATTTGCTTATATTTACAATATCTTAACTAAGATAACATTTTTGTACTTTTGGGGTTGTAAAGTTTAACAATTAACTATTAGATGCCATGTCCATACCAAGAAGCTGTTATTTAATGAAATATTTCTTTAATTAAATAATTCAATAAGGTGATGGTCATATGATGTTTTGTAATTGTTTTCTGGCAGAAGAATATTTTTATATTTTTACCACACCCACATGCAGCTACGTATTGATTTTATTTCTTTTTCTTTGGCTTCTTATAAACCATACAATGAGTATTTATCTTTTGGGACACACAGTGTAGATCTTTCTCCCAAAATTTGATGTTGCACCAGGCAGAAATAATGAAAGTATTATTAGATACATTAATACACATCAAGTACAGTTTTTGTTTGCTGGCATTTCAGCAAAATCACATTAATGTCAAAATAGTTAAAAGTTGTCTTTTATGAACCCACAGTTTTCTCGAAGAAATTGCCTGTGCCATTGATTTTTCTGTGAATGACATGTTTTTAAAGCCATGAATTAGGTCTTTGTATGTGTCTTCAAACAGTAAAATTTTTTTTGATTGCTGTGTTATTTCACTGAGAGCACCATTCATGTTTTGCAAAACTAAAGCATTTGAGGGAATACTAATATGTTTCTTTAAAACTTGAACATAGAGTAAGCATACATATGTTTTTTTCTACAATATAAAATCTTGGACAAGTGATGGTGTTACTGTAGATAAGCATGGCTGGTCAGTGTGAAGATATTTCACTGGATGTATGGATATTTCACTGGATGTATCACATCTAATGTAGACTTTCTTGTGAGCAATAGTTCAGCTTTTTCAACTGCTCTGAATTGTTCAGGTAAAAACCTGTGTGTGAAGGAGTGTGTGGTGTGTGTGTTCTCTGTAATGTAGCTCTTTTTTCACTCACAGCCATTACCTCCTGCGATTTTGAATCTCCTTGTTCCTGGAGCGTGTCCAATCACAGCACTCGTGGAGACTGGTATGTCACATCACCTCAGCAGCACTGGGCCGGCCAACGGGGTGTCCAACCAATCACGGATCACTCCACTGGAGATTCTAAGGGTATTTGTATGAATGTTTTTACACAGTTTCATGCTGCTGTTTAACTTTCTTCTTTAAATTACATGACTATATAGCATTAATTCAAATCTATTACCATTACACTCAGTAAAGATCTTTGGCTGAAACAGACTTGAGAGGATACTGTATCATATCATAGTTTACCATAGCTGTTTTTATTCTAGGTTTCATTAATTGAGTTTATATAGTAAAAACAATTCAGCTTATTAACAATACTTATGCTTTCCAAAAGGTTTTCTGGTTGCATGTTCTACAAAAATATCTGTTTTGCAAAAACATTTATAGGCTTTCACAATAAGTGCCAATTTCTGTCAGTTTTGCTGCAAGTTACTGTTTTGATTGGAAAGAATGCTCATTTTTTCAGTAACTCGTGTAAATATTATATTACTGAAGTTTAAAAAATAATGATATTTGCCAATTTATAGTGAGTTCCTGTATTTGTCTTTAATGGATTAATATATATTCCAGTATTCCTAATGTAACTGTTATATATCTGTTTTATTCCAGCAAGACCTGAATTTGTATTTATGGCTGTTTTTAATTCTCTGTAATGCAATAATTAGAAATTAATCTTATGCTTTTCCTGACAGAATAAGCTGATTTTTGCACTGAGAAGTGTTTAAGAAACCACTCTTCTGCTTTCTTTTCCAAAGGCCACTTCCTGGTTCTGAGGCCTGGCTCTGTCCTGTGGGCTTCTGGGAGTTGCACATTCCATATTGCTAGTCCTGTAGTGCGAAACAGTGGCCCACAGTGTCGGCTTCGTTTGGCTTGCTTCCAGCCAGAACCGAGAATGGGAAACTTGTCTGTCTCCATGAAACTCACGGATTCTGCTGTCATCAACTCACTGACTTCTGTCCGCAGGGAAAAAGCTGGCATTAGGTTAGAGTCAGTTCTTTTGGTTTTATACAGTGGTTTAGAGAATAACCTGAAGCTATATTGCCTTTGGGCTGTGCAAAAAAACACCGTCATTCAGTTTAAGTTCAGTTTCAATCATTGTCATAAAGCAGCTTTACAGAAATCAGTGATTTTGATCTAGATCTCTGTTTACTAAGCCAGAGCCAACGGTGAAGAAAAAACACAGAAAAACTCTGAGACGTCATGAGGAAGAAACCTAGAGAAGAGCCAGACTCAAAAAGGAAAACAGATAGTGAGATTATAAATCATTACAGCACAGTCATCATGACCCTGTGCAACTTGATTGGTCAGTAGCCCAAAAGCAATGCAGCAGAAAGGTTTCAGTTTGCTAGAATCAGTTTGTTTCTCTAATAACTGAGATGCAGGCCAGCCTACAAGTTCTTTCCTTTCCATTAAACTTGCCTACTCTGCCTCTCTGTTACACTCTCTTTCATGTAGCGTTTGGTGCTGTTGTGCTTTGAAGTTTATTTCAGTAAATTAATTACAAATTGTATATATTTTCTTCAGAATTTTCTAGCCTATATCAGGCTATATGCACAGAACTCACAAGTATATAAAAACTATTATATTCATAAAGTCTGGAGCTACAGGATGCATTCTTCCCCCATTTGAAAAGCATATTGTCCCACTTTTTAAAAATATATTTGACGAAAGCAGTATTGTTTTCTTTATTTTAAAAAAATGGATCCTTAACATCAATGTTGTAAAAAAAAAAAGTTTGGGTGCTTCTAGTTTAAGCATTGCCCCACCCCCAGTGTGACATAATACTTATGAAGTCATTTGAATTTCATCACGTAACAACTCAGCTAGAATTTTGTAGCAACCTTGTTGGCTAGCTTTAGAAAGAGAAATAAACACAGCAGAGCATACCTTTTCCACATTATACAATGTCCCAGATAACCATAATTCACTTCATATTAGTTAGCTAGCTAACTGGTTCATTTGGATTTTATGTATAGGCTACTGTCTTATAAACTGTCTTGTATTTTATGCACCAGTTTTTCCATATCAACAGTCAGTTTAATCAGATTAATGACAAAGTGAAGGTAAGCTTTGCCATAACCTGCTGTCATCATATGGTTTGATTTTCCAGGAAAAGTCTGGGAGCCTGTTGAAGCTCCGTATTATAGCCTATTGTATTGGTTGATTTCTGACCTGCATGTAATTGCATGGTTCTGTAGACCTGAATGTAATTGTGTGGTTGCTATTTGATCAGATTAGCTCTTCCAAGTGAATTGACTGATCTGGGAGGTGTAAGTTGACCACAGATACTGTACACATATGTGTATCTGAGATAGTATATTCTATTATGTAGAATTTTAAAAGCAGCATCAAAATTTGGACCAACTTCAAATATAACACAAACGAGCACATTGAAGTTCAGTGTATGCTTATTGGTTATTACGTGGGAACATGTTGGTGAACAGGTTTTTTGCCTTTTAAAAGTCTTCAATTAGCAGCTTTGGCCTTATTTCACGGAAGACTTTGTATCATACTTCATTAATGTTAGCCTATATTTCCAGTGATTAACTATAGCATTTGCACATTTAGATTATCTGACATTAAGTCTCGCTTCGCTCTGGCCACCCAACACTAGCTCTGCTCTTGATCTGTCACTGGCTTTCCATCACTGTTGCTGATTTGATTGTTAGACCTTTACAAAGGGATTGATGTACAAAAGAACAAGTTGCACAAATGAACAGAACACTGACATGCTTTGCTTAATAGCAGTCTTGTTATGGAAATGTGCTCAGTATTGATTTCCTTAGGTTGGCCAAAGCCAGTCCAAGATGAATTAATGCATTTGGTTTCTAAAAGTAGATACCAATATGTCTTTGTAATTGGCTTTGACAGATGGCTTGAAATGGGCTGTGATGCAATGCAATTTGGAAAAAGGCAGTACGATCATAATGGAGCCAATACTCTTATACACACTGTCTGTTTAGGATTAGAGACATCACTCTGGATTTGTTTGGCCCAGTGCCTAAGACCATACAGTGCAAATCAGATTTAGTGGAGGCACAAACTGAAGTCCAAACATTATGGTAAAGGTTAAACTGAGTTACAATCCAGAAGTGACTCTAAAGGTAAAGTAAAGGGTAAATTTATATAAATTGTCAAATCTTCTCATGAGTACAGTGTTTTTCAACACATTGAAGTCAACACTTCTTGGTCTGGCATATTCAGTATTGGAAAATCCATGTGTGCCAAACTTGTATGCAACTAAAACATTTTATAATGCTTTATCTACATTTACTTACATACAAATTCAAAAGGATATGTGAGAGCTGTTGTAGTTGTAGGTAAGTAAGCTGTAAGGCGCAAGTGGTTTGAGACACTAAAAGGCATAAAAAGATCTGGACAGTTTGCCAGTACAGTTTCTAATGATCAACAGGTTCACAAATTACCCAGGAATCCATTATTTATGTGGTGATGTTACTGATTAAGTTAAAATAGTATATTACATTTTTTACTCAGTAAATTACAAGACAACAGTACAATACCATTTATTAAGTCATTTGGTATAAAATGAAAGTGTATATTTTTCAACATTTTAGTGGGTGAATAAAATTTTTTTTAAAAATATATAAGCACATTTGCATTCATGTATGCACACTGAATTTTTTATGGCCCAGGGCATCTTGGGAGGTTTTGGAGGCGTCAATAGGGAAAATGGATGAGCCCTTCCAGGTGACAGTGCAGTACACTTCTTGTAGTGGTCACGATCTTGGACTATTGGCCATTGATTCATTGGAGCTGAAGGACTGTACCGTGGGTGAGTGTATTATGATCTGTTAAATAAAATGTGAAATGAGTTATTACACTGCAGAAGCAGTTTTTGCGTTCCTTTGCTTTGGCAGCTGGTTTCTAGTTGAGATAAATATACACTTAAGGAGCATGTTTCTGATCCTCTAAAGCTAAGAAGATATTGGTCACTTAACCTCTGCCTCTGATGATATGATAACACAAATTCCATTATTATTCATGCATTTTAATTCATGTATCGCTTTCCTTTGCTGAATCCCTTCTCTTTCTCCCTCTACATCTCCTCAGAAAGCAGAGAATTGAAGGAGATAGCTCCAGATTGTGGGGAGAATTCAGCTGTTCGCTGTAATTTGGGCGGCTGTATAGATAAAAGCAAAGTGTGCGATTTCCACAGTGATTGCCCTCTAGGCGAGGATGAAGGATTCATTTGTGGTGAGTTGGACAGTACTTTTGAAAGCTTTCATAGGTCAGTGAAGGCCTACATTATTGTGGAACATCTGTTCTGTACCCTGTAGTGTAGCAAATCAGTGTAAAAGGTTGCCAGTATTAAAGCCCTATAAAGTATACCATAGCCTTTGCAGTAGTGTCATCATTCTGAAAATGTCAAACTGGCTGCTCTTGATCTGTATCCATACATTATATGGATAGCAAATTAGACAGGAGCAAATTAGACACTGGATTATATGTGTGGCAGCCTGGGAAAAACCTTCTTATGCTTTATTATTATTATTATTATTATTATTATGTTTACAGTAGTAGAGTTATCTCTTTGATTATCAGCATCATCAATCTCTGTCAGTCTTTCTGTCACCTGAGATAAAAATCACTCTCCGCATTTAAACACAAGCTTCCTCATCATCTCTTAACTTGATCTCTGCTGATCTCTGCTCTCTGTTCATCTTACCTCAGTAGGGAAATAATCACTGATTGATACAGTCAGTTCTGTAGGCCAAATTTCTTGTTATTAATAGCTTTTTATTAAGTAATTGAAACATTTTTAAACTTTGTCCACTGTTATCTGCACAGAGCAGAGTGCTCTTCTCTGTTTTGATGATGATGTGTCAGATATAACAACCAACAAAATTCAAGTGAAAAACAAATAGACACATTTTAGGAGGAAAAATGAAAAAGAAAAAACTTACAAGAACCTGGTTGTGCACACCCCATAACTAATACTTTGTTAAATCACATTTTGCTTGTAATACAGCAACTTTTGGGTAAGAGCCTACCAACTTTTCACATCTTGATTTGATTTTTGGAGGGATGTCCTGTTCTTGGTAATGTCACTGTGGAGCCCCATTTTCTCCACTTGTTAGCACTCTCCAAAACAGCAGTTCTACCCGAAGCTAGACCTGTGATCCCAGCAGAGCTCAGGAGGAGATACCCAGGGTGCAGAGCCGGAGCAAAGCTGAGAGCGAGGAGGAGGAGATTTAAACCCTTGGTTCCGTCGGCCATCATGGGGAATGTGAGGTCTTTGGGAAATAAGATGGACAAGCTGTGTGCACTGATTCAGACCCAGAGGGAGTACCGAGAGAGTATTATTTTCTGCTTCATGGACTTCCCGGACCACAGTGCCTCCACACCCGAGTTCAGGATTATTAGGGCAGACAGGGATATTACGCTGAGCGGTAAGGAAAAGGCAGAGGGATTGCAGTTTGTAGGTGGACATATTACCTTGAAGGAATCTCTCTATCCTCCAGACATTGAACTTTTAGCTGTGGGAAGGTGTCCATATTATTCTCTTCTGCCATACTGATCGGTATTTACATTCCACTGTCAGCTGATGAGGAAGTGGCATGTGACACAATACACGCCACTGTTGCTAAGTTACAGTCTCAACACCCTGAAGCTTTTCACCAGTTTGTTTACTGCACTACATTGGCAAACAGAGCACTGGACACAGGGAAGCAGCCAGGAAGAGAGCCAACGAGCTGAATGTGTTTTTTAACAGGTTCAGAACAGGACCCCCAACTGGGCCTTCCCACACTGGACCAGTCTTCACACCTCAGTCGCCAAATCAACCCCTGCTTTACCCCCACCCCCCTTTGCTGAGCACTCCTGATCACAACCCCCCAACTCCAACCTTCACTGCATGACTGTGGCCAGGTTAGGAGACAGCAAGAGAAACTTCACCAAGACAAGGCTGCAGGGTCTGATCGTATCAGCCCCAGGATCCTAAAGTGCTATGCTACCCAGCTGTCTGGTATCCTAAAATACATCTTGAATCTGAGCCTGATGCAGGAAAGAATACCAGTGCTATGGAAAACATCTTGTTTAGTGCCAGTACCTAAGAAACCACTCCATCTGCCCTCAGCAACTTTAGACCAATTGCCCTAATGTCACATGTCATGAAGGTACGGGGAGACTGGTTGTCTCACAGGTGACACATGCTCTAGACCCTCTTCACTTTGCTTATCAGCCTCATGTGGGTGTGGATGATGCTGTAATCTACCTGCTGCAGTGCATTCACACTCATCTGGATGGTAGGGGTGGCACTGTGAGAATCATGTTTTTTGATTTTTCAAGTGCTTTTATACCATCCAACCACTTCTACCGAGTGAGAAGCTGCTCAGGATGGGTGTCAGCATGTCAACTGTGTCCTGGATTGCTGACAACCTGTCAGCTAGGCCCCAGTTTGTGTGAAGCTCCCTCTCTGATGTGGTGGTTAGTAACACAGGAGTGCCACAGGGGACTGTCCTGGCTCCATTTCTGTTCA
This sequence comes from Pangasianodon hypophthalmus, assembly GCF_027358585.1. Lineage (NCBI taxonomy): Eukaryota > Metazoa > Chordata > Actinopteri > Siluriformes > Pangasiidae > Pangasianodon > Pangasianodon hypophthalmus. The sequence goes on along the minus strand of NC_069719.1, from coordinate 18,955,825 downwards.
CTCTGTACACCTCACCTGTACTCCCAGTATAACTCTGAATCATGCCATCTGCAGAAGTTCTTTGATGACTCTGTGGTGGTGGGGTGTATTAAAGATGGCGAGGAGTCGGAATACAGGGAATTGGTGGATAATTTTGTGGAGTGGTGAAGTAGAAATCATCTACTCTTAATATAAGCAAGACCAATGGTGGTGGATTTTAGAAGGACAAGAACTGTGACCAAGCCCATTAACATCATGGGTAAGGAGGTTGGAATTGTCAAGCACTACAAGTACTTGGGTGTCCACTTGAACAACAGACTGTACTGGAGAACCAGCACTGATGCTGTGTACAAGAAGTAGATGAGCAGACTCTATTTTCTGAGGAAGCTCAGATCTTTCAACGTATGCACCAAGATGCTGGAGATCTTCTACTGGTCACTCATTCTCAAGGCTGAAACTATCATTGGACAAAACCTGGAGATGTTTGAGTAAATGAGGAGTAGGAGGTCACTAAACAAACTGCTCTTCATCATGGACAATCCATCTCACATCTTCACCTCCTACATGCTGCTGTAACATAAGTTCCCTCACGGGATCAATAAAGTATATCTATCTCTCTATCTATCTATCTATCTATCTATGTATCTATGTATCTATCTATCTATCTATCTATCTTGTTGATAATGGCCTTCATGTGTTCCATGGTACATCTAATGTTTTGGGAAGTTTTTGTTCCCCTTTCCTGATTGATACCTATGGACAAGAAGAACACATACATGCTTTGTAAGGTCTCTGTGGACCATGACTTCAGCAGCCACGAAACTAAGAAAATGTCAAGAAAATCCTGATCTTTATTTGGGTAATTCTGAGCACAGTCACATGCTCCATTATGAAAGGGTGTGCACACTTATGCAACCAGGTTATTGTAAACCCCCCCCCCCCCCAAATGTTTCTATTTGTTTTTCTATTTGATTTTAATTTTGTTGGTTGTTATATCACATTAAAGGTGGAAAAACATCTGATATGATTTATCTTGGTTTCATTTTTTTTACATCACAAAAAAATCAGAAATTAGCTGAACAGAACACACTGTTGTATAAGTAGAACTGAAACTGTGAACTGTAAAATCTAAGTTCAACCAGCTGGTAGTCAGCTATGAGTTAATCCTTATAAGATATATAAGATCACTTTGGTCAGTTTGCATTTCAATGAGAAAACACACTCAAAGGGTATGGAGTGTTGTGATGGGACACTTTGAGTGGGCTTGTTGAGTTACTAGCAAGCTGTGTGCCACATACATTAGCTATATTAAAGCTTAGGCTATAACAGATTGGTGAATTATGCACCCTGTAAATGTTTTGCTTGCATTGCCAAAGTACCCTGTTACAAACATTTATGCATAAGAAACAAAAATGTGTCTGGATAAAAAAATGTAGGTAGTTCTTTGACCCCATGCATCTAAACATCTACATGTATGCAGTAAAAATGACAATGGATATTAACAGTTGAACTTAGTTAGTGTGGCTCATATGAATTAGCAAGTTAAAAACATGTGTAGTTATCTAAAAATATTTGCTTAGATTTTAGCTTTTCATTGCAAGTGTGAATTTTGAATCTGTTCTCTCTTGCTTATGATTTCGTACCACTGCTCCTTGCCATTAGCCAAAAACATAGCAAGCACTCAGTCAAGACAGTTCATAATGTAGATGCAATCTAAATATAGCACTCACATGGAAGGAAATAAATATGTCTAGCAAGTAATAAAATTTCTGAGGCACAATGGAGTAGTAGGACTCTGGGGAGTAAGATCTGGTAAAATTCCAACATTGTTGTGTTACTTTTGTCACTAGACTATAAGTGTGTTTCTTTAATTTATTTATTTAAATAATTTATTTTTTCATTTATTTATTTTGTCATTGGCAAATTCCATCCATTATATAGTTCTTCCCTATCTTACAACAGCTTCCAAACTGGAAGGGTACAGGTTAAGCCATGCCTACTCTGTGAATCCACAGAATCTTTTCAGTGACTGTTCATGCAACATCATGGGGCAGCTGAATGCATTTGCAGGAGATCACGAACATCCCTCTTCTATATGCATGAGTTGCAGGTTTGCTAGTGTTGCCAAGTTGACATGGGAGAGCGAGAGAGATGCCTATTCTTCTCAGAGAGCAAGGTTAATTACACAGGAGAGAGAGAGAGAGAGAGAGAGAGAGAGAGATGCCTGTTGTTCTCAGAGAGCAAGGCCAGATACAATCTCTTGACCTCCTGGCCATGGATGACTTTAGTTTTGAATTGTTAATGTGACACACTCTCACAGTAAGATCTGTCAGGAAACGCCATAGCCTTTGTAACATTAAGCTTTTATTCCAAATTTGGTCATAGTCACTTTCAAAAGCAGTTGTCATGATGTCAACATTTTTTTCTCTGGCAGACAAATCTGTTTAATTCTTACAGGATATATAGGGTATTATATTTGTGACACCTATGATGTACAACTATGAAGTATCCCTGATTTCCCCACTTTCTACACCCCTGATGTAGATACCATGGCAGTTGGTTTATTTTAGGTTATTGCCTGAGGAAAAGTGGTGGCAAGTGAAAGAGGGACTTCAAACTCGTCTAAACTGCTTGGTACATACTAAGCCTACAGCTCCTTTCATGGATTTATTTTTAAATAGATCACCATGTCTATTGGTATATCCTTGCACTCAGATGGCGTTGATCTCTCAGCACTGATTGACTCTGGAGTGGCAGGAAGCTTAACAGACTGACATCTAGCCTACCATTTATATATCTTGCAAGTTTCCTACTAACTGCTGCAGAGCATTAGGGTTCTGGATTTTTGCCCTTTATGTTCCAGGAAATAATGGGCGAGCACATTGCACCTCTGCACGTTTTTAACTTTCAAATGCATATGTCTGCTTATTACTCAGTCCACAATTCTGATAGTTACTATGAGTTTCCCCTGACTAGGGTCTCTCATGGAGTGAAGGGGAATTGACTGCCTGGAACCCTTGGTGCCACTCAATCTGTCTACCTCTTCCTTGTTATGTTATCCAAGTTGAAACTCCTGCTTAAACCCATGTTTAAACTACCTGCCTATCAGCCATGGGCCTCCCTAATTAATCTGTTGTCTGGGTAGTCACACCTGTGAACTAAGGTTTACCTAATATCACTGCCTTAAACTCAAGTGGCTGGGGTCGTAAAGTGGGAGGAATAGATTTTCACAATGTTTATCTGCATTCATGTGAAAGGACAAATAGAGAACAGCATTCAAAAATACTTTGGGTCATGGTGAATATTTAGTAATGTTATATGGTCTTGTCAATGCGCCTTTGGTATTTTGTCAAGGAAGTCCCCAGAAATATGCAAAATTGTTGGGTTAATGTTTATAGTGATGAAAATCTGATTTACTCTCCCTCTGAGGCAGAACATATTATGTCCAAAATATGCTCACATTGAAATGCGAGTTTCAAAAATCCACATATGCTTCCTACGATGCATTCTCTGCCAATACGGTGTGCAGTCAGATGAGTGGAATGTTCAAGCAATAACTAATTACCCCAATTTGTCCTGTTCAGGCTTGGACAGGTTTTTTTTTTTTTTTTTTTTTTTTACCCCATATCCATGTAGGGATTTAGCTTAATTGTTTAGGTGTGTTTTAGTTGGTCTCCATAGTGGTCTGTCATGTGCATCTGTTGCTTATTTTCTTTCCGACTGTTTAACTTCTTTAACTTGCATGTGTTTATCTGATTGCAGTATTCCAAGAAGCATTCACCTTTGCTAGGCAGAATTAGTAATAAGCATTAATTTACTATGTCTATGATATGCATGAATGATTGCATGAATGATTATTGTTAATGTCTAGAACTTTATGTCATATTCTGAAAAATATACTTTTACTTTTACTTGTATTCACAGATACATTGCCATCGGGGTCATACTGTTCATTTGAGTTAGGCTCCTGTGGGTGGACAGTCTCTGATACACAGACTTCTTGGAACCTGTCCAGTGGAGAACAACTATCCAGAAGTACTGACCTATTAGGAACAACACTCCAAAATACTCAAGGTGAATATGTAACCTCAATGCAGACATCAGTTGGGGGTTACAATATTTTTTTGTATATATAAAGTCATTTCATTGTATTATAAGGAACAAAATTATATCCTACATAAATGATCATAAATTATACCCTTACCAACATTCAGGTATTTAAAGTACTGCTGATTTCTCAGAGTTTCATGTTTTCCATACCAGACAGTTTGAAAAATAACCACTTAGAGAAATTACAGGCTTGTCCCTAACATCAGCTAATGTATGTTTTATTCTTGTCGTTATCATGCACAAGTGTTGATGTCTGTCAGGATTTTGTAGAGGCAGCAGACGTAAGTGCAGATTTTAAAAAAGTGCAAAAGAGAAACCAGAACTTAAGTAGGGGTGCTGATTAGGGGTAACACCAAACATGTGGGACATGTGACATGGTCACGTAACATGCTGGGGCTGATGAGTAATGTAGTTCAGCAGCGATTTCAGCATAACCATGACAGAACCATGACAAAGAAGGGGGAGCGAGGCACACCGCGAAGCAAGGGGGAGGAACAACATCCTCAGTGGAGCAGGGAGGCAAAGTGATGCCCTCAGCGGAGCAAGGAGGTGGAACGAAGTCCGAAATGGAGGCAGGTGGTCTAGTGGCATCTGAGGTAGAGCAGAGAGACAGAGTGATGCCATGGCCAGGCTGTGATCTGTAGTGGTGTCTACTGCAGGGCAGAGGGGCAGGGGAACGTCCCCAATGGAGCAAGAAGGAGGACCGACATACTCAGAGGGGCAAGGAGGTAGAGTGATGTCTGAAGTGGGGTAGGGAGGGTGAGAGATGGTTTCAGCCAGACCGGGAACCCCCTCCCCAAAAAATTTCCCAAGGAGGCGCATGATGTCGGGTCTAGCTATGGGCTGGTTTAGAAGGGCCCCAATCCGGTTGAGCTGCATCTGATTCTCCCGGATTTGCTTACCCTGGGCCCACATGCACCAAAACAAATCTGCCACATCCATTTTTGGTCAAACGTTCTGTCAGTAATGGATGCAAATGCAGATTTTATTGTAAAAAGTGCAAAACACATGATAGAAACAGTGAAACAAGAACTATAAACATAGACAATGGATATAGGGCAAAAACAGGCAGACTATGAGCAAGACTGTGGAACACGTAACGACACATACGCTTGACAACAACAAATGCTTGACAATGAAATACAGACAAACCAGAACTTAAGTAGGGGTGCTTATTAGGGGTAACACAAAACAAGTGAGAGTGATCAGTAGGACATGTGACATGGTCATGTGACATGCCGGGGCTGATGGGATATGTAGTTCAGCGCTGATTTCGGATTAACCATGACAATGTCCCATTTCACTAGCCTATAAATGTAGTTAATGTCAAAATGTTAATCTCTTATATTTCAAAATGGATAAGTGGTTAAGAACACCAATAATTGCAATCAGCTTAACCTGGCTCAAAAGGCTACTAAGGACAAAACTGCACTTGACTTTGTCATGAGTAAAAAAAATCACTTCTGTCATAGTATTATATACATAATATCACAATCTCTCAACTCTTGGAAGACAGGTGTGAGTAAAGAATTGCTCTTTTGGGATGCTGTTTTTCCTGCTTGCATAGAAGGTTACAGAAGGCCACAAAAGATATCCGCATGAGGTACAAGCTGTCTGCATTTCTCAGATTACATATAAAGTGGAAAGATGTATTTTCAGTAATGAATGCCACCGATGGGACTTTCCCCACAAATGCATTGTCCTTTCCAAAATAACTAAGGGCAGATTTTACTTGCATGCTGTGCCGATACCAAACAGAACTCTCACTTATTGAAATATTCTTTGGACATAGTCGTAGTGTTTTAAGAGAAGGCTGGGAGAGTTAAATAAGACCTATTTCATCTTTATGTTGTCAGGCTAAATGAGCACAGCTGTTTAGTTTATGGGTGACTGGTATCCAGCTGTGTGCTATCCAGCTTAGTGCTATACATCCTTGGAATGGAAACAGGTCAACACTTGTCTTTCTGGAAAATGTGGAAGATGAACATAAAATTGTACATTCTTTCCAATTATCTAATTATAATCTTAGAGTTATATGGTTCTCTGTGGTTTTGAGAAATCTGGAAATGGTTTTGACATTTCAGCTGTTATAACTCTAAGGTAGTTTAGTCCTCATGACCTATATTTTAAGAATGCTTTAAAAAGTAGTAGGTGAGTCATTCTGTAAAAGTCATGCAATACTTCCCCCTTATACATTTTTAATGTATAAATGGGCAGTTAAAACATGAAGATGAGAACTTGCAGACACAATTAACACATTTTAAACAATTAATTGATAAAGCTGATAAATAATCTGGGTTTATATGTTTTTTACTACTACTAAAATATTACCAACCCTGATTTGGACCACTTGTGTCAAATAACCCAGAAAAAGTTGTTTGGTATAGCTTATTTTTAAAAAACAAAAAGACATGATGGTGTTAAGTTATTTCAAAATGGAGACCATGATATTTGTTTTAAATTTATATTCATTCATTTTTCAAAACAATATACTTCTCTTTTGCAAAGCAGTGAGCACTCAATTAGTAAAATGCATTAAATAATCAGTTTTTTTTTTTTTTTTACCTTTTTTTAAAAGATAAATTCATTTTGTATTACCAAAGACAAATAATTCAGCATGTAAAAATTTGCTACCTAGCTAAATCTATGCATGGGATACAGCAGAAACAGTTGCCACTCCCTGACCATCTTACTAGCATGGTTTGGTAACAAATATAAACTCAAGACTATCCATATCCTGGCAAAGGATGTGTGTCACCTTCTTATCAAATAACTTTACCCATGAAAGTAAGTTAGACAGGAGTAGAGAAATACTACTTAAATTTCAAATGAAATTTGAAATAGTGGCAACATGTGAATACTTGTCCATACTGTCCATGCTCCCAAACAAACATAGTCATGTGTGCCATTACTTTAATACGGTCAGGTCCTTAAGTATATATTTTTATAATTTTGCCTCTGTACACCACCACAATGGATTTGAAATGAAGCAATCAAGATGTGATCGAAAGTGTAACCTTTCAGCTTTAATTCAAGAGGTTTAACAAAAATATTGCATTAACCGTTTACAATTACATAGTACCTTCATTTTCACAGGCTCAAGTGTAATTGGACAATCTAACATAATTATAAGTATTATGATTATTTTTAGTGCTTGGATTTAAATCCTTTGCAGTCAGTGACTGCCTAAAGTCTGGAACCCATGGACATCGTTAAATGCTGACTTTCCTCCCTTGAGATGCTTTGCCAGGCCTTCACAGCAGCTACCTTTAGTTGCCGCTTGTTTGTGGGTCAGTTTTGTCTTTAGTAAGTGACAAGCATGCTCAATTGGGTTGAGGTCAGGTGACTTGGCCATTTAAGAACATTCCATTTCCAAGCTCTTGATGTTAATATTGTGAAAGGGTTTTTCTTCACCAAGGAAAGAATTCTGTGATCATCCACTTTAGTTGTCTTCCATGGTCTTCCAGGCCTTTTGGTGTTGCTCTGCTCACCAGTACATTCCTTCTTTTTTAAGAATCTACCAAATTGTTGATTTGGCCACTCCTAAAGTTTCTGCTATCTTTCTGATAGGTCTGTTTTGATGATGGCCTCTTTCACTTGCATCGACACCTCTTTGGATCGCATAGTGAGAGGTCCTATGAACAGCTACCAAATGCAAATTCAACGCTTGGAATCGACTCCAGACTTTTTAATCTCATTAATTTGTCATGAAATACAGAGGAAACAGGCCACATCTGGCCATTAAACTGCTTATCAGTCAATTGTCCAATTACTTATGAGCCTGTGAAAATGGAGGTACTATATGTAAAAAATGGCTGTAATTCTTATACAATATTCCTGTTAAACCCCTTGAATTATAGCTGAAAGGCTACACTTCAATCACATCTTGATTGCTTCATTTCAAATCCATTGTGGTGGTGTACAGAGGCAGAATTATGAAAATTGTGTCACTGTCCAAGTACTTATGGACCTGATTGTATTTAGTGAAGATACTGAGGAGTCTGAGTGCCAACCATACCAAATGATTTTAAAAACATGTACAAGCAGATCTGGTATTGAATCTCATATGTTTTTCTCCACTGTTCTTGAGAGCACTACATTAGACATTCAGCTCCATTCTGTTATATCCTCTATAGGGTGCAAAAAAGTAAATAGGATGCCATTGGAGATTTGCTTCAAATAGAAGATGGGGGATTTTATTTGGATTAGGGGAAGAAGTGTAAGCTCAAGCTACATAGCAATCAGAGAAAGTTACTGTGGATAAATAGATCAAATAAATAAAAATCAATTTACAAGATTAAATTGCTGATTAAATTGCTGGTCTCTTAAATCTTCTAGAAAAAGAACTTTTGGGGGGAAAAAAAGTGAAAAACATGCGGCAGACACTATACTACAGTAGCTTACTACTGAACTTTTTTTTTTTTTGCTGTTAAAGACGTGATACCAGCCAGAAACATTAGTCAGGATTTGTGGTGGTCTGTCCTATTTTGAGCTCCACTCTTAAGCTCTCATGGTATCTTGGGAAAAATGGCAACTAAATTCAGCACGAATACTTAAATACTGCATGGCTTGCTTAGCAGTTGAAAAAGCAACGTGTACCTTTATGGGTAATTATCTGAGCCAAGCTGTGGAAAAACGCTAAAAGTGTATGCTGATTATTACTATTTAATCCTACTTACACTGGCAACTGCTTCAAAAAAAAAAAAAAAAAAATTCAGCACATAATTTGATGTAGGTTGTGGTTAGCTAACATGTTAGGTAATGTAATACTAGCAATAGTAAAAAATATTGGCTACTTTAGGTAAGCTATCAGAAACCTAACACGAGAACAGTAAGAACAGTAAGTCTTCTAGACCAAGACTATAATTAAGCAATATAGCATGAGCAAGTGTGCGGTTATACTGAATATCGGCCTGCTGGGTGAAATTTGGCTTCTTTTCTTCTTTTTCATCTTCTTCTGATGAGCATTCATATTTTAAGTCAAACGTTGTATTCCTGAAAAAAGTATCATTTGCCATGTATGCTGAGAATGTCACTATCACTACTGTAGTAATGGTTTCAAACTAGGAAGGGGAATGACACACACAGAGACACGTCCCAGTGCGGTTATAGGAAATATAGGCACACTTGGAATGCCACTCAGCCAATCAAATTAGCGGACTGGAACTAACTGTTGTATAATACTGTTTTGCACTACAGTTTCATCCAGTAGATTTTGTACTTTTAAATGCTTTTTAACAACATGTAAATGCTGTTTTGTTTTTCATTTTTTTACATGCAATAATAAAAGCTACTATTCTTATATTGCATAAAACTAGAGGGTGGTCCTTAGGACTGTTCAAATTCAAGTTTATACTCAGTTCTCTGTTTTAGAGATACAGTATATATTAAAACCTTCCAGAGTTTACATGTAATACAAGTGTGCAATTCATACATATATATATACAACCTTTATATAACTTCCCATTTCTTGCTTGCACTCTTCTGTTCTCCCATTAGGACACTTCCTGTTCCTGAAGGTCAGAGGAAATGCTAATGGAAATGAAGCATCAATTTACAGCCCAGCTCTTCCTGTGACTCTGCCTAGGCAAGATTGTCAGGTGAAAATTCTGAATGGCTAGCTTTCTCACCAGTAGGAATGAATTTTAACTTATTCTAGGCTTCCAGTGAGATGCATTTAAAGTGCCTTTTAGACCAGTTTTGCAGTTTTCCTTTAAATTAAATTCATGATTTGTACACAAGGGTCAGCTTTTAGATACACATCTAATACCTGTGTGGCTCTTTCAGCTTTTTTATGGTTGAAAGCTGCGCTGGGTATTCACTCATATTTCAGGACACTAATGGCTATGTTTGACAAGTCTGAGGTCATTACTCTAAATTGTGTTTTTCTGATGGTGCATCCTGGGTATGCTCTGTTTTTCTTTTTTTTTGGGCGGGGGGCATTTTTCATTTCTCTTTCTCTATTGTTGATCCATTTTTAATGTGTTCTGTGTGTAGTTGCACTTCTCCCTGTATTTGTATGGGGATTTTAATGGCACGGTGCGTCTGTCGGTGGTAGAGAATGGTACTTCAGTGACCCCTTTAGTGTGGGAGAGGGCTGGACATTGGAAGGACAACTGGCAGGATGTCACTCTACAGATCGCTGACCTCCGAAACGGGTGAAGGAAATGTTGATTTTTGTTTGGCAAACACCGAAAGAGATTAAATTAATTTAATCCTTTGCACACATTTCGAACTGAATTCTGTGCCGAAACACCTCAGTATAGCTGAACATTAAACACTTGGCTTTGGTTTTAATCCTTTGGCTTTATTTGTTTTGACTGTAGGTTCCATCTGAAAGTGCAAGCCCTGTGGGCTGCTGACTCAGAAGCTGACATTGCGCTGGATGATATTTCTTTAAGTGCAACGTGTTTTGACACAGGTGACCTTTTGTCCACCCACACACATGCTACATCACTGTCACACCCCTGCCAAGAGCAAAGTGCTGTTTGTGCATTAGGTAGTTATGCTCAGACAAGGAAGAACAGAATGTAATCCTACGCATTGCTGTATTTGTCCATTATGTGCGTAATTTGGTTCTGACCAGTATTAATGAACACTCACAGTCCACTTTATTAGGAACACCTGTACACCTGCAAATTCTTGCAGTTATCTAATTAGTCAATCATGTGGCAGCAGCACAATGCAAAAAAAATCATGCAGATACAGGTCAAGAGCTTCAGTTAATGTTCACATCAAACATCAGGCTGGTTTGAATATTTTATAAACTGCTGATCTCCTGGGATTTTCACACAGAACGGTCTCCAGAGTTTACACAGAATGGTGTGAAAAACAAAAAAACATCCTGTGAGTGGAGGGTCTGCATGCTGAAACACAGGAGAATGACCAAACTGGTCTGAGCTGACAGGAAGTCTGTAGTAACTCAAATAAGCAACCTTTGATGTGTTGTGTGTTCTGAGATGCTTTTCTGCTCACCACGATTGTAAAGAGTGATTATTTGAGTGAGTATATCCTTCCTGGCAGCTCAAACCAATCTGGCCATTTTCCTCTGACCTCTCTTATCAACAAAGTGTTTCCACCTGTCGCTCACTCAGTGTTTTTTTGTTTTTCGCACCATTCTCTCTAAACTCTAGAGACATTAACTGAAGCGCTTGACCTGTATCTCCATGATTATTTGCATTGTGCTGCTGCCACATGATTGGCTGATTAGATAACTGCATGAATGCAGGTGTACAGGTGTTCCTAATAAAGTGGACTGTGAATGTATATAAAGCTGTGTAAAAGTAATTACTCAATAATAATCTCTGCTTGAGTTCATCTGCAAATTCTTGCTTCTTGTAAAATGAATAGAGCTTATGTGAAATTCCTAAATTATCTGAATTTCTTGAATTATGTTTAAATAATGCCACCTAAATCACAGCCCTCTTCTGCATTCTTTTTGTCATCCGTTCTTCTGTCTATCTTCAGAACTTTCTATTCCTTAATAACCTCTTCTCCATTATCTCCTATCTTTTATATAATTTAATAGTTTATCTTCTAGTCCATGCACTTCAGAAAGCCCTTTTTACACTTTTGTGATGGTGCATTATTTGGGATAACGGAAAATTTGGGATCTTGAAAGTTTGAAGAGTTTGAACCAAATGCTACAACCTATCTTTTGTTGTGTTGTGTCTTTCACTGTCTCTCTGATCTAATCAGATCTAAAAGCTCCGCTTCTTGGCCGTCAAAATGATTTGGACGCTATCAGCCAGTTAGACTTCCCGAGTCCTCTTCCTGAGCCTTCTGCCTCAGGTACAGTGTTTTACTCTGATTGTATGACAGATTCATAGTATACTAATTGTCTTTGGTTGTTTCAGATTCTTAAACCAAGTCCACTTATTGAGCCATAAGCTTGCTACAGTATAGATAAATGAAGCACAAGTGAACCATAAAGAAGGAGACAGTTAATGTTGCTTTTTCAGAGGTGTCTCAGATGACATGGTGGTTCACCTCATGTGGGGCCAGTGGACCTCGGGGCCCTACTCAAGCGCAGTGTGACAGTGCCTATCGCAACACCAACGTTAGTGTGCTGGTGGGAAAAGAAGGCCCTCTCAGAGGTGTTCAGATGTGGAAAGTGCCTGCTACCAACAGATACAAGTAAGTGTTCATCAAAGTCCCTTAAAGGCTGCTGGGAAAAAACTTCAGAAGAAGTAATTGCAAAGAGTGTCTTCATTTTTGAACATATTTTCACGTGAATCAAATATCCCATTCAGTTTAACTTTGCCCATTTGAACAAATGAATATATTTAATTGGCTCTTCATCTCTTCATTTGAATGTCAAGTTAAAGACATACCACAAATCAGCAATCACCTTGATTACTATCAGATACAAAACAATGACTCCTGCACTGAAGTGGAGGTGTTTTGTAACCCCACTCCTGCCTGGATCCAGAGGAATTCTGACCAATCCCACCCACTTCCACAGAAAAATTGAGAAATTTTTGTGGCCATTATTGTTGTTGGTGCTGTTTCAGATGTTGGAACAAATTAGTTGTGTTGCTATGTGACATGGAAACTTGGAATTTGCATATTTTACTAATTACCTCTTTCTGATCAATGTCAGTTAACTGAAATCCAAACAACAGATGTTGCATTTTATTTTTGGACCAATTCAGTGTTTGCTTATCCCTTTGCAATCATGTCATAATAGCCAGCTAGTTAACACTTCAAACTGGTTCACACTTGATAGTCATGTGATCATGCACCACACACATTGCCTAAACAGATACTGAATGGTCATCTTTTTATTATGAGCCTTACATGTGCATGGAGCATGAGTAAAATACACACAAAGTAGGGAATAGGTTGTCACTTTCACACATGTATGTATATATTAAGTCAATTAAATTGCAGCATTTTGCGGTTATGTAACCGTATCAGAATCAAGCTTGCAATTCGATTAATTTTGAAGCCTTAAAATGAGTAAACCACAGTGACCCTGACCAGGATAAAGCAGTTACTGAAAATAAATGAAGGGCAAACATCAGACCTCTCCCAGTACTCTCCAGCGTTAATCAATGTGGCCTCTTATTGTCCTATGAGCTACATACCTGACCACCCACTCCTGCCAATGTGAGAGCAAAAACCGCTCGTTCCAATGACTTTTCTTTGAGTCCCACAAGATCCTGGTCCTAATGCACACTTCTAGACTGTCTTTTTTTTAGCACTTTATGTTACTCCCTCATCTACATGCCATATACTCAGTGAGTGCTTACTGTGATATCAAGAGAAATTGTCACAGTAAATAGGTTTTCTTAGGAAATGTCAAAGTACCATACAGAGCCAAGCCCCTTTTCCCTATTCACACTTTTTTCTGTTTCTTACTTTTAAACACACACACACACACGCCAAGTACTAGACAAGACTCACAGACTGTAGGGCATAGATGAATCTGTTTTTGCTCTTTATTTAAGCTGGTTTCTACACTCAGAAGCCTTTGAACTGATTTGCTGTAATTGCCTGGCTAGGCATGGGAGCTCATTAAAGGAGCACTGGCTACTAAGACATGCCAGAGAGGCAGGAGAAGAGCAAGAAACTAGCTGGATAGAAAGACAGATGGCTGGTTCCTTGCTCTTAATCATTAGCCATTGAGGTTTAAAGACTGTGAATTGAACCCCCATTAAAGCTAGAGTGTTGTCATTTGAAAAATTGGCAAGTGACTCGTACAGCTGATTTCCCCTTAACCATTCATTAGTCAAGGCATTTAAAGATGGGTTACATGGTTACTCTTAAGTGCTGTTAGCCACAGCTGAAGTTAATCACAAATGTTTGGATTCTCTCAAGATAGTAAAGGCTTTACTGCTTGTTGTTCTTTTTTCTGCCTGTAGATATTGCTGAATTATAGATGTAGCACACATGAGCGTAGGATTTAAGGAGAGAATAGCAGAGATTCTTAAATCTGTATTTTTAAATCTGTATTCCCAAACTAGATGCATTTTACAACTTTGTCTTTATATTTGTAAAGAGTTGCTAGATTCCAACATTCTAAACATTCTGGGTTTATGCAATGCTGGGTTAATTTTACCATGTATACTGGGTAGTTTATTTCTGCTGATCTTGAATAATAATAATAATAATAATAACAACAATAATAATAATAATAATAATAATAATTAAATTCAATTTTATTTGTATAGTGCATTTAACAATGGACATTGTCACAAAGCAGCTTTACAGAAATAAATACATTCGAATAAAATTAAATCAAAATAAATTGTAAATGTGTGAATTCATCCCTAATATAACTGTGTACTACATGGACAAATAATGCAATTGTGCAATCAGTAAATTCATTACAGATTTCACATGAAGTCTGGGATGTTGAACTGATCCACTGTCCACTGATAGAGACCTGAGATCAAAACTGCTCACAGCAATCACAGTCCCAAGCCATCACAGTACAACTTCCCCCAAATGAGATATTAATAATAATAATAATAATAATACTTACTATGGAAACTCAAATGATCACTCTTTACAATTCCACACACCCACACAAGGCTGAGCTCAGGATCGAACCCTGGAACTGTGAGATGCCAACGCAATCTGCTGTTCCCACCATGGTTTAACTTAAATCTGAAGTAAGGACAATATAGAATAGACACTATTCATTCTGGGCTCATCACACAATTTATTTGAGTATTTATTTGAATGCTAAAAATGTGAATATGAAAATTTAGCTCTAGTTTGTAAACACTGTTGCTACTTCCTTCTCAGGATCTCAGCATATGGAGCTGCAGGCGGCAAAGGAGCAAAAAACCATAACAAACGCTCGCATGGTGTCATCATTTCAGCCATCTTCACGCTGGAGAAAGGAGACATCCTATACCTCCTGATTGGTCACCAGGGGGAAGACGCTTGCCCAGGGGTGAGCATAGCTGCAAAACTATAGCAGGCGTAGCAGCAAATATATAATCCAGACACTGTACTACTCTGTTTCAAGGTCTCAGTTGGTTGAAATGGCAACTCGGTTGTTTAAAGTGGAGAATATTTATCATATAAAACTAAATGTAGTGTCTCACGCTCCTTACATTATATGCCATATTGGTACAAATTTGGATTGTCCTTGACAATGTCATCTCTCAACTCTCATCTCTCTTCCTTGCCTTTTGTACTTCTTTCTACAGAGGAACCCTCTGACTCACAAGATCTGTCTAGGTGAGTCATCTGTGATTGAAGACAGGTTTGAAGGTGACGGATCTGCTACAGAATGGGCCGGGGGTGGAGGCGGTGGTGGGGGCGCCACATTCATTTTCCACGTAAGCTTTACTACTTTGTTCCTTCCACTCTACTCTCTCCCATCATGAGCACATCCCTTTATAGGGGTGACAGTGCCTAAAGGAAACCATGTGGACAGCAGTCTTTAACGTAATAGCCATGTCTACAGCATTCTTGGGACATGTTGAAAGCATTTGAAGTCATCAGAACTGGGCCACAGATGGAAGTGGGGGAAGGTCTGGGATGATAACAGTGGCTTACGTTGTTCTTTGATGAAAAGCAACTCTTTTTTTGGGGGTGGGGGGATGTTCTGGTGCAGATGGAGAATGGGGAGCTGGTGCCTCTGCTGATAGCAGCAGGTGGAGGAGGAAAGGCGTATCTGGAGGACCCTGAGAGCACTTTGGACCAGATCCCTCTGGAACAGTATGAGAACGACACGGAGGCCTCTGGGGTCAACGGCAGAACTGGCGCAGCAGGTCTTCATCTAATTCTTTACCTGCTAGACAGGCTGAACGTTTCTAATTAGCACTTAGCAGCAGAAAATCAATAGTTACTTCACTTCAAACTCGCTGAAATGACCAGTGAATTTCAGGAGTTTTTGAGGCTTACTAAAAATAATCACACCGTAAATTTGGAACACTTTTCTGCAATCTCGTTATGTGTGCCGTTTTGCAGATACGTGTATGATTTCAGAAGAAGAGCTGTTTTGTCTGTGCTGTTGAAAAATATGTAATATTTTAAAGCAATCTTTGTTTCCATTTCCTGTGGGTTCCTAGAAGATGCTTTTAATTACACGAAATACCCAAATTACAGTTTGAGATCTGCGACATGATGAGCAATCCATCAGTCTGACATTTTTAGGAATGTTTTTTGGCACATTCCCTTATATTATATTTTGAGAGAGGGAATTTGAGAGACTTTGTTGGACAGTTACTACAACATCAATAACTGACTTGTCAAGTGGTTTACAAAGGGAGTCATTCAGTGAAATGGTTTTGCCTGTGTGTATGCGTGTGTGTTTCTAAAGGAGGGGGAGGTGGTTGGAAAGATACCACAACTCACCTGTGGGCAGGAAAATCTCTGTTTGAAGGGGCAGAAGGTGGCTCACCTTGCCCCCAGGCCCTGTCTAAACTTAGCTGGGCGACGTTCGGAGGGTTTGGAGGAGGAGGAGGATCCTGTACTGCTGGAGGAGGTGGTGGAGGATACAGAGGTTAGTCTATTGATTTAGACACACCCTCACTATCAAACACATTTATTTGCACACTGACATACTTTGTGATAATGTATGTATAACTGCCTGTGTAAAGTCCTTTACATGGTAAATATATGCACAAAAATACTGTGGTTACTGTGTTTTCTCTAAAAGACATCTTTTTCCTTTTACAAGGTGTAGCAACATAACATTTTTGCATTCGTTTTCTAATATGGCCATTTGTTAGGACCACCTACAAAATGCTCTGCATGAAGCACAAATTGTGGTTTAAAAGCCGCTGTGAAGTGGCGGAAAAGGTCAGCCACATAGCTGGAAAAAGCTTAGGACTAATGAGGAAATGCAAGTTTAGTAATGAAGACAATGTTTAAATGAAGTTCTTATTAAATAAAGACTCTCATGTCAGAAAAAGTGGGCAGTGTGAAAGGCGGTAATATGGCTGACATCCCATTTGATTACTAAGTGGCTTTAATGAAAAGACCTGAAAAAGACCTGAAAATCCCATAGCCACATTGGTAGAAATTAGCATTATCCATGTATCAGAGACAAACAAATGATACTTGATACAAATGATGTTTAATGATTAAAGCTACAGGGTGTGAGCATTAAACATTACTACATAATCAGAGTGATTAATATAAGGATTGTATCAAAGGTTTCAGCTCATGAAACAACACTGTGCTTAACTAACAGGACAAAAGCCCAAATCAAATGAAACCAATGGTGGTCTCTGACGTGCAATTTTAGGGAAAATATAATGAAGCAAATTAAAAATGCTTGTTGCATGAATGTTGCGTGAAATATAATATTGATATGGAATTTAGGTATGTGATTCTCACACCTCGGATGAACTTATTTTCTCAAAAGTACATTACATTAGTTACAAATATGATTTGTATCTTTGTTTGTTTTAAGCCAGGTAAGAATACCGTGACGTCTTTGTTTTATGTCATCAGCCATTATATGACTCGTTAGTATATGCCAACACTTCCCATACATCTGAATGCTACGTATCTCAAAGCAAAAAGAAAGAATGCATATCAAAAAAAGGCTTTGAAATGCATGTTTATGGTAAGGTGGCCTTGTTTTCAAAGTGCTTTCATGCTTCACTCTTCTGTTAAGGTGGTGATGTGTCCCATGCTGATGACCTCACAGCAGATGGACAGGATGGCATTTCTTTTGTCCATCCCTCAGGAGAGTTATTTCTGCAGCCTCTGGCAGGTGCTGGATATACGCACACACCCACACACAGACACACACACAGAATAAGGCATGGGGACAAGAAAAACATAATATTGTGGTGTGTAACAAAAAGCCTCGTGTAATTTGGTGACACGAGAATCAAAGTTTCTGCCACAATGTCTGTACACTTTGTTTCTTTAGTTTATATGCCTGGAAGGTCAGAGTTATTCAGTGATTTACTGCAGTGTGGCTGGTTGTCATAAATACATTTTATAGCACTGAAGGTTGTATATTTTGATAAAGATTAGAAGGAATCCTGTCTTACATTGTTACCATACGTTGGCTTTCACACTCCACATTTTTTACCTTAACTTACAGGAATGGACACCAGGAAAAGCTAAATTCAGAAACAAGGACTTTTGGTTGTATCGAATGTGATAGATGGAGATCATGTTAGGTTTCTTCATTAGGAGAACATTATTCAACACCACATCTCGCCTGCTGGCCTACATCTGCCGTCAGAGCAGCTCTTTAATTTCACAGACACTCTCACTCACTGTCACCGCATTTCACACCCACACTCACACTTTCTCTCTCTCTCTTTCTCTCTCTCTCTGTGTCTTTTTTCTCCCTATCTTTCTCCTTCATATCACCTTCTCTCATATAGCACTAACCCCAGCTGTTTCTCCTCTATCACTCCCTCACATTCTCATTAAGCTCATTTTGACAGATATTTGTTCACTTTCACTGCTGTTGTAAATCACAATTTTGTGGCCGTTTCAGAAGAAGAAGTGAAGTGACGTGCAGCCAAGTATGGTGACCCATACTCAGAATTTGTGCTCTGCATTTAACCCATCCAAGTGCACACACACAGTAGTGAACACACACCCGGAGCAGTGGGCAGCCTTTTTAGCTGCGGCGCCCGGGGAGCAGTTGGGGGTTCAGTGCCTTGCTCATGGGTCTCACCTCAGTCGTGGTATTGAGGTATTGAGGGTGGAAGAGAGCGCTGGTCATTCACTCCCACCACCAACAATCCCTACGATCCCTGCCGGACCTGAGACTCGAACCCGTGACCTTTGGGTTACATGTCCGACTCTCTAACCCCAGTTCAGATTCAGGGCGAATCTGAATATAATATGCAGCTTACTGCTCCTTTATTAAGAATGCTGTGTATGCAGACTGTGATAATTTCTAGTCTATTATATCATTGTCATTCAGAATTTTTAAACACTTCCTTGGTATGTACAAGTATTACATTTTCATATCAAGATATGATATAATTGTCTTAAACTTTTTATTATGATTAGACAATTATGGTATGAAAATAACAATAAGAGTATTATCAGAATAGTATATGAAATCCAAACCCCATTTCCGCTTTGTGCCACCACTTTGTGCCAAACTTCATGAGAGCATTGTCAATCAGTTAAAAAAAAAATACTCAATACAAGATTGCAAAGACTTTAGGTCTTTTGGCATCTACGGTACATAATATTGTGAAAAGAATCAGGGAATCCAGAGAAATCCCTGTCCGTTTAGGGCAAGACCAGAAACCACTGTTGAATGTGTGTGACCTTCCAGCCTTCAGGCAGCACTGCATGAGAAACCATCATGCTCCTGTGATAAATATAGCCACATGGGCTTGGGATTACTTCAGAAATCCGTTGTCACTTAACACAGTCTGCCGCAGCATTAAGAAATGCAACCTGAAACTCTATTACGCAAGGAGAAAGCCATACATCAGTTCTATTCAGAAATGCCACTGAGTTTTCTGGGCCCGAGCTCATCTCAGATGGAATGAAAGACTGTGGAAACGTGTGCTGTTGTCAGGTGAGTCCAGCTTTCAGCTTGTTTTTGGGAAAAACAGACGTTGAGTTCTCTGTGCCAAAAACAAAATGCATCATCCAGACTGTTATCAGCAAACGGTGCAAAAGCCAACATCTGTCACATTGCATAAGTGTGAACCATTGACGCAGAGTCATATATTGGGATATATTGGGATTTTAGAGAGACATATGCTCAAGGCGACATCTTTTCCGGGAAGTCCATGGTTATTTCAGCAAGACAATGCCAGGCCTCATTCTGCATGTGCTACAACAGCGTGGCTTCGTAGACACAGAGTGCATGTGCTTGACTGGTCCAGATCTGTCTCCAATTGAAAATGAATGGTGCATCATGAAGAGGAGAATCAGACAACAGACGACCACGGACTGCTGATCAGCTGAAGTCTTGTATCAAGCAAGAATGGGCAAAAATTAGACTTGCAAAACTGCAACAATTAGTATCCTCAGTTCCCAAACGATTAAAAAGTGTAATTAAAAGGAAAGGCGTGGTAGCACAGTGGTAAACATGCCTCTGTCCCAACTTTTTTTTTGAGTGTGTTGCAGGTATCAAATTCTACTTTGTTTTAATTCTAATTTGTTTATATTTACAAAATACATTTAAGAAATCTTTTCTTTGTACTTTTGTGATTTAAATAAATGTTCAAGAGAATTAACAAATCGCAGATTCTTGTTTTTTTTTTTTTTTTTGCATTTTAGAAAATATCCCAACTTTTCCGGAAATGGGGTTT
The DNA here is from genome assembly GCF_027358585.1 of Pangasianodon hypophthalmus. Lineage (NCBI taxonomy): Eukaryota > Metazoa > Chordata > Actinopteri > Siluriformes > Pangasiidae > Pangasianodon > Pangasianodon hypophthalmus. Next base: position 18,935,516 of record NC_069719.1, on the reverse strand, counting down.
GTATATACATATGTATACTATACAGTGGTGGGTTGTCTATAGGGGCAGAGCCTGATCATATACAGTCCCCTCCAAAAGTATATGAACGGCAAGGCCAATTCTTTGTTTTTGCTATATACTGAAGCCCTTTGGGTTTGAGATCAAAAGATGTATATGAGAAGATAGATCAGATTTTCAGCTTTCATTTCCTGACATTTACATGTAGATGTGTTAAACAACTTAGAACATGGCACCTTTTGTTCGAACCCAGCCATTATTCAAGTGATCAAAAATATTGGAGAGGTGGTTCTTGTTGCCATGTTAGATTAGTTGCCATGTTAGACTGTTTAAACAATTAATAGCTCTGAATGTCCAGGGATGGGACCAGAGGGGCTAGCTTTCACTCCCCACATGCAGCCTTGGGTGCCCTTGACCCTTTCACTGGTTCACCAGTTGTACTTCCTTGCACCACTTTCCATAGGTACTAACCACTGCATACCGCCTACACCCCACAAGACCTGCCGTTTTTGAGATGCTCTGACCCAGTCGTCTAGCATCACAATTTGGCGCGTGTCAAAGTCGCTCAGATCCTTACGCTTGCCCATAGTTCCTGCTTTCAACACATCAACTTCAAGAACTGACTGTTCACTTGCTGCCTAATATATCCCACCCACTGACAGGTGCCACTGTAACGAGATAATCAGTGTTATTCACTTCACCTCTCAGTGGTTTTAATGTTATGGCTGTATATCAGCCTTTCAACAAATGTTAATCCTCTTTTTTTTTTGACTGAGTGACCAAAGATTATAAAAAAAAGGCTATTTGACAGATATAAGCCAATGTTCCATAGAACCCCATAGAACCCCATTTCGCTCCTTCGAGTTGATTTTGCTCCTAGTAGTCAAAAATGGGAACAAGTGCTATAGAGGCACATTGTGGCACAAATCACGCTGCCCCATGCTTGAGGAAGGAGCAGATGACCAGACAGTTAATGACAAGGTTGCCAGGTGTGTGTTTTTTCGCTCAGAACTGGGCTAGTTTAATCCACAGCCACCAAGTTTCAGGTCATTTGTGTAGCTTTTAAGATTAAGATTTTTAAGTTGCATTGGAAATTTTGCTGAAGTCTGGTCACTGGTAATGATAGGACCTCTCCTGTGTGCGTCTCGTGACATGACACATGTCATATTGAATGCCATATAATATCTATGCAATATAATATCAAAAAAGTGAATAATAAAAGTTTTAATATCAAATATATTTTTCACCAGTTTGAGGTGTTGCTCTGTGTCTCTGTTTTGTCTTCAGCCATGGAGAGTCATGGGGAAGCTGAAATTGAAGTGCACCTGAACTGCAGCCACTGCCAGACTCAGAGCTGTAAACGTGATAAAGATAGCAGGTTCATCATCTGCCTGTGTCATAACGACGAGATTCTTGCTCCAGACAATGTCAGCTGTATAGGTAAATAAGCCTGACAGACCATTTTCCCCCAAAAGCAGCTCAGTGTTTCTATTCCTTATTAGGGATACGTAATATGTGAGGAATAAAATATGACAGGATGTGCTGTTATAGCCCTCCTATTATCCTCAAAATTACTAACATCTTTTATCCTTGGGGTCAATTTGACCCAAGAAATTTAAACCTCCAGAATATGATTTCTACCCAAATTTGTGTGTCAAGTACTTTATGTTTATTTGTTGACTACCTAAATAGCCCTTTAAATAAAATATACACCCTCACCTGACCAAACCCGCCCCCAAACACACACACACACACACACACACACACTTTACACATCCAGAATACCGATTGCACGACTATGGAAAAATACGCAAATCACCATAAAATCTCACTAATTGACCTACAATTGGAAAGAAAGATCTTTTTGGTTTTTTAAAGGGTTTATATTATTTCTAAGTACAGATTTTTGTTATTTATAACATTTATAACATATATCAAGAATAGTGACATATATTATGTTCGGGGTCAATTTGACCCCAGGAAAAACAAACACAATTTCAAACATTTTTATTTGTAAAACAGAAGAGGCCAAAGGGCAGTCATGCATCGGCAGCTCTAGGTGGCTGTGACCTTGTCCAGATTATCAACCCCTCCCTTAGTCTTATTGTAGTCCAAGACCATGTGTGGTTTCCTGTCTTCTCTGGTGCTCAGGACAGCATCTTTGTTCATGGTGCTCATCAGCTGGACATTTTTCCCTTTCTTGGGGCAGTAGGAGATGACAGTGGCTCTGTCAGTGAAGGCAAACATTGAAGATGTTACCTTCTTGTTCTTCATTGCAAGAAGCTCAGAGGGAAGCTCCAGCTTGTTTTTTTTCTCATTGTCCCCTACATGGTAGCCTTCCTTTTCAGCAGTTCCTCACCCAGGGTGTACGATGCGAAAAAAATATCACATGTAATGTTATAACCATTCAGTCCTTCAGCTGGGACCATTTTGATGACATTAGCAGCACTAAGTCTACCCTGCCGTTCAAGTGGGGAGAGGGACCGTAATAACTGCTGGTGGTTGAGAGACAACAGGAGGGTCAACGCTAAGAGTACCATTCTCATCAGATGCCTCATAATCAGGGTCCTTCTCAACATTATCCTCCGTCTCAGACACTTTCTCCCTAATGTCACTTACAATGTCAAAGAACTGTGACAAAACGTCATTGACAGAAAACCTTTTTTTTTTGTTTCATAAAAAGAGAGTCCACAGAGCACCAAGAGAAATTTTAGAGAATGCTTCTGTGTAAGCTTTTATATGTTTGCTCCTCCCCTATGTTGGGTGAACTATCAGTGTCCTCATGGGAACTGTGTTTACCCCTTCCCATTGTCACGTGAACTATGAGTGGTTCTCGCAATACTACAGGTATGGTTGTGTTAGATTAGGGCCCTAAAGCAGAGGGAAGTTTTTTTGAAGATTATAAAATTGTATGTTATAGTGACCCTCAATATCATCCAAAACAAATGTGTGTAAAATTTTGATATTTCTTATAGGTTTTATACAGCTAAAACAGCCTGGGGTCAAATTGACCCCAAAGAACACTGATGCTACAAAATGTGTACAGGAAATTGAAAACATATCATGTTAATTTTATGTTTTCCCCATTAAATTAGGAAAAGTCATTAAATAAGAAGCAAAAAAAATTATGTCAACCATGTATTTAGAGACGTTAAACATTGAATGGGGTCAAATTGACCCCAAAGATAATAGGAGGGTTAAGAAAATAATCCACCGTTACCACCATAAAGTGGATTATTTTCCTATAACAGTGTGTCCTGAAGTGTTTTATTCCTCTTATACCATTGTGATTTACTAAAGATTTATCAGTGCTTTTTAGTCTTTTCTAGTTACATTTAATGTTATGGGATGTCCATGGGAAGACTCTCCCATGATGGAAGTTATGGCTTTACCTCCAACTGTTACAAAGTGCTGACACCTGAGACTTCTTCCATAAATGTTAAATAAATGTCTAGTTACAGAAAGCTTCAGCATATCAATGCTTATATGTTTTTCTTTGTTAAATAGTACTTTTCTTAAACTATCTATTATTAGCCTTAGATTATGTAAATGAGCTGTTGTTATAGAAATGATAACACATTAGAACAAGCACATTAATATAAATCATTTGAATTACAGCCAGTAATACTGTCAGAGCCATGAGGTTAGAGAAAATTAATCCACACCTTCAGATTTGACAGTCTGATTTGAGAAACAGCGTTGTGGTATAAATTTATATAATTCACAATAGGGCTACACAATACTGCAGAAAAATCCTATAAGTGTGTAAAATCAATTTGAATTTTAAATATATATATATTTAAAAACTGAAAATGACATAACCAACATACGTTTCATGTTCTTTTGAGGAAAAGAAAGCATTCTCTGCTAACTGCATTGCCCTAAAACTTTGACTTTTCATAACTTATTGTAGTATTAAAATCATTCAGTTGCCGCAAGCCCTTGCGATATTTACATTTGCGATATTTCGATAATTTCGATATATTATGCAGCCCTAATTCACAATATAATTGTCACTATATATTGTGACGGAGATTTACAGATTCATGTAATTTTATGTATACTTATATTAATGCAGCTGTAATTTATTTATTGTCTTAAATTGACATGTATGGTATTAATGCATTTATTTGTAGGGACAATACCTATTAAAAATATTTGCTAAATGTTAAAACCTTTGTTCTGAATTATGGATGGTTTATTGTCAACGTTCTCATTTTCTTTGATCTATTTCTTTCTCCATACTTGATCCCCCAGCAGAAACACAGGGTTCCATGGTCGCTGGACACCCGTCCTTGTCTCTGATAGTGGCGGTGGTGGCGTCCGCTGTGGTGACGGGTCTTGTGTTGACCTGTGCTTGCCTCATTCTCAGTAAGAGACTCTTCCAGTCGTGCCTCAACTCCGTCCCCTCCACCTTCCACCGCCTCTGACTTTTTCTACCCCTCCACCCATCTGCTTTCTTTGACTGTACTGGTATAGAACTGCACCAATTATGTAATGATTCCTCAAGAGGAACAAATCATCTTTAGGGGAATCAGGTGTTACAATGTTTGAACATTTTTATTTTGGTGTCAGGTTTAGGATTGCTAGATTTGGAGTGCCAGGTGCTAGAAATAGACATTAAAAAAAAAAAAAAAAAAGGGCATGCTGTATTCAGCACCTGACAATAGTTGTGCGAGAATCCTGACACCCAATAAAACTTTACATTTATAACTTTAAAAACAACATAAGTACATAGTAGCACAATAGCTGTGATATAATGACAGTGTGCAAACAGTCTTGAGAAAGCAGGCCAGATTCCATAGTGACATTTAAACTGAGACTCAGTGAGAACTCCAGTTGCATTGAGAAGAAGCTGTCATTAAGTGAGCATCAATGTTTCATGCAAACTGGACAAAATGTATTAACGTTTTTTATACTAATAGATTCACAATAAACTCAAAATAGATACATTGCTTAACAGATTAGTTAACATGAGCAAACCATGAACTTCAGCACCAATACATCATACATAATATTAACATTAACAATACTAACATTCATATTAACTGTTTAACCAAATAAGCCAAATAATCAACACCTGTATTAACCAATGTTCAGAAACCCAATTAGTAAATACCAGTAAAGTCCAAAATGACCAATATAAATAATACCTTGAATGAATGTTTGCAGTTGTTAACAGGCAAAATTCAGAACAGAGCTGGATAATATTATATTGGTATAATATTTATATTGGTATACTATTTATATAATTATAATTATATAATAACTTACCTGGAGACCAGTACGTTATCAACATTTAGTCACATGCTGTTATACGTATTTTTAGCCATAGATTGAATTAACAGAAGTGAATCTGTTAACAGTTAAACAAATGTTACATTATTTATGATTTATTGATGCTGAAGTTCATGGTTTGTCAATGTTAACTAAAACAGCATATAATGTTAGTTAAAGGAATTGTTAAGGGAATTGTAATGTAAAGCATTGCCAGGATAACTCATAAAATGAACCTTTTAGATCCATGATTTTTTTCCCTGGATCATAAAATAATTTAGACCATAAATTTACTCATAAAATGTGGCTGTCGTTTTATTTTTGAAACTTTACAGAGAAAAATAATTACAATCTTCAGCAATTACAAATGACTTTTTAAAGAGCCAACTGCATACCCTTTATTTTAATCATTATTAACAATGTTTTGTAATAATTTTTTTCCTAATTAGGTCGTTGTCAGATTCGGGGAGGCAGATACAAGTGCAAGGTTTTATTAAAGAAAACAAAAACAAAACAAACAACGTGGAAACGTGGATCACTCACAAACGAAAACAAGAGCAAGTGCAAGAACAACATGGTAAACTACATATATGAGACAACTGAGGTGAAATGTAACAAAAGCCTAACGATGACTACGTTTACATGCACATCAATATACCAATATTAATCTGAATTTGGCAATATTCTAATTAGTATTGAGTCATGTGTGTAAACGCCGCAATCCGATTGCCTGATTCAGATTAAGACAATATTCTGATTCCCCAAATTCCGATTCCCACCCCTGGAATATGCCTGTTTTAATCAGAAGTTTGTTGCATGTAAAAACCTTATTCAGAAAATCCACTGAAAGGAGATATATGCGCATAGTCAGTCCGCAAGGAATTCTGGGTACTAACAGATGCTTAGCTGTAGGCTAGGTATTTAGAAATGGCAAATCAGGCATACTTACAACAACCATGTCTACAGGAATATTCCAATGCCTGTACGCATATAAACATCAATGAAATATCAATGAAACACAGAGAAGTAGGAACTTACAGTTACTAATTAGTGAAACACAAGACAGGCGAGAATAATCAGTGAGGCGCATGACCAGGTCATGTGACTTGCAGGGCTGCTAGGATAGGGAGTCCTTATCGGCCAATTTGTGGCTGAAAACAGCATTGGTGTGACAGCAGTATTGAACCTTGCTGCTCAAATCAGTGAGCAGAGAATCAATAATGTGACTGCTGTTAACCAATCCATTATTTTGTACTATACTAGTGTATGACTGAGGGCAAATTAGTTCATATCTAACTTTTCTCAGTGCTATTTTATCAATGTAACTATTATTGCTGCTATTTAATACCTAAAATCCTAGGGCTTTAAAACATAATTTCTAGCCCAGGATGGTCAGGGAATATTTCATGTATCTCTGCGCTGTTCACATAAATGTGGTTTGAGCATTAATGTGAGCATTATGTAAATAAACAGGTATGAAGTGTGAATTGACCCTTCTTATAGTGTAAATGTAATTATGAAGAGCTCTTCCAAAATCTCAGTTCATGGACCCATAACTCTTGTTTTCTTGCTGACTGAAAGATATCAGATTTTTATAAATTTAGAAAAAAATAACGGCAACAATATTCGCAATAATATATCAAACAAATCAGACCTGCTATACCCTGACCTCATTATGATGAGTACTATGCTTTTTCCCTATTCCTAGACACAGGATTTGGCATATTTGTGGGCTGCTGGGAAGATTCAAGCTGGTCACAGAAGCCAACTTAGCTTCATATGCTTTAGAAAAAATATACACTACTTGATGCAACTTACAGTTGTAGCTCCTGCTTGTCTGGAATGGAAACCTTAAGCCATACTGACCCTTCGTAGAAAAAAATGGACAGCCCTATTTTAAAAAAAAAAAAAAAAAAACAGAAACAGTCAGAGTGCTACTGACTACATACTAATTAAAATTTTTGGACATAGAAGAATTTTATCTTTAATATTTCCCATGTTTTAGAATAGAAGTGAGGAAAGTAAAATGATGAAATGATTCATACTGAATTATGCAGTGCCTAAAATAAATGGAAATGATTTTATATGCTATAATTTATTGAGTACTCTTGATGACATCTTTGCGCACTCTTGGCATTCTCTCAAGTGGCTTCATAAGCTGCAGTGCTTTTCCAACAGTCCTGAATAAGTTCTCAGATATGCTGAATAACTTGTTCAAGTTATTCATTTGTTTTGGAAATAAATAGAGTAGAGTTATACAAAGGCATTAGTGATACCCTGATAAGTGTGACAGAATTGTTGATGTTGGAGGCAGGCAGTAGAGAGAGTCTTTATTGTGTTTTTTTTTTTCCTCCATACATTTCAGTGAAGGTGTTCTCATAACAAAGAAAATGAAAGGAAAACCTGTGTCCAGTCAGACACTGTCAATCATTTTGCTCAGCGATGCACCATGTCTCTCTTTCCGGCGTTCAGCTGTTCACTGCAAGACACACAGGATATATAATAGCAACCAGTTAATCACACAAAAGTGTGGACACTCACTTCTTACCCACTGTCTCTGCACGACTCCTTCTTCATCCCACAGCCCACAGTTGACCACTCCCCCCGCTGCCACAGCATCACTTTCACTAATTATATTTGCCTTAAAAACAAATTTCAAAAAGATCATGACAAACATACCACCAGAAGCTTTTTACTCCTACTGTATATGTGATATAACCTCATTTTAGGCCAAGGATATCATTGTAAGACTTTGATGGTGCTGAATATGAACTACTTCCCTTCAGCTGTGCTAATGCCGAACTCAGCTTCCAAGCGTTAACTGCCAGGATCCACCTAATAACAAAACATTAGCATTAGATGCTACTGTTACCTGCAATTATTTGCAAGTACTTGCACTTTACTGCATTATCTGTCGTTATTATTATTATTATTATTACTGTTATTTATATCAGACTGTTATTTGCACATTATTTCTATTTGCACATCTGCATTTTTATCCACTGTATGTATCCACTGCATCATATTGCATGCATCATGCTGCTTACCACTACCTGTACACTGTTTATCTCAACTAACTGCACCATAATTCATATTTATTCCATTTAACTTAATTGCCATTTGCATTACTGGTATGCATCATACTGTTTACCACTGTAAACTGTTAACTTATTACACCATAACCTTGTTTTAACTTATTTGCTATTTGCACTACTGGTTGGATGCTAACTGCATTTCGTTGTCTCTGAACTCGTACTCTGACAATGACAATAAAGTTGAACCTAACCTAACCTAACTTATTCATACAAAATATTTTGGACTGTTGCATATATTTGATTTGTGCAATAACTGCAGAATGTGGTGCCACATGTTCTTTTAAGTCAGTATAAGATAAATAACGACTCTCTATAATAAATCTTGGCAAAATAACATTAAAACCTTTTAAATTCCATGATTCATTAAGCACATTTTATCACATGCAAGGTATCATATGGGTTCAATATTTTCCTCCAAACTCCTGTGAATTGATGTGCGCTTGAGATGCGTACAAGGTTCTCCAGTGGTGGTAGAGCTCCATTTTTAGTTACGTGTTAGAACTTAATGTGTCTATGTAAAAATACAATCCAAAAGTCCACTCTCCTTGATTTACTACTGCTGGACTGGGAACCTTAATACACATATCAGTTGGTGATAACTCCTGAGCTCTACTGGTGGTTAACTTTTGTCTTTTCCCATGAGCTCTCCCTAATGCAGGTTGGTAGTCTGTGCTTGGGCAACTCCCCTTCCTCTTTTACTCCTTCCCCTCTCTTGTCCCACTCCCCTCCCTTGGTCAACTTCCTGCCAGCTTCGCTTCACGCTCGACAGCAAAGGGAACCCCTCACCTCCACGCAGTGCCCCCCACAGGCAGACTACCAACCTGCAGCGGGGACGTGGACGCCCATTCCTGAGGGTGAGTGCTTCCTGCTCAGCTGGCAGTGCAGAGGGCAAGCGCCTCACCAACCCAGACACAGTTTACCCCATTAGAACAGCTTTGGGCCATTTGAGTATTATTTTAGGAAGAAGTTAGAATCTCTGCTTCTTTGAGAGCTTCCCAGGAGACAGTCTGTTGGTTTTAGTTTCAGCTCTGGACATGACAGGTGAAAAAAATGTCCCTGGAAGTTGTATCTTAAAGACTGCTAAGCACAACTTAGGCCATTAGCCTTTCAAAGAAATGTTAAAATATATCTTGAAAGCAAATGCATTAGTCTGTATTATATAATAAGAAATTAAAATGAAAGTGGGGTTTTGTCTGCACTGTGCACTCCTGATTCAGTATTTTGTGTGTGGCCTTAGATCTTCTGAATGTTCTGCTTTTTGTTGCGGTAATAGTGATAATGTCATATTCCATATATTTGAATATATTGCACTTTTCTATGACATATCATGTTGTAAGATAACTAAAATAGTTCTTTAGTCTTCATAACCTCCATTACAGAAAGGTTAAGGATAAATTTCTTGCATTTAATGGTGAACAAGATTGAGCTGTAAATGGTGTGCAGTGTGGGTCTTCTGTTATGTGCACCTCCTGTTTTGTTAACCTTGTGCTCTGTGCTCCTGCAGTGTATTACCGCAAGAAGAACCACCTCCATGCGGTCCGGGTATGTTTGCAGAGCCCCGAACACAAGCTGAGCAAGATTCGCTCCTCCATCATCATGACCGACTACAACCCCAACTATTGCTTCGCTGGTAAAGCTGCAGCACTGTGTGAGCTGAAGGAGGTTCCACGCAAAAACATCACCCTCCTCAGGTGCTCCTGCCTTATGGACTAATTGGTTAAAATCATATCCAGGATAATCTGTTAAAACTTATCTTTAGCATGTAAGCATAATATTACAATTACACTTAACAGTTCTGGCTTTCTAAATGGGTTCTACTTGTAATCTTTCATAAAAGAGAAAAACTCTCTGATGAAGGGTTTTACATAGAACCTTTAAAGGAAAAGTCCACCCTGGAACACATTAAATATGTTTACATTGAAATATTTGTGGTGTTTAGTGATTATGGTACTAATTTGTTGGTTGGTGCTGTATTATCTTTATTTTTGTTAGAAGTTAGGAGATAATAATTCAGTATACTCATAAGGGACTCATAAGGGAACTCAAACATAAGGAATCATGGTCATGTTTCACTGTTAGCTCCAAAAAATCAATAGAGCAAGACCTTCTTTTTTCACTCACCATTTTCCAGTGATGATCCGTGTAATATTAGTGAGAAATCCACTGTAGAAGTAGTGAAGGCAGCAAATAGTAATACCAAGTCCCAGAATGCAATGCAGCTATACAATACACGGCAGACTCGACTTGGCTAGTTGGAGGTCTGTGAGATGATATCCATGATGGTGCTGATAGCAGTATAAGCATGGAAGTTGAAGTTTGGAACTTTATCTGTTTGAGCAGAGTATACAGATGAGTAGGACAGAGAGCTGGACAGACTAAAGAAATAAAGTGCTGCTGCATCTGTCTTTTTAGATAGAACTAAATCTCACTGGTGAAACTGTTGGCAGGTATTTGAATGGCATTGTGGTTAAGGTAGGAAACTATTAAAGTGAAAGTATAGACCAACATGTCAATGAAAGAAGTTTAAACTAAAAAAAATCATCTCAGCATTTCATTACAAACATTACAACAGTGAAGTATAAAGTTTATGTTGTTCAGGGTGGATTTTCCTTTAAGCTAGCTGGAATCAGGTTAGTGTCACACTGTATGTTTCCTCCATCATTTTAGTAGTGCCTGTCCAATGACTGAGTTTCAATAAAGTGCAAGGCATTTTGGTTGCAGGGCTTTAGGGCACGGTGCTTTTGGGGAAGTGTATGAAGGTCAGGTTCTGGGTATGAATGGAGACAACACTGCCATGCAGGTTGCTATTAAGGTCAGTATCACTGTTTTTGTGTAAAGGGGGGGTCTGCGTTTGATCGCTCTTAATTAAGTCTGTCTTTCGTTCCGTGCCTGTGTGATAGACTCTTCCGGAAATCTGTTCTGAGCAAGATGAGATGGATTTCCTCATGGAGGCACTAATTATGAGGTATGTTTTACAGACACGCGGTTACACAAACAAATAAAGCTTCTATGGATACACATGTGTTAAAGAGACAAAAGAGAGAGATAGTCCAGACCATTTTAGTAAAATAACCTGAATGGGAGATGTTTTGTTTTCTTTAAATTTTTCTTTTGCTTGCCCAGTTCACAGCTGTTAGTAGTTAAGGTCCAGTTTGTACGCCCTCTGCATTCAGACAGCAGCTGTTCTTTTATTTCCACACTTCAGACATGTAGCAGGAACAATACCCTAAAGGCTACTGACATTGTCTCTGCTTTGAATAAAGACTCCTAATTTAGAGCTCCTAATGTATGCTTTAAGGCTTTTTGCTGTAAAATGTCTGAGAACAAACCATTTGCTCCAGATACTTATTTTTATAATTCTGAAAAAAAAGAAAACAATCAAACTATTAATTATGCACATTTAAAAAATATAATTGACAGTAGGTATGGCGCAGTGAACTAGTGGCCTTAGATACACTATATAGCCAAAAGTATGTGGTCACCTGACCATCACACCCATATGTGGGCCTTTCCCAAACTGTTACCACAAAGTTGGAAGCACACTATTGTATAGAATTGTCTTTATATGCTGTAGCATTACGACTATCCTTTAAGGACTCTTTTAAAGGGTCAATTCCAGACATGTTCCAGCATGACAATGCCCCTGTGTACAAATCAAGCTCCATGAAGACATGGTGTGTTAAGGTTGGAGTGGAAGAACTCAAGTGGCCTGCACAGAGCCCTGACCTCAACCCCACTGAACACCTTTGGGATGAACAGGAACGCCGACTGCTTGCCAGGTCTTTTCACTCAATATCAGCGCCTGACCTCAATATTGCACTTGTGGTTGAGTGAGCAGAAATCCCCTCAGCTACGCTCCAAAATCTAGTGGAAAGCCTTTCCAGAAGATTGGAGGCTGTTATAGCAGCAACTGGGGGACCAACTTTGGAACGGGATGTTCAACAGTGCATATGGGTGTAATGGTCAGGTGCCCACATACCTTTGGCCATATAGTGTAATTCCACACTGTTGGTTCATGCTTTATTTAGATCGAAATGATAATTTGACAAAATTTTCCTTGCTACTTGGATTATAATAGGCTTGATGGGGGGAAAAAATTCAAAGGTTTTGACAGCGGTTCATGTAGTGAAGTGCTTTAGTTTAACTAGTATTTAAATCCATCCACACATACTTTTTAAACTCTCTAGCAATCACATTATGATGATGTTTTAATTCTGTTTGAGTTACTATGGTTGAAACCTGTTACAAGAAAAAGGACAATAAAGTGCACAATCCTGCAGGCTGATAAACTGGCTATTGTAATGACAGCTACAGGAAGTATAAAGCCTCACTGTATATTCACCTGTGCCACAAAATAAGTAGTATTCTGTAAATAAATCCATGATAGAGTAATGTGATCATATTATCATATGTGTGATATGTGAGAAGTGCTGAAAAAGTGGTTAATTAGCTTAAACTCACACTGAAAATGTGAGAGACCTCTAACCTTTAACTGAAGTCCATTTATTTTAAGAAAATATTGAAATATTTTCTTAAAAAACAAAACCAATATGTCATAATTACTGGCACTCCTGCCTTTAGTACTTTGTGCAATCTCCCTTTGCCAAAATGACAGCACTAAGTCTTATCCTATAATGATGGATGAGATCCTCAATACAGAACGTCTTTCAATCCTTCAGGGTCCTCAGTCAACCTCTTCAGCTCTCACCAGTGGGGTTTAGGTCAGGAGACTGGGATGGACATGTCAAAAGCTTGATCTTTTGTGTGTGTGTGTGTGTGTGTGTGTGTGTGTATTTGGACTTATGTTTTGGATTATTGTCCAGCTGGAAGATCCACAATGCAGTTGTAAATTTTTGGAAGAGGCTTTCAGATTTTCATTTAAAATCTCCTGTTTTTCATGCAGTCCATGATTCCATGTATCCTAACAATGTTCTCAGGGACTTTGGAGGAAAAACTGCTCCCACATCACCACAGATCGTCCTTCATAAGTAACAGTGGGGATTAGTTATTTTTGTCTTTTATACCAAACCATTCTTGAGTGTTTGTCATCAAAAACTATATTCTTGGCTCCTCTGATTACAGAACTTGTTTCCCTTCAGATCCAGTAGCATCTAATATGAAGATGAAAGACAATGTTTTCTTTTGGCACACTTTCCTGTTTGGACAGATGTGAGCATTTTGGGGTCAAATCCATAATTAGGCACCACCTCCATGTAAAAACTATTTATTATTGGAAACTTAGTGACCCTCGTATGCTCACATCTGTCTACAAATCTCCAACTGTGATCCTTTTGTTGTATCTCTAACCTCCTCGTCACTGTGCATGGGAGCACAATACACCTGCATCTTTTTCCAGACAGGTTTATTACAGACATTGCCTGATTTATGAATATCAACACAATTTTGTCTCATTTGTTTTGTATTTTCTAGTCTCTATTCTGGCCTCTGTCACCTCATATTTTTACCTGAGTGAAACAGGAAGGCATGGATGACTGCTTAAGAGTTTAAATATAAATGGGAATTTACTTTAGTTACATTTTGTTTGTATTTGTTTCTAAGGGTGCCAGTAATTATGGTAAATGTGATTTTGTTAAAAATATATATTTTTGATGAGTTCTTGTTTTCTTAGAATAAAATGACCTAAATTAAAGATTAAATTTCTCTCATATTTTCAATGTGAGATTAAGTTAATTCATAATCTTTTTTACCCATCTTCACTATGGGTGCCAGTAATTTTGGATCTGTGTATGATTTTTAACTGAGTACATATAGTGCTGTGTATTTAAAAAAAAAGGTGTGCGTGCATGTGTGTGTTTGCAGTAAGTTCAACCATCAGAACATAGTGCGTTGTATTGGAGTTAGTCTTCAGATCCTGCCCAGATTTATTCTTCTGGAGCTCATGACTGGAGGAGACTTGAAGAGCTTTCTGAGACAGAACCGCCCCAGAGCTGTGAGTGCCTCGAGTATGTGTGTTGTACAGTGTGTATACATGTGTTTAGGTGTGCATCTTGTCTGCCGGGTCGGGTACTGTGACTGATTCACTCTTATGTGCAAGAGCAAATTTATATGCATAGGAGGTGTCAGGTTTATAACAGCCTGTGTGTACTGTGGGGTAGAGTGTGTGTCTTGAGTCAGTGTGATTTGTAAACTAACAGTGTGATGAGACAGTAATCTGACAATTCGGCTCCCACAGAATCAGCCCTCCTCTCTGACTATGCTGGAGCTGCTGCACATGGCCAGAGACATTGCATTCGGCTGCCGATACTTGGAGGAGAACCACTTCATTCATAGGTAGTTAAACACTGCAGAAATATCGCAGTAACATTTGTGAACTATAATGAATGGCCCAGGTGCAATTCTCACTATATGCAATATAAAATGAGAAAAAAATAATTCCACTGAACTACATACTACTGGTAAATTAAGTGAGTGTGTAGCCTCTTTCAGAAGTGTGAATTAGTTCAAAATATTTGCTTAGTCTTTAGAGATTATCAAATCAGAAAATAAAATGCTTTAATATATCGTTTTGGTTTTTTCAGAGACATCGCTGCTCGGAACTGCCTTTTGACTTGTCCTGGTCCAGAGAGAGTAGCCAAAATTGGAGATTTTGGAATGGCTCGTGACATATACAGGTGCCATTACTGTCTGCTTTCATCATTTGATAAACGATTATTTACTAGCATCTCACTTGAGGTCCATAGAAAAATATATAAATGTAAGCACCAACAGTCAATACCCTGATTAACTGCTGATTAAACTGATTAAACTGTTCTATATATAGCAAAATATAAGAAAATGCATAAGCTACGTACAAACGGATTTATTCGTAAATCGTTCATAGAAGCATTTACACAAGAAATTTGGTATTCATCAAAATCCCGTAATTTTGAAACAATTTTTTCGTATCCTACTCGTGCTCCTGAGTGTGTGTTGGTTCTCTTTGCCACGGCATCTTTTAATGCTATGCAACATTTTATTAGATCCAGCACTAATAACGATAAGTGACTGATCTGGTGTGTCTCAAGCTGCAGTGTGCCGTATGCTCCCTAGTGTGCTGTCTGAATTCTTATGACACCCTCCTACTTTTCCATCATGGCCCAGAGGAGGGCTAACTGGTGTGTGAGACATTTCTGGCTGAAAACCGCTGAGACACAATTATTTGAGTGTTTCAAACTGTAGCTTTCTGCCCTGCAGGGCCAGTTATTACAGGAAGGGTGGTCGTGCCATGCTACCAGTGAAATGGATGCCGCCTGAAGCCTTCCTAGAGGGCATTTTCACTTGCAAGACTGATACATGGTAATGTTTTTTCCCTTGTGTTACATTTCTTTAAGCTATCAGTTGACCTTTCTGAAATGGTTTAATCCTATTTTAAAATACTCTCACTGAACCCTTTTTTTTTTTGGTTAAACTCATTGTAGCCATGAGGGAAGTATCTGTTTAAGTGCATCATTTGTCTCCCTCTGTAGGTCATTTGGTGTACTGCTGTGGGAGATTTTCTCCCTGGGCTACATGCCTTACCCCTGTAAGACCAATCAGGAGGTGCTGGAATATGTGACGAGTGGAGGACGCATGGATCCACCTAAGAACTGCCCGGGACCAGTGTAAGTAGCAGTTTAAGCTTCAAACCCCTACTCAGGAATCACTGCGACTACCTAGTCTTTACTACATAATGGTGGAGGAGTGTTAATAATAACAATAAATTTATGTATCTATGTAGATTTAGGGCTTATCCAGTGCCAGGGTCCCAGATTTAACTCAATGTGATAACAAGTGTACAGCTTGATCTCACATGAGTTAGTGCTGGATGTTTTTTTCAGTACTCTGCCAAAAATGCTTTGGTTTACATACAGACATAGATTTGTTCATTGCCAAATATTTTTTATTGTTGTAGTTACCGGATTATGACACAGTGTTGGCAACACTGCCCAGAACATCGACCAAACTTCTCAGCTATTTTAGAGAGGATCAACTATTGTACTCAGGTATAGTTAAAATATCACTGTCAGTAAAGAATTACATCTGGTTTTATTATTAATTACATCTGTGTCTTTCCTCCTTTTCTCCTCATCTCCTAATGTGGTTCAGGACCCTGATGTTATAAATACGCCCCTTCCAGTGGAGTATGGGCCAACTGTGGATGAAGAGAGCAGCACTGTGATTCGTCCAGTAGCATCTGGCAGCATGACTCCTCTTCTAGTCACCCGATCACTGGATGCGCCTGTGCAGCCGGCAATCTTTACTCCCCTCCCTCAGGTCCAGAAACCCCGACTGCTGTTACAGCGGCCAACCCAAATGCCTCAGGAGGTGGCCACACGTGAAACTTTGGACTCTTTTTGGGCTGAGCCACCTTCTGCTCCTGGAGCCTGCTCGAGCTCCTGGCTGCAGGTCCCAGAGCACCAACCATGCTCCAGATCTAGCTCCACCTCAGGAAGCCAAAAGCTAAAGAACAACACCAAGAATCTCTGGAACCCCACTTATGGTTCATGGATTCTGGAGAGCTTTGGGAGGACAGCCCTTTCCCACACCCAATCCGTGCCTTTGTCCTGTACCACCACTGCGCCGTCTCATTTTACCTCAACCTCAGAGCATAACGACTCTGGAACTGAAGCTAATGTGTCACCATGCTCTAATTCATCACCAGCTCCCTCTCAGATGAGCTCCAGTCCTCCAGGACCTTTGAGTCTCACTTCACGAAAAGGGCTGGCGGGGGCTGTAGGGGGCTCACTTGCTGCTGTCATGGACTTGGCTAAGCTCCAGAGCTTCCCTTGTGGCAATGTAAATTATGCGTACGATGAACAGAGCTATGAAGCTGAGAGTCTACCCTTGGTAGTTGCCAGGTCACCAAAACCCAGCAGTAGTTCTGCAGCTAGCTCCTCTCTAACAGCACTGGGCCTGGCTTTCTCCGGTACCCACAAACCATTGGTCAAGCGTCATGCCAGCTATGGACATGAAGATGTCAGGAGGCATACCAAGCCAGAGAAACCCACAAGGGACCGAGACTCAGGCTTCTCATTGTCGGAAGATCTTAGTGTTACTCCTGTGTAGCACTTTCAGATGATGAACTAATGCCAGATATAATACTGAAAAACAATGTAGCTCACTTCATTCAGGTTGCCTCGTCTAGAACTATATAAATTGCGAGGCCAGCGACACTCTTGTGGGTCCAAAGTAACAGAAAACAAGATGAAGACCATTCCATTTTTCATTTTGTGTGAACAAATATTATGGCATCAGTATTGAATGAATGGGTAATTCAACACAAGCATCTTGTGCATATATTACAGAAAAGTTAAAAACATAACTGGAGGGCATTACTTCCACTCTGATTAGTGACATCTTTAATCAACACCCCTACACACAAACTACACAGAATGCGTGCTCAGCAATTCTTACGTGCATTTTTTTCCACAAATCTGTCTCTGTGTGGCGTGAGTGGCATCGTATTACAGACCAGTGGGTCTATTGCGAAGGTCAAAATATCTAGGCTATTATGAGTTTTTCCTTTAATCATGAGCTAAGTGAGAATTTGGGCATTTTTTCAGTTTATGTGAAACTGTACACGAACAGTAACCCGAACTTAGCTATTTCCTGTTCCCTAACAATTTAAGGAACATTGTATTCAGCTTCTGTTTAGTTTTAATTGTTTTCCATAGTAGATTCTGCTTTGTTTTCCTGGGTGAGTTTTATGGCCCCTGATAAGTTAATGCACTGTCTTCCTCACTGTGGACAATTCTTAAGGACAGTGTCCATTCACTAGGCTGTCCTTGGGTCTCCTGTCTACTCATGGGGTTTTTGAATCATTCACATGTTCCTCTTTATGGCACCCTGGTGGTATATACAGCATGCAGAAGAATTCAGGGCTACACTGCTTAGACAAGCAGTCTGAATGTTAAGACTGGTGTTAATACTGGTGCCATGGTTTTGATGAGTATGTTTTGATGCAACCTATAATACTTGGAGAAATCAGAATAATAAATTTACTTATTTTCTTCTGTCTCCAAACCACTAACCACTTTCTGTCACCTATACTCATATCAGGATTTGTGGATATTAATACATGTGAAAGAGACCGTGCTACCTAGCTGGCTGGAGCAGTAGCTAGTATTTTAGAAAAATGGACTTTTATGTCTTGTCATTGGCGTCTCTGTTATACGGCATGTAACGTCCAGTTATACAGAGCAGGAGTGCACTAAATTAGTTTATTCCAGATGGGAGGCCATTCTAACAAGGTTGTTAAGAAATTTTGAGCGGAGTTAGAGGTTGACAGCCCCACAAGCTTGCCTCTGCTGTGACCATTTGTGTGATTCTTATGTTTGTTTTTTTGTGATTTTGTAATTTTCTATAACTGAGATTACTCTGTTTGCTAGAAGGAAGAACTGTGCGCTGCTGGAGAAGAGAAATGAGGTTGCTATTGTAGAGATAAATGATATGAAATATGAGTGAACGTTTTCAAGCAGGTAGCTTTCTGTGGGTACTTTTAAAGCTGATAGCAAGTCCTTTACTCCTTTGTGTCTTTAACCATTTACACTGGATCTAACACTGTGAAAGATATTTTGATGAATATATTTTGAAGAACCAGCATTAGATATGGATTCATGTCTAGACAAGGATCTCTTAGAGGGCTCTGGAATAAGTGCTTTTTATTATAACAGCAAGAGACGCAGAATGGTCAAAGGCAGATATTGAGTTTCTCAAGGAGGAGCAGTTTTCTAAATACGCCAATCAACTTTTTTGTTAGAGAAACAGTACAATTTTTAAATTGGTAGGTCTTTGATAAGACTGAAAATAACTACAAAAAATGGCAAGAAAACTCAAAAATAGATCATTCCAAATCCTACCAAGAAGGTGTAAAACCCCTGAACCACTGGAATCGTCCTGAGCTGTTTAATCAACTTTCAAATGAAAAATACCTCTAATGGGAATTGTTAAACTTGTCAATAGTGCCAAATCCTCAAGAATTTTGACTGGATGCCATGTTTCATTCTGTTTTTTTTGTCTGGATTTGTCGAAAGCTGACAGTTTGTTAAACAAAGTGTTAGTGTTTCATTGTACGGTTGTGAGAGTGAACAAGTGGGGGAACATAACATGTAAGGACTTGCTCCAGGATAATGTGAGACATTGATGCCAGCGATAAATTTCTACACATAATGCATTCTTATGGTTTTATATATTATTAAAAATTAACAATATGATATTGCTATGTAAAGTTTTTATGTTTATGGTAGTTTTATGTTATGTATATTTTGTTGGTTAGGTATTATAGCTAAGACAGCTAAGTGTGGGGGTAACTACTTATTAGGCGTGCTGTTGTTTTGTTGCATTTTACATTCTGAACTGCCATTTAAAGTTGATTTTCTTCTTGGCACAACCTCAGATTATACGTTGAACCTTACCTTGACCTTTTATATTTGCAAAGTGGAGTTTTTCATACCTCGTCATTCTCGTTATCTCTGTCATTGAAGAAACAAATTCTTTTGAATCGATGCATAGAATAAGCTTCTTTTAACCAGAAAAAAGAAGTGATATATATATTAATTTATATCTAAATGAATATTTTACTCTGGACTAACAATTACAAATATGTAGCTATATATTATTTAACCTCATGTGTACTCTGTTGTTTGTTTGTTTGTTTAACTTTTTTGATTATTGAGACTTTATCACTGCCAATGGGCTGCATAAATACCTACTGTTTATGCAGGGAGCTGCATCATCTTCAATAACCACAAGGGGGAGCAATGGATTTTGTTGAAGTGTCTGTTGCTTTGGAATCTGGGAAAATGCTATTTCTACTGGACATAATAGTGTTGATTTATCTGAGTAACTCCAAACCTCAAATAAAAAAACATATTTGACTATAGTTCTGACTATGAATTTGATACATGCAGGAACATTATAACGGTGCCTCAAGCGGGTATATGAAACAATCCAAAATTATACACTGATTTCTCTCCAAGTCATTCCTATATGACAATTTCCTTCTGAGAATTACAGTGATATTGCTTTTTTACATGTCACACTTCATCCACTTTCATTATTTGTTTGTTCAGTCACTCATCATCCTACCATCCTAGTGTAGAAATGAACTAAAATCAAAACACCATACCAGAATGTTATTCCTACGGTAGACTCATCTTGGAAAAAGAAAACAAAATGATCATTATTTTAAAGATATTTATTATGAGAACATCTCATATGTGTTCATCCTGTGACAACAAATACTGTCACTTGTCCCTAAAAACAATAGTGTTTGAAGGTAAAATTTGTCCGATCTGACATGGAAAATACTTTCAGAGAAATAGAGATAAGCAAACTGCAACCCATGTTCTTACACTTAATGCTTAACACCATAAAAACACAATAAAGCCTTTAAAAAATCAACAAGAAAAATCTCAGTACCACTTTTTGCCACAAGACAAGCTCTAAAAACAATCAGAAACAATCAGAGTTTGTATATACACTGATTCATTGCATACTAGTGATATTCAAGTAGGAAAGTCTCTAAAAATGATCAGGGGTTAAAACCCACAGACCCTCGTAAACCCATACACGTTTTTAAAGTTTCAACGGAGGGAATGGATACTAGTGGACAGTCCCACATTAAGAAATAACACAGGAGGTGACAGAGAACACAGAGCTTAGGTGGAAAAAAAAACACACACAGAGACACGGAAATGTGTCTTACAGTTTCTGCAGATCGGTGATTCTGTTTTATCACAAATTCGCTACAAAACGTCTATGTTTAGGTATTGGGCGGACGCTTTTAAGCAAGCGGCTTACAAGTAAAACACTACCACGAGTTGAAGGTTAAATGTCTTGCTCAAGGGGCCAACAGCGGCTCTCTGGCAGTCCTGGGATTTCAACTCGACATTCTGGTTACACACATAGAGCTGTAATTTCTAACGCTGCCTAATTTTAAAGAACAAGAAGATGAAAACGGCTTAGAAAGTAGTTCTGCTTTTGTGGTTCAAATACAATCAGAGTGGCCACACATAATACAAGTTACTGAAAATTATGTCTGCAATGTTAATACTGCAGTTATTTCATTACTAGCTCATGTATTTAGTTATTATATGCAGCCTTTTAGCATTACATATAAATGCACTGTGGAACAGATGACTAAGGTTCCTGCTGTAATCTCCTATTTCCAAGACTGTTGGTTCACTTTGTTGGTTCACATGAGTCATAACCTGCATTAAACCAACGCACAATTGCCATTACACCAGTAATCGCATGAATTGGCAAGTCTTCATTTGCACTAAAAGCAAAGGCATCGCACAAACAAGTGAGTCATTCCACAACACCTTGAAGTGAGAAACAAAGCATGATCACAGCACTGGTCTTAAGATAAGACTAAAGAGAAAGCAAGTGAATGTGGCAGCTAAATCTCGTGAGCTACCCCCAGATGTGGGTGGATGTCTTATAATAATTTTTTGCTTATGTTGTGCGCACATACAGTAACAGGCTCTGCCTTAAATGTGTTTCTTATCCTCTGGGAGGAAGAGTACATATCTGTCTGGTACACATTGGCATTGAGCAATCATCATAAAACACATCATAAAAGCTTGACCTCGATGCATTTAGTAAAGTAATTTGCCTCCTCTTTTTTATGATCATTTGTTGGTAATGAACTTTCAGTAATAGTACATGGTAAATTGTGTATTGAGAGTGCAGTGGTGTAATACGCTTGTATGGTCATTTAAACTGAGGCTACTGACAAACACAGTAATTGATGTCAGTGTGTTCTGTAAATTCTCCAACTTTATTAGCTAGGGACATGAGGCAGTGAATTAAATTATGCTCTCTTGGATTCTTGGAGTAGTTACTCATATGAGAGAAAAGCTGGGCGAAACAGCTCAGAAGCTAGAGCATCAAGAGAGCACGAGTGATTCGTTTGCTGCAAATGAAAGGATTAACACATATTTCCCCATGGCACAGTGTAAAAGGGTCCATCTTTAAGTTCATTATGAGCACTGTGCTGGCAGTGAGCTGAGGGTGTGCAGCAGGTTGTCAAGGCCCCATAAGTATCCATCCTCTCGGTTGCCCTCATGCCAGGGTTTATCGTGATCCAATGTCTGTCCGTCAGGGAGAGCTGTGGTCTTACCGAAATCGATGAGCCAAACTTCAGCTCGCTCTGTGTGGTCGTGGATAAACAGCATTGAACTCCCAATGACCTTTGAAATGAAATGTTCCATAACATGTCATTGATGATGTGTGTATTCCTTGACAGTGCAATCTACTCAATTACAACAGCGATGTATCATATGACCACGAGGTCAAGTCACAAACACAAGGTCAAGCAGCAAAAGTACAAAAGTGCTGGAATTTACCTCATGTTTCATGAAGAAGTCGGAAGTCTGCAGGGTCTGTCTGATCTCCTCCAGCCTCCTAATGTAGGAGCTCTGTAAGAGACAGATGGCAGGGCGAAACACAGCATTAAACACTACACTATACGGTAAATACAAAATAAGTCATTGGCCAGACAGTAATTGTAGAAATAACTGTTTATTAGAAAACACAAATGCAACCCATTTTTTAATGTTGTATTTTTTTTGGGAGATGGTAAATGTCTGTTGTTTTTATTTTGGCCAGCCCTGCATTTCACCGTTTCATTGCATTGTTTATGGGCCTACCTAGTTTCCTCATCTAGTTCCCACTAATCTCCATTTAAAACATACAAATAATTCATTCCAGTTCAACGCTTTTAACTTTACATTACTGTAATTTATGTTTTAACTCCTTAAAGTCAAGTCATTTTATTCATTTCATAATTAAAAAAAAACATTTTATTCAGTAACTTGTATACATTATTCAGTAATTACAGTAAAAAAAATGTATGTGTTAGGGATCTAAGTCTGGTCCTGCCAGTGAGTCCTGAGTGAGAAGTGATATAATGGGAGATTAAAATATCTTTCTCATGAATCATTATCATTCTGAAGTCTACTCAAGTCAAACAAATCCAAGATAAAATGTTACATCTGGGGTAATCATAATTCTCTGTGTTAATACTAGCCATATATTTTAAGTACACATTTTCCCCTTAAATAGTAGTGAGAATATTGGATAGAATTGCAGTATGACTGCGAAAGCTAACCAAACTGGCTTATCTGGTTCTTTTTTACGCACAATTATTTTTCCATTGCCGTTGACAAAGTCCTTGAAGACCTGTGTGACTTCTTCCCTTGAGTGAGTCTTCTTAAAGTCTGTGCGGCATGTTCCATCTGCTTTCTGTTAATTTAATTTAAAAAAAATTAATTATACTCATCATCATCATCATCATCAGGAAAAAAAGGTTTGGCCAAAATAGGGAGTTTCTGCTTCAAGAAACCATAAATATATTTTGCACCTAAATGATGGGGTAAAGTACTTTTTAATCTTGCCTAGGGTATCTTTCTGCAAATATGATTTTGGGTAAGGAGACAATTCAACAAACGTGGTGCTAAAAACTGTCACTCTGGCTGAAGACGTCTACAGCAAAACATCCCTGATGCTCCTGTGCCTCAGTCGGAATCTATAAATGCAATTGTCCCTTTTTACTTTTGGGGATATTTGAAAATGCTACTCTACCTGTGGTTAAGCTACATGCAAAGGAATAATTTTTTCAGTTTCAGTAGAAAAAGTAAAAATTTCACCATGTGAAAGGTTTTCCCAGGCCAGCATACACATGTTATATAAATACAGAATTATGGCCTTATTCATATGTGCTGGATGAGGTACAGACAATTAATGCAAGTCAATATTTGTGGCATAACCTTTATGTTGACATTTACATGCACATGAGATAACAATGAATAATTCATATGCTGTATCCTGTTTCCACTGATACTAAGTGCCCTCCCTCATCAAATGTTTGTTTTTTGCCTGTGCAGGTACCTTGATGCCTTCGATGCGGAAGCCCAGAGTGCTGGTGGAGCTGATAGTCTCCCTCCACTGCATGTAACGTAGTTTGGTCACGGCCTGCTGCTTGTGCTCCTCGGAAGTGGGAGCCTCGCTGTCCACCTCCAGCATTTTGTTATACAAATCCCTGCGCAGCTTGGGCTTCTCCCTGGCTCGCACCAGCTCTTCCTCCAGATAGGTTCTGATGGAAAAGGAGAGAACACGCAGAGAAGCATGAGTCACTCTCTGAAAGAGGGGCTGTGAAGAGCTTGATGACGCCTGCTGAGAAATCTGATGAACTTTTTACAGCAGACAAAAACCCTTTCATGCCTGGTGTTAAAGGTTTGCTGGATTGAAATCAACTCTCCGAAGCCAGGAATTTTAGTATCCATTTTATCAGGGCATTTTCAATGATAACAAGTGATTGAACGACTCTACTATAATTCTACTATGTCATGTAGTGCATTTGACTGTCAGGTCATTTAATGTACAGAACTACTGAGTACAATAAGGTGGAAATCACAGGAAACCACTGGCCTCAGTAAAAAAAAAGAAATTACCTTAAATAAGGTAATACCTAAATGTAATACTATATTTTAATAGGTATCTTCTAATGTTTCAGTATCAGACTAAAGAGTGCACAGTGGCGTTGCTTAAACTCTGCTGTTTTCATGTTCTTGTGTTTTTTTAGTGCGATTTTCAGTTTCATTCTCGTTGTGACTTCCTGTGTGAAAAAAGGAAGTCAGCAGGGGACTCCTCTGAATACATGTCTGAGTGCGTATTTGTACGTGTCTGTCGTGTAAAGTGTAGAGAAGGAAGCCCTAAGGGACACCCCACGTGTGCTTGTGTATGTGTGCAGAGACAAAGAATGTGCTCTGTGCCGGAAATTCAAGCCTTAGTCGTTAATTGTGAGTGGCTTCATTTTTCATGAGCTTTAGCTCTACTCTCTCCGCTTCGACAGGAAACAGACCAAGAGCTGAAACAGGTGTTTAAACAGGCTGAAGCTAACCACACACGCACACAAACACACACACAGTGACTCATTTCACACAGTTTTACATGCATCAGCCTCATCAGTTACACATACATCAAAAAATCATCATGATTAATCTTTTACTTAATCATCAATTGCATGGAAATAAAATAATTTATGGCAAATATTCTCTCTATGTGTGATCCTTACTTAAATGTGTGTAAATTAGGAGTGTTAGGAGACACTATCTGTATCTGTTTAGTGTTGAAAAAATATACATATATGTATCTGTATATGGATTTAATCCAAAGTAGGTGCAGCCTAAACCAGAATTTTTATTTTTTACTAAATATAAACCCTACCACTATACCCACTGAAACCCTAGAAAAAACACTGGAGTGCCAGCACTGTCAGCATGATCTGGCTCTGATAGTTCCTCAACTTCAGCTACATCACTTGAGTTCATAACTGGTCTCAATTAGAGATGTGCACACGACTGTTCCCACTATTTTTTTAAATTAATTTTATTATTATTTTTGCTTGTAACTGCTCGTGATAGAACAAATTTAACTGGTTCTGTTTCCCAAAACATAAACAAACTAACAGCCTAATTTAAACCTCTGTGAGTCTGACCTGAGAGTAACTTCATTCTGAATAATGCATTCATATTCAGTTACATCCCTAATGAGAACACAGCTCTCAGGCTTAACAAAAAAAATATATATATGAACCAACAACTTTAAACTAGCATGCCAACTTATCTACTTCAGATTTAAGCACATAGTTTAAATTTAGATTCATTTGTAGGCAGATTCGAACCTCTATGTCTGAAATACATAAACAGTATGTACAACTTGTTGTATACTAAAGGAATGGCCAATTAGCACTAGCATTTGGCAGTCAAAATGCAGTCACGATGCACTGATACTTAAACATTTGCATCACTCCTTCATCTACCTTGTTTTAACCACAGCAGCTCTTTTTTTACATGACACTTAATGACCACATGGATTTCTCATCTGTTGTTTATTGCATAACAGACCATCTGCTAGCTTTAAAGCAGCAATCAGCACAGCTATTAGTCTATATCCAACACATCCTTTGACATTACAGCTCACTAAAAGGTTTGTAGCCTATAAATCTACATTTCAGGGCTGAAACACAAGGCTTCCTGTTTAACTACTAACCTCACGCCCATCTTACAGTCCATGACATTTGGTCCATCGAAGTTGATCAGCAGGTCAGTCATCTGCAGAAAGAGCTCTCCATCTCTCTCAACCGTTCCTCGGTAGGTTGGTACAAATCGTTCAAGCACATCTCCACTTAAGTGCTCGAAGCATAGCTTCTCATTCTCAGCGTACTTCTTCAGGATGGTGCCCTCTTCTCCTGCTTTGAAGCTGCCTGTATTAATAAAAAACATTAGATCACTAGAATTCACTGTTTATACTTTAGGATCAAATTTATTTTGCGATGAAGCAGTCCTACCTTTATGACCGGCTAATTGAACCCAAGACAACCGCTTTCTCTGCGAGGCTACCAAGTGCCAATGGACAACAGTCTTCAACGTCCACCAGGGCTTAGCCTGCTGAGACACATTAAACACTACTGTTAACTTCTTGGTTAATTGTACTAGGTCGAGGTGCAAGTGTTTGAATACTAAAAAGACGTTTCAGTTATTCACATCAGACAGAAATTCAGAGAGGAAGTATGTCGTAACATCAAAAAAGCTAATTCACATATAGCAATGTTTTGATGCAGGGAGCAAAACTGTTGGGTCATGTAAGTTGTGCAACACAAAAGTTGTTTACACCAGTACAGCCCTCTGAAAGCTGAATAACTTCTCAATCACATTATATATCAGCAGAACAGCATGGGCTGAAGAACACATCAATAATTATCTTCCAGCTGGAAAACACTATTCAGCTTGATGTGAAAGGTTCCTTGAGGAGAAAGCATCAATAGAAGGGCACCACAGCTATATAAATAACAAGGCTGTATTGACATTCAATCAAGTAAGGAATAAAACATATACAAAATAATCAGTGGCTCCTGAGTGGTGTGAGAGAAAATCGTTCATTCTGTTGTCATAAGGTCGAATCCTGACAATGTCATTCAGGAGCCAAGGGATTGGCCATGGTCTCTGGGCTGGAATACTCTCTCCCCTGTCAATCACAGTGACACTAGCCAATCACAGGTGTTTGTAAGCTCAAGTATGTGGAAGAGGGCAGACATCGCTTATCTCTAAGTGTGTTACACTGCCCTGTGACACAGCATGAGCAGACGGTTGAAAAGAAGCTGGCTAGTGGGCTGGCTAAAATTAAAAAAAATATATAGGTGAGTTATTTTCCCAGTAACAGCACCAAATGGGATTATTCCTCTTACACCACAGCAAACCACCAACTTTTTGTAATTGCCAATCGTTTTCTAATTGCCAACAGTTACACTTTTTATTTATTAGAAAGCGACAGGTCATTTTTGTCTATTTATAGTTATATATAATGTTGTGGAACAACCATGAAACAAGTTAGTTTCTGGTTATCACTTACATTATAGCAGATATAAACAGTCATTCCTTCATCAGTCTTTCTCTTTTTTACTTTTATACTCTTTTACTTTTTTACTTTTACTCTCTTTTACTTTTGACTTTCCAGTGAAGGAAAACTTCCTGAATGAAATAAGATCTGATACTGGAAAGCCTCACCATATCAACAATTACACATATCTTTTGCTGTCCAAGCGGTACTGCAATAGAAACTTAATCAACACATTCTGACCAGTCAGATTCAAGAATTCAGCAGTACTGTGGTATAAATGTATGTAATACTAGTAGAAATGTACAAGTTATAGCACTGAGTAAAGTTTAAAAATAAAAAAAAAAGCAGTCAGTATACGTGTGTCACTTTATCTCAGTCAATATGCACCATACCCATGGAAAGTCACACTTGGATCTAATATTGCATTTTCAAACACCTTGGATCAAGCACTAATTTGGTTTAGGATTAACCTGCAAATTTTGCTGCCCAATCTACAAGCATTTAAGCTGCATAAATCCACATAAATCCAAATAAATATTAGTAGAATTTCATTCTTGGTCATCCTATAGCAATATTTCACATGAAAGCCTCCAAGATTATCATTTATAAATTGCACTAACAGTGTTTTATGAAGATGACACGAGTTCTCTAGCCACAGAATTACTTAGTACCTCAGCAGTTGTTTGTGTTCCTGCTCATTACAAATGCCAACAGAGAAATTATTTTTTCAGTAAACACGGCCAGCATGACAGTTGGCATGGAAATAATTTCATTTGCAATTTCACAGCCTAGTCACCATTCATTTCAGAGGGCCCTGGATAATTGGAAAAATTAACATTATTTTAAAATAAAATCGTCTTATTAAGTAGGTGGTCCCAAATTCTGTTCAATTAATAATTGCCTTATTAAGCATTGGTGACCCACAAACGCCACCAAATGAAACCAGACTTGGCCTGTAACACAGCCATCATTTAGTTGTTCACAGAAGCCATTTATAAAGCTGTAAATACCTTCAAATTAAAGCAAACCTTCTGCACTCGAACTTCATAGTAATTGTTCCATTTTAAAGCCAGTGTGCAGGAGCACTGAGCCAAAATCATCCAAATATTTACTAACTGCTCTGTGATATTTATTTGAACTACTTGTGCTTCTTATCACATGACTGGATACTACTTTAAACTTAATACGAAATTCTAAAGAATAGATTACCATTTCATAGTTACTATGTTATTAACACTGCACAGGGCATCCACAAGCTAAAAGCAATATTTTTTTATGCTACCTGTCTGAAATGAGATATCATTTAAGATAAAGTATCCAGTGACGACATTTCAAATATTTTTAGTCTGGGAAAAAAAAACTACAGAACTCCATCATCTAACAACTGCTATCTTCCATAATAGTCCCACCTCTAAATTATGTTTAAAAATACACAGGTTTTAATCAGTGAGCTGTCTTTTGGTTGAATGTCTATTTCCTTCATCAACATACCTCTGTGTGTTATCTAAACAGCAATCACTAAGTTTCAAAATTTTCAATTCTTTCAATTTCCTTTTAAAAATGTATCCTACTTTTTTTAATTAAACAAAATGTGACCTGAATGAGAGTGAACATGTATCATAAGTGATACGGCTGAAAGGAAAAGAAGCAGTAGTGGAATTATTTCACACTCACAAATAATGAGGTCAAACATGACATTTTAAATGGTTCCTGGAACTAATAGCAACTGTATTTTAGTTTAATTATTGCTTACGATTTCAACTGCATGTATTAGCCTTCATTTTCAGATGACTTTCAGAACCTTTGAGTAATTGAACATATAGGGTTTTTTTTTTTCCAGTAAGTCACAGTAGCAGTCTTGAATTGTTTTTCACATATAATTCTTGATATCCATGTTTGCAAATCCTCAAAGTAGAAATTTCCTCTTTTTACATACCCTTTTTGACTCAAAGTATCAGTATCAGTATCGGGATGGCAGTCTTGTTATTACTTCATACTGGATCTAAAAAAAAATATTCTGGTTCTGGTTTCTCGGTCACATGACAAGCAGCATTTTTTGTCTTATTATCTTCAAGAGAAAGAAAAAAGAGAGGCTGGTGAGGGGACGACTGTTTGTGGTATAATGTAAATGATGTCATCCTTCAATAAATGAAATATTGTTCATGATGACATATTGCTATGATATAAGAGGAATAAAAAACTTTCTCACATGCTGTTATCGGAAAATAGTCAGCGCTGGTGTGGTAGCCCATCACACCACCCTGCTGGTAATTATTTTCCTATAACAGCATGTTCTATCACGTTTTATTCTTTAAATATTAAAAATTATTGCGTGTGACATTTCAGATTCAGAAACTATTAACCTTCCTGAATTCAAATGCCATTTTCCTCCACTAACATGTGCATACTCCTACACACACTCCCCCACCTACACACACAAAACACGTATTCTGACACACAACAGTGTTTATAGTCAAAGGTCACAGCTGAAATGCTGAGCACACAATTTGCTCTTATTATGAAAGACATGCAAATAATTGCTTCTAAATAATTGCCCATGTCCTAGTTAACAACTTGTGCATCTTGACAAAGAAAACAGACATGGGAGTGCAGCAGTAACCTCAGGACTCTTGGTACTGTATATGGAACAGAAAAGCTAAAAATAATCAGGTAAGCCATTTTTCAAATGATATCTACTTTCATTGACAGGAGTTGTATGTGGATTTGTACAGCATTGGTAGAGAACTCCCATATGTACTGATAAGCAATAAGAACAATCAAGCTTTTACACAACCTAAAAGCTGAACCTTGTACAACAGAAAATGCACAGATCTCTAACACACCCATAAGTCAAATATTGAATTGTACAGTCATATTGGATATTATACGCAAACATGACCAAGTCAGCTCTTAAACTCTTATAAATCTTGGGTGGGAGAGCAAAGTGTCTGCCACGCTTGTATTAAAACAACAAAACGTTTGTCTGCAGCAAATATTGCATCATGTACTCACCAGGAAATACCTTACCTCAACATTCTCTGGAGATTCAGTACAGCAAACAAAGTTTCAAAGTAAATATATATTCACGTACATGTGTGCAGAGTGTGTGTATGCACAGAGGAGGCCTAAGCCGATCATACCACTTTGTAAACCCATTAGGCTTGACCAAAATGTCACCTCACACGCAGGCAGTGAGTAAATCACACTCTGGTTTGACGTGTTAACCCACTGCAGTGGACAGTCTACAGTTAATATACTGAAAATAACAGAGTCTGCCGCTTTGTTTTCATTAACTGGATGGACGTGCAGGCTCTGAGATGGAAAAAAAAAAACTCCTGTGAGAGTAATCATTCACTCTGTGTTACCGTATAACCATGCAGTATAACAAGAACAAGCTAAAAAAGGAACTCTTTGTTTAGCCAAGTGTGGTATATAAAGCACACTTATTCTAATCACTGTGGTGATCAGCTGAGTGGCATTTCAACAGGCCTGAAGTTGTTCCTTTTTAAAGAGGTAGTGAAAATGTTTGCTGCACGATGTGGCTTCAGCTTTAAATGTCACAGTGTTAAAGGTTTGTTTTCTTCAAACATGCCAAGACAGGATTAGAGGTTCCTTACACAGCCTTTGTGTACTGCTAGATTCCTCAGGATATTTGAGAACAAACTACTCTAATGCCTTTTGTAAAGAAACAAAAGGCTTTCTCTTTCCTACAATTAAAGGGTCAACAAATAAGCTCATCAGGCAGAAGGTGATGAACTTCGAAGTCCTCACAAGGCTCAGGTTGGATACTGTGCAGACAAGCCTTCCAGACTTTGAGACGCTGCATGTGTTTAAAGTTCTGGGACTGTTAACGCCTTCTATGGATGTGATCGACCAACGGGATTCCGAGAAGAGGACATTTATCCAAAATGACGGTCAACACTTGGCAGATAGTGGAATACATGCTTCAGATAAAAAACTACTTTGTTATTTCCAGAGGATATATTAAAGGTTACTTTAATATACTAAATAGGGCACCACAGACCACCTATGTTTTGGTCTAGAACACTTGTACTATGTTTAGTTTTGGCTTTTATGATGCAGCTCCTAACCTCTGTCAAATAAATTTCTATGCAATAAATTAATAGAAAATAATGTTATAAACAAGTGATGTTTATCAGAAAGGCCAGAGCTTATCTTATCTTAGACTACAGTCGTGGTGAAAAGGTTTAAATTTGTTTCTACTGGCTTCAAACTTATATGCCCTTTTCTGTTTTCATACTTTTGTGGGTTAAAACGATGTTCTTGCAGATTCCAAACATGTCCTACAGCATTCTTAAAGTAGTATTACCTTCATGAGTTTTGCTTCTTGTTCCAAAAAACTTGATCATACACTTATATAAATAAGGGTATCAAACTTTTAGTTTTCCTTGTGGCTGGGGTGGGACCTTCAAGAATGTGCCAACTTCTTCTCAGAGAAGGTGCATGCGGTGTACCTTTAATTTTTAGTGTAAAGCTGTAAAAGTTACATTAGTGGTCCTTCATGTCCAATTTTGTACCTTTTAAAACATTACTCTATTAAAGGATATTATTTTTTAAAATGTTTTTCAATGCTGTAATTTAAGGTCCAATTATGTGACTTAAATTATTTTTTAATGGTGAAGGATGTGCAAGTTTCCAGGTAAAACATGCATACTGAAGATTAAACAAAAAAAAAAAAGAAAAATGGACCCACCACAGCAACAAAGAAAATTACAGTTTGGTACCTTAATTTCTGAAAGTGTAGCCTGATCAAGTAAACTTTTTCTTTAAATCATAGCTGCCTTTGAATTGCATATTAAAGTAAACCAAATTGTAGTCTTTTCACTGACACAACAGTCTGTTTTTCCTCACAAACTAATGCGTAATGTCTCTGTGTGTAAAATAAGTGAAGGCAACTTGACTACAGAGACACTGCCCAGGTTTCACTGCATGCTGTAACACTGAATCAGCCTGCAAATCCAATCGCCTTGACGTGCAACTGCTAGAGATTGAAAAGACCTGGATGAGTGAAAAACTTCAGTTTCGCGTGAATGTGTTCTCATAAAAAAAAACACTCGTCACGACCCACCTCTCCCCCGTCCCCCAAGTGCTCCAAAGTAACGATGCCTTTGCTCTTCGTCTCGTTGTCGCTCAGTATGTCGTCTTCGGACTCCTCTAGCACCACGGACGAGCCGGTGGACGACACGGACGAGGTGGAGAGTTTGCGGCGGAGCGGCGCGCCTCCGTTCAGCACCTCCGCCTCCTCGTAGCCGAGCTCCCGCGTGCCGCTGCCTTCCTCCGCCGTCACGGTCAGCTGCGGCACCGGGCGCGCGCTCGCCATCGGCAGCCGCTCATCACAGACCTGCGAGGACGAGCAGTGGCCCTGGCGCTCTTTCCCGCTGCTCAGGGGAGAGGAGCTACAGGTCGACGCCTCCTTCAGAGACCTCCGCCTCTCTTTTGGCATCGATAATGGACTTTTTTTTAAAGAGGAAAATCTACGTCCCTTGATCCAAGGTGCTGCACTTTTACACCGCGAGGGATCGATCGGTATTCCGTTTACCCAGTCCACACATTAATCACCGGCTTTTAAAATCATCGGTCACAGTGATACTCCAGAGACTTGAGCTGCAGTCCGGTTGGTCATGTTTGCCATGATGCGCGCTGCAGTAGCGGTGGGGAAGCCCTGTGACACTCTTAACCTCAGCGCGGTTCACTTGGCCAAACGGGATCTTCCGCGTTTCAGTCTCTCTGTTCTTCTGCTTCCTGACTCTGCGTTTGTTTCACTCATTTCCTCGTTAGCACCTGCGCGCTTAGCCTATAGCATCTCACCTACCGAGGTTTCCCTCTACTAGTGAGCCACCACCGGCAATCACAACACTTACTACTAATAACAACAACAAAAACACTACTCTTACTAACAACAATAACAACAAAAACACTACTCTTACTAACAACAATAACAACAAAAACACTACTCTTACTAACAACAATAACAACAACAAAAACACTACTCTTACTAACAACAATAACAACAAAAACACTACTCTTACTAACAACAATAACAACAACAAAAACACTACTCTTACTAACAACAATAACAACAAAAACACTACTCTTACTACTAGTAACAACAACAACAAACACTACTATTAACAACAACAAAAACACTACTCTTACTAACAACAATAACAACAAAAACACTACTCTTACTAACAACAATAACAACAACAAAAACACTACTCTTACTAACAACAATAACAACAAAAACACTTCTCTTACTACTAGTAACAACAACAACAAACACTACTATTAACAACAACAAAAACACTACTCCTACTAACAACAATAACAACAAAAACACTACTCTTACTACTAGTAACAACAACAAACACTACTATTAACAACAACAAAAACACTACTCCTACTAACAACAGTAACAACAAAAACACTACTCTTACTACTAGTAACAACAACAACAAACACTACTAATAACAACAACAAAAACACTACTCTTACTAACAACAATAACAACAAAAACACTACTCCTACTAACAACAATAACAACAAAAACACTACTCTTACTACTAGTAACAACAACAAACACTACTATTAACAACAACAAAAACACTACTCTTACTAACAACAATAACAACAAAAACACTACTCTTACTACTAGTAACAACAACAAACACTACTATTAACAACAACAAAAACACTACTCCTACTAACAACAGTAACAACAAAAACACTACTCTTACTACTAGTAACAACAACAACAAACACTACTAATAACAACAACAAAAACACTACTCCTACTAACAACAATAACAACAAAAACACTACTCCTACTAACAACAATAACAACAAAAACACTACTCTTACTACTAGTAACAACAACAAACACTACTATTAACAACAACAAAAACACTACTCTTACTAACAACAATAACAACAAAAACACTACTCTTACTACTAGTAACAACAACAACAAACACTACTAATAACAACAACAAAAACACTACTCCTACTAACAACAATAACAACAAAAACACTACTCTTACTACTAGTAACAACAACAAACACTACTATTAACAACAACAAAAACACTACTCCTACTAACAACAATAACAACAAAAACACTACTCTTACTACTAGTAACAACAACAACAAACACTACTATTAACAACAACAAAAACACTACTACTACTACCACTAATAACAACAACAAAAACACTACTCTTACTACTAGTAACAACAACAACAAACACTACTATTAACAACAACAAAAACACTACTATTTCCACTAGTAACAACAACAACAAACACTACTATTAACAACAACAAAAACACTACTACTACTACCACTAATAACAACAAAAAACACATCGACAACAACATGAACACTACTACTAGTAACAAAAAAAACAAACACTACTAATAACAACAACAAAAACACTACTCCTACTAACAATAATAACAACAACAAAAACACTACTATTTCTACTAGCAACAACAACAACAAATACTACTATTAACAACAAAAACACTACTACTAACAACAATAACAACAAAAAAAACACTACTATTTCTACTAGCAACAACAACAACAAATACTACTATTAACAACAACAAAAACACTACTACTAACAACAACAAAAACACTACTACTACTACCACCACTAATAACAACAAAAAACACATCGACAACAACATGAACACTACTATTAGTACTAGTAACAAAAAAACAAACACTACTAATAACAACAACAAAAACACTACTCCTACTAACAATAATAACAACAACAAAAACACTACTCCTACTAACAATAATAACAACAAAAACACTACTATTACTACTAGTAACAATAACAACAAACACTACTACTAACAACAACAAAAACACTACTCCTACTAACAACAATAACAACAAAAACACTACTATTACTACTAGTAACAACAACAACAAACACTACTACTAACAACAACAAAAACACTACTACTACTACCACCACTAATAACAACAAAAAACACATCGACAACAACATGAACACTACTATTAGTACTAGTAACAAAAAAAAACAAACACTACTAATAACAACAACAAAAACACTACTCCTACTAACAACAATAACAACAAAAACACTACCACTAACAACAACAACTACAAAAACACTACTGTTACTACAATAACAACAAAAACACTACTACTAACAAAAACAAAAGCACTACTACTAATAATAACAACAGAAACACATCAACAACAACATAAACACTACTACTAATACTAACAACAGCAACAACAACAAAAACACTACTACTATTACTAACAACAACAACAAAAACACTACTATTACTGATACTATCAACAACAAAAACACTACTATTACTACTAGTAACCACAACTACAGCAAACACTACTACTGCTAACAACAACAATAAAAACACATCAACAATAACATAAACACTACTACTACTAGCAACAACAGCAAAAACACTACTACTACTACTAACAACAATAACAACAAAAACACTACTACTAACAATAACAACAAAAACACTACTATTACTATTAGTAACAACAACAACAAACACTACTACTACTAAAAACAACAACAACACAACTACTACAACTAACAACAACACTACTATTACTACTAGTAACAACAACAAACACTACTACTACTAACAACCACAAAAACACTACTACTACTAACAACAACAACAAAAACACTACTAATACTATTAGTAACAACAACAACAAGCACTACTACTACTACTACTAGTAACAACAGCAACAACAGCAAAAACACTACTACCACTAACAACAATAACAGCACTATTTACTACTACTACTAACAACAACAACAAAAACCGTACTACTACTACTACTACTACTAATAACAACAACAACAAAAACACTCCAACAGCAACAACAAACACCACTACTACTACTAGTAACAACAATAGAAACACAACAACAGCATAACTGCTACTACTACAAACAACAATAAAAACACTACTACTACTGTTGCTACCAACAACAGCAAAAACACTACTGTTACTACTACTACTACCTTCACCACCACCACCAATAATAATAATAATAATATAATAATAATAATAATAATAATAATAATTTGTGAATATATTTTATCTCCATTTTAATTTATATAAAATTTGCACAAAAATGAAGATGGTCCCTTTATCCAGCTCTGCTATGTGTCTCTGTTATTGGGCACATTAGCCCAAGGGGATCATTTCCCTGCATTAAGACCGGATAAACTGCATAGGAATAATACACCATTCAGTAATTTAAAGTTAGAGATGGGGTGGCAACTGGGGTACAGACAGCTTGTATTTCAAGGGGAGCACCAGCCAATCTGGCCCATCTATGTATGTGACCATGCCCTCGATTCATATAGGCAAGGTTATATTGCATTCAATCATTCAGTTATCTTCAGGGTCGCAGTGGATCCAGAGCCTATCCTGGGACACTGGGCCTGAGGTGGGAATACAGCCTGGATGGGACACCAGGACCCCATGCACACACATTCACACCCAGGAGCAATTTTAGAAACGCCAGTCTGCCTATCAGCATGTTTTGGGTAGTGGGAGGAAACCAGAGAACCTGGAAGGAACCCACTTGGAGACAGGGAGAAGATGGACAGAAACACTACATGGACAGGAACACGATCGGGATCAAACCAGGGACCCTGGAGCTGTGATATGGCAATGCTACCTTCTGCACCACCATGCTGCCCTGACAAAATAATAATAATAATAATAATAATAATAATAATTATTATTATTATTATTATTACCAAAATATATAAAGGTGTCAACCGATGTGCGTATTATTTGCGTCTGTGACATGTCCAGACTTTTAGTCATGTTGTGGCAAAGGGAAGAGAGTTAATATGCTGTATGCTTTAGCAGAATATGCAGTGCTTGACTTCATAGTTGCTCTATAGTTCCTCAAGTGGATTTAATGGATTAAGTCTGTATGAATTGCAGATGGCAAAGCTGGGTCGGCAAGGCATATTTCAAGGGTTCAATTTCAAATCAATTTCACCTTGACCCACTCTCTACAAAACTTCTGAAAACAAGCCTGGGGGCATGGCGGCTTAGTGGCTAGCACTGCTTTCTTGCACCTTCAGAGTTGGGGGGTCGATTCCCACCTCCACCCTGTGTGTAGAGCTTGCATGTTCTCATGATTTGGGAGTTTCCTCTGGGTATGCTGGTTTCCTCCCCCAGTCCAAAGACATGCATTTCCAAACTGTGTGTGTGTGATTGTGCACACTGTCTAAACAAAAACACTACTTCTACTAATAACAAAAACACAACAACAACATAAACACTACTACTAGTAACAACAATAAAAACACTACTACTGTTGCTTATTTATAATAATAATAAACAGCAAAAACACTACTGTTACTACCACTATTACCTCCACCAACACCACCAACAATAATAATGGGTGAAAATATTTTATCACCATTTTAATTTATATAAAATTTGCACAAAAATGAAGATGGTCCCTTTTATCCAGCTCTGCTAGGTGTCTCTGTTATTGGGCACATTAGGCCCAGGGGATCATTCCCCTGCATTAAGACTGGATAAACTGCATAGGAATAATAGACCGTTCAGTAATTTAAAGTTAGAGATGGGGTGGCAACTGGAGTACAGACAGCTTGTATTTCAAGGGTAACACCAGCAGGTTTCCTCCCCCAGTCCAAAGACATGCATTTCCAAATTGTGTGTGTGTGATTGTGCACACTGTCTAGGCTGTCCCCTGGCTTATATCCTCCAGTATAGGAGGTATAGTGCCCGTGGAATAGGCTCCAGGTTAACTGTGTAGGGTAAGGAGTACAGAGAATGGATGGATGGATGGATGGATGGATGGAGAACAACCCTGTCGTGAAGTCACCTCTCCTGTCCAGTAGATGGCAGTGATGTGTCAAGTGTTGACATTATGACTGACAGAAGAAGTGACTCCTTTCGTGTGCATTCATAAAGTGTGCAGTTGTATAAGTAGTCGGTGTGTTTGCACGGACACGTGTTTTTTTTTTTAAATATTTTATAATATTGCATTTTTGGCATTAAAATGTTTGCAGCCAGAGGAGTGTTGCGCTTTGCACAGAGGCTGGCCGGTGTTAGTGTGTCGCGGCGGGGATGTGCCGGTGCTGTTCCCGTGGACGACATTGTAAACGGACTCACAGACGAGCAGATTCAGGTGAACTAAACAGAATATAAAGTCGGAGGTTTATTTACGGCGAAGCTATTTTTATAGCTGGGTATAATGGAAGCTAGCTAGCTAGCTAGCTGTGCAACAACATCTCAAAGTCTGCAGTGAAAACGCTGCTTCGCCTGGAGCTCGAGATTGCACTGTCTCTCAGCAAGAGATTAATACTAACAAACATTACACATAACTTTAGGCTTTACAGGCTTCACCACTCAGTGTCAAGTCACTGCTCCCTATCCGGATAGATAATAATGTTATTTATTATTCTTTTTTATCTTTTTGGATACTGTGTACTTATTATAACGAAATTATGCTAGTAACCGCCATAACATCTTTCCAATAAACATTGGCAGTTAGCTTTAGCTTCTACATGTGACGTCACTCCTGACCTTGTACAATACTCGCTAAAATAGTGTGTCGGATATAGACATGAGAGCAACACCTAAAATACGAATAAATTGCTACATAGCAGTTAACATATACTTCTGTCTATGTCAGTTAACATAACCGGAG
Source organism: Pangasianodon hypophthalmus (assembly GCF_027358585.1). Classification (NCBI taxonomy): domain Eukaryota; kingdom Metazoa; phylum Chordata; class Actinopteri; order Siluriformes; family Pangasiidae; genus Pangasianodon; species Pangasianodon hypophthalmus. Next base: position 18,896,006 of record NC_069719.1, on the reverse strand, counting down.
CTTTAGACACAATACAGGTCCATATCTAAAAATCCAAACTACCATACTAAGTAGTATGGGACAGTAGTACGCCGCTTACTGTGTCAAGTCTGAGTTTCTACAGATTCGCCATTTCCCCTAGGGGGCGTGGTCAGAACGCCGTTTCTGATTGGCTGAAATAAGTTTTCGCCTTCAGAGGCATAGGAGCAAATTGGCTGCATAATGAAAGTGCACCTAATATTTTATATACTTAAGACTGGAGATTTGCTTCTATCTTTGAATCAGGTACTTGTGCAGTTGTTGTTGAAACTCTGCTAGGTTTTTGTACCCAGCTTCTTGTAAGATTTGAGTGTAAAGGCCATGATGTATGTCAGCTTTATATAAAATATATGGCCAAAAGTTTATGAACACCCAAACATCATGCCCATATGTACATCCTATTCTAGATGTAGTCCACATTTGATGTTATGATAACCTCCACTCTTCTGGGAAGGCTTTCCACTAGATTTTGGAGCGCCTCATTCAGCCACAAAAGCATCAGTGAGGTTGGGCAGGTGAGGAGGCGTCTCAATATATCCTTCCAACAATATGAGGAAGGCCCACATACTGTATGAATGTGATGGTCTGGTGTCCACAAACTTTTAGCTGTATATACTGTATGCGAGGCGGCCCGTAAAAACCTGTCGGATGTTGGTTTTTATTAGGTCAGCTTCTACTTTCTGACTGCAAAGATCAGGTAACGAGCCAGTTTAACAAACACTGCAGTAAATTCAGTCAGGTCTCCCTTAAAGATGTAGGTAGTGAAGTACGATTTTCTCTCAGTTTTGAGTTTTGATGGTTTTGAGAGAATCAAACACAGCAAAAAAGACATACATGCCTAACAAGTTTGGTTTGTAATCAGATACTGGTTGCCAGCATGCCCACAATGCTCCTGCGCCATTGCATTGTAGTCAAAGCAGAGAAAAATGTTTACACACTCTGTACATGTGATGGTGGACATAGCTTCATGTTTAAGTTGTTTAAATGACCTAATAAAATACATTAAACCATGAAATTGAGAGAAATCAACAGAGTAAAGAGATGACAGTGAGGCTCGTGTTTAATTGCCACAAGTGACTTTTACCTCAGGTGATGAGACTGATGTGTGTGATGCTGATAATTGAAGTGAGAACACATTCCCCACTGTAAACATACAATTCTTTAAAACATGGCAGTAATGTTGTTTTTTCCATGAGTGGATTAAGTTATAAATGTAGAACTATGTGCGGTGTCTTTCCATGTTATTGCAATGGACCCTTTATATGTGATTTTCTCACTTTTGACTTTTGGGGGGTAACTAGATTTTAAAATGCAAAAACTTTGCTTGTGATTGAGATACTTGCAAAGTGGAAATATATTTCAGTTTAGGAAAGCCTGTAGTTTTCAGAACTATAGTACAAAATGACCAAAATTTGACCATATGAAAGGTTCTTGCTGCTGGCCATCACCATGTATAGGCTATTTAAGGCCAGAATTTGTGTTTTTGATTATTCCTTTTGAGCAGTGTGATTGCTGCACAAACATTTACCGATCTCGTGTTTTTCATCAGCTCAGACAGACGGTTCAGCGGTTCTGTCAGGAAAAGCTTGCTCCCTATGCTGACGAAATAGACAAAGCAAATGATTTTCCACGTATGAGAGTAAGTCCTGACCCTGACACAAATCCCATTTAAATGTCATGACACCACACTTCTAAGCCTTTATAATTAAACAGTGGCTTTTATATGTAGAAATTTCCCATGTGTTTATTTTTGCTTCAGGACTTTTGGAAAGAGGCAGGTGAACTTGGATTGCTTGGGATCACAGCTCCAGGCAAGAACATTTATACATTTATTTATATATATATATATATATATATATATATATATATATATATATATATATATATATATATATATATATATATATATATATATATATATATGTGTGTGTGTGTATATGTATGTATATGTATGTATATGTATGTATAAGTTTTATATACACATATACTATATACACCTTTTTGGTCCGCAACCTGCCTGTGTCTCTAAATTCTCTAAATTTAGTCATCTAAGAAATGCCATCTTCAGCCATGTTTTCTGATCACAGTGGAGTATGGTGGCACAGGACTGGGCTATCTTGATCATGTAATTGTGATGGAGGAGATATCACGGGTGTCAGGAGCTGTAGCGCTCAGCTATGGTGCGCATTCCAACCTCTGTGTCAATCAGCTTGTGCGCCATGGCAACCAGAAACAGAAAGAGAAGTACCTCCCGAAGGTAGGAGGCTAAATCTTGCAACAGTCCCACAAATAGAGATCTTCTTCACTATCTCTCTCTCTCTCTCTCTCTCCTCTTTTCTGTTCTCCCTCTCACATTTACCCCTTAATCACTTGCTTCCAGGCATCTGCTTTACATAAATTATACTGTGTCAAGTGTATTATTTAGTCTAGATCAGTTTAATTACACTCGGCTCCAGAATTGTTGTAATGATTAACGATGAGTAAAAAAAAACGTAGCTTAATTAGCTTGATCTCACACTGAAAAGATTAGAGAAATTTTAGCTTTATTCAAATTAAATTTATTGTAAGAAATTTTTAAACATTATGCTTATCAAAAAATTCTTCAACACAATTATGTGTGACAATTATTGGCACCGTTAGACATTCTCAAGAACAAAATGTAACTCAAGCCTGTTCCCATTCCAACACAATTCACTTTCCATTTCCATATAAATTCCATTTATATTTTATTTTAAGTTCGCTTGAGTGTTTCGAGGTTCTTAAGTATTCATCCATGACTTTCTGTGTCACTGGGATATAAATATGAGGTTACACAGAGGCCAAATTCCCTGAGTGAGTCAATGTTTTTACCCATTTTTGCCAAGGATGGCAATATTCTGGAGCTGACATAATTCAGAAACATTGAGAAGATCACAGCAAATTGGTTGCTTTTCTTGAATTACTTGCTAACTTATCCATGATTGACAACCATATCCCTTGTTAGTGTGATCACTCCTGCTGCTACTTTAATAAAAAATATTTCTCTTTAATAAAATGGTACCTTGTTATCGAGAGTCAGATAAGGATATGTTGATGTATTTTCCAGTTGATTTCGGGAGAACATGTAGGTGCCCTGGCCATGAGTGAGCCCAACTCTGGCTCTGATGTAGTATCCATGAAACTGAAAGCAAAGAAAGAGGGTGAGCTGTGGCCTTTTGCTTCCATTACTCTAAATGTTTTGTAATACACAGTAATCTGATTTAGATCCTGATTTTTGTATTATAATTGTTTTGTGGGACACTTTATGATCATATGGCTGGAAATTAAAGATCAGCTGTGCAAATCTAGTTTGCCCTTAGATATGGTATGTTTCAGAAATGTCTCATCAGTGTAGCTCTGAAATAAACCTCTTTTGCATTCGTATGCATATTGCTCTCTCTCTCATGTTTCCCTTCCCTTTTGCTTTGATCTGTTGTGCCCTTCAAGGTGACCACTATGTGTTGAACGGTAATAAGTTCTGGATTACGAATGGACCTGATGCAGACGTTCTGGTTGTTTATGCGAAGACAGACATAGATGCAGCTGCACGTGGAATCTCCGCGTTTATTGTAGAAAAGGTTAGAGATGCACATATCATTTTGAACTCATTTGAACTGGACCCTGAAGAAAACCCCAACGCCTATACGCAGTAATCCTTTTACTGCATGTTTGAAGTCACTAAACGTTGATTTAATTCAGTTTTTATTCTTTGAAGGGAATGCCTGGTTTCAGTACTGCACAGAAGCTGGATAAGCTGGGAATGAGAGGCTCCAACACGTGTGAGCTCATCTTTGAAGACTGCAAGGTTCCAGGTCTGTGTTTGTGTAGACCAGTGTAGAAATGAAAGGAAAAAATGTCAAATAGTTTCTGTTGGGTTTACTGCATTTTTTTAAAAGATCATTGCTAATTTTAGAGAAGAACATGTTGGGACCATTGAACAAAGGAGTGTACGTACTGATGAGTGGACTCGACCTGGAGAGGCTTGTGCTCTCAGCTGGGCCTATTGGGTATTTTAAGCACCACTGACTTGCATTAAAATAACTTCCTGTTTTGTTGAATAGGTTGTTGAGATTTTGTTTTTCATCTTACAGCATCATGCAAGCCGTGCTTGACCACGCTATTCCTTACCTGCATGTCCGAGAAGCATTTGGGCAGAAGATCGGCCACTTCCAGGTTGGCTCTTGTAGCAATTTCTGATTATTTTTTTCTCATTTTTAAAGTAAAAAAAACAAAACAAAACAGATCTGCCATTAAAATATGTTCTATAATGTTCATTGTTGACCCAAGTGCAGTACTCTTGTACTAAGTTCTACTATATCCCTCAACCTCAAAAAACACTGAAATGAAAAGGAAAAAAGTTTTATTATTAACATTTTGCTTTAATTATGTAGCCCACAGTGATTGAACACTATTGTAAGAAAGATGCAGTTTCAGTGCAAACAACTCAATTTTGTAAAAGAAAGCTGTACGCAGAAAAAAGTGCTTAGAGTCTGTTTTTTTTGTGCTGTGGGATCACTGAACTGCACAATCTTTTCCTGGCTTTAACACTTGATTCAACTTATGAAGGGCTTTGAAAAGTAGCTGATGAGTTAAATCTGGTGTATTGGAGCAGGCAAAACGTGTTTTGATCATGCTGGTTTTAGATTATGGACTTTGAGAGTAATGCTTGTCTTCTTTTTTTATTAAATAAATTGGCTAGCTGATGCAAGGAAAGATGGCTGACATGTACACCCGACTTAGTTCGTGTCGGCAGTACGTGTATAATGTGGCTCGAGCGTGCGACAAAGGCCACTTCAGTGCCATGGTGAGTTTGTTAAAATAATATTCCCCTCTTTGAATTGAAGCTTGCAGCCTTTCAACAGCACTGTAGTAAAAGTATTGATTTTTGTTGTGTTGTTGTAGGACTGTGCTGGGGTAATCCTTTATTGTGCTGAGAACGCGACTCAGGTTGCCTTGGACGGGATTCAGTGCCTGGGTGAGTGCTTTGCAGTTTGCACAGCAAAAAAAAAAAAATGGAAGTAGGGGTGTGTATCTTTCAATATGTGATTGTTGATAAGTTTTAACGCATTTGGGAGAATGGATGTGGAGGAATGGTGAAAAGGGGGCTGTGTTTGCTTCAAGTTTTAATTTTAAAACACTTTTAAGCTTTCAAACTATACTATTCAATTTCATTTTAACATTTATCATTGTTGCTTATTAATTGCAACAATGATAAATTAGTTGCAATATTAATAATATATTAAATATTACAGTTACAGTATTTATGAGAAATTGATTATTATAGAGATTCATAATATTATTGTATTCTATCAATATTTGGTTTGTAGCGTTTAACTTCTCTTCATTATACAGTATATTCCTTGAATCTACCATTAGCTAATGTTTATTAGATTAATAAAATCTTTAATTCGTAAAAATAAAAAATAAAAAATTGAAATCATGTTGGAAGAGGTTATAAACGCTTTGAAAATGACTGGCTTGTATTTGATTGGTATTTAGTTTATGCTTAGTGTTTCTGTGTGACTCTAACAGTATGTTTGTACCCACAGGTGGAAACGGTTACATTAATGATTACCCAATGGGCCGCTTCCTGCGAGACGCTAAACTCTATGAGATCGGCGCAGGCACCAGCGAAGTCCGAAGGATGGTTATTGGTAGGACCTTCAACGCCATGTTCAAATAAGATTGCAGCTGAACCGGAAGTTATCACCGGGGATCTGCTGGATGCCTTTCCCAGATTTCTATTATATTACAATATGCACAGATTAAGCAAGGAGATATACTTGTCAGATGAATGCTTTAGATGGTGCTGTACAACAGAACAAATTGTACGATCATGAAGACTTATATGCATCTACATTTAATTCCAGTAGGGGAAACTTGATGGGCAATTTAGTAATCTCTGTCTTCACATAGGTATGTGTTACAAGCCTAGCAAAGCTAAATGCATTGCTGGACCATTCTAAATGAATATTACTGAAAAACTGTATTCTGTAAAACAGACCGATCACACTCACAAGACAATGTTTGTTCATGTAATTTAGACAAAAACACTAACGAAAATCTGTTTTTTTTTGTCTCTATACATTGTGTGATTCTATAGTATATAGGGAACTGTGTATAAAAGGAATGGATTTACAGTGGTGTCTTTTCAATATAATCGTCAGTTGCGAAGTATTTTGTATGTCATAGTGTCTTTAATAACAGCCTTAATGAAATCCTGTTAGATGCTTTGTTTTAAGCCATAAAGGCTGCTATTTTGTGGTAGATAGGGGTTCATTGAAATGTGTTCTCAGAGCATAAAGTATAAAGCATTGAACACAATTCAAAAACTATGACTCACTTTGTTGTATAATTAGTTTGAATGGTCTTTTCAGTTTTTACAAATGTTAGATCCCATTTTTCTTTCTACTTTAAGGTCCTTTTTCTTATGATGCAACAGTATCTGTCCGGCCATTTAAAAGAAATGGTCACTTTTCACATTTCCATAAATTTATTATTATGGATGATGGCAATATTATTTATTCATATGTATATACACATTTGTATATGCTCTCAGAACAGCCCCAGTTCTTTGTGGTATGGAAATGTGTTGCCTCTAAGATACTGGAAGTGTTTCTCTAAGATTCTGGTCCATGTTGTCAGGATTGCATCACCTAATTGTTGCAGATTGGTGAATCACCCTTTCTACCACATCCCAGAGGTGCTATTGGATTCAAATCGGGTAACTAGGGAGGCCATTGAAGTACACTGAACTCGTTGTCATGTTCATGGAACCAATTTGAGACAAATTGTGCTTTGTGACAGTCATCATGCTGGAAGTAGTATTTATAAAATGGGTAAATTGTGGCCGTAAAGGGATGCATGTGGTCAGCAACAATACTCAGATACTCAGGCTGTGGCATTCAAACAATGCTTAATTGGTATTAAGAGGCTGAATATGTGCGAAGAAAACATTCCCCACACCATTACACCACCACCACCACCAGCAGCCTGAGCTGTTGATGCAATGCATGTTGAGTTCATGCTATGGATGCCAAAATCTGACCCTAATTTCTGCATATTGCAGGAGAAATCAAGATTCATCAGACCTGGCAACATTTTTTCAATATTGAGCTTTCCTGTTTCGGGTTACCTTGTGCCCACTGTTTCCTATTCTTTCCTGACAGGAGTGGAACCTGATGTGGTCTTTCGGTGTTATAACCCATACACCATGAGGTTCCATGCATTGTTCATTTAGAGATTATTTTCTGCTCACCACAGTTGTAAAGGATGGTTATTTGAGTTGCAGTAGCCACCTGTCAGCTCATACTAGTCTGGCCATTCTCCTATGACCATTCTCAACAAGGACTGCAACTCACTGGATGTTTTTTTTTTCTTTCGCACAACTTAGACTGTTGTGTGAAAGTCGCAGGAGATCAGCACTTTTGGAAATAATCAAACCAGCCTGCCTGGCACCAATAACCATGTCACTGAGATCACATTATTTTGCCACTCTGATGTTTGATGTGAACATTAACTGAAGCTCTTGACCTGTATCTGCATTGTGCTGCTACCACGCGACTGGCAGATGGCAGTGGGTTTGGAAAGTATTCAGACCCCTTTAGTTTTTGCACATTTTATTGTGTTATAAATTAAAAATTTTATTTTAAATAAAAATTAGATTAAGTGTATTTTTTGTTTATCGGTCTACAAAGCTTCTACAATGTACTGAATAAAGGGTCTGAATGCTTATCTATACTAGGTTTCAGTTGTTGATTTTTAATCAATAATACTAAAAATTGTTTTGTCATTATGGGTTTTTGTGCGTAGATTGATAGTTTATGATTTTTAATAAATGTACAGATGTTTCTAAAACCATGTTTTGCTTTGCCATTATGGATTAATGGCCAAAACATCAATGTAATCCTTTTTTAAATTAAATCTATAACACAACATAGTGAAAAGAATGAAGGGGTCTGAATATTGTCTGAACCCACTGTAGATAGATGTTGATAGATAGCTACACTTTACATATTCACCCATACATACTGTATACTGTATGGAGTAAATATTTAACAAAGATTGGCTGTAACAGGAGAAAGAGCTTTGCTTCAGTGGGTACCTATAATTAGTGAATATTAAAATCCATCTTTAGTTTACTGAAATTTAGCTGTAGAGACTGTTGTCATGTTTTGTAGGACTAACTATTTTCTTTATCCATAGTGCTCCCTTTTAGTGCATGTTTTGTTTGAAGATTAAGGATACTCCAACAAAAATCAACACTGACCTTCACTGCCTCAGTTTTGCAGTTCTGCTTCACCCTTCCTAACTGCCAAGGGCAGTGAAAATTACCTGGACACCTCCTTGTGCACACACATGCTGAGACCTTTACACAAAATCACATGAATGGGCAATAAATACTGCTGACATCCAGCCGTCCTTCCCTGTCTTCTTTTTTGCTTCTGGTTATTGGTGAATCTCAGCTTGTGTTATCGAGCTAACTCACATGATGCTTTCAGAAATAGACCCCAACCTGCTTTTAACGGTTGGAAAAAGTAGATTGAGATACTCTGTACTTCAGTACAACTGGTATGTTTAATTGATGGACATGAAAATTACATTCTCAGGTTACTGAAATTTTATGTTTAGATTGTGTTTGTATAGCCCATGACATTCCATATTTTCCTCCTTGTCCTCCTCCTGTTGACTTTACATTTAAGGGTCAGTAACAATTTTATTCATTCATTCATTCATTATTCATTATTTTTCTTCCACCTTTCCTGGTGTGGTTGCAGTAGTAATGGGATGAGAAGGTCAGCCCAGGTTTCTGTCTTCCCAGCCACAGATTCTAGCTTGTTCACAAACCAGAACTTCACAAAACTGAGACATGTAGTCTGTCCTGTAGGTTCTGGGTCACTCTGAGGTCTCTGTCCAGTGGGACAACCGACCAGAGGGCATCCTTGTAAGATGCCCAAACCACTTCAACTGGCTCCACTCAGGTCGGAGGAGCAGTGGCTCTCCCTGACAATTTCAAAAGGAATGAATAACTTCATTTTCATAAAACATTTTAAAATTGGTTATAAAATGCATATGTTCTCAATGATGTAATGTTTGTGTTTATGATGGCCTGTGTTGAACAATACAGGACCAGATTTCACAATTTAGTTCTGGAAAACCCACTGAGGACTTGGTCTCTCCTTAGATCAGTGCATGCTGTGATGACCTGTTCAAGTACCTACAAATACCATCAAGTGTGGAATTATGTGAACTTTCTTAATTTAATTAATTTCACCAAAATGAATAACACATGCAATTAAGGATATTTTAGTATAACATAAATGTTGCATAGTTCTATTTTATTTTAGCATAGTGTGTGTGTGTTCACTACTGTGTGTGTGCACTTGGATGGGTTAAATGCAGAGCACAAATTCCAAGTATGGGTCACCATACATGGCCACACTTCACTTCACTTCACTTCACTTCACTTCACTTCACTTCACTTCACTTCACTTTAACACAATATTTTTCCAACATAAAAGCTTTCTGTAGCTTTCTTTCATCTGACAATGGTTTCATAATTGTCTGCACAACCACCACAACACCCCCTGCCATTAATATCTGATAAGCTGATAAGCCTCTTCCTGTAATGTCTAACACTAGACTGTTCTTTCTGTTTAATTTCTATGTTGATTTGGATGTATGTTTGAGATCATTATCTGTTATAAAGATCCATCTATAGTGAAGTTCTTACCTTCTGGTAGAGTCATGAATGGCATAAAACATTCATGATGCCATCCTCACAACAGCCCCTGGGATACAAGCTGCAAAACATCCCACAACAAATCATGTTTTACAGAGTTATGAGCTTTTATTTAAATCTTTTATTTTGTGCATTGCTTTTTAGGAAGGTGCTCTTTCATGCAACCCTTCCAAACAGCTAGTTGTTAAGGAGGTGGAGGCTATATAACCCCTAGAGTCGACAAAACTGCAATTCTAAAATGGTGATCTTTGTGTTCATCATACTCTCCCTCAGCATTCTCCTCACTGTGTATGTGAGGGCAGTATGCTCCTGGGTCCTCTTCCTGCCACATTTCTAATTGTTCCAGACTTCTGAAACATTCTGTTATTTCCCTGAAAGTGCTCAATTGTAATTTAGCTTTATTTCACAGCCATTTGTATTTCTGTGTTGAAATATGCTTGTTTTTCCCCCAGCATGATGGATGACGTGGGGATTTTATGTCTGATTAATACCGCAGGGAAGTACATAGTCACAAGCTACAGCAGAGAACGAGGGGACTGGAAGCAATTAAAAATAAATAACTTCTTTAGGGATGACAAATTGCTTGTATTAATTATTAATGCTTTCTACATGTGTCAATAATTTTACCTCATCTTTTTATTCATAAATCGTCCGTACTACGATTTACAGAAGAAATTTGGTATTCATGAAAATCCCATAATTTTGGAAAAACTTTCATATCCTACTCATGCTCTTGAGTGTGTGAAAATTTATGCATAAGAAGACTAACTAATGTAAACCTCAACTGATCAGCTTCTAATCACAGTTTGTACTTTTATATAGACAAATTTAATGACACTTTTGTGATGTTTCAGTCATTTCATATTAATGGCATTAAGTAAAGATATTAAATATGGGTAAACAATATTAAAGAAAGAAAGCCAACATAAATCCATAAATTATGACAAATAAGACCAGTCATTTAATAAGGAATGTCACTGTATAAAATGGGCTCCAATGGCTCAGGCAGTGTGGAAGTTGGTTCCTTTTGTCACGGCATCTTCTTTTAATGCTGTGCAACACTTTATTAAGCCAGCAGTAAGTGACAGATAAGTAACCGATCTGGTATGGCTCAAGCTGCTGTATACTGCCAAATGGGCTGTGTGCCAACGTTGACGTCCTAGGACACATAACCTCCTGCTTTTCCAGCACAGTATCGGGAACGGCGTATGGGTGTGCAAGAAATTTCTGACCAAGAGCTGCAGAGACACTTTGCTTTGAATAAAAAATAGCAGTTTCTTGTTGTTCATGTCCATGATCACCTGGGTAAAGTACATTTTTTTTCTCCATTTCTGTGTCAAACCATTTTGTCATCTTAATTATCATGCTTAATTCAAATCTAATTCACCTGTTCTGTAATCTGGCTTCAGATTTTGGGGTTGTTATGCTGTTAAATAATATATATTTTTATTGTCAGATGTGAGTCAAAATAACTTCCAGTTCTACCTCTAAAAAAAGTCTTTTCTTTTTTTGCCATTTACTCAGAATTTTACTGACGTGAGCTTTGCCTTTTATGGAGTTTGTGGACAATCCCAAATGCAAATCAGCTGTGCTGTGCACACACTTGGTATTTTACGGATGATTGGCATTCATCAACAAACACAAGGTTCGCAATCAGGGCTTTCAAAAACTTTGTAAATCCGGCAGAAATTTTTTGTTCAGTTTGTAATATGCAAATATTTACACACAACTTGACTAAAAGATAGATAAATAAGCCCCATTGTGTGCAATGTTTATTTTTGTACAATAACCCCTGCCCGGAGGGGGGGTATGGTGGCTTAGTGGTTAGCACTGTTGCCTTGTACCTCTGGGATTGGAGGTTCAAATCCCCCCTCTACCCTGTGTGTGCGGAGCCTCTGTGTTCACCTCATGCTTTGGGGTTTTCCTCCCCAAGTCCAAAGACATGCATTGTAGGCTGATTGGGTGTGTGAGTGTGTGTGTGCGATTGTGTCCCGAGATGGGTTGGTACCCCATCCAGGACGCCACCTGCCTCATGCATCAAATCCTCTGGGATAGGCTCCAGGTTACCCCCAGTGTAAGATAAGCAGTACAGAAAATGGATGGATGGATGAACTCCTGTCCATTCTCATGATGGGTGCCAGTAATTCTGGATTTGACTGTACGTATATTTTGCTGCATCAATTTCAATAGACTTTTACAGATTATGATCTGCCTCTGCCTGGACCTTATGGGGAATATTTATATGGATAAGTTTTGGCCCTTATGTCATGCACATATGGATGACAAAACAAATGCCAGTGAAACCCTGATATCTTTGCCAAAACTACATCAAGCCTACAATATTTTTAAAGTACTTTTTTAAAAGTACTTGTTTTTCAGTAGCAACATAAACAGATAAAATGGATCAAGTGCAAATGTTATGTATTTCTGGCAGGGAGTGGAAGATTATGTATTATTTAGGAAAAGAAAAAGACAGTATGAATGGATTATTTTTGTTCAAAAACTTTGTAGGTTTAGTCAAGATTGTGAAATAATAATGGTGTAATTCCTGTTTCACATTCCTTAACTAAGAAGAGGAATGAAAGGTGAAGATGTTATAGGGAAGATTCCAGGGTATTGCTTATCAGTAGGGTGTTGCTTTTTTAAGAAATAAAAGTGAATGTAATTTTCTACTGCATTGTATTTCACTTTCGTCAGTGTATTGCATCAGTGCCACATTGAAATGCAGTGACAGAACTAAACTTTACTTGGGAATGTGTTAGAATTTGGAGAATTGCCTGAAAGAGTCATTTTCCAGGAACGAGATAGACTTTGGATCCACCATGACCAGCATAAAGCGGTATAAACAATAGTTCACATTATGCTAATTGTACAATAAGAACAACAGGGTTTTCCACTATGTTAGACATTATGTCAAATATGAGAGTAAATGATGGCCAAATTTTGGCCCATGTTTGAAAATTCAGCCAAATTGGTAAATTTCTTATGACTTACTTCTGTATAGTCACAGCAATGCCACAAGTCAGCCTCTACCATCAGTGAGCCATATTAGAAAAGATGATATAGCCCACACCTGGGCCCAGTGGCAGCTTGTCTATAGGGGCATTTATATCAGCTGTTCAACAAATGTTAATCTTAAAAAGTTCTCATTCATGACCCCATATATTTTAAATTCCACTGACATAGAAGATGTTATGAAGAAGATTCCAGAGTATAGCTTATCAGCAGGGTATTGCTTTTTGAAGAATTAAAAGTGAATGTAATTCCCCATTGCATTGCATTTCACTTTCAGAGAAGGGCCTGAAAAGGTCATTTTCCAGGAGATGTTGTGGTCCATACAAAAAAAATGCACTTTCTAGGCATTGTTTCTTCATTCAACAATCAATCTGCTTTGACTGTTGACCCCTTAATCATCAAGCTTTTCAAAATTACAACTTAAACATGAAGTGTTACTTCTCAGAAATGGGTAGAAATGCTAAACTACAAAGGACACCACAGAATCAGTTCTTCCACACTGTCATTGCTAATAATTTATATTAAAAAAATCTTTTTCCAAAGTGTAAGTATTGATAAACACTGTGGACTCATGAAGGAATCTTTACCCTATTTCAACATTCCATCTATTGTTTTATTTATTGTATTTATTTGTTTTATTGACGGGCAGTGTGGTGGCTTTGCCTCATAGCTACAAGGTCACGGGTCCAGAAGATTCCTCCAGGTTCTCCAGTTTCCTTCCACCTCCAATAAACATGCCAGTAGGTGGATTGGCTAAGGTGTGAATGAGTGTGTGAGTATGTGTGTGCATAGTGCATCCTATCCGGGGTGTATTGATTACTGAAAGTGAGTGAGTGTCTTATTGACTTGGACATAATTAATGCACATTTCAATGATACAGTCAACTGTGTGGACTGATGTGATGATTGGAAAACGATATACAGTGATGTTAGGTCAGTTACTATCTTTTTTTTGATAGTACATTTTGAAATATCAGATTTGGTAGGGTTAAGTTTAATAATTGTCTTTAACTTCAGCAAGCAAATACTTGGCTTCTAGTGGCAATGAACAGACATTGAAATCCTCTGTACTTACAAGCAGCTGTAATTACAATAATGTTAACGTCAAGTGCAGCTTTCTCCGATGTGTCAGTTGACAGATGTGGTGCTGTTGCTTAGTGCAGCAGGTAGCAGATGGGGTGGAGGAAATGTGTCCGGCCACCGTGTGGATTTTTATGTTGAGTTTTATACCCAACATCAAAGGCAATTACAGTGGAAAAAAGTGTGAACCTGTTGAAATTTTGTAAAAGGTATTGCCTTTCTGGCCCCCCAGTTTGAGGTGCCACTGTATTTGTATTTGCTCATTCGGCTGGCGCTTTTCTCCAAAGTGACTTAGCATTGAGATGTGATACAACTGGGATTAAACTCACATCCCAAAATCCTTAAACACTGAGTCACCACTTTCCAACTGTATGATTTCCTGACTATCCCCACATTGTTCTCCAGGCTACATTCGGTTTTCCAACAGTAATCCAAACATTTTCTTTGGTGTGCTATACCCATGACACATTTATTATCTACAAAGCATTTCATGGGCAAGCACCTTCTTATATTACTGAATTATTGATTCCATGCAGACCAACAAGGACTCTATGATCATTGAATCAAAACATGTTGATCACTCTAAGGTCGAAATTAAAAACTAAGGGAGATACAGCGTTTGCTGTTTTAGCATCTAGACTTTAGATTGATCTTCCTTTGTGCGTAAGATCGGCATACTCCGAGCCATAAAAACCTCTTAAAAACTCATTTTTACAAGCTGGCTTTCACCTGGCTTACATTGGCTGATGTGCTGTTATTATTTATTTATTTATTTATTTTAAATAGTTACACAATGTTTTACCTTATGGCTGTGCGTTATATCGTAATGTGTTGTTATTCTTTGTCTTGTTTATGCTCATACTGCTTTATTGTTTTTTATAAAGTATACTGTGAAACACTATGTGACAACTGTCTAGAATAGCACTATATAAATAAATATTTTACTTGCTTACTTAATTCAATTCAATTCAATTTTATTTGTATAAAGCTTTTAACAATGGCCATTGTCCCAAAGCAGCTTTACAGAAATATATAAATTCAGGATATAAATTTTGAATTTATTAATTTTATACATTTATAAATTTATCCCTAATAAGTGTAACCGGCCCCACACTGACACTGTTACGATCTGCGCTGTGTTACAAATGAAGAGGCGGATCACGGGAACTGCTGCTGATGGAGGGTTTATTAACATGGAGCATGCGGATGCTGGATGAAAAATGGAAAGAGAGTACAACAATGGGAAATGATTTCGTTCTGTGATTTTTCCACTTCTCCTCAGTGTGCTCAACTGTGCTCGGTCTGAGTAAACATCACAATGGTAACATATTAAAAATAAAATAAATGAAAACATGCTACCAACAACAGTGCAAAATAAATCGTTACACACATTTATCCAAATGTATACTATAATCTTCTGCAGTTAATTTTGGATCAATCATGAATTAGAATAGAAAACAAATTGATACAACATGAATAGAAAATCGAATGAACAATAAACCATACCTGGATGGAATAGAAAGAGAGTACAACAATGGAAAATGATTTTGTTCTGTGATTTTTCCACCCGGACAGATTAAACACCAGGTAATTGATTAGCTAAAATCACTGTATTCTGCTAACGCACATACATACACTCAAACCGCTGTACTTGGTAATAAAATGATTAAATCTCATCCATCCACGCATAAAACGATTCTTATTACATTTATAACACTCTCAACAATAATATTTTTGTGTGTCTTAATAAAACTTGAAACTTGAATGAAAATTGAAAGGAAGGATCCTTAGTGAAATACATTAATTTAGATCGTGAGTACACACTCTTATTAACATCCGTCACATTCACCCCTCCTGAATTTCACTAATATCCTGACCAAAATGACACAAAAATTGATCCAACAGAACCAGATTTTCAACGAATCTCATTCGCAGTTCAACATGGTAAGTTACCTACTTGATAGGTTAAGAAAAGTAAAAGGTTTATCAAGTCTTAGACATTCTCAGAACAGTATGCTGCCTTGTACAACATACAATAATCTGGTCTATATTACACTTAATGAAATTCATACATTGCACATACCCTTTCACAGTATTGTGATAGAAAAATAAAATATATATTTAAAATAAAGAAAGAATTGATCCCGATCTCTTTGCTAAGGATGGCCCCACTTTCTGAATGTAAAATGGCCTCTGTGTCATGGACTCAATCAAACGGCTAACTTTTTTGACCACCCTTCCCGCACGGGTCCTAACACCCTGTGTGTCAGTGGGAATGTGTGCTTGTGTATCAGGAATACTGTTAGCATGAAAGTCATTCACAGGTTGTGTTTGTGAGTTAGAATTATTAGCAAGAGATTCAGTCTCTATGCCAGATACTTCATCAGAATAACCCCCCAGTGACCTCGTTTTCACTGGGATCTTGTTCACAGACACTTCTTCGACTTTGGATTGAATGATCAGATTCCAAGTCATCATCACCCACAGGCCCTTGACCTTCAATTCCATCCTGTCCATCAAGCACCCATGCCCTCGTTCCATCATCAGAACCCTCCTCTTTCGATGAATCAGACAACTCAGACACACAAAACTCAGTCTCCATGTTCTCAGCATTAGACTGGATGTCCTTGTCATCTTGAGGTGGTTCAATAGGTACAAAGCTGATGTCCAGAATCAAATTTCGATGCACTACTTTTGATTTGCCTTCCTTGTCAATCAGTTTGTATATGTTTGTTTGAAGGTTTCGATCCTTTACAGTATAGACAGTTGGGTCCCACTTATCGGCAAGCTTTTTCTTTCCTCTTTCACTCTTGTTTGCAAGGAGCACTCTGTCTCCAATTTTCAAACATGTGCCCTTGACCTTCCGATTATAACCCTTAGCCTGCTTTTTCTGTTCTTTCTCAGTGTGTTTCTGAGCAATGCGTGCTGCTTCATAAAGGTAAGACATAAGTGTTTTCGCACAACTGCCATGGTCAACAATCACAGGGTCATGCAACACCTGCCCAACGATGACATCGACAGGTAGCTTTGGAATGCGACCAAACATTAACTGGAATGGGACGTAACCAGTGGTCTCATGTACTGTGGCATTATATGCAAATGTCAGAGTCTGTATCTGCTCGGGCCAATTGTGTTTCTCCTTAATAGGCAGAGAACGAAGCATGCTGCCCAAGGTCCGATTGAACCGCTCGGTTCCACCATTCCCCATGGGTGGTACACTGTGGTGTGCGATTTCTCAATACCTGCCAACTTGAGCAATTCTGCAATGAGTGTACTTTCAAAGTTGGTCCCTTGATCCGTATGAATGCGTGTTGGGAAACCATAGATGCAGAAGACATGATCCCACAGCTTCTTCGCAATTTGTTTTGCTTTCTGGTTTACACACGGGAAGGCATGGGCCAACTTTGTAAAGTGATCCGTCACGACTAATACATCTACAGAACGTTCAGAAGGGCATCATCACACTCTGGAGTCCAATCAGTTGGCTTCAGCTTTTGGTATGTGCCTGCCTTAGCCTCTCTTTTTACCTTTGCCCTCCTTTTCTGCCCAGCTGTTAGGGAGAATAATGGCTTGGCTATGGAAGAGCAATTAGGAATAAAGTGCTGGTAGTAGAGGATCATTCCCAAAACAGATTTAATCCTCCGTACAGGTGGAGTGCACCCATCTTGAGATTGTGGCTCCTCAATCGTTGGAACACTATCTCCAACTGCTCCAGAGCTGCAGTCTCGTCAGGTGCAAACACCAGTAGGTCGTCCAAGTAACACAGCAGACTGCTAAAATTCAGGTCCCCGAAGATACTTAACATCATACGCATAAAAGATGCTGGGCTATTACACAACCCTTGAGGCATCCTACTGTACTCATGGAGACCTACTGGAGTCGCAAACACGGTGTACTTTTTATCTTCTTCAGCCATGGGGATGTTATAAAAGCCTGATGTTAAATCCACAGTACTGAAGAGAGTATTTCCACCCAAGGCAATGAGACAGTCTGATTGGTGTGGGAGTGGGTGCGCATCCTTAATGGTCCTGGCGTTCAGCCATCTGAAGTCCGTACAGATCCTTAAGCTGCCATCTTTCTTCCATACTAAAACCAAAGGTGAAGCATACTCGCTCACTGATTTATGAATTACTCCTTGCTCTTCCATTTCTGAGAGAACTTGGCGTAATTTTTGATAGTGAGCGGGTGGTACCCGACGGTACGGAAGTCGGAAAGGACACTCGTCAGTTAAGTGGATGCAGTGAATGAAACCTCTGACCTCCCCGCAATCCAGAGCATGTTTGGAGAATACATCATTGTAGCTCTCAAGCAACTGGACGAGCCTTTCCTTTGCTGTATCACTGGCAGAACACGAGTCGATGTCAATGTCACTGAGGCTTACAGCCCTAAGTCTCTGTTTAAGATCACCTGTGACACCAAGTCGGGAAATTTTCTCGGATGTGGCCACCTGAACATGACTGAAACCCTGCAACAGCTCAAAATCTTCCACAGCAAGGCACAGGAACACATTAGCTAACTTACGGTTCCTTTTGAGGGTGACCGGCTTGTCTGAAAGGTTGGTAACTTTTAAAGGAACCCAACGATCTCCCCACAGAAGCGTAACGACACGGCCTATGATGATGTCCCATGGCATTGTTCTGGAAGAAGTGGCCCCCACGATTACAGTGCTCCCTGGTGACATGGCAGTATTACTCGGCAGCCTTCCCCAGACAAGGTGTTCTTGTTTGGCCATTAGAGTAACTGACTGCTGGAGCTTAACAGTCCCAACCTTGTATGGTGGATCTCCACCTCTGCAGTGGCAAGTATTCGCGATGACTTCCAAGAATTGTTCACATGATGAAGGTGGCTCTGAAACACTGTTAGACTGAATCCTCTAGTAATCATCACTGATCTTCATTCGGTGCATGAGGAACTTAATCACATTGGTACCGATGATTAAATCATCCCTTTGTCCTGGTACAACTAGAACAGGCACCAAGCATCTCTCACCATACACTTTCAGCTCAACTTCATACATGCATTTTGGCTTGGTTGTTTTACTTCCACATCCTATTAACATTATTTCCTCTGTCAATGGCGTGGGCTTTGGCAACACATCTTCACTGAGCATCCTACTCTCTACTGCTTCACTGAAAGTACATGCCATAGACCCTGAGTCCAACATTCCCATCATCTGGATTCTGTCATTCACATATACAGGTGCATAAAACAACTCATCAAACACTTCAAGAGTTTGCGTATTCTGTGCGATCACTTTAACTTCAGCTGGAGCTTGCGCACATGCACTTTCATAAACTTGCTTAATATCAGCATTTTCGAGGGTTTGTTCCACTCTACCTATACGCCCCCTCTCCAAGTGTGGGCCGACTATTTTAAAGTCGGTGAACCCTGAGGTGGCTGTGCAAACTGGTTGCCAGTGCTGGGTTGACTATCTGCACAATTCCTCTTTATGTGACCAGGTTGGAAACAGGCAAGGCGGAGTCATTGTCGTCGACAGTGTGCTAAAGTTGAATGCTCATGAGAACGGCATACCTTACATACTCTCAAAGTTGGTTGGCTTGGTCGAGGACACCTCATCTCCGCTTCACTACTCTGGGAAAGAGCGCAGTCAAGTAGACTGATAAGCGTCTTCATACAATTATCATCATTCAGTGGAGGAGACGGAGTAGTAGCATTAACATTGTCAGACGGCACAACAGGGAAACCACTGGCTGCGATCTCATTCTCTATAGGTGACTGGGTATGAGCTGTAGCATTCCTCACAGCAACATTCCGCTTGGATTTGACCGCCAACTGTTCCTTTTGCTCAGTCTGATATCTGTCAAGATGCTCTTGTACTTCACTTGCTGTCCACTTATCTGGTGCTTTCAAGTGGAAAATGGCCGACAATGTTGGGTCCGGGCAGTATTTGACAAACATCATGGGTGCCTCCTGGCATGAGTTATCCATCTGTCGCCCAAGCCTGTTTAAAGCCTCCTCTGCAACATCCACTGCTTTATTTAAACGGACCCAGTACTCGACTGGATTTTCTCCCGCAACAGGAAAGGCATAGAGGAAAATCTGACCTCGCTGAAATGCTGTTTCAGAATATCAAATATCACTTTGGGGTTCTCAGAGGGTCTTAGGGAAGTGTTACTGTGAAGGTTTATTCTAACAATGTCTTTGGCTTTACCCATCAGCCTCGAAAGGATTTCATGATGATGCTCCAACATTGGTATGCCTCTTTTCCGCAGGTAAGTGTCCACTAAATCCTCCCTCTCATGGGGGCTCTCTTACTTCAGACTGCATGACCAATTTAACTCCTGTCAAATTAAGTGAGGGTGCCTCTGAGAATGACTGACCTGCACTTAAACTTCGAGTCTGTGCATTGCTGGTTTCTCTTTCCCCACACCTTTCCCCACTTTGAGCAGAAATTATAGTCTGTCCTACTTCCTGAGCAATATGTGTTATGAGGTTATACCATGCTGCATCATTTAAGTCTGGGCTGACCGATAATGGATTACTCCTTAACTGACTGGGTGTTTGTTCAGTTACTCGAGTAGAACAGAATTCAGGCGTTCGTTCTACATTACCCCTCCCTGCAAAAGGTGTAAATGAACGATCACTGAGGAGTCTCCCCCTCCCAAAACTTGAATCTGACATGTCCCCTTCAACATTAAAATTCTCTGCATTGAAATCATATGCCATCGTTCCTCTTTAACGCATAAGTTATCAAACATTGAGTAAAATTTTCAAACTCTTTAAGCACCAACACAGCAAAATCATTAAGGAAACTAGAGGAAGAGAAATAAAAGTAGTAGTGCTAATTGTGTAGTAAAGTGTCCAGTTCTTCAAAAGTGCACTACTTTATGTTACTGTTCATCGAAACCTTGACTGAAGTGCAGCATCCACCGGTGACCAAACAGCATTGATCCTTGGACGAAGATCTGAGGCGAGCTGATCTTCATCTGGGTCATGGCACCACTCTAACCGGCCCCACACTGACACTATTACGATCTGCGTTGTGTTACAAATGAAGAGGCGGATCACAGGAACTGCTGCTGATGGAGGGTTTATTAACATGGAGCATGCAGATGCTGGATGGAATAGAAAGAGAGTACAACAATGGGAAATGATTTTGTTCTGTGATTTTTCCACTTCTCCTCAGCGTGCTCAACGTGGTCTGAGTAAAAATCACAATATCAAAAATAAAATAAATGAAAACATGCTACCAACAACAGTGCAAAATAAATCGTTACACACATTTATCTAAATGTATGATATAATCTTCTGCAACAAATTGATACAACATGAATAGAAAATCGAATGAACAATAAACCATACCTGGATGGAATAGAAAGAGAGTACAACAATGGGAAATGATTTCGTTCAGTGATTTTTCCACCTGGACAGATTAAACACCAGGTAATTGATTAGCTAAAATCACCGTATTCTGCTAACGCACATACATACACTCAAACCGCTGTACTTGGTAATAAAATGATTAAATCTCATCCATCCACGCATAAAACGATTCTTATTACATTTATAACACTCTCAACAATAATATTTTTGTGTGTTAAGTACTTAATGAAACTTCTGGTAACTTTTACAAACTTATATTCAAGGAGCACCGCTAACTGCTTACCTCTCCTCAGCGTGCTCATCGCGATCTGAGGACGCAGCGCGGGCTGAACAGAAATGACATCACGATGTAAAATTAATATAAAACTCTTTCCCCAAAAATGATACAAATAAAGTACAAAACTAAATTATAACGTTTTCATGAACAAACTAATATAAAGTAAATACATGAAAATTGAAAGGAAGGATCATTAGTGAAATACATTAATTTAGATCGTGAGTACACACTCTTATTAACATCCGTCACCTAAGCAAACCAGAGGCGACAGTGGCAAGGAAAAACTCCCTGAGAAGATATAAGGAAGAACCTTGAGAGATTCAAAAGGGAACGCTTCCTCATCTGGGTGACAACGTATAGTGCAATTATAAATAAATCCCTTCTACAACTGTGTACTAAATGGACAACAAGTGTACTTGTAAACAACTAACTTGCTTACATGTGCAACACACCTGTGTACTCTTACCTGGGCCATGTACCTCAATGCAAGAGGTGATCCAAAGAGGAATTCTGAATGTATCGCACAGAATATATGACAAAGCTTAATATTTTTGGGGGGCGGGCGCTGGCATGGTGGCTTAGTGGTTAGCATGTTTGCCTCGCACCTCCGGGGTTCGATTTCCACCTCTGCCCTGTATGTGCAGCGCTTGCATGTTCTGTGCTTTGGAGGTTTCCTCCAGGTACTCCAGTTTCCTCATCCAGTCCAAAGACCCTGATTGGCTCTTTCAAATTGTCCAAAGTGTGTGTGCGATTGTGCTCTACGATGGGTTGGCACACCATCCAGGGTGTCCCCCACCTCATGCACCAAGTCCCCTGGGGTAGGCTCCAGGCTACCCGCAACCCTGTGTAGGATAAGCAGTAGAGAAAATGGATGGATGGATTAACATTTGGCCCATTTCTGTTCAGTCATGCCATATCTTGGCCAAATGTACCAGATAACATCCACATGGGGCCAAAATATGCTTGTTATCTGGGTATAAAACGTTTATAAAAATCTAGTCACTTGAAATGAACTTCTGTGTTGTAAGATACAGTAAAATTCAGTCTATTGTACACCTTCCTGGCAGGCACTTTTTTCGATTTAAAAAAAAAAAAAGATGTGCATCGATTATATTAGCTGTCATGGCCCTTTAAGACACTCCATATTGCCCTAACATGTGATGCGTCAACACTGGGGGAACGGATGGTGCTGTTACGTAAAGCGTAAATGACTAAATAAATAAATAATAAAAAGAAAGTGTTCGTCGGTTGTGCTCAGGTGTTGGTCTGATCTCCTGAAAGCCGTTTGATTGTGTATCTGGCTGGCAATGCGCGGGAGAAATACAGCCAGAGAACAGAGTGGATAAAAACGACAGACTGAATTAAGCCGTGACTGATCCATGCGCTCGCGAGGAATGAAGCAGCCACCTACACACTGCTAGGGTAAGGTAAGGAGACTGAGCGTTACACCAACTTTTACTGTGTCGCTTCATAATGTAACGGGACTTATTTTGCTATCTTCAGTTGTGTTTTGCATTTTTGTGGATTAGTCAGGGGACAGTTGTGCACCACGGCATGGTTAAGTTAGACTGATATGTTTTGTCTTATCGTTTAATGTTCTTTACGAAGAGACACATCGAGTTTGTGTGAAAATAAAGTTAAAATGTGGAGGGTATTACCGGTTAGCTTTGCCTCTCCGAGTCCGGCTGTCTGACTGCGCTGTTAAAGCGAAGTGGTAATGGGAAATTTCCCGGAAAACAATCAGCCAAAGCTTTTCAAACAAATAACGAAGCGCCTGTGTGAGAAGAAAACACTCGACTCTGCGCTTTTGTTGCTGCTGCTGTTGTTGTTGCTATTGTTGTTGATGTTGTTGCTGCTGTTGATGTTGATGATGTTGTTGCTGCTGCTGTTGTTGTTGTTGATGTTGTTGTTGTTGCTGTTGTTGTTGTTGCTGTTGTTGTTGTTGCTGTTGTTGATGTTGTTGTTGCTGCTGTTGCTGTTGATGTTGTTGCTGTTGATGTTGTTGTTGTTGCTGTTGTTGTTGTTGCTGTTGTTGATGTTGTTGTTGCTGCTGTTGCTGTTGATGTTGTTGCTGTTGATGTTGCTGTTGTTGATGTTGATGATGTTGTTGTTGCTGTTGTTGCTGTTGTTGATGTTGTTGCTGTTGATGTTGTTGCTGTTGTTGTTGTTGCTGTTGATGTTGTTGTTGCTGTTGATGATGTTGATGTTGATGTTGTTGTTGCTGTTGATGATGTTGATGTTGATGATGTTGTTGCTGTTGTTGATGTTGTTGCTGTTGATGTTGCTGCTGTTGTTGTTGCTGCTGATGTTGTTGCTGTTGATGTTGCTGCTGTTGTTGTTGTTGATGTTGTTGCTGCTGCTGTTGCTGTTTTTGTTGCTGATGATGTTGCTGTTGCTGCTGTCGATGTTGTTGCTGTTGCTGCTGATGTTGTTGATGAAGACGCTAATGTTGTTGATGTTGCTGCTTTGTTGTTGTTGTTGCTGGTGCTGCTGTTGTTGCTGTTGTTGCTGCTGATGTTGTTGCTGCCGTTGTTAAGGTTGTTATTGTTGTTGTTGCTGCTGTTGATAATGTTGTTGTTGCTGCTGTTGTTGATGATGTTTTGGTTGTTGTTGTTTCTATGTCGAAACCCCCAGAACTCCAGCTAAAGCTCAATGTCCATGTCTGAGTGTTAAGTTTAGTAACAGTGACAAAAGCTGAACTGAAAACTGCTACCTCAGCCTCAAGCCCTGGTTGGACAGCATTAATCTTGCATCCTGAGTTATAGTAATTACAGTCACTTACCCGTGCTAAAGATCTTTTTCTTTTTTCAAAGTCTCCTTCCACATTCAGAATGCCCCTGTTTTTCTTCCTCCACCCCTTTTCACAAAGCCATGCGTCATCTGATAATTGTATCCAGTTAGCTCCTTAGTTGGAAAAAACATTTTGACCTTTTGTTGCCGTTTGGCTGACTTGTCCATGTATCCATAAAAAATTTAAGTATCTCAGAAAATTATGAAACAGCGGATGCTTTGGATGTTTCTTTGAAATTCAGCTTCTTCACGCTGCCTATTTCAGGAGTCTTTTAAGATTATTACTTGTCGCTTTTAAAATCTTTTTGATCCTTAAAAAACTCTTGGCCAATTTCTGTAACAAATTGTGCAATAACATCCCTGCTGAAAAAAACATTAGAAGCCCTCAGAGAGTTTGTAATGGTTTTAATGGTTATACTGGGGATTGTAATGGTTTTAATGGAAACTGTAATGGTCCCTGTGGGTCTCTACTGGTAATTTGTTGCCTTATTGGTGGCATGTTATGTCGAGTGGATACCATTAAGGACAAATAATGGTAATGTTTTAATGGTCAACAGCTGATGGTTTGTAATGGCATTTGTAGTGGAAACCATTAGAATTTCTGTGATGGTTTCTATGGTTTTTTTTCAGCAGGGGTATCTCCATGTCAGATAATATGATGATGATCCTCTAATGATAGATCTGTGGTTAAAGAAAATGACTATGTTGTGCGTATGCATGTGCGTGATCCAGGCTAGTGAAGAAAATGTTGCATAAACAGAACCATTCTTCACAGTGAGCTTGAGAAAATAAGGGTTTTTTTTTGTCTAGTCATGTTTCGTTTACGTTTTGCAAATGCAAGTACTGTAGTCAAGCATTGTATTAGCAGTCACACTCTGAGATTTTAATAAAAATGTCTGACACTGCCAGAACTTTGGCATCATTGCCGTCTTTGCTTGCAGTGGCATTGTATGAACATAAGATGTAATATACCTAGTTTAAGGCACAAGATCAAAGCCCTGGTCCTGTACACCCTGTCCTGTACATTTTAGAGATTTCCCTGCTCACATACACCCACTTCAATCCAGAAAATGCTGTTAATTAGCTGAGTAGTTGAATTAGGAGGGTTGATAGCGAGGAACACATTAAAATGTGCATAACAGGGGGTCCTCCAGGAATGGGGTTGGGAACCTGTGCTGTAAGGCATGAGAAGGAAAGTCAATCAAATTTCATGATACCACAGGAAATAAATGGGCTGTTATACTGACAGCAGCATGTGTACTCACTAACTGTGTATTCTCTTATGCCAGAATGTCTTTAAGTAACATTTGGACATCTTGGAAACTTTGTGAATTTATAGATTTCCGCTTTATAGCTTGCAAGAGTTTAATCACTGAGGAGACATGCAAGTATTTAATACGTTACCCCAAGACACGAGGGCAGGCTGCCATCCATACATGGTGAAGACTCGGAAATAAATTTTAATTACCAAAATAATAACCTAAATGTATATTATTGAGGCTGCACACAGGAAAGACTGTCTACAGTCTGTTTCCCTGGGTGGTGTAATCTACTGAGCAAACAAATGTGAAAAACAGGGGAAAAAAACAGATAGTTGGTTTGTTCCTATGCTTTTGATCACAGCTTTAATAGGGCCACCTGTGAAGTGCTGTGTGCCAGTCCAGACTTCATTAAGACCAACAGAGAGCCCTGAGAGAGCTTTAGCAAACAAACATGTGTTAGATTGAAGGATCCCGCGGGATCTAACAAAAAAGTTGCGGGATCAGGATGTTTTTACTTTTGTGTGGACGGGAACAGGTGGTCGGATATGAAGCTCACAGGACCAATGTTCATTAACATGGGAACGCATTGGGTGTTTGCGCCTTGCTTCCCAACACGTTTACAGCATTCATTCATTTATTAGTAACTGCTTTATCATGGTTAGTGTCACTGTGGTTTAAATTATTAATTCGTTTTTATTGTGGGAAACAGAACCAGCTAAGTACATTTGAATATATTGCTAGCAGGTACAAGCAAAAGTAATAACTACAGGAGCAGATAGGTTGCTCAGAATTTCTTTGGGAGTGAACAGGATTGAAATGAAAAAAAAAAAAAACTGTCATGTGTACACCTCTAAATTAAGCTTACTTTCAATGCTTTTACTGTAGCGGTTAAGACTAGGGAGCATACCTTTTACTGCTAAGCTCTATGCGTGGGTTGATAAAAACACCTACCACATCAATAAATGTAAATGTACTTTCTTCACTGGGAGTTGTGCAAGATCCCCAGTTTGATTCCTGGTTCATCAAATCATTGTGAAATGTAGGTCAATTTATATGATCTTGACAGACACATAGTCAGTTTTTTCTGTTGGTTAAACAAGCACACAAGCATGATAAGATAAAAGCGTTACCAGATAACGTG
The DNA here is from genome assembly GCF_027358585.1 of Pangasianodon hypophthalmus. Classification (NCBI taxonomy): domain Eukaryota; kingdom Metazoa; phylum Chordata; class Actinopteri; order Siluriformes; family Pangasiidae; genus Pangasianodon; species Pangasianodon hypophthalmus. The sequence goes on along the minus strand of NC_069719.1, from coordinate 18,869,320 downwards.
AATCTGGAAATCTACTGAACTGAATGTCTGAATTCTTTTAACAGAAGTGCAGTCAATAGCAGAACCTGTAACCAGAAACCCCAGGGCAGAAAGCACTTGGACAGGTATGGGTATAGCACAATTACAGCACATTCTCCTCTCCGGACTTGCTGCTAGCTGGTTGCACAAGCTTACTAAAAAGGGTCTAGGAAGCCGCTGTTGGCTCATGACCCATTCATCATCATGAGGTAGAAAGTCATTGCGGTCTTAAGGTGCATTCGGTCCTTAGTGCTCTTTGTGCCAGGTCCTCAAGTAGAGTTAATGCAGCCATTATTTATCTTTTAGTAAAAATATCTAGATCTTGTACAACCTAATTTGTCCTTAATAATAAACAACAAATTAAGTGTACATGATCAGTTAGCAGGTGTCACCTAGATATTTGCCATTTACATATTTTGAAAAAAAAAAAATTAAAGCAACTTTTGTTTAAATCAGGGGTTCCTAAAGTTTTTGTACGTACAACTCCAAATGAACATTAAGAATTTTCTGTGAAACCTGGATCACCCTGCATTTTAAAAAAAAAAAAAAAAAAATTCCAGATTTATAATTTTAGACTACTGTAACATTGTCTTGTCAGCAACATATGAGTAACATAAGTGAATAAAAACCAAAGGAATATTCCTTGCAGTGACTTACCGGTCTAGTGGGAAGGTTGATCATGTGTATGTCTTGACACACCTTTTTAAAAAGTCAGGAGGTGTGCTTGAAAGGGTGCATCACTCTCCACTCTCACATCCAGCGGGCATGTGCTGAAGCAGCAGCAAGGCGAGCGGCATCGTTCGCATACTTGCCTGCCTATATTATATACACCTGGAGGATTAAATGTGACATTCACTAGATGGCACGTCAGAGCCAAAACATCCCTCTCTGTCAGGTTTCCAAGTCGAGCTGTGAAATGTTCAGCGTTTTCGTGCACATCGACGTTAAGCAAACTGGCAAAGTCTGTAGGAACGTGGGGTCTCCTAAATCCCTAATTTGCATTATTAATAGATTTTGCGTAACATGTTATTATGGAAACAGAAGTATTATACCTGCTACATAAATAAGTTGATACAGTTCACAATTGTTTGAATTGCATGCTCTAATTGATGTGGTTTTTTTTTGTTTTTTTTTAAATGCATAGGACAATGTATGCCCCAGATTTAAGGGATATGTTTTGTTATGAAATAACTGTTTTTCCCCAATCATGTGATTGCTTTTGATGACAATAAACATGTTTTTCGTTTGTAATTTTGCAGATATTGAAATCGATCAAAAACCTGAAAATATCCTTATGATTACCCATGTCTTAGAGGATGTGATCAGCCGTTGAAAATAATTGCTAAGCTATTTTATGGCTCAGCAGTGTTAATTGAAAGGACATGAATTACAACTGACTCTAATCATTTCTCATTTCACATGATTAATATCACCTATAAAAAGTTCTGCTCCACCTGTTTAGATGATGCTTCTCTCTCCATAACCATTGTTCTTTTGCACACAATCAGCTCAGGAGTGTATCCTGTTCAAACTAGCGTTGGATATCATGCACATTAAAAAGATAATATAAACAAGCTAACAAAAATAAGTGGTAAATCAGACTTGAGTATTTAGGGCTTGCAGTGTGAATGTAACATGTGACATTCCTGTAATACCTAATAAGTGATTAATGCTATAAAAGGGATTCCACTACCCATTCGTTGCATTACAAAATGTCCCCACAAGAGTAGGAAAATCTGACAGTGTTGACCTTGTGGGGACAAGGTTGGTCCCGAAAAGGAAAACTGAATTTCTGCAAAAACTGCAGCTTAAAAAATAAAGAAGGAAAAGTTTTCCTTTTGGTTACTGAGGAATTAGAAGGCATAGCATTAAGAGATGGATTAATATTTATGTCAATGGAAGGTCCACACAAGGATAGTAAGACAAACGTGTGTGTGCGTGTGTGTGCGTGTGTGTGCATGTCTGTTTTTTTGGTTTATGGGTCCCTTTTGGGTTCATTTTATGGGTCCCTTGACCACATCAAGGTCTTGATCCACAACGGCACCCATAAAGATTCAATAATGTTTAAATCTGGTGATTGAGGAGGCCATGGAAGGTGCTTTACTTCATCCTGGGGTTCAGCAAAACACTCTTGAATAATTTTAGCAAATTATATGAAAACATCATCAGGAAAGAGTGTTTGTGCTGTACGGTGCACCTGGTCCTGGAAAAATTGCCTCATATTTGCTGGCTGTTATACGACCATGCAAAGCAATCACTGAACCTAATGATTTGCACAACATGGCTGCCTGTAATGTTACAGATCTCCCATCATACATAAGAGTTGGCAGCAGACATGTGTTGAAGGCATCCTTTGGCTTCCTCCAACATATGGAAATATGATAAAAGTTGTCTATTGAGAAAATATTGTTTTTTCCATTGCTCAGAGGTCCAAGCTTTGTGCTTTGCAGACCAAGTTATGCAACTGTGCACATTGGCCTTTAATACAAAAGGTTTCTGCATGGCAGCCCTGACATAAATTCCATTTTTGTAAAGTTTGCAACATACAGTTTTTATTAAGACTGGGTTATAGAGGTGCTTGTTGAATTCAGTGGTTATTTTTGTGGCTGTCTTTTTGGGGCATCTCTCTTGTAAAGTGTTTGTCTATCTGAGATGCTTTTGTGGTCACCATGGTTGTAAAGAAAGACCGTAGCCTTCCTGTCAGCTCGAACCAGTCTGGCCATTTTCCTCTGACATCTCTCAGCAACAAGGTGTTTCTGCCTCTCAGTGGATTTTAATTGTTTTTTTTTTTTGTTGTTTTTTTTTGCACTATTCTGTGTAAACTCTAGAGACTGTCATGCATGAAAATCCCAGAAGATCAGCAGTTTCTGAAATACTCAAACCAGCCCATCTGACACCAACATCCATGGCACAGTCAAAGTCACATTTTACCCCTTTCTGATGTTTGATGCGAACTTTACCTGAAACTATTGACCTGTTTCCTCGTGATCTTACACATTGTGCTGGTGCCACCTGATTGGTTGATTGGATAATTGCATGAACGTGCAAGTGTGTCAAGAGCACGATGACGTTAAGAGATAGCATACTGTATGTGTGTGAGTGTGTGAGTGTGTGAGTGTGTGTGTGTGTGTGTGTGTGTGTGTGTGTGTGTGTGTGTGGAATTATTGCGCGGATACAGAAGACACAGTAGGTGAAACTGAAATTAAACAGATAAAATGACACAAATGCCATCACAAGAGCCATCATCTAATAGATAACTGAATATCAGGCAACAGTAATTATGGGACTCTGTAGATGAGAGAACCTTGAAGTTGAATCCAGGAGGAAATGAAGCAAGCTGCCTGAGTGAACCTTAGAAAAGGCTTCTTCTTCTGTAGAAATTGGCTTCAGAGTCTACAGCACAAGGTGTCTACAGCACACATTACTATAAATATGTCTTCCAGAATTATTGGCACCCTTAATTAAAATCATTGTATTAAATAAACATTGAGCCCAATAATTACAGTTTTATAAAATAATAGTGTCTTCTCTCGAATATATATATATTTTATTTCATTCACTCTCAATTCCCAGAAACACTGGTGTTGCCTTTTACCATATTCTGTTTCCCCGGGGTATAAATATGGTATGAGGTTGCATACATGTGAAGTCCCCATGCCACTCATTAGTACAGGAAACTAAAAGAACTTTCAACACACACACACACACACACACACACACACACACACACAACAAATTGTTTTTGACCTGCATGAATCAGGTAATGGGTCTAAAAACACATAGCAGTTAAAAATGACATTAATCACAACTGGACCGTAAGAAAAAAGCTTCACATGTCTGAAACAGCTGGAAATTTATCAGGGATCGGACCCACACAGCACACTGTCCCCCAACACAGTGAGGAGGATCATGAAGAGCTGAAAGATCGCAGTTTTAGAATTGCAGAGTTTACTTGATTGTTGTGATTGTCGAGTTTCAAAGTCAATTCCACTTTCACTCCACAATCCTTCTGAGAGAATCGTACAAAATGCAGCACCTGGACTTCACCTAGTGTAACTACAACTGCCATAGTGTGTTGTGGTCAAGATGAAACCAAAATCCAAATTTATGATCATGCACATCATCAGCATGTTTTGTGAGAAAAGGGGATTGCATACAAGGAAAATTACATGATAGATACTATAAAATATGGAGGTGGGTCGAATGCTTTGGGGCTGTTTTGTAGCTGGTTCAGGGGCTCTTGTGAAGATTGATGGAATCATGAATTCTGCTAAGTACCAGGATATTTTAATCCAAAACCTGGTTGCCTCAAGGAGGTTCAGACTTGGCCATAGATTGAGCCTTCAATAAGATGATGAGAGGGAAAAAATGCTTCCAAATCAACATAGAAATGCTTGACAGAAACATAAAATCAAAGCTTTGAGGTGCTCATCTTAGCCTCCGGATATGAACCTTTCAGCTGAGATGTTTATTACCAGACTGTGCTACATTAAAAGCTGTACTTTGACTATTGGCAAGTCGAAGAGTTTTCTAATGTGGTTTTTCTTTATTTGCACTGTCAGAGATTATATATGAGAGTCTCTCAAATAGCGCTTCTCCACCGAACAGCATGGCTAGACAACACCACAAATTTGAAATGAAACCAGCCATATTTCATTTGATGTGAACATGCTGCTTTTCTATTGAGTGAACTGAAAGCACAAGACATGGCAAGTTTGTGTTAATGGGAGTGTGGACACCCAAGCACGAGTGTGAGAATTCTTTAATTCTTGAGGGAGCGTACAAATGAGTAAACCTTCACTTCACTGCTGCCCACACACCCAACACAGCCAAGTGTGCCAATACTTTCATCTTCAGCTCCATTATATTATAGCCGATGTAGGGTGCAAACAGAGCGAATGGGAAGCCTTTTAGGATTTGCCTTTGAAGATTTTTTTAATCACGAGAAAGAGATGCAAGATCCAAAACATTCCTGTAGCTAAATAAAAATGAATCTGAAACATGAAGTTGCTGCTTAAAACTGTGATGTTGCCATTTAAAATGATTTTTGGGAAACTTTGGCAGACAGTTACAGCTAGATTTGTGACAGTACCAAAACCAGGTGTACTATTGTGGCTATCGTTACCAAACACTTTGCACAAAAATAATAAAACACACACACACACACACACACACACACAGACTAAACATCTAGACTAACAGACTAAACAGAGTCAGAGTCAGTAATGTACACAGCACTACATTACAGTCTCCTTTTTATGAATTTAAAGCACTCAGGATAAGGAACTCAGGGAAAGTTTGATGTCAGAAGCTGCACAAAAATGTTAGATATAGCAGTTAATTATTGCCCAATATTGTACTATATTAAGCTTAAAAAAAAAAAAAAAACCTCACTCTTCAAGTGGCGAGTAAATGCACAGAGAGACATTTGCAGCACTTGCAATGTGCATGCAGCATTAGTTCATAAGGTTACAGTGTTTTGCATGTTTAATACCTTTATTTTGAATACTGACGTTTTATCAGCCTCCTTCAAAATGAGGCTACATAAAAATTAGACGATTCATTTGTAATGGCAATCATTGGAAAGCTTCATGGGTCACTACACAGAAAACCCGGTTAATCATATACCTGAATGCTGTCTAACCTGTCACAAGCTAAGGCGAAGGTTGTGATACTTGTCAACCAGGTTTCTTGCCTCATTGCCTGAGTTGCTGTTTTGCAGTAGTGGGATTTGTGTCTGTTTGCCTCCTGTCTTCATCAGCAAGGTAAGAAAAATTATGTCCGAATATACTTTCACAGAAAGTTCCCACAGTTATTATTTTTGTTTGCACCTGATTGCGAGATTTTCTAATGAACTTAGTGGGTTCTAGTTCCTAAAATATAAACAAATTAATAATTTACACTACAGAGAGCCATTATGAATGAATGAAGAGCTCATATGGTACGTGGGAAAGAAGGGTAACTGAAAAAGCACAGGTACTTGAGCACAGCACAGCTCGCATAGCGGTGGAAATGGCAATGACATGGAGGATTATGGGTAATGCACTGAGATGAACGGTTCCTAACCATCCAGTGGAAGAGCCTTAAAAAAGTAGTTACTTGAACACTCTATTGTTGAAATAATTTTAGCTTTACAATAAAAAGCTTTATTGAGTTACATCGTAAGCTATTTAATCGAAAGGGCTAGGTGACTGGACTGGACTTTTTGTAAGACATTTGCTCATTCTGGGAAATTTCCCAGCATTTCAGCCACTATTCAGTAGAACCACAGGGATAGAAATAGAATGGTTAGAAGAGGAAGAAGAAGAAGCACTGTTTTGTTATAGGCAGAAAAAAAATCACTGTTTTTTTTATTTAACAGATTTATGGTCAGGCTGAAGTTTTAGGGTTATTTTTTTGCACGCTGGCTATTTACAATCTATAAATGTGGAAAATCTTTTTTTTAATACTTGCTAGCATTCTCTGCATGGGATGCTATTCTAAAGCCTGTGATTCATAGGCTTCATTACCAAACACTCTTAAATCTCTTGTTTTTTTTTTTTTTTTTTTACAAATCGCGACTGCCCTAAAACATTTCGATCGGTGTCTATTGGTTACACTTATGTTTACACTATTTCAGCTACTTGTATTGTACTCTTGTACTCTTTGCACTATTGTCACTAGGATTACTTTTAGACAGAACTGTGTACTGGTCGGCGCTGTAGTCATTGTAGTGTCTTGAGCTGTCTTGTGCTGTCTGCACATGTTTGTACTTGTGCACTTTATGTATAAATTATGTCCCTTGTAGTTTTGTGTTGTTCTGTGTCATCTTGTATGTCAATGTAGCACCTTGGTCCTGGAGAAATGTTGTTTCGTTTCACTATGTACTTGTATATGGCTGAAATGACAATAAACTTCACTTGCACTTGCACTTGCACTTGCACTTGAACTCTAAGTTGGGCATCCAGCCAGGGATTTGATGTTTTCAGGTCTTAAATAACTCCATGCCAGAGTTTTGGGTTATTATTCTGCAGAGTGATCCTGATCCAGATCCAGCTAGCGAGTTTTGCATGATTTGATTTCATCCTGTTCATGCCTTCATTAATGAAGATTAGTGAGCCAATTCCAGCCGGAGCTGTAGATGCCCAGTCTTATCATTCTGTGGACTATTAAAACCGCTAAGGATGATGCAATTTTATGTTACAACATTAACAATTTTGTTATAAAAAAAAATCAGTAACAATGACTTATGGCAGTGGCCATCCATCTCTCTCTCACCAGAGGCTAGATTTACAGTATATGAGAAAAAATGGGAAACAAACACAGGCTAGTTTGATTTTTTTTTTTTATTAAATAAAATGAGCTTTTATGAGTTCTAATGATGTCTGGGTAAAAATAGCTGCTGTCAGGCTCATTTTATCAATGAGTGACTATATTTAGCCAATGCCTATAGCCAATAGTGTTGCTAAACAGGTTATAGTTAGACAGTTTAAAGTGTGCTGCGAAGCACCAAGAGCCTATTTACTGAATTTGTAATTTGGTTTTTGATGTGTTGGCCTTCTCAGGGCATGGGCCATACTATTCAAAAATGCTACCTTACCAGCATATATTGTAAGAATATTTTCCTGTGAAAAAATATATCTATATTTTTTTTCAGATGACTATTACCCTTGTATAAATATCGTATAGACCTATGCAATTTTTGTCCTCTGTTCATTAGAAAAAAGGCTGTGATCCCATCCCAAATTTTAAAAATATGGCTTCTGCATAGAAATTAACAAATCTTGTAATCCTGAGGTATAAGAGCCCTGAGGTGACTGGCTGCATGAGTGAGACCTGCAGAAAAAGAGGGAAATACAGTAGAATGTTTGGACAAAGCCTTTAAGTAGGCTAGCTCACTTTATTTGAAAGCTATTCAAAGAAACCATGCTGAGATTTATTACAGTAAACAGGCCAGAGACTCAGAGGGAGATGCAGAGAGCCATCACCACCCCCTTTCATGAGAGTAACAATACTGAGCATATTGTTAAGCCAAACATTATCCCGTTATAATTATTAGCAGTTTACATTCTAGTAATACTACCAGGCACTTCATGATTGACAGTAACCTAAAGGTTTGTGCCTTCATGGTGGTTTATTCTGCTATGTTTCATAACAAAAAAAAAAAAAAAGGATGTGATTGATTTCGGTGTAAATCACAGAGCAGCTGATTTGACATGAGTCATCTTTAACATGGATTATAACTCTCCAGGAAAACAGTCAATCAAATGTGAAGGAAATCATCATTGACGGTTGAGCAAATAATCACTGATCTTGTATAACAGGCAGATTATGTGCATGAAATTGACTACTAGTGCATAACCACCTCAAATTTACACGGCATGGATTGTAATAAGAAACCACTTCTTCTTTTGCGTCATGTGATCTTATTACTTTGCATTTGCATATTGCACAGAACAAGGCTGGATATATACTTGCTTTTAACTGAGCATGTGCATAAGCAAGATGACTGGGTTAGGATTAGGATCCGGATCCACAATGGACTGAATAAACTGTCTCAAATCAGATACTTCTGTACAATTCTGGATCTTTTCGAGTATCAACACGAAATGATTTCCCTATTACACTATTTATTTTTAATAATAATATAAAAAAACATCTCATGTCTTCAACCTGTAGTTTTCATTTTAAGATGCAGCTCATGAATAACCCCAACTACTGCAGAAGGTTTTACGGAGAAACTAACAGGTCATCAGTGTATTTAACATCTCTGTGCTGCTGCACATTGACAAATTTGTATGGCATAATAGTGAACCATAATAGTGAACCATAATGAAATCTTTAAACATCTGTTGGACAGGGATGTTTTGGCCCCGACCTGCACTCTATTGCAGGGGTCATCAACACGCAGACTCCAGTCGCCAGCCATGTATTTGAGCAGCTCAGCAGAGTGCTTGGGAAAAAGTACTGTAGCAGAGCACATAAACATATGAAGAAATCGGCCGTAATTGAGTGATGCTAGTTTTCTAAACATGAATCAGCACGACTTCTGTAGCAGATCAAGTCAAGTCAAGTGGCTATTGTCATTTCAACCATATACAGCTAGTACAGTACACAGTGAAACGAAACAACGTTCCTCCAGGACCATGGTGCTACATAAAACAACACAGAACTACAAGAGACTACACATTACTACATAAAGTACATGTGCAGATGTGTGCAAAAAGCACAAGACAGTGCAAATAACTACTAAAACAGGTCAATAGGCACAGTAAGTGTAGTGACAGTGCAGCACCGACCAGTGTCAGATATAATAGGTAGTGCAAAAGAATAACAATATAATAAATTGCTGTGAACAACCATGCATAACAACCATGTTATTCCGCTAAATACTAAGCTTATACCATATATCGCCATAGCAGTTATTGAGGAAGCAGCCAGGTATTATATACAATATTTTTATATTATATACAATATTTTTATAAATACAGTAGCAGCAAAAAAAGATGCAGAAATGTGCAAAAATTGCAGAGGGAGTGGGATGTATTCAGTTGTGTGTGTGTGTGTGTGTGTGTGTGTGTGTGTGTGTGTGTGTTTTGTCAGTCCAGTCCCTGAGTGTTGAGGAGTTGAGGAGTTATTCGCTCAGAAAGGAAAGAATTTTCATAGATTTTTCATTTGCATAGATTTTTCATTCCAGTCGTGCTTGATTATCAAACTGTTGGCATGGCTTGTTTAAAGTCACTGAAGAAAACAGTGTTTAAAGATGATTGGACAGTGAAGTATGCAGTTGTACTCCACATGTCAAATTCAAAACAGGTGTCTGTTCAGCGTCTGTGCTAGAAATGGTAAAATGAAGCATGACTACGAAACAAAACACAACCACTTCAAACTTTCTTATTTATAGCCATAAACGAATCATTATTGGGTAAACATTAAAAGATAACTGTTAGGGTCATTCGGTTTTGTTAGTTGCTTATCCGGACCTTTGTGGCAAGGATTATTTTTAACAAATATTTGATGAATACCCCTGCTCTAATGGATATTGCGTTTAATCCTTCAGAAGAATATGAGGTACGCAGATGAATATATGAACAATACCGCATGTGTAGTCTCGTGTCAAGGTGAACACTAACCTGAGACTTTCTTTTTATCGGTTGCTTGAGAATGTTTGAATTCATCCTGGAGTGTGTGTTGGGCGTATTATCAGAAATAGTTTGGAGTGAATATGAACAGGCAAGACCCAATAGCAAACCTTAGGTAATCGTGATTCTAGTCATCGGTGATCATGCAGATGGATCCCATGGTCTCGTGAATTCACAATAAAAATTTTTTTAAAAAGCTAAACGTGCCTGAGGTATTCTGAACTCCTTATACCACTGAGTTTAATGTGGACAATAGTTTAGTGTAGTCTGTTTGGTGTAAACGTTTTAACACTTCTGTTTACAGCGCCGTTAAAGGCATGTGATTGCTGTGTTGGTGTACGTAAACTTCACAGCTGTGTGTGTGGTCCTCTTGCAGTCCAGACCTGTTTGCTGTAAATCTTTAGGGCGTCAGCATGAATGCGTGTCTGCTTTTTGTTCTGAATTTCTATTGTTATTTAAGGAGACGACTGATAATTCACTGCTTTGTCAATAAATACAAACATCTTGAAAATATATCTTCAGTAAGTCACTCAGGATAAGAGCATCTGCCAAATGGTGTGAATGTAAAACGTAAATATATCAGGAAAAAGACTTGTTTTGCTTGTGATCTGTCTCCTCTGTGACAGTGCTGTCTGCCACTGACTTGCATCGACTTTGATTTAATCTCAGAAGAAATTCTCCAAGGTGAGAAATTGCTCAGGCCAAATCAAAAGCAGCTCTAGTACATCGTGCTAATATTTCAGTGAGGTTTGTGCCACTGTGGAATGTTTTTCATTACCTTGAAGGCTTTTGGCTTAGACAGTTCCAACTCTTGCGCATGCTTAAAGAGGGATAATTTGTTTCATATGGCTAATCTTGAAACAAATCAGACTTATCCCGATCGCTTTCCAAAGCCATGGCAGTGAATTTACTAGTGCGTTGGGATAAAGGAAAGGAGGCGGTGCGAGGGGGAGGGTTACTGAATACACACTCAGCTGTTTGCGAGCACAGTGCAGCTGAGATAGATGCGAAGGATCGCCCGGAGCTCTTCAGTCTGTTATCGCTCTTCAAGTGATTACACTGAGAGGACGGTAAATCCTGTTTATGAGCCACACAAAATGCTTTCCTAGCGACTGAGAGATTCCGGGCTCCCACTGCAAACCGCCATGCACATGGGCTTTAAAGTGTCACGTACCAAAAACGCCTCCTGTTCGAAGACACTCCCAGCTTTTAGTGTGTGTGTTTTTTGCGCAACAGCGTTTACCTTGCGGCAAGGTATTGCATATCAGTGAAGATAAATGACCTTCCATCCGTCCATTTTCTGTACCGCTTATCCTACACAGGGTCGCAGTCTATCCCAAGGAACTCAGGGCACAATTGCACAAACACTCATTCACAATACAATTTGGAAATGCCAGTCAGCCTACAACGTATGTAATTGGACTGGGGGAGGAAACCGAAGTACCCAGAGGAAAGCCCTGAAGCATGGGGAGAACGTGCAAACTCCACGCACACAGGGCGAAGGCAGGATTCGAGCCCCACCCCCCTGAGGTGCGAGGCAAACGTGCTAACCACTAAGCCACCGTGCCACCCATAAACGACTTTTTTACACTACTATCAATTGCCTTTTTACTCTCAGATTTTGTAATGCTGTTTGAAAGAGGGATCTTTGTCGTTTTCCCCGGCATCCTGCCTCACATCTCATCTCTTTGAAGACAGGCTGCTTAACATCCTACAAGGCTTCTTGTGTCATGTCCTGTCAGATCAGAGGTGGCAGAAGTCCATGAGTCTGTGCCAACACAAGCAAACGTATTGCAGTGCACGAACACTTTCAGTCCTCTCAGTAGGATCTTTCATTTTGAGAACATCATGGCTATATTCTTGCTTCTATAGGTGGTGGAACTGGTGCAGGACAAAGCTTCAGCAGCACAAAGTAAAATTTAGTAGCACACAGACAACTACAGTTAAAACATTTTATCATTAAACAAATTAATTGTCTATGCAAAATGTGTGGTGTCTTAGGAGAACCCTTGACTTGGTGAAATCTTGACCTTTTCATTTACAGTCAGGTCCATAAGTATTTGGACAGCGACACAATTTTCATAATTTTGCCTCTGTACACCACCACAGCAGATTTGAAATGAATCAATCAAGATGTGATTGAAGTGTAGCCTTTCAGCTTTAATTCAAGGGGTTTAACAAAAATATTGCATTAACCATTTAAGAATTACAGCCGTTTTTACATAATGTTTCTGAATCATATTTACGTCCACTGATAGTCATGCCTTTATATTTGCTTTTTGTATACATTGAACTGCTATACGCTATAACATTCATTAATTTAGGTTGATTTTAAAATACACTATATGATCAAAAGTTTGTGGAAACCTGACCACAACACTCGTGCTTTTTGAACACCCCATTCCTGATTTGCTGTTATAATAACCCCCACTCTTCTGGGAAGGCTTTCCACTAGATTTTGGAACACGGCTGTGAGGATTTGTGATCATTCAGCTACAAGAGCATTATTGAGGTCAGGCACTGATGTCGGGTGAAGAGGCCTGGTGTGCAGTCAGCGTTCCAGGTGAGTAGGGGTGAGATCAGGGCTCTGTGCAGGCCACTCGAGTTCTTCCACAACTTGGCAAACCATGTCACCTCGTTTTGTGAAAAGGGGCATTGTCAGGCTGGAACATGTTTGGGCCTCGTAGTTCCAGTGAAGGGAAATTGCAATGCTACAGCATACAAAGGCAATCTGTACAATTGTGTGCTTCCAACTTTGTGGCAACAATTTGGGGAAGACCCTCCCATGGATGTGGTATTCAGGTATCCGCATACTTTTGGCCACATAGTTTATTTATTAAGCTATATACACTCACTCTCCACTTTATTAGGAACACTGACACACCTGCACATTCAACTGTCCGGTTTGGGTGAGTCTGTGCTCATGATAGCCTCAGATTCTTGTTCTTGGCTGACAGGAGTGGAACCTGAGGTGGTCTTCTGCTGTTGTAGTCCATCCACCTCAAGGTTTGATGTGCTGTGCATTATGAGATACTTTTCTGCTCACCATGGTTGTAAAGAGCGCTTATTTGAGTGTATCAGACTTCCTGTCAGCTCAGACCAATCTGGTCATTCTCCTCTGATCTCTCTCATCAACAAGGTGTATCAGCCTGCAGACCCTCCACTCACAGGATGTTTTTTTGTTTGTTTTTTTGCACCATTCTTGTGTAAACTCTAGAGACTGTTGTGTGTGAAAATCCCAGGAGATCAGCAGGTTCTGAAATACTCAAACCAGCCCATCTGGCACCAACAACCATGCCGTGGTTAAAGTCACAGAGATCACACTTTCCGCCATTGTGCTGCTGCCACATGATTGGGTGATTGGATAACTGCATGAATATGCAGGTGTGAAGATGTTCCTATTAAAGTGATCAGTGAGTGTATTATTAAATGTTAATATAGATGTAATACATATTAGGTGTAGAGTTGTTACTATTATTGTTATTATTATTATAGTATTGTTATTATTATTATTATTATCATTATTATTATTATTTACTTTCTGGATTTTTCTTTAGATGTAGTATATGAATTAGTAGTATACAGCCACACTTTGTAAATCATAGAGTCTATGAGGCAAATTAGAATTGCAGTGAAAACGTTGACAAACCCTCCCATATCCCTTTAAGCAATATCACCACTTCTCATGAGTTACTCTTTAGGGAAAAGGGGCAGACGTTTCAGTCTCGTTCCAAGCTAATGTCCGGGCCAGAAAAATGTAAACAAAAGCCTGTACTGAGGAAACTAGAGCCACAGATCCACTGCATGATGATATTGTGAGTCGCCATTTTTTGGAAGTATCCTTGGAATGATATAATTATTACAGATCTAGAAACATTTTTAAACATTACAAGTTTAAACTTGACCTTTAAACCATCTCTGCAAGAAAATTTTTCCTCTGCTTTAATGAGCTGCTATATTTTCTGTGTGTGTGTGTTTATACATTATGTTAAAAAAAATAGTGTTTGGGGGGGAAAAGCTAGACTGTGGAATTGGTGTCGGAAATAAAAAAAGATTTTAGCTATACAATAGAGGATTTTACTTTACAAAATGATTAATGATAAATTCAAGAGTTTTATCTTTGAATGACTTATTAAATGAGAGTTATATGAAATCCAGGATTTCATGATTGACACGACTGAAACCTCTTTTTATGATGTTACTATAACACTGTGTTGAAGTTTAGTGAGTAAGCAGAAACACACAACCTATGCTGAAATATATCTGCCTATTAAAGAGCTCTTTCTTGCAATGGAACGTTGAAATATGTTTAATAACACATTGGCTGTGTTAGTTAACACACTTAAATGCTGCGAAGAAGTTGAGAAGCCTTGCTGCTTTTTGCTGACAGCGTGATTCCACTGTTTGCCATGTCTCATGTTATATTAGAGAGGCAAGAGAGCAGGGAAGTGAAGCTGTGCTTTCTCCTGCTACACTTCCGCAGAATGGAAAATCGCACCAGAAGTGTTCAGATGGCTTCAGTATGTGTGTAATGGCTGGTCGGAGGTTGTCAGTTGGGTTAGAGCAGTAGCATTCTGGGTGGTGACTCACCGTGTTAACCTTCGCACCTTTCGAGCGCTGCATCAGTGACAGATCCACTTTTCAAATGTCAGTGTGCAGATGGATGGAATGTTACACTGGCTGCTCCACATGGTGACAACACTAATGGGTCTTAATTGCACAAACAGCTCCACAAACGACATGATGTTATTAGTGTGATGGCTTGAATAAGTGCATGTCACAGTGATATCTGTCTGACACATCTATGAAATTCACTCAAGTTAGTGATTCTTGGTACGCATGGTGTGCTTAAAGGATTGGTTCGAGGTCATTGTCTTGTTATTAATGCAAGATCTCAGGAATTGCATTCATCCATGTGTCTACCTTCACGTGTAAGAAGAGCGGCATGCAGCAGAAATGCAGCCCTTTTCTCCTCTCTGTGCTAATGGGCTTTGATAGATGCTAGATATGAGCGCTTAACAGTAAATCAGGTGACTAATGCCTGCTACTTGGTCGCTAAGGTCAGTCTTGTGGAGGCTGTGAGTGGCCTACGGACGTCAACGTTTTAGGCTTTGTCTTAAACGTGTCTGAAAATGATTCAACTTCATAAGGTGAAATTCCATTCAGTACTCTATCTGACTCTGTCTTGTAGAATCCTTTGCTATGTTACTATGTGGAATCAGCATTCCTTCTACATCACATTGTCAAGATGCAGTCATGTGTGCAGGATGTTTGTTAGGTTGCTGCCTTAATCACTCATATGAGACAGGGCAGGTTGCTGGATGTATGTTTACATCTTTATTAAGATGGATGCAGCGAATTTATTGGTAAATCGTAAGAGGGTGCATTTACACAAGAACTGTAGTATTCGTGAAAATCAGAAAATAATATTCGAGAGGTCCTAAACCGAGGTTTATTTATTTGAGAGGTCCTAAACCTCGATTGATAAGCTTCAAATCATAGTCTGTAACTGACAGCAGTTACTGCAATTTTATATACAGATGGTGTGGACAAGTTTACGTAGCTTGCTTACAACACACACGAATTTAGTGAAACTTTTCTGAAACTCAGCCATTTAATATTAAAGACTTGAAAGAAAGCAATACAAAACAAACCCATTAAATAAGGCACATAGACTAGTCATTCAATTAGGACAAAAGTAATGGCACCCTATTAAATGAGCAAGTGTTAGTGCGTATCTACTGTAGCTGACATGCGGGAAAGGCTGAGCTGCATTACTGGAAGATTTAGCGCACACCGCATGCTTTCGGTGTAATTTTGTCATTTTCAGCTCTCTGTGAGATTTGCCTTTATGGAGTTTTGTGAACCTAAATCAGCTGTGCCATGAACACGCTTGGCATTTTACGATTGTGCGGCATTTATCAACATAGACACATGAATATGGGGAAAATCAGTGGTACTGAAACGTTTGTAAATCTAGCAGGAAGTTTTTAGTTTTTTTTGACCAATGAATACATTTACACACATTTACACACAGCTTTACTAAAAATTGAAAAATGAGGCCCAGTGTCTGGACAAAATAAAGAATGTAAGCATTGATGCACATGTAAACATGCCTGTGTAATACTGATAGTCGTGACGCTGTAGTACAGTAATGAGATTTTCTGATTTCAAGGTGGAGTTCATTTTTGATAGACTACAACTGCTTTTGGCAGGTATATGTATGTGGTGTGTTAAATTTCCTTTTTTAGCTGGCTGATTAGTGTGGCAGAGGGAACAGTGAGTTATAAAACAACAGCTTCACCATGCACCTCTTCTTATTTACCACACCCAGCTGTACTCTAAGGCACTCTCTCAACTGTTCAACTGATTCCTCTGATAAAGAGAATGCTTCATTTTGTTTTGTTCTGGTTTTTGTCAATTCACCCACCTATAGTCTAGCACACCTATTTCGCTATGCTTGTCTAGTAGATCTTATTTGCAAGCGCTGTACCACTAGTGATTGCTTGCTCTCGGTCAGGGTTCAGCAATGACTCTATGATGTATTTGCATGATGGACGTCATAGTGACTAAACACTACTGGACGTCAACATGTGAATGATAAGAAACTGAATTCTGCTGAAACTCTGAGGTTGAGATATGTAATACTGCACTACATTATAGTAGTTTAGTTTAGTAAATAGTATATTATTACAAATAACATTTTAACATTTGCTAGTTTTCAGTTCTAAGTCACTAACGTCACATTGCGTCACTGAAAACGTGAAGTGTTCTCATGAACTGGCTATGTTGTGCACAATTTTCTTTCAGTTTCAAAGCCAGTGTAACACCAGTGCATGTTGGTTTATTAGAGTTATTGCTTACCCTCATGGCACAGCCACCTGTCTAGATTCTTCAGGCACATTTGTAAGGGATCTGCTGTATGCTGGCTTTTAATCACATAAGCGACAACAGAAGCAGTGCAGATGGATTGAGCTCTGAAAAAGTCAGCTTCTTGTATAAAAGCAAAATGATTGGCGACAAAAAACTGGGACATTGACTTAACTATGTCATGATAAAATGTCTTGTTGGCAATCCGTTATTCCAATAACACGATCTACCTGGATATGAAGTAATCCCATTAAAAAGGGAGGGCTGAATTAAACTGTGTGATGGATGAGATATTATATGGCAATGACGTATGGTGTCTGCAATATGCCTCACAATGTATTAAAACACACTGATGAACTGATGACATGTATTAAAACTGACTTCCATTGTTTTGACCAGAATTATTAACATTTATTCAGGGAGTGAATTACAGAGGATGGGTCTGGGTGTGACACTCTCTAATTCAGACTGCTACTAATTCAGTAGCAGTAGCTACGTGCATTATATAGGGGGAAGATGACCCTCTGAATGTCACCGTATAATTAGCTCTCTGCATTTATTGAAACATATGAATGCCATGATTCATCAAACCAGCCTTCAAGACCACTCATCTGGAACTCCTCACAGCAGCGATTGATTATTTGTTGAGGGCTAATTGGCATATTGTAGCCTTTTGCAGGATCAGTCTTGCAAAGATGAGTGTCATTCACAAATGATATGTTGTTTTATTGGTGGTGTCATTAGAAGAATTGGTTTTATTAAGCTGCCTTTAGATTGTATGATTTTTGGATTGATTTTGCTGTCATAGACAAAAATCTCACAAATAATTATTTAGTCGTGAGTTAATTATTTTAGCTGTGATTAGTGTTCTTAGAAAAAAACATAATGTGACATGCTCACCAGCAGTCATTTTAATGTCATTGCCAACCAGAAATGGCTGACGACAAAGTTCTGGCAGTGTCAGAAATTTTGGATTAAAATTTGCTATGACACTCGCATAAGTGACCAATACGAGGATGAATCAAAACTCTAAACTCAAAATATAGCTGATGGACAAAAATATGCTTATTACCTCAGGCTCACTTTGAAGAATGTTTCTGTTTATACGACTCCATTTTCTTCATGTGTCCAGATCGCGCTGATTGATGATGTAAGCAGAACATTTTATTTAATCACAAGTCTATCGTTAGAGGATCTTCGTCGTGTAATCCACAGGTTCCTGGAGTACCACCTGCCCTGCACATTTTTCATGTTTCTTGCTCTAACTCCACCTGATTAGACTCATCAGCTAATTTACAGCTTTCTCCGAGTCGCATTGGATGTGTTAGAGCAGGGACAACAACAAAATGTTCAGGACAAGGGG
Source organism: Pangasianodon hypophthalmus (assembly GCF_027358585.1). NCBI lineage: Eukaryota > Metazoa > Chordata > Actinopteri > Siluriformes > Pangasiidae > Pangasianodon > Pangasianodon hypophthalmus. The sequence continues at coordinate 18,850,948 of NC_069719.1, read as the reverse complement.
GTTCTCCAGGTCCAGTCTGTTATAGAATTCAGCCAAGATTCTATTCATATCATCTCTCATATACATTATACACTATATGGCTAAAAGTTTGTGGACACCTGACCATCACACACATATGTCCTGTTTGAACATCCCATTCCAGATTTAGTCCCATCTTTGATGTTATAATAACCTCCACTCTTCTGGGAAGGCTTTCCGCTAGATTTTGGAACATGGATGTCGGGATTTGTGTTCATTAAGCCGTAGGAGCATTAGTGAGATCAGGCACTGATGTTGATTGAGGAGGTCTGGGGTGCAGTCAGCATTCCAGTTCATCCCAAAGGTGTTCAGTGGGGTTGAGGTCAGGGCTCTGTGCAGGACACTCAAGGTCTTCCACTCCAACCTTAACACACCATGTCTTCATGGAGCTCGGTTTGTGCACAGGGGCATTGTCATGTAACAGGTTTGGGCCTCTTAGTTCCAGTGAAGGGAAATTATAATGCTACAGCATACAAAGACATTCTATACAATTGCGTGCTTCAGACTTTGTGGCAACGGTTTATGGAAGAACAACATGGGTTTGATGTGTGATAAGTGTGATAAGTGATAGGTGTGATAAGTAATGGTAATGGCTTTCGAGGAACTAGGGACCTGCTACCTCGCTCACAGTCTGTCTGGATCACACTATTAAGTAGACATCAGCAAACTTTTACATCACGAATCATCCAGCGCCTGCTGCTCCTGTTCCTGGAGCTCAACTTTCCCATAGAATCTGGTTCCTAATCCTAATCTGGATAATCAAGCAGGCTGATTAAAGTGAAGCAGATGGATTGGAGTGAAAGCACTAGGAAGGTTAGTGATCCAGGAACAGGATTGGTGATGACTTCCCCAGTTTGTAGTGCCTCACCATGTCAGGAGAGCTCAGGGGTGAGGTTTGAAGTGACAGCTGGTTACGTAACAGCCTTCTGATTACGTAGGAACTGTAAACAGCTGATGAGCTTGGCTGGTAGCTTCGGTGTTTTTTGTGTCTCTTTTTGCTGAAGGGTTTAGAGATGATTCTCAGGTGCTTTCTGAACTCAGTTCGCGGCGCGTGGTCCCGGCGCGCGCGACGGCAGCGCGTGAATATTATCGTCAGCGTGCTACTTTGGAAGTAGGTCACCGCTTCAGCCGTGGCTCATCAGCTGCTTGCTCTCTCTCTCTCTCTCTCTTTCTCTCTCTCTCTCTCTCTCTGGCGTCGTTTCGCTTCCCTGCTGAACACCGAGCTCGTTTTTAATAACGCGAATCTGGGAATTTGGAATGTAACGCTTTTTTTTTTTTTTTTTTTTTTTTAGCTTTTTTTTTTTTTTCGCGCTCGTCTGCCAGAGTGGACTCGGAGGTAAAAACGCAGGATTACTAATCTGTTTCATTTGGATTGTTTCTGCTGTGTAGCCTATGAGTAAGAGAGAAATGCGAGCGCGTGAGAGATTACAGCGCGAGCAGAGGGGTATTGAGTGCGCGAGGCTTTCTGCTGTTTTGTTAAGCGCTCGCTTGCTTGTAGCTCGTTTGGCGCTGACGTATGCGGGCTGCGCGAGCCTTGTGAAGGCGAGGAGCGCGAGGCGTTTGCTTCTCTCTGCTTCTCATCAACACTGAGGTGGGATTCATTTGTTCTCCTTTTGGAGTTGGCTGATTTACTTCAGCTTGCCATACGTTTGTGTGTGTGTGTGTGTGAGAGTGTGTGTGAGTGTGAGTGTGTGTGTGTGTGAGAGGGGGGTGTTAAAGCCCCAAGCGCGACGCTTTGAAATGTTGAGTCTGTGTTACGCCCTGTGTGCTCTGCTCCCTACATGCTGCTCTCTGCTCAGCTACAAACGTAGGCTTTGCCATTATTTTCAGCATCACAGCAAATCATTAGTCTCTCTCTTTCTTTTTTCCTTTCTTTTTTTTTTTGTCGTGTTCTTTCAGTCAGATCGATTCCCCTACCTCAGCACACACACACACACACACAGATAGAGAGAGAGAGATGATGATGATGATGATGATCTGATTTCTCTGTAGATTACTTGGATTCAAAGTTAACATCAATTCACATGGCGGTTTGATTAACTAGGCTACTTTGTCTCTAGAGCCATGTTCGCACTATTAACACTAAACCAAATCCATTTATACACTTGCTTTGGGGTCGTTCTTTATTATACAGCACCCCAAAATCATTAATAGCAGTTCCACATGACATCCATTCCTGGGGAAAAAAGGGCCAGTATGAAAAAAATGCAAATGTTAAGATTTAATGGTCTTAACGACAAATCATTGGTCAGAAAATGAGTGAAACACACGCACTCCTGAGACCTGGGCCACTGTTTCCTGGTTTACTTTTGTGGCAGTGAACTGTTTGTTTGGGGAAAAGCTACAGTAGAAACAGGGAAATTCACTTATGTACTCTTCTTGTATCCAAGATAAAATCATGATAATGATTCAAATGTTTGATGTAAAATTCCAACTAACACATGTCTGACTGAATGTACAAAATTTTCCAAAAAATATCTTTGGGGATGCTTTTTTCTTAAAAGATTAGTCATTATTTGGTTATCTGACACACCTGCTGCAGCCCATCAAGAGACACAAGGCTTAAACATTTAATGAAATCAGAGGGAAAAGCTTCCCATACTAAGCTCCTTTATCTATTTGTTTAATTCTTGCTAATTTCCTGACCAATGATTTATTGTTAAGACCATTTAAAGCTTAATATTTTGCCATTTTTTTGCCCAGGAGTGTATATAACAAAAGGATGGCGAAAGTGACCATTGACTACTTTAAAACTCTGATGGGAACCTTTTTTTTAACATAGTTAATTTGGATTGAGTTAAGATGCTATCAGTTTTGCAATCTGAAAAAATGTCATAGGGCCTGCTTGAAGGTTGTCACTACATTTATGTAAATGCAGCATTGTTGTAAATACTACATTGTAAATGCAGCATTGTTCTCTTATTTAACTATTTAATTATGCATTTAATGACTACACACCAGTCAGTGCATACTATCAAGGATGTAGTAGTAAAATATGGGTTTCTTTTGTGGGTTTCTTGCAGGCTACTGAGGAAGTGCTTGTGTTTGTTTTGTTTTGTTTTTTTTTTCCAGTAAATGTCACTGTCTTAAACCTATCTGTGAAATTTGTTCTGATACATTTGTCATCTGTATGTGAACTCACTTGTCTAATAGCTCCATGATGTACAGGCCATGTTTTTTTCTAACCACAGATTGCCTCGTTATTTGTCATGATGGCTGAGGAAGTAAAAATAGAAGTATGCAACAGGACAAATAAAAAATAATGGCTATCTGGGTAGGGAAATGCTACAATAATCATTTCATTGGAAACCATTTCCTGACCATTTTGACTTTCCATCTGTAGTGTTGTATTTCAGATCAAATTAAATTTCCCAGATTTCCCGTTGGGGATCAATAAAGTCTGTCTGTCTATCTATCTCTCTATCTATCTATCTTTAAAAATGTACACGACACATTGGAATTTTGCTGAGCTGTTTCAGTTGTATGTGAAAGCCCATTAATTTAAAATGTAAAACCATTTGCATCTAGTCCTTTTTCCAACAGCAATGTCTTGGTTCTTTGACCGAGTACCAGCAGCTTGTCAGTGGAAAAAAGGATAATCTACAGAAGGACAAGAAAGGTTTACAATTCATGGCTCCCTTGAGGAGTATAGTGGGATTAGGGCTAGTGTTAAGAACATGTCAGTAGGTCAAATTAGGCAGTTCTTATGATACTTTATTAATATTATTTGTCTATGGCATGTTTCTAACAATTGGCTTAAATCGGTATGGTCATTGTGGAGCTGTAGTGGCGTTTGAAGGAAATATGGTGAACATGGTGTATGGTTGTCTTCATGTCTTCCTGTTTATGGTGATCTTTTTTTTTTTTTTTGCCTTTTATTGTCTTGCTAAATGTATTCATGTATGGTTTATACAATATGTGGCTTTAAAATGTAAGCAGGAATCTTGGTAAGTGGAAAATGGCTCTGTTTTTTTCTGTTACTTGATAATCTGTGTGAGGTGTATTGTTCAGCTTAAAAAAAAACATTAAATAGGGAGTAACTGACAATCATGTAGATTTATGTAATATTTGAACTTCAGCTTCTAAATATTGACTTCAGGCAAGTTCTATACTTATCTGAACATGGACGGCAGAATATTTATGGTGATAAGTAACAAAATCAACATACTCAAAGACCTCATTTATCATTGCTGTATTTACATGCTGCATGTGTGTTTTGTGGTAGTCAATTGGAGCTTATATGGGGGATGATTTGTATGAATTTTTTTAACTGATGGTTTTGAAAATGGATGACATCTTAGAATTCAGTGAAGGAGAGTGCAGAGCTCATAATATAGTTATTACATCTATCTTTACATTGCAGTCAGCCATATCGATTTCAGCAGCCACTAGCCAAAGCCAGAACAGAAACCATAATTTGAATGAACCAACCACAGTATTTACAGACTTGCATGCCTCCAGCACAACTGAGTTTGAACATTTCCTTTTTCCCCCTGTAGGATCTGCATGGAAGATTGTAATGACACATGCACGGCAGAGGAACTCTTTATGTAGATATCGAAGTGAATCCAAGGAGCAGGTGAGCTGCCAGATACATGCTGAAACCATGGGCAGAACCTGGCCAGAGTGCCCAGTGCTAGAAAAGAAGACTAAGAGGCATTCCTATAAAAGAGGAAGAGATAAGGGAATAAAGCAGCAAAGCGCAGATAGCGACCGGAAGCTGTATCCCCTCAGAGGACGGCAGGGAATGAGTGACGTAGGTTCCTTAAACTGCTGTGTTCTACTGACTCGCTTAGAAGAAGGAGGACCTTGTAAGGGCAGCATGAAAGCTGTGCCTAAGAACAAAGGGAAAAGAAATATGAAGGTAAAGAAGGGAAGGACCAAATCCTGCAAGTGTCGGAAGAAGGGCTGCAAAGCATGCCAGCCAACGCCTGGACCAAAAAGCAACCCCAAACCTGACAAAACTGCCTTATACATGGAACTCCTAGAACCTCGAAAGCGACGGTTGGCCTCTCTTAATGCGGAAGCAGTCAACAGCCTGTTGTTGTTTAGAGAGGACTCTCAAATGTCCAAAAAACAGCAGAATTCTCAAAAGGGTGATAGTGAACTCCCAAAAGGAGAAACTGACAGTTCAAAAAAAGGACTAGAAGGCCAAAAACGTACACATACAGGGGAACGAGAAGAGAGTACAAATCCCAAAAAAACCAAGAAGGCAAAGACAGAGTCTGAACATCTCGACCAGCTGAATCTAAACAGTCCAACCCCAAGGCGTCTAGCAGGTTTAAATGCGGCCGCTCTTCTGAAGCTAACTAGTACCTCATCTGGAGCTAAACGGCGAGCTAAAACGGACACCAAGCCAGGCGGTGGAGGAGCACGAACAAAACAACTGCAGGGAAAGATAAAAAAACAACACAGCCCACCATGCCTGTCCAAGCCGCCAGTATCTCAACAGTGCTGCAATCTCTGCAAGAAGGAGGCGCTCAAGACTGACACTTTGTGGGAAGGTACTTCTGGGGGCCATGACTTCATCAAACCTGGATACCAATGCAGGTCTATGCTGAGCTACTCATTGAAGCCTGTGAAAGAGGAGAAAACTGAGACTGATATGAATTCATGTTACTGCTGTTCCCAGGAGAGATCTGTGGAGTATTGTCACCGATTAGCCCTGTTCCTTGGGCAGAAGGCATATCCTGAATCAGAACAGCATTCATTGCCATCTGTAAAAGGATTCCTTCCCTCCCCTCACACACTAACCCACCCAGCTTTGACACTAGGTGCTCATTCTTACCCATGCTACCCAGGTTACTATGTCCACATTGCCCACCATGGGACATCCTCACTCCCTGTGAGTACTAGTCCTGGACCCCACACACCACCTTCTGTACCGCCTATAACACTGTGTCCCACTGGGGTCCAGAGACCCAAACTACTGCCCTCTCCAGTGTCTCACCCTTCAGGAATTCCTCATCCAGTGTACTGCAACTCTGTGGGGACGTGTTATGGAGAACCATGTAGGATCAGCGGCTGTGCCTACAGACACACTCAGCCCATCGCTAACAGGGGCTGCTCATTCAGTGCCGGATGCTCCAGCTGCAGCCACAAAATCAAGATGGGTAAGACAAGGCAAATGGGATGAAAATCCATTTGCCCTTAGCATGAGCTCCTCAATAGAATCAGCCTGAGTTATTCAACACTTGTGTCATATCCGGGGCTGTGCTGGGTAGAGAATATGTGTACTGAGATAACTGTACAAAATGATGTTTGGCAGACAGTATGAGGTCATATGCAGAGGATATGTGATGAAGAAATGCTTAGGATGTCTCATGATAACCTCACATAACTGCTGTGTTTAAATAAGTTTTAATTAAAAAGAAAAAAGTAAAGTATATTTAATTTCCCCCACACCCCCTCTCTCAAACTTTTCTATTCTAGCATATCCATAGTGCTGAAAGGTAGCATATCTTGAGCTAAGAAGGTTATCATTGAGTCAGATAGGTAATATTCCCTGCCTCATACTGGGTATATTATATATGGTGCTTTTGAAAAATGCCTTGGAAATGGTCATGTGGCATGACTCTGCTTGTTGTGGCCATTTGCTGACTCTGAGAGAAGGTAGATGGTGCATGCTGGGGGAGGATGTTGGGCTGGTTGTTTTAAATGGCATCTTTGCTGTCACTTCTTTAAAACAAGTGCAGCTGAACTGCTGTATGCTATTTGCTGTTTCTGTTTCTCCTCCACAATATAAGCAGGATTTATTTGTCAACCAGTTAGTTACAGCAAATGAAAATATTAATAATCAGTTAATGTGTACTAAGAGCATAACCCTACAAGTGTATTGGTATGGTTTTTTAAAAAGAAGTAAATGAATGAGTTGTTTTTTTTTTTGTTTGTTTGTTTTTAAACTTACCGCTTAATTGAATTTTAATGTCATGGGGCATGTTGCTGCAGTAACTCAGTTAGCCGTAACCAGGCAGAGGTCTAGTCACAAACATTTTAACTCCTAATTAGCAACTGGATATGGGATATATTCAGCTTTAGCTCACACAGACCTCAAACTGTCAGGTCATCAAGCCTATCTTTAAACACTATGTGGCACAAAAGTGTAAAATCGGGAAATAAAAGCCATTCAGATGCTTTAAAAAGACTCAAAGAAATTAATGATTTGTCTCAACGATGAAATCCGTCTTTCCCATTATGCAGCCACTCCACTATGTCTGTCTGCTCACTGCTCTCTTTTCAACGCTACTTTGAATGTGAATAATTGCCACAGGTGGGCAGGGTGCTGGTTATTTTTGTTGGCAGGAGACTTGAACTGGCTTTTCATTGTAAGATGGCAGCTGTAGTCTTTTACCAACCTTAGAACAGCCACAAAGCATTACAGGACTAGTGCTGGTTGCTTTATAACTATCCGACCTGACACAGTCCCTGTTATTTCTTGTTAATCTGATGATATTCTGTTGCTTAGGGCCTTGTTCAATAGTTATAAAGCTCATTATGACTTTACCATAACCAGTATGCACACTATTTGTGCATATAGTAGTTATTACTGTTGGTATGTATTGCACAAAGTATGCTGTGAGTTTTGGTGAATGTTGTCACATATATTTGTACTAGGGCTGTTATGAATTGATATTTTCACAGTATGATAAGCTAGTCTAAAAATATGATGTCACAGCATTAATCGACCATTTAAAAACACACTGACTGGTGGTGAAAATCAAAGGAAAATTTAATACAATCTCCTTGCACTGCATTTTGTATATTTAACAAAAAGAACAAATCCCCTAATTGTTCTTTTTTCTGCTGGATAAGATTTCTGGACATATGCCTAAGTAATGTTGCTGGAGGATGTCTGTTGTATTATGATTGATTCTCACAGGTAAGCGTTCTCTGTATCACAGAGATGTACACCAGGCTACATACACCTCATTTCTTGTAGTGCGCTTGGCTGTGCAGGTTGTGTTTGATCATTAGTAGGTCATATGATCATAACATGTGTGTCGGCTGTACTTGCGGTAGGAATTCAGTCATTTAAGTAAAACTCTCAGAAGCATGACTTCTGATATGTCCTTTTTAAATGTCATCTATAATTTATTTTCTGCGTTTTACAGTTGGCCAATATTTGGATGTGGTTTGGTTTCCGTGGAAGACAATAAAAGAGAGCGAGCACTTCCTGGAGCGCTTTTATAGTGCAAAGCCTCTTTTCTCAGATACATATATCCTGTCTGAATTGACATCTCTGTAAAAAATTATATATATAAATTATATATATATATATATATATATATATATATATATATATATACAACCTACATTCCCATGTAAAACTTGTCCAATCCAAAAGGGCTTTAGAAAGATATTTTTAAGGACAAATTTATCAAAAAATCATGTTGACATTATAACCTGAAAAAGAGAGTGAGTATGAGGAAATAAGAGCAGTGAGGTAACCGTCCGATCAAATACTACACTGACCACTATATATATGTAGGTAACTGTTATTTACCCAGTGGAAATGTACTGTATACTTACATTTCCATTTACATATACTTACAAATACTTACAGCTGTACAATTTCCACCAGCACAATGGCAGAACACTAATGTAGTTTCTAGACAGAAGCACTTCATAGAGAAAGCCTACACACCAGAGTCTGTTGCAACAACAAAAGAGCAGCTCAGTGTATTTCAGTGAGAACCGAAAATGAAGTTTTATATGGCCTTTGCAATGAAAAGATCATTTGTTATACCTCCAGAAAGTTTAAATCATTTCAACTTGCACTGCTTTAATGAAAGAGTAAATCAGCTAATGAACACTATATTGCAGCCTGAGGTCCTCAGTAAATAAATTACTTCTCAGTATTTATTTAAAAAAGAGTTTTTTTTAAAAAAAAAAAGTAATCTTATGCTTGCGGTTGTCAACAGACAACCAAAATGTTTGGCAGTAAATTGCTCATTTCAAGCTCTGTCTCTTTTCACTCATTGTGCAGAATATACTGTATAGCTGATAGTGTATATCATGACTAGTGCTATCCCTGTTTTGTAGGCATGCAAGTCTGCTTGTAATAATACAGAGACTTAACAGCTGAGTGAACATGCAGTGAGCTGCACATTCTCTCCCATGCTTGGCCAGTCACCTCCCTGAGAGGCCAGAATAAGCAAGCAGGGTCTATTAAGTTCGGAAAAGGATTGATCCACAACGCATTTGCTGTTACCTTTTATTTGTGTTGGCCCGCAGCCCTGTGACCTCATAAGGAAGTGCGATTATAGAGTAAAGTAGCACATCATTGCTTCTAGACCATCTGATGGCTGTTTGAAAGGAGGTAAATTACTCTCATAGTTGTCATATCTCTGCGATGCTCAACCAGCAACTGAGCTAGACCGTGAAGGCCGGATTGCAAGGATGGTTGTCAGAATGCCAGAAGAGGTTAGGTACTTAAGATAATATGATTTCCGTGACGTGTGGATTGAGGGTTAATGGGTCATTGCTGATTGTACGGCCACATTTTGAAAGGTCTGTTAGCTATTTAATGAGCTTTGAGCATTGAACTTGTCTACAGATGTTATGACATATGTAGCTATTTACTTTTCCTGCACACCTGGTAGTTAAAAGAAAAGACCATAGTTAGGACTGTGATCAGTATGACTTCAAATCTTGTCATCCAGTCAGCATGCGAGATACTCCTTTCTGCTCTTGGGTTACATAGAAACCAGCACCCAGGATTTCAAGACAGATAGTGTAGCTTTTTATTCCAGCAATTTGTTAACCTCTTAATACAATAACACATTAATACATTATACATTCATGCAGGCCAGATTTTTTTTTCCAGTTAAATTATTGCTGCATTTTAAAGCAATTTTTTCAAAGAGGCCCTTTTTAAAATTTTACATAATTGCAGGAAATGCCCAAATTACTAACAATCACAGTGTTCCCACATTTCTCTATGTAAATACACAGCATTAGTTATGTCTACATTACTGCATTTTTTTATACTCTCATGAATCTGTAATTAGGTTGTTTCACACTAACCTCAAGCTTTCACTTCCCTGTTCTTACAGAGGACTACCCCTACCCACTGGACAAGCACAGCCCCTCTATTTCCATGCCCCCCACCTTGCCCCTGTCTGTCTGCCCCATCCCCAGTGTGCCTGCTGCTGCCCAGCCCATGCCCCACCTGCAGTCTCCTCTGCCGGACACTGGGCGTCCTCAGGTCCAGTTACACGTAGGCCGAGAGTGCCCTCAGAGTGCCAAGCCACCCAGCAGCTCGCGCTCTGCGATACGGGACACAGCTGTCTGCCCCCATGTGAAGGAGGGCCAGCTGGGAGCCAGCCACGGCAGTCAAAGCACCAAACAGGCCAAGATCAGTCGGCGGCGGGCCACCAACGGCTGGCTGCCTGTGGGCACAGCCGCTGAAAAGGAGGTATTCATAGTGGTGCGTACTCAAGTTCTCTTCTGTCATGACTAGAAAATGGCTGGTGGAGGAGGTGGTGGAGAGAATTGCACTGCTGAGGCCGTGGAGGGGTGTGTGTGTGTGTGTGTGTGTGTGTGTGTGTGTGTGAGAGAAAGACATGATCTTTGTTTTTGTGTCTTCTTCCATTACATTCTAACCTAAAGTACACAAAAGGCATAACCTAAAGACCATAAACTACCAGAAAAGGACTCGAATTCCCTTTAAAGGCCATCTTTAAAATTTGAGAGAATTTTGATTTAAAATATTTATTCCTTGTGTTAAATTTAAAAAAAAAATCAGTGTGGTGTAACTATCCAAAAATAGGACCAAGGCTGAAATCCTTAAAATGATTTATTAAATAGCATGAGTGAGTAAGTTGTGAAATATAAGTGAATTTATTGAGTTAAATTCAAATAAATTATAATAATATTATTATATAATTATTCCTTGTGAGTCTCTCAGAAATATAAGATCAATATGTGTATGAATATTAGAGCTTGTTGTGTTAGTATAACATTTAGAGTCAGTAAGAAAGAAAACTCAAAGGTGAGGAGAGAGGAAGTTTTCACAAAAGTGAAACACATTATGCCTCATTTATCAAGCTGGATACGAATGGATTTGTTCATAAATCGTTTGTTTGAGCATTTACACAAGAAATTTGGTGTTCATTAAAATTCCATAAACTCGGAAAAAACATTCCTACTTGTGTGTGTGTGTGTGTGTGTGTGTGTGTGTGTGCATAAATTTAAGCATAAGAAAACTAACTAATGAACCCAAATCCATTTTAAAACAAATATGACTTCAATTAGGAGGAAACTAATTTGGCCAACTGAAAGATCTTAGCATGGAGAAGTGACCGATCTTGTATGTCACAACCTACAATGAGCCATTACTGCCTAGTGTACTACATGCCATCATTCGGCGTTTTCCTGAATACATCAGTGTGCATTCCTCCTCCATCCCTAAATGAAGACCCTAGTGGTTACCGCCTGTCAGCACCTCACCATGCGTCTGTAAAGCAAAGGGTTCTGGCATAAATGGGAGAAATTCAGCCATCCATTTATTTTACACAGCAAGCTTTATTTTCACCTGTTCCCATTTGGCAGTGATTGGCATATTTGCTTTAAACTTGAACTAATGTCTCTTAAGACTTGCTGCAGTGTCCTCCACTGCTCTAGACATAGTGTCCTGCTTTTGCAAAACAGCATCGATGATCATCGGACTCTTGGTTTCTCCACGTATTTTGGCCTTTTTAGGGGCTGTGACTCCGCTGGTTACACTGCTAAATAATTTTTTATCTCCGTAGATGTGAGTAAAAAGTACATCCACTTCTGCCTCTAAGAAATTCTTCTTTCTTTGGCTGTTTAGTGGTCATCTTGCTGCTGTGTGAGCTTTGCCTTTTATGGAGTTTGTGGGTGTCAATAAATGCATATCAGCTATACAATGCATTCACCCAGTAATCTACGGGCGATTGCCATTTATCAACATACGTATGTGAATACGAAGAAAATCAGCAATTCCGAAACTTTTGTAAATCCAGCAACGATTTTTAGTTCAGTTTGGCTCATGCAAACGTTTACAGACAACTTTACTAAAAATGAATAAATGAGGCCCAGTTTCTGTTCACCTTTTAAAAAATGACTTTAAACCTTTGTTTTTATGTTTTTATTTTAGTTTAGGACTGCTAAAAGTGCATAAATTGTTTTGCTATATACCTTTAAGAAAAGAGAGAGCTGATTACTCTTGAACATGTAACAGGTTTAACGTGAAACTCAGAGTTACGGTACTTATAGGGTTGGGGATATTTTCTGTTTACATATTCATAGAAGCTAAATTTATTGATGTGAGGGAACTACTGTGCCATGTTCTATTGGTAAGCAATTTATTATTCTATATAGAAAATGTTTTTTTCAAACAAGGTTTGGAAGACTACAATAACATTTCAATAATGCATAAGGTTAAAACCTTTGAATGTTATACATGGTGTGACCTCGCTCATTTATTATTAAAGTTAGCAACTTTTGAATTAAACTAACAGAGTAATTCAGAGAATGTCTACTGGTCTAACTGGATTTAGTCAGTTGGTCTAAACAGAATGTTTGCTCAAACGTAGAATTTCCTGGAAAATGAATGGAAACCAGATTTGATGTACTGATAGAATGTTCTGTGTGCTTGTTTTCTTTCCTCAGAGTAAGAAAAAAAAATCATTTATGTAGATAAATGCAATGCCAATCATTACATGACTATCTATTACTTTAGACAAGATAATGATTTAATAGGTATGCATGTATTTATGATATGAGATTGCATGAGTTTTTGGAGAAACAGAAAAATTATATGAACAGCTCTTTAAAGATAAAAATGAAAATAACCTGAACGGAAAAGAACATAACATGCATTTTCATATACATTCAAGTTCTTGCCATTGACTATGTGACACGAAACAAAACATATTTGTGTCATATATTTATAGCTGATAGCATGATGTTTTTGGAGCACAGTATCAGTAAAGCAGTGTTTGTGTGTGAGTATTTATTACTTATCTGTGGTGATGACCTGCAGGGTGAGGAGTCGCCAGCACTGCGCAGGTGCTATGAAGGAGTGCAGAGAGACGGAGAAGTAATCAGGGTGCGAGACACTGTGCTGCTGCGTTCTGGCCCCCGGAAGAAATCCCTCCCCTATGTGGCTAAAGTGTCTGCCTTCTGGGAGGACCCTGAGTCAGGTACACCAAGATTCATTACGTCTGCATTTAAGAATTACTCTTCTAACACCCTGCTGCTTTCACATGTAATATTCTTTGTATACCTTGACAGTGAGGCTGCATATTGCATTATATTCTGTTCATCAAATGACAGATTGGATCAGTCTGATTTTAAAAACCAACAAATTTGTCCCAGCAAAGCAGCCGTTAATCATATAATGCTGGTGAATGAGTTGCAGAAATGCTCTTCTTTGTACATTCTACATATATTTTTGTTTTTTGGAGACTAGGTACTGCATATGATTAAAAAAAAAGTGTACCTTTGTAGTGATGGTTCTGTGATTGAGTGCAGAAGTTCTGTGGTTTCATTTGGGACTAGAGGAGTTTTCCTGTTTTGCTGGTTTACTTGCCGAGTAGTAATAGCAATGTAGTAGTGTAGCAGTGTAGCCTGTAAAAGGCCTGTGCTACATCATGCTCGTCCTCTGGCTCTTATTATCAACCTGAATGACCCAGGATGCCCTGGCTGTCTTCTATTCAGTTGTAGAACCACATTTACAAATGTAACCTTCTGTTCTATTTCCTCTTGTTCTAGTTTCCTTCAGAACTAGTGGAGGCTATATCTCTATTTAAGTTTTTACAAGGGCCTTGAAAGACAATAACAGACAGCACTCATATAAAGTGCTATTACCATACTTTGGAGACTGAGAAGAGAGACTCACTCAGTGTTATTATACTGTGGATAAGTGGATTGCGGATAAATCTTGATAATGTACTCTACTGAGGGTGAGGATCACGCAAACTCACCATAAAGCACAGGGCTGCGAGGAAGCAACATTCAGTCTGAAAAATCTGGCAGTGATAGATGGTGAATTCCATGTTGCTGCAAATGTCTGCAAGTGACACCTTCTCTTCCTGGTGTTTGGGTGGTAGCAATCGAGCTTTGAGTGGCAGTTAATTGAAGACTTGCATCTAGGTATGCTTGCACAATCACTCCCATTACCCAATGAACAAACTTGTCTTTATAGAGTGATGCTCCTCAAAGCACATAAATAAGCTGTCAGTCACTTCCACAAAGTGCTTGAGAGCCGTTAATTGGCATGGGCAGGCCCGGGCACATTGTCATCTGCAGATAGGTTGATAGTAGGCATGAGACGATACACTAAAGCCACTATACGAGATGTATCTCGATGTAGGCTTCACGAGACAGTACTGACCCAAGACAATAATGTATAAAATATAAAATTTTAATACAGTTATTTTGTAATGATAACACATCGAACCACTGCAATATCAGTGGTTACAAACCAATCATGTTTGTTCACCAAAAACAGATCTTGCATCTGACCCATGCTCGCTGTCGGTTTCTCGCATCTTCATTCCAACGCATTAAAGGCAGTCTGTCCTCTTTTAATGAGACTGCTCACTGGAGTCTTCTGCCTAAAACCTGGCTAAGGTGTTTATCACTTTCTTCCTAGCAGGCTTTGCAGTCATATCTGCTGTTTGCTTCACTCCTCACCTCAGCCGTGCAGCACCAGAGGAAGGTGATGAATAGAGAGCAGTATTTTCATAGCCTGCGAAGGGCACGTCTCTCAGGCTATACTGGCATTATACAGGGCTCTGTAAGTGCCTGTCGCAGATGTTCAGATCCCAAACAATCTGGGCATTGATCCTGTCTGTCATCCAGCTCTATTGGGGCCTGGCAGAACAAACTGCATTCATGATGTCACAGCCATGAGGCGATAATGTTACTATTAGTCTTCAAGGAAATAAGCAAAGAGAAAAACTCCACTAGCTCTGAAGGACTCAATGCACAAATGCTTAGGGATGGGGGAAATGCAATGCTTTCTTGAAATCATGTTGAAAACATGATTCTCAACTTTTTTTTTTTTTTATTGTGTTTTTAAAACTTTTTCTTTTATTATCGGGCCAATTCTAGAAGCTACGTAGATGCATAGACATAATACTGTGCAGCATCTAGAAGTCGTATTTACATTCAAAATGCGAAAGAGGAAGAGAGGTCATTGGAGAAGGCAAGTAGTAAGGAACATTTGTGGCAACTTGAACCAGCAACTTCTTTTTTTAAAAGCTGACATTTGGGTACACTTTGGGTTTTGTGAGGCAGATTGTAAAAAAGGCGTTGATGAGACCTTGGTAATTTGCAAAATGTGTTACCTCTTCCAAGATGAAATACTTTGGAAACAAAACCGATATGAGAAATAAAATCAGCTGCTTCCATCTGGAGCATCGTTAATAGGAAAAACTTGTGGCTAACCAGGGAACCCTTGAATAGGCACTCATATACAAGATGGCACTCAACTGTTATAGGGCAAAAAAGATAACTAAATCTGTGGCACTAGCTAAGGATCTGTACCCTTACTCGCTCATGGAAAACCATGGCTTTTGTTTTCTCCTACACACCTTGGAGCCCAGGTACAATATCCCATTCCAGCAGTTTTTCATAGACCATACCGGCACTGCACCGCAACACATAAGCTCATAAGTAATGAATTTGATGAGAAATGCAGGTCAAATGGCAGTAACCAGCGATTCATGGATGTCCTTTGCCGCAGATAAAATGAGTTAAATCACCTCATTGATTACTGTAGAAAACAATAATTGAGATGCATTGAGAATCTATTTATAATCAAATCATAAGCCCCTGAATTATAATCACGTGAGACAAGCGAAGATTCCTACCCCTACAAATGCTCCACTGCTGCAATAATCCATCGCAGTAGCTGAGTAGCACCTCACCTCAACTCAATGGGATGATTACAGCCCTGCGTCTAGAAGCCTAACAGGTGAAAGCATATAAAATTAGGGGAGCAGTTTCTGGTAATTACAGTGTAGCAGAGAAATGATCCATGTTGCTCTGACAAGGTATTGTGTGGGAAGATGCTGCATTGGTAAGACTCAGAGGAGGAGAATGAGATCATGGGGAAGAGGTACTGATGTTTCATTGTTTCTGGAAATTAAGACTGGTATTACTTAGTAGACTTTAGCCTATTTAAGCATTTATATTGGCTGTTGTCTATCAAAAGGTTAGCTAGTCTCCAATACATTTATGACAAATCACTGTTGTCTTTGTAGATTTCGTCTAAAATTCCATAACGCTACAGCGACAGCTACATTCACACCCATTCGTTTATGTAAATTGTGGAAAGTACTGTGAAGTTAACTTATTTTGACAGCCAATGCAGCAAAAAAAAAAACATAATGTGATTTATGGTGGAAGCAGCACTCTTTTGCAAAACAGGAAAACTCTTATTAATTGTCTGCTGGGTCATTTATAGTGACTGCTGCACCGCGCTGATAAACTAAAAAGTGATACGACTCTCCACAGGGGAGCTGATGATGAGCCTGTTTTGGTATTACCGTCCAGAGCACACTCAGGGGGGCCGCAATCCCAGCATGCACTGTGAGGTGAGTTGCCTTTATCTGTCTTTGGTGAGGTTCTTCATGAGAAAGCAGTGTAAACATTTGACTTGCCTTGATTAGGAGTTTCAAAGAGGCAGTAGGCAGCACAACATTTCTGCACTCAGTAAGCCCTGGAGACTGTGGCTAAGGGGAAAAAACACAGCCGACTTGCATTGCTCTTTGAGTGCTTTTGAAATTGGACACCTGTGTGCTCTGCACTGATTGTCTGCTCTCGTTGATGTAGTGAATATTTGAGTATCAAAGCTTTGTGTCTGTGCTGTTGGATTTCAGAACGAGATTTTTGCATCCCGGCATCAGGACGAGAACAGTGTTGCGTGCATTGAGGATAAGTGCTACGTCTTGACATTAGCACAATATTGCAGGTAAGTCCTGTGTCTGTAACTTCAATAGTGAGACAGATGTAATGCCTAGTTGCTCCCTATTTATTTGTGTATCTCGCTTGCCTTAGATTTTGTGCCTTGGTGAAGCGTCGCGAGGAGGGTCGTCCCAAAAGTGCCCCCCTGGTCCCTCCGGCTCGCAACTACACCATTCCAGCTCATCGCAGTGTGCCCGCTGACATCGACCCTGACCTGGTGTTTGTCTGTCGCCATGTTTACGACTTCCGCTATGGCCGCCTTCTGAAGAATCTGCAGTAGCGGTAGTAGTAAAAATGTTTGCTATCGTGGAGCCATACACTGAAAAACAGAGTCCATAAGGTGAAGACACAATCAATATCCTATTCAAAGGAATTCCTGAAAGGCCACAGGACTGTCAAAAGTTAGGCTGCTCTTTCCAGACTCCATACTTGTACAAGCTAAAACATATTTAGTTTGGTGATTTAGCACAACTTGGGACAGATCTGATGGCCAATATGTGATCTGTAACTCCATGAAATTGCTTATATATATTTATTTGGCTTGTCGATAGTTCTATTTTATACTCGCTGGATTTGTGTGTGGAAGAAAAAATATCAAAGTTGTAGGTACATTAGGGGTACCTTAAATTATGAATTAGACTATAAATGTGCCCATATTGGCTGTAGAGTTATTTATTTATAGATATATGGTGGAAATATTTATTTTTAAAGCAATTAAAAATGAGTTCCCTAGTTAAGTAGACAAGACCAAGAGTACTTGCTCTTCCCCAAATCAACTCTTAACCAATCATACACCAATTTGTCATACCATGCAGGACCATAGATGTATTCTGGTGGACCAAATACCCCAGAGTTCCTCATCTAGCAGTTGGCTAATTTTACTCTAGATTGACCAATTAGAGATTTCTTTAATGAACTCTCATCCTACTATAGCTCGTGAGGACTTGCCTTACACCTTAGAAAGTGAGTGTTCCGCCTCCCCTCCTCACATCCTGCCTTCCCAGCAAACCAAAGCTTTCACACGGCGCCGCTACATATGAGCCCCCTCCCTCTGGCCATCATAAGTTTGCACTAATCTATCATTCAGCGAATCAGGAGTTTGATTCAGTCTGAAACTTTCACCTGCTACTGACTTTAAATGGAGGAAAAATACTGTGTATTTGTTGTATGTGTAAATACAGAACAGAGAGAATTAATGTCTCCAATTCTACAAACCGAGGGTGGTTATCTGTTCCATTTCCAAGCGTGTGAATAGAAAAGTATTGCCTTGCACACACACTTCTGCTTTCAATAGGTGCCATTGGTTTTCCCCCAGCGTTACCTTTAGATACGCTTGTTTCATATATGAGATCAGTATGAAAAAAGCTATTTCATATGGTCTTTTTGTGCCTTTAATAGTAATAGGTAGTCTGCTATGAAAAGAATCAACAGGAGGTTTTCATCCTCCCATTCATGGCTCTTTTGCTTCCTTTACCCAGCTTGGTTTGTATCATGCAGCAGTTTGTGCTAAAAAAAAGCCATTCCTTATGAGTCTCATTGCACTATAGTGACCCTCACTCTCTCCTGCTGAGATAGAAAAGAAAAAGGGAAAAAATTGACCTCAAGGTCAATTCAGGAAGAATAGAAAGGCCAGAAAAATACAAGCTGCAACATTTTCCAGGCAGCACTATCACCTGGGTGCATTGGACCACTGAACTGGAATAAGCCCTTCCATTTTTGTGAAGAGGAAAGCATGATGTAAGACTGTCTTTTCTTCTACTGAATCAAGTAACAACAAAAGTTTGACAAAGCGTGATTTCCTGCTGTTAGGAAAAGGCTGCTAAGACTTTTTGAGCTAATTCACTCCACTCCGCGTAGGTGAAACACGTATCTGAAAATCAATGCAGAGTATAAGGCAGCTGGAACTGAGAGTAACAGTTTTCCAAAAAAAAAAAAAAAAAAAACCATGCCTTTTTCCTTCTCATGTAAGGCCTTGATGCGGTGAACAAGCATATACTTGTTATGGTTTCATTCATAACACAAATGTGCTTCAGTGCTAATGTACACCAAGTTTTTCATTAACTATCCATTCCTCTTACTATTAAAAAAAACCTGAGTGTATATCAGTCACACGTGTATTGTTGTGATAGCTAGAAATGTGATTTCTGTACTAGTTTAGTATGCAGATGACACCAGTCAGTGCATAAGATACCCATGTTTGACAGTATTGGCCAAAATGTACAGCATGAAAGAATGCATATCACTTCCTTTCAGTTTTTCATCTACCATTTCTTTGTAGTGAGAAATGCTTTTTTTTTTTTTTTTTTTTTTAATTATTATTTAGAGAAACAGCAATTGGACAATAAAATGTCTTGTTGTAGGTAGCACAACTGACAGATACTGTTGGTTTGGAATATAAGTTTATAGTGCTAGTAGAGATGAAGGGGTCATTGAATGAAGTCTTTGTATAGTGTGTATACAGTCCCCTCAGTCCATACAGCGCTTTCTAAATCTTGGTTCTGGTGTCTTGTTTTCAGCTGCATTACAACCACATTTTCTTGATAGTGTTTATTACAATATTTTACTTTTTACGGTTAGCTAAGAAGGTACTAGTGTTCATTTAAAATTATGAATAAAAAAAAACTTAAAACAGCTTTTCATATCCAAACATGACTGTATGGAGATGAGACTAATAGTTTGCAATGACTGCAGATATAAAAATTGATAAAGAAATATACTCTGTATGCGAACACTAGAGATTAATGATGTATACAAGGTGCGGTTGTACATTCTTTCGACATTTTGCTCACTTGCCCTTCATGTAATGACCACGAGGATTAGCATGTAGTGAACAAAGTCATGACATGGTATTGAGTGTCCATGCAAGAACAATTTGGCTTAAAGTACATCACAGCACTATAATATGTAAAACCGTTAGAAATCAGTCATTTTATATGATCCAGCGTCATTACAGCATACACTGATACACAGGCTTTTCATAGAAAATGAGTAATTTTTTTTTTTCATTACGTTGCAGCATTGTAAACATTATTTAAAAGTCTTACATAGCAAGTACTGAGTATTTTTGCTCTTCCTTCAGCATTGTGAATTGTCATTGCTTTAGTAGAAAGTTCTGGATGAAAAAGTAGAGAGTTGTGTTCCAAAACGGTCCTAGAGGAAGTGGGAGGTTAATTCTAAGATGTACAAAACTCACCAAGCGCTTTGCTCCTTCGGTGATGTGAGTGTGTGGGTGTATGTGTGTATACAGATATATATTTCAATGCAGCATGGAAGTACTGGGCATTCTTGGAAATTAGTCCTAGCACAGCGCATTTGTATTATTTAAGATAAAAAAAAATGTATAAGAGGAAAATATTTAAATGGAATAAATAATATATGAGTTTCACATGCTTGTGTTTTTCATTTCATTCTAATGCAGGAACTTGATTTGGTTAAAACTTCATTTGTGTTTAAATGTATATATTGTATATTAAAAGTGGTGCATGGGTTCCATTGGTTTTCACTGGCACAAATTTAACAATTCAGCACAAATTGGAGCTCTTTAGGGACTTTATTGCTTATGCTAATACTGACTCATGTCATGCTAATGTCATCCATTGTGCTTCATTTTCATAACGATTTCATTAAGTCCGTAACAGATTTGGGTCCAGAGTTAGAGTGATGATTAGTGCTGAGAGCCATTTGTCCACTCTGTGGTGTGTCTTTAGAGCGAATCATTGCCAGCCTGTTGCAGTGGGATTCACATTGATGGTTTATATAATGAACAAAGTCTTTCTCAACAGAATTAATGGCTTGTTCTTTGAAAAAGAAAAAAAAGGCTTCACTGTTTGCACTACTTTCCCAAACCAACAAAGACTTCTTGTTTCCACAGTCAAGAGCTAATTCAAGCATGGGGTCAGATTTTAGAATGCTGCTATTGAACAAACAACAACATTTCTGTTGATATGCTTACTGATTGTTTGCGTTTCACAATCTTATCTTTGCAGACCTTGTGGAAAAAAATGGTGACATTTAGACATGCAAGTAAATGTTACAATCAAAGTGTAAAAATTTCCAAAAGTATAAATGTAGACTGATGCCATTAAGCAAGTAATGTAAGTAATAAGCAAACAGCTGACTATATTTAGGTGGATGGATATATTTTTTTTTAACCTCAGCTGATTTTCTATAGTTACGTTACTAATGAAGTGTTAAGGCTGAAGGAAAAGACCAAACAGACATGCGAGTTGGGGAATCAGGTCTGACTGCAGCTGTTTTACAAAAATTCTCATATTCAATAGATGATAATGTTCTCCTCATTAAGAGTATCGGTAAGTACATCTGACCTGTAATTGTGGTTATAACTACCTCCCTATATCCAAGTGCTGTGCTCTCCTGAGCATTAGTATAATATTAAGTTTAAATAATGAAAAACACAAGCTGCACTGGTGCATAGTTACCACATGGTGTCATGCTGAACCACCACACCACACTGACCAGGACTCGTATACATCAATCTGCCATGAATGAAGCGCTGCTCGCTGACCAGCTTTATGGAAACTTTTATAGGGTCCCTGTTACAGTAGTAATAATACTCATGAATGCTCCAAAATACAAGCTGGTGCCAATAGGGATTGTAGATTTAGTTTAGTCCTGCACTGATGGGGTAAATGGGGTAAATTTGTTAAATTTGTACCTCAGGGTAAAACTGTTTATCAGAAATCTGTGGTATTTAAAATGTGAATCACAGTCCTGGGAGCAACCTTGCAGTAGCTGGCGCTTCTCAATATCAGATCTGTGGCAGACAGATTTTATTGTTGCTCACAGACTTCATTTTATGCTTTTAGCTTAAACCTCATTAAATGAATGAAATGGTGGTACTGTTTTAATTTTAATTAACTAGGCTCCGAAATTAAATTCATTGCTGGTGATTTTAAAGTACACACTGACAGCTCCAAGAGGAAAAGTGCTAATTTTGAACAAAATGTCTACCCTACCATGCAAACCATCTGAATATGTTGACACTCTACTGGATAAATTCAACTCAAAAATGATCAGTGTTACGGATGTGATTGCATCAGTTAAAGTTAAAACCAGGTCATGGAAGTATGGAACCACCGTCTATATACCTATAAAAATAGGCTTTGTGTTTACATTTTGCTAAGTTGTGAAGCTAGACGATCTATTTTCACTAGCATCATTAACAATAACATTAACTAATCCCTCTGTGTTAACTGGACCAGCTGAGAAATGCAATGAATTTGCATCCTTTTTTTAAAATAATAAAACCAATAATATAAGATGTGTCCTTAACTCCTTAACATCACTTCATAGACATGGCCTGGTTTGAATGTCACAGTTTAGTGCTAGGAAATTCAAATAGAAACTGTGAAGCACTTTAAATCTACCTATAGTCTCACCTAACTTTTTAAAACATAATTTTAACAATCATACTGCAAATAGTAAATATCTCACTCATATGGGGCATTTTTCCTAGCTCACTGAAAACTGCAGTTGTGGGGGAAAAAAACAACCTTGGATGCAACTGCTAAATAAGTACAGATCCATTTCAAATTTACCTTTCATCAGAAAAATAATAGAGAAACTAGTAGTCAATCAACTGACCAATTATATATTTTTAATAACTTTTTAAGGATTCTGGCCCAACCATAGCACTGAGACTACTCTTATAAAGATTCTTCATGACATCTGTTTAAATACGCATAATGGTAGAACATCTATTCTACGACTACTGTAATCTCTCTGTGGCCTTTGACGCTATTTATCTTAAAATCCTTACTGGGTGGAGGCTATTTTGTAGATATTGAGAAATGTGAAACCGAGCACAAATCGTAGACAACTGCTATTCCCCAGGGTACGGTTCTTGGGCTTGCGTTTATTAAAATTATACACACTTCCCCTTCCAGATCTTACAAGATTATGGAATATTTTACCACAGATCTCCAGATGATATTCTGATTAATATAGCTCTTTCACCTAATGTCTATGGTGCCATTGACTCATTATGTCATTGCATTAAACATATTAATAACTGGATCTGCCAAAATGTCCTGCAGCTAAAAAAAGATAATACCAAGATCATTTTATTGGGATACAATGAAGAGAGACGTAGACTTGCTCCTTATCTGGACACCAGAGCACTCTGATCAAAGGAACAACCACAAAACCTTGGTGTTTAATCAGTCATATAAAAGCCATTACTAATCACATCAGTCAACATGTTCTCAATCAACACGACCGCACTGATGTTATGAACACGCAGGTCTCAGTGTCATGTCAGACTAATATCTATAATTGTCTAATGGGTAAAAAATTTGTCCATATACAAAATTAAATACGAAGTGGAGATTTTTAATAATCAGAAGCGAAGCTGGCGCTGGATCTCCTTTGAGTAATTATCCATGCCGTAATGGAAATATCAAATAAAAAACATTGAGATTGATACATCTGCTTTGTTTATGCCTGTTTCTTCTTCAGACACAGTCTAATAGTGATAGAAAATTTGTTATTGCTGGAAACAAATGATTTTCTGTTTTTTTTTCTTCTTTCTTCTCTTTATATGACGTTTATTGTATGTATTATACAGTACTGTGTAAAAGTCTTAGGCACATGCAAAGAAATGCTGTAGAGCAAAGATGCCTTCAAAAATAATGAAATTAAATGTTTCTACATTAAATAAAAATACTGTAAAGAGCAGTAAACAGTAATAAATGAAACAAAGTCAATATTTGGTGTGACGATCCTTCGCATTTAAAAAAAAAAATAAAAAAATAGTAGTCTCAGGTACAGTGTGTGCAGTTTTATAAGGAAATGAGCTGTAAATTTTACTGAGCATCTTGCAGAACCAGCCACAGTTCTTCTGGAGACTTTGTTGCACTTGCTTCTTATTTTTGCAGCGAAACCCAGCAGCCTTCATTATGTTTTCTGTCTGAAAAGTGTCTCTTATGTAATATGCTGCTCTCTTTACTGACATACAAACATTTTTCTGTAACATTTAATTTTGTGCTGGAAAACTAATGTTTGGAATCTAAAATGTTTTTTGTACTGAATCAATAATGTAGAAGTCATAAAATAAAAATCTATAACAAAGTTTGTACTAAAAAAAAATAGGGTGCCTAAGACTTTTGCACAGCACTGTACATCACCAACATCTCCAGTTTTTGCAAAACATACAAAAGGTATTTGCACACAGCACCATCTAAATGCCTTTCATACTTTATACTATATTTATATCCTTTAGGGAGACCAGTGCATAGAAATTACCAAGTAATAAGTAAGGAATCTTCCTTAGGAACTGGTAGAAAGGCACTCTCCTTTTACCATACTTAGAAAAGTAGTGTCCTTAAACAACATTTATGGATGTAAAAACCCCTGTTTTAAAAATCATTTTAAGCATAATCATAGTCATAGATGGTGTAGTTGTAGCAAATAGATGATGCAGTGAAGGACGAGGCTTGAGCATCACATTGAATTAATGTACAAACTGATCATATGGTAATCAGTACAAATGTTTTCCCCTGTTATGTGCTTTAAGAGAAAATGGCATTATTATGGCTTTGGAATTACACTTTTATAATATCCCTTAAGGGTATGTGTAGGATGGCTTGGACAGACAGATAGACAAATGCATTTACACTTGTATAAAGTGGCTAAAGTGTGTCTCAGACCACCTCAAGTGTGTTGTGCAATCAGCTTTACAGTACATCTGTTTCAAATGAATCTCAGACGCATTTACACTCCTGTTTTTTACTTGGATAATCTCCATCCGGATATAATCCTAATACTGATGATGCAGGAAACAACCAGGTGTAAACAGCATCTTTAACTGTCTTTTTGCTTATCATTTTAAAGGCACAATTGCTTGTATAAACATCTTTTTATTTGCTTTATGAGTACTTACATATGACTACCTGAGATAATAACGTGTTTCAGTGGAATACTTAGCACGCTTTTCTCAAAATTTTCAGAGGCTCAAAATTTTTAATAGAAGATGTTTCTTCTGGTGTTAATATGCTGTTTGGTCTTCTGAGAGACATTACTGAAGCTGTTCTGTATATATAAAGTTGCATAAAAGTCAAACCTAGAGTTCCAACTGTTACAACAGAGAAGTGTTTGAATTTATATTATGTTGGCTTACCGAGCGCATTCAGTAATCTAAGGGCAGAATGAGTTATGGGGAAAAACACTCTGAGATGACTTCCTTTGCTCTTTCAATGCATTTCCAGACCTGACTGATGGTGCAATTCACATTTTCTTCTATTTCTCATTCATTTTCACAGAAATTGGTGTAATTTCAAGGTTTTAACTGAGCCAAAACTCTACTCTCGAGGCCACAACAGGCATCCTGATTAATCAGATAACTCATGAATATTTATAAAGCTTTTTTCCACTCAATCATCTAAAAGGGATTTAAATGCCATGGTAACAGTTTGAACACACCACAGTGTGCTTGTGGTTGATAAGAAACGCACAGTGTGCTTCTGTTTTTGTTTCTTATTACATTAGAGTTTATGGTCTTTTATTTGATTATTGCTCAGCAAGTAAAACTGAGTCGTTCAAGTCAATAATCCACTGCAGATGATTGGATTTTATCCCGCTTATAAAACCCAGCGAACTTTTCTCTAAAAGTATTTACAAATTTGTTACCTGGCTTTAACCTTCAGTACATTCAGAAAGTATTCTGACCCTCTCAGTTATTCCTCATTTTGTGACATTACAACCTTAATCTAAATAGAGATTTAAAACAGGATCAAACAGTTTTCATAAAGTTTTATAAATGTTGTAACACCTTTGCAAAAAAATTTGGCACACCTGGATTCGGAGGATATTCTCCCATTTCTCTTTGCACAACGTCTCCTGCTCAGTCAGATTGGATGGAGTGCATCACTCTCCCGAAATGGTTCAGTTATTAAATTGATTAAACTGGAATCATGTTTGGAATTCAATCCTCTGAATTGGGTGTGTAAAAGTATGAAAACATCGTGGTGTAATAACTGTATAATCAATATCACTACATCATGTGATTTAATAATGAAGATATTCAGTTGCATGTATCACAATTAGTCTTTAGTAGTTTATCAGAACAGTGTAGAAATACAGTACTGTACAAAAGTCTTCGGCACCTTTTTCTTTTTTAATACCAATTTTGTCTACAATATTGCATCAGTAAGAAAAAAAAAAGCACAAAAATGTTTGTACGTCAGTTAAGAAAGTAATATTACTTAACAGCCCATTTTTCACACACACACACACACACAAACATAACGAAGGCTGTCAGGTTTAACCTGCCAAAACAGAAGTATGTGTGCCAGGTGTAGCCTCCAGAAGAACCGTGGCAGATTCTCCAAGATGCTTAGAAAAACTTACCAGTCAATTTCCTTATAAAACTGTGTGAAGTGTACCTGAGACTACTGATGTATTCTTAGAGGCAAAGTGTTTTCACACCAAATATTGACTTGCAGTTTACTGCTCGTTATAGTAGATTTTGTTTATGTAGAAAATCTTTGCTTCACAGCATTTCTTTACTTGTGCCTAAGACTTTTGCACAGTACTGTACTGCTTTTTTATTTTTACCTGGTATATTTATTCTGTAAAAAGGCAGGTATCTCCTTTTTTATTATTTTTTTCTTTCAAACATATTAGGTTGCACTTAAATTCATGTAGCATGTTGTTAATAAACGTCTTGTGCATACCATTTCCTTATCATGGTAAACTGCCATATTTGATACACCGTCACACCCTTATTTGTATACTTGAATAATTTTAGATGCAAGTTAATTTTTTTTAATCTCTTCCCTCAGTTTCTCTGCAGCTGTTCGAAATGCTGCAGAATGATGACCCATTGGCTGGGTGAGTTTTAGCTAATGCTTGGTGTAACACCTGTGGAGACTGTGGAATGTTCTAGAGACGCTCACTGAATATTCTGACCCTCAACCTGTCTCGTTTAAAATTCCACTTCTCCATAACTGCATTTCAGATTGCTGAACAGCTGGTTTCCTTGAACTGATGAGATTTCATGTAGGACAAAATATACAGTATGACGAAGTCATATCAATTTTGTTTCATCTCTTCAAACCACTTGGTACAAGACAATCATAGCTTCGAAAGCTTTAGATTATTCCTTTTCCACCATAATTTTCATTATGAGATAAATGTATCTACTTCAGTCTTGAAAGATATGAAAGATAATGCTACATTAAATCAAAGATACATCCTGCAATAAACTAAAGATACAGTTCTGGGGGGGAAAAAATGAATGAGTTCAATATTAAAATGTGGAGTGGAGGCAGTTACATAAGCCTAGTGGAGTAATCAAAAGCCTTGTTTCTCATGAATTATGGTAATTAGTTCACACTCTTTCTGAAGTGATTGGACATGGTGTTGGTGGCACAGAGGAAGTGGTGAATGAATAAATTGCTTGGGCTGGTGGGATGAATCTCACGGTCCTTGGCATTAAAATATCTCGGCCTCCAACATAACAAGAATATGACTAATGTTTTTTTTTTTTTGGCCAAACTGACAAATCACAAGTACACTGAGAAAACAGTTAAATGCCATTCTTGGCTTGTTGCTTGTTGCTTGAGGGGAATCAGATTGGCTACATTAAAGCAAATAGAATATATAAGAATATAATGGTTGCAAATGGATTCTGTTTCTAGTTTCCAGTGGGATAAATTCCTTTCTGCCAGGGGCAGTGGTAGCTCAGTGGACTACCGATCAGCAGGTCATGAGTTCAAATCCCAGGACCTCCAAGCTGCCACTGCTGGACCCTTGAGCAAGACCCTTAACCCTCTGCTCAGATGTATAAAAAATGAGATAAATGTAAGTCACTCTAATAAGGGCGTCTGGAGATATTGTAAATGTAGTTATAATGTAGCACTCATACAATTCCAGAGTGATTTCTACAAGCAAATATGACTTTTGATCCCAAACACTTGCTGTATGTTAGAAAAGAAATTTGGATCAAACTAGATAGCTATGCTTGTTGCTAACAAACCACAGGTTAGCCAGACTGCATGAATCTTTTGTTTTTAATTCAGGAAAAAGTCTGCAGCTTGCAGTAACTATCTGGTTGACAAGGTATTAAGCGTACATAAGGTTTAGGTCATAACTTCATTCACAAATATATAAATGACATGAAAATGTAGCTACAAAAGTCTCGTACAGTAACAACGTTTTTTTGGGGGGGTCTGGTTTGGCTTTTTATCATTAATGTTTATATTCATGTGAGAATCATTTCAGTTTCCTACTCACAAGACTTCCAGCTGGAACCATTATAGTTGTACTATGCGGTTACCCCTGGATATTTTTTAAAATTTCTCTATCAGATGTTTTCATAATGGATGCATTGTTTGTGAAATTATTTGCATGATAATTTTTAAAAAATGTTAACAATTATAGTATATAACATTTATATGGCAGCCTACCCCTAGATATCAGGAGTGCCTTATCAGTTACCACTTTAAAATCAAAACTAAAAACGTATCTCGTCACACGTGCCTTTTGAATTTTTCCTTTATATTCCATCTATTTTCTGTACCTCTTAACCTACACAGGGTTGCAGCGGAGCCTGGAGCCTATCCCAGGGAACTCGGGGCTCAAGGCAGGGGACAGCCCATCACAGGGCACAATTACACACACACACACACATTCACACACTACAGACAATTTGGAAATGCCAGTCAGCCTATGTACAATGCATGTCTTTGAAGTGGGGGAGGAAACCGGAGTACCCAGAGGAAACCCCGGAAGCATGGGGAGAACATGTAAACTCCACGCACGCAGGGCAGAGGCAGGATTCAAACCACCAACACTGGAGGTACGAGGCAACAGTGCAAACCACTAAGCCACTATTTATTAATTATTGTGCCCTGTCTGTATTTTTAATCTCAATTTTATTCTTATGTACAGCTTATCTTTGGGCATCTATTGTTTTTTTTATGTAACTGTATTGATGCTTTATAAATAAAACTTTCTTACTTAATTAATTACTTACTTATACTACAATACTGTACAAAAGATTTGAAAAACCTCCATCTATGCTGCAACCTTAATTCTTTACTCCAAATTCTATCTTGTAACCATTTCACAGAAAAAAAAAAAAAAAAAAACAACTACAACAGCGCTATAAAGAGCAGAAAACTCTAAAGAAATTTTTTCCTGGTGTTAAATCATATATACAGTGTATATACAGTGTATATATGATTTAGTATAATTTGCAGTTGTCTTTTTAAGGTAAGCCTTCAGGTAAAGATACATCACTTTCAGTGTTTATATTGTTTATTTTGGCATATAGTAAATTAAATTGATTTCAAACTTTTTTTTTCAGACTTCATTTTTTTTCTTGTGCAAGCCAGAATGGAAAATTACACAGTACTGAAGAATAGGCCTTGGTCTATTCATGTGGAACGTGAAAGCAATTCACACCCAAGAATCGATCTGCCTTGAAAGTGGCCTTTGTCTAAAGGTCATCATATCTATATAATGCATTTGTGTCACAAACACTGCTTTCATCCCAGAAAGAACAATATGTTCAGAAGAGTCTCGTTCTGCTGTTTTAACAACCGTTGTATAAATCATACCTCTCTTCTCCAGTTTGAATCCTACATCTGTGTTTCATCCCTAGCCTTTTTGTTAGGAGTTACTTTAAGTGTTATGCAACGTGTGGTGCTAACATATCTATCAATCCCACACGGCACTGAAGCACTGAAGAGTGACACTGATGAGCTCATCTGCCAACCGAACCTTCATGAGACCATATCACAAGCAGGATTATGGATCAGAACCTGGTAGAACTTCTTTTGGCCAAAAGAAGTGACATTGCTTTGAAAACGCTAAGATTCTGTAATACAATTCTTGAGTAAAAAATATTGCCAAAAATAATAATATCAAGCATATTTTATTATTTTTTATTTTGCCACCTCAGTCCTGAGCTTGAGTTACTGTCTGTGTGGAGTTCTTCTGCATGTTCTTCCTGTGTTTGCATGGGTGTTCTCCAGGTTCTCCAGTTTCCTCCTACTGTCTAAAAGCATGCATGTAGGCAGACTGTGCTATGCTAACGTGCCCATAGGTATGAATAAGCATGTCAGTATGTGTGTGCATGGTACCCTGCGATGGACTGGTGTCCCATGGACAAGGTGAATTCTCCCACCTTGTGCCCAGTGTTCCCAGGATTGCCTTTGGATCCACCATGACCTTGACCAGCATAAAGCGATTACAGAAGGTGAACGATTGGATAGTTTATTTTTATGTAGAATAGAAAAATTATTTAGTCTATAGAAAAATAACAGGCCAACAGCTTTCTAAATGGAGTGTAGCAGTGTAATTAGGGGGAATGGCCCACTGAGACATGCCCACAGTGACAGACCTCACTATGAGAGTTTGGGAGAATGCTGGTGAAATTCAGCAAAATTAGAAATTTTGGATTATATCTTCCAAAACGTGTTGAGTGACTAATGTAAAAGCAAGCCTTCTACGCTTGACAGGTGACTCATTACAGTAGCAGCATTACAGAGTCAAGTGTTAATCATAGCGCACGCTGCTTTTGCCGGGGATCAGCGCTCAGTGTGATTATGGTGAACTGTGAATTAGGTTAGTGAAATGCATGTGCTATTACAGGCTGTGTGTGCAACCAGAGAGAATGCCAATATGGCATTATCAATTCGCTCCTCTGTGTGCTCAAATAGAGACGTGTCTCAGGAGAATGAATGTGTAGAAGTACGAATATGAGAGGAATCTGTTTTCTGAGAATAAACATACATTGAACTAAATTATATTGCAATGATATGGGTCACCCATGGATGCTAATCGGTTCTGTATTAACACTGTGGTAATTGTACCCAGATAGCAAAAAAAAAAAATTGCATACACAATATGGTTGAGTTTAGGCATGCTTGAACAACATTTTGGGCCAAAAGTGGCCTTCACTGTACGCTCTGCTCTATATCATCCCTGGGATATTAACTTATCATAGTTGAGTTATGTCTATGTTCTGGCAGCCAGACATGAATGAGTTCATTGCTATTTATTGCTGTCATGGCAGTATGTGGATGAGATGAAATGTTGAAATGTTGGCCAGCATTGGGACATTATTCATTTGCTATCAGGGAAAGGAATGGACCCTGTTTTTTCTTTTTTAAATCAATAATTTGAAATGCAGGCATTAGCTCCACACATTCCACGCAGAGCAGTGAAGTAGGTGAAGTAGGCATACTTCGCTGTGACTCACTTCGGAAAGTGAATCTTTAATCAGACATCAACCACAAAAAACAACTGTCAAAAAAACAAAGCAGGACTGTTATGCACCAATTTCTTTGAAGGCGACACACTAGGGATGTGTGTCTGAATACGAATACATTATGCAAATAAACAGATAATGTGTTCTAAACAGATACAAATAGGAGGCACACTATTGTTTTTTTTTGTTTTTTTTGTTTTTTTAGAAAGCTTACCAGACTTAGGCTACTAGTTTGTTTAACTTTTGGGAAACACAACTAACTAAATTTGTTAGAAAAAAAAAAAAAAAAATTGAGATCAATTAGGTACTTGAGTGATGAAGCTGAGATTGAGGACAGTGCAGGCATTTTAACCTCCAGGTTTTTCCTCCCCAGTGTTTCCAAGTATATTTTGGTAAAGTTCATATTTATTTGCAATGCATGAAATCATGGAGGTGTAGGACAAGTTAATGTTCACATCAAATATCAGAATGGGAAAAGTGTGATCTCAGTAACTTTACATTTTACTGGACAGCTGCCTGGTCTTTTTCCTTCAACTGCCTAGTTTTGGTGAACCTCTGCACACTGTTCTTATCAACTCTTGCTGAAAATGCATACTCAAAACAGATCAACCAAAAGAACAAATTAAACATGTGTGTGACATTTTTCTCAAACTGGCAGAACGAATGACAGAATGACAAAGCATGAGAGTGATAAGCATTGCAAATGTACACTAGCATTAGCTAGTCATTTACAACACATGGGCACTAATGATGCATCCCAAGGCAGACAGATGCTGTCTAAAGCCCAGTACTGGAAAGAGGCACTGAAGCATGCTGGGTTTAACCTTATGCAGAGGCAATGAAATTTTTGGGTGTCCACATAAAGGCAATTAGTTAGTCATTATAGAATTAATCGTGTATTTTGATTTTTGATAGAACATATGAATATGCATATGGAAAGGATTCCTGTTTGGTCCTGACTATTTATAAGAAATTCATTGATGTAGAGGATCAGGAAACCAAAAAAATGATCTGAACTACAGCCTGCAACGTATCGGTTATTTACCCCTGACTTGTGTCATCAGGTCAAAGTTTACTTGCTTTTTCTGATTTGTGAGAGAACTGGAACATTGTACTGGCCTCAATCCTGTACTAAACACATAGGCTCTAGTCTGACATTACTGTACTGAAAATGTTCAGCGCTTCTGACTTTGAGATCAATAATTGCCATGAACAGTTTTACGTCAATGCATCGAATATATCAAGAACATTAAATTGGCTGTAAGCACTCTATATCCCTATTCAGACAGGATTAAATTTACATAACCTGGAGTATTTCCATCATTTGCACATGCTCTTCTATTATCTTTTTTTTTTTTTTTTTGGATCGGTCATGTCTGCATTTTTCTGCCTTTCCCCTAAGAAAATTACAGACCAGTCTTCTGATAATTTTAGTTCAATATGGATAGACACATCAGTAATTTTGCAAGCAGATGTTGCCCTTTTTGCATTGGAAAAAAAAGGTTTTGATTGCTGCTGCTCATTGTAGTGACCTAGCAATTCATAAAAAGATGAATGCTTTGGAGGACTCTCTCAACAGTTTACTTGGTATGGGTCATGTAACTTCATATTCATCTATGCCACAATATCATGCAATGTTTAGTTTCTGGAATAACAACAAAAAGAATGACCAGCTGTATCAAGTTCCTTAACCATATAACCTAAGATGCTGCCTGACAGAAACTCTTCCCTCCTGCACTAATTTAATTATCATTTGGATGCAGGAGTGAAATACTAAACATGAAATGAATACTATGCTGATCAGGCTTATGATGCCAAGAATCATTTTGTCCATCTCCTGCACAGTGCATTCACTAAATTTGGTGAGTGCAAATGCAACCTTCAACAGCTGTACAGAGGCAAGCCAGCTTCTTCTTTTATGGCAAACACTTTACACACTTTGCTCTTTGTCCACCGCTCACCGATTGAATAAGATATTCAAAAGCAGTGCCATTAGTCTGACTCAACCCTCTCAACCGCTAGATGGTCATGCCAAGAAGTACTTAGTGATAATCTTTGTGAAATGATAGATGATGAGCATTTTGAGATGATGGCATTAGACAATGATGACAAGGAGGACACTCAGCGCAAAGCAGCCAGACTTTGTTTCAAACTTTAAAAACTTTAATAAATTTGGAGCTACAAACAGCATCCTACAGAACAGGCCCATGGATCGATCAGTTTCTGAATCACTGCAATTCCATGAAGCGTCATTGCGAAGACAGTCTTCAGAGTTGGAAGCACCTGCCCTTGCTTTTTCTGGAATGAGATATGTTCACAAAAGGAAAAAAGGCTGATGCTGAG
Source organism: Pangasianodon hypophthalmus (assembly GCF_027358585.1). NCBI lineage: Eukaryota > Metazoa > Chordata > Actinopteri > Siluriformes > Pangasiidae > Pangasianodon > Pangasianodon hypophthalmus. The sequence goes on along the minus strand of NC_069719.1, from coordinate 18,817,410 downwards.
TTTTTAGAAAGTTGTGCTCACAGAGCGACACATACAAATTTGAGATATACACTGTTATTACTGACGGCTTACTCTTGGGTCTGAACAGATGCCTGGGTGCACACAGAGCCGTAAATGGGCTCTTTCATGTGCTTTGTTATAGACCGTAATGATACACTAGATATCAACAAACAAGCAGATGGGCTCTTAGCTTAATATCCATAGGATCTAAACAAGTTCTTCACAGATGAGCTGCTTCAGTTCGGGGCCTTTGTCAGAGAGGAGAAAGAAAAGACCCTGTAAATCTTTTTTTTTTCAAGCTACAGATTACAGACAGCCAGTGACATCCCAATTTCACAATGCCTTTGTTGCAAAAAAGGCTTTTTCTGAAATCATCTGTGTCAAACGGCAAGGAGAAATGAGAAAAGACGTTTTTCCCTATACAAAACAGATAGAGGAGCTGACAACAACCATGGGTCAGAAATGTTTTTCAGCACTGTGTCTAAAAGGCAATTTATTCTGAGCTAGTCAGGAAATTAAAGTTTAAATATCTGATAAACACCTTTGCAAAAGCAAAAATTATAGAAGAAAAATGTATGAATGGTGAGTATAAACAATTTTACTATCATATGGTGTAGTGTTATATACAGAATGTGGAAGTTATTAACTGTTAATCAATGTAGACTTAAATTTCAAGGAAATGTTAAATGTTTAATTAGCTGGCTCTAACTATGCTTTTAAATGGTGTTGATAGTTTATTTATTTATTATTATTATTAATTTTTTTATTGGTTAAATGTGGTTCTCCAGCCTTATGTTAAGGGACCATCTGGGCAGGACGCAGACATGACCTATTGTTTGTGATGGTATATAACAGGGTGGGAGCTGTTGACACAGATGTACAAACATAACTAGTTTCATAATTTCATCTGTTATCTCATTAATGCATCGATGGTCCCCTCGTTCATATGTATGTCTCAGAGCGGTATCTGGTGAATTCCTAGTCCTGTAGGACTGATTGTTTTAAGCATATGTGGACTCCCTCCCAGGCTGATATGAAAATCACTCGTCTACTGCCAGTGCATCAGTTGGTATGGCAGTTCAGGGGAATAGTGGTGGTTGATAGCCTAGTACACATTAAAAGGGTATGAGCTGCATGGTGTACTGTCAAAGGGAATTCTGGGCATATTCAGCCCATGGGAGAAAGCATGCTCATGCTTCAGGTCATTTGTGAAGTTCTTGGAAATCTTGGAAATCTATTTCTTGATTAGCCTGCCATTTTACTTACCCATTAGCTTGAGGGTGATAACCTGACCCGAGACTGAATGAGACTCCCCGCTTCTCCATGAATGATTGCCATACTTGTGATGTGAATTGGGGTCCTTTATCAGAAACAAGCTATGCAGAAATTTTCCTGTTCCAAAATACCAGGCCACATTCTGAAATAGCATACTACCCATCTCAAATTCTGTGAGTAGAGCTGGGAGAAAAAATCTTAAAGTAAATCTATCTATAACCACAAAAATGGTTGCCACCAAAACGGCACTGAGGAATAGAAAGTGGGAGTAGCTTGCCTGTGGGTTTATGGCTTGACTTGGGCACAGATTCCATGAACATGATTTGATGAACTTCAGAATGTCCTTTAAAATTGAAATCCAACCAGTACTTTGCACTGAGGAGGTGATGGGTCTTTGTTATCCTGGGGTTTCCAGTGACTAGGGAAGTCTGAGTCCATGTAACGAGGGCATATCTGTAGGCAGGGGGATCTTAAGTCTTCTCAGAGGGGCACAAAGTTGACACTGGTTGGTTACTTAGAGATCTGTTCATCAATGTCCCTGTTAAGGCTAGCTGTGTAGGAGGATTCAGGGATTATGATGTTTATTGGTTCTGGGTCATGAACTTGAAAAGGGAGAACAATATTGCCTATCTGGCTTGGTGAGGCATGAGGTGTTTTGCTGATTAAATGTTTTATGATCAGTAAATACACTGAATGGATGTCTAGCCCCCTCTAACTAATGGCGCTGCTCTTCTAATGCCAGCTTGATGGCCAACAATGTTTGGCTGACAGTGCCATAGTACCTCTCTGTCTGCATATATTTTAGAATAAAATGCAGTGGGGTGCATCTTGACTAGGAAGCCTTGACATGGAAAAGTCCCTACCCTTTCCTCTGTGGCACCTGCTTTGCCTATATAGGATGGGTTTGAGTTAGGATATTTTAGAATTGGGGCAGTAATGGGATTTTTTTCAGCATGGCAAAGGCTTGGTTGGCCTGAGGGTTTTAAACTTATTTCCTTAAATCGACATTTTAGTAGTGATGTAATGGGCACAGCTATGGAACAAAACTTCTGAATAAAATACCTGTATAAATTGGTGAACCCTAAAAAGCATCGCAGATCCTTTATATTCTGAGGTGTTGGCCACTCTATGACAGTACAGACTTTTACAGCATCCATGACAATCCCATCTCTACTGATCCTAAGAAGGACACTCTTTCTCCTTTGATGAACAACTTATTAGCTTGCAATCCTTGCTTTACATATTGTATGTGGTTCTGTAGAGAGTTGGAATATATGTGGATGTCATCTACATTTGCTATAACAAATGGATGGCCTGATCCTTGTTACAGTGCTCTGGTGATGTAGTCTTCCATAGTTTTGCTTTCAGAGTGGGACAAGGGATAAACCTGTGACATTGGAGGGGTGGTATCAGAGAACAATTTAATGGCACAGTGATAAGGTCTGTGAGGAGCAGAGCACATGCTTTGGCCTTACTGAATACCTCCCAAAACCCCTCATAACAGGCTTTGATGTTAACTGACACCTCCATTTCGAGGCTTTCAACAGATGTTGAAATGGTTATAACACGGTGTGAAATGCATGTGTTGTGGCCAGACCAGGCTGTGGTTTCTTGTCCAGACCGGGAGATTCTTGGATTGTGTGTTTGTAGCCATGGCAACCCTAGTACAATGGGGATGATGGAAGTTTCTGTGATGAGGAGGGAGGCCACTTCACTATGCATGGTCCTTTTATCTATGCAGAGGGTCCTTATTTGCTGAGTGATGACTCCCTCGCTGACCAGTTTACCACCCAGTGCTTCAACACAGAACACAGATCCATTTTTCAAGGGTTGCATGGGAATGTTGAGCTGATGAGCATTATTGGAGTCTATGAAGTATTCAACCACTCCCATGTCAATGAATGCTGAAAGGGAGAATGTAGTGAATGAATAGCAGAGTACAACCAGTATTCTCTCCTTTGACATTGTCTTTTAAAATTAAAAAAGGAATCTGTTCCATTCCAGGTCTGAGAAATCTTTTTTAAAGACTACTGTCATATACTACACATACCAGATATGATGCAAATTGTGAACAAACATGATTGTTTTGTGACCAAAAATATGCATGTTTCCACATACCAATTGCTGTAGAACATAGTAGGCTCCTCCACTTTCACGTCATCTTTCCATTCTTTTAATTTCATTGGTATAAGACATGAATTGCTTGCCATGAGAGACTTCTTCACAGAAGACAAAGTTAATTAGATGTGAATCATGAAATTTTGGCTGGGATGCAGGTGGTGGCAATTCGAGTAGGGAAACTGGGAATGCTGCATCTCAAACTGTTTCACCATTCATTGGTCGATTTCATCAGTCCTTGGCCTGGGTTTTAGTGAAAACACGAGAAAGTAGTTCAGCTAATTGGGATTTACCTTTAGAAGAGCAAAAATTGATTGTTTGTGAACGTTGTCCACAGTCCAAGAAGGTGACAATGTAACCTTGGTTCTGCAACTAAGTGGAGGACCATCAGGACAACTTGGCCACTTTGGTTGGCAAGAATGGCCAGAGGATGGCATGATTTTGTGAGGAGATTTTATAGGTTTTCAAAGGTCAACATCACAGTCACAAGTTAAAGTCACAGCATGGAAACAAACACATGAAAAAACCCCACTAGTTCTGAAGGAAACTGCCATGGTGGTCCTTCACATAGTCATGGAAACTTGAAAGTTACTAAATATGTAACCTTACAGTTTGCTAAGTCAAGGTTGTTTACACTTTTATCAACTTAGCCATATCCACACAATCTTTATACATACACTCACCATCCACTTTATTAGGAACACCTGCACATTCATGCAGTTATCTAATCAGCCAATCATGTGGCAGCAGCACAATGCAAAAATTCATGCAGATACAGGTCAAGAGCTTCAGTTAATGTTCACATCAAACATCAGAATGAAGAAAAGGTGTGATCTCTGACTTTAATTGTGGCATGGATGTTGCTACCAGATGGGCTGGTTTGAGTATTTCATAAACTGCTCATCTCTTGGGATTTTCACACACAATGGTCTGTAGAGTTTATACAGAATGGTACAAAAAAACAAAAAAACATTGCTTTTTTTTTTTTTAACAAGAAACACAATCTGTAATTACATGGTAACTTTAACTTGAATGTGAACGTGCTGTAAATTGCTTAATTGTTTCTTTGCAAGACGTCACAGAGGCATAAACGGTTTGCATATTCTCGATTTAAATCCTACATTTGCATATACTGTACAGTATATTTATAACATCTAAATGTAGTATTTACTTTTACACTCATCATTTACATATAACATGTACATACACAGTATACATAATTGAGCATTAAGTAGTAGGCAGTTATTTTTTTTTGTTTTTTGTTTTAACTAATGAGTAGAAATTGGACACATGATCTGTGTTTGAACAAGCAAGACAAAATGTCTATTATTAATGAATCATGTTAGTAGGTAATATTTAATATATGGTACCATGAAGATTTACAAGATCTACCTTGTTTACTGGGTTATTTCTGTGACTCTTCTACACTAAGCTTGATCACTTTGATCAAGTCATGGTATTGCCTGGAACAATGCTATAACTGAGCATAATGAGAGTATGTTTTTTAATAGAAGAGACAGAATTAAATACAATTAATTGTTTTTTTCCATTGTTCCATTGGTCATCTTTTTTTTTTTTTTTACTACTTTGTTTCTTTCCACATGAAATACAGGACACAGAGTTTACTTTGGAAATCACAGTAACTTGAACTTATTCAGACAAATGTTGAGGCTAATCAAGTCATGCCATACTGGACATTTTGAAAATTGGGAATAAGTGAAGTGAGCATAGGAGCAAAACAAGTCCAAAGTGTTACATCTCCAATGGCAGTTAATATTTAAATAATACATTTATGGTTTATGGTTTATTTATGTTTATACCTGAGAAATATACCATGATAGTCCTAAAGTTGGTTATTTAAAGAAAATACTTGACTTGATTTAGATAATCACAACATACTGGTCCTTGGCCCAGTCCTTGTATATAGGCAAGAAAATTGTACACGTTGTAAGGTTTTCAGTTTGAGAGGAGGGGTATTATCATGTGAAGCACGAACTCCATGCGTGTTCTGAAGTGGCTATGCACACAGGAAGCTGGGGGTGGAAAGAAAGACAGCACTTATTCTGGGCTATAATAAATGCCCTTTAGCTGGCTCGTGTCTATCTCTGCTCAAAGCTCTACTTTCAGATCCCAATTTACTTTTCAACCTTTTATCCCAGTGCAGACAGAAACTGCAAAAGCCAACACGGTCTCCTCCATTTCCTTCTAATTACTGAGAAATTAGTATTTTTCCCCTTTGCTCCCACTTTCTGCAACACTTTCAAAGATAGATAATAATTGGGTTCAAAATAAACATTCACCTACCACTCAGGGAAAGCTTTTACTCAATACTAATAGTCATCAAATGTCAATCAGTGCACATTTCTCGTTTTGGAATGAGACAGAATATTTTAGTTATAATACCAAGCCACAGATTTCAGAACCACCTGGTGGAAGTAGAAAATGAAGAACCATACTGAAAACTAAATGTATTTGCAGTGTATATAACCCATTCAGTTCAGTATGGGGTGTAAATATATTGGGAAAAGGCATAATGTTCCAGAATCAATAACCTTGATTTCATGTAAATAAAATCGCTTTGCAAATTCTTAATTGTGCCTTTAAGGTTTACGAGCTTATTACTATCATTTATTCAGTTATACTGAATAAGACTTAAAAATACTTTAAAAGTTTTCCTATCCTGATACATTATTTATTAGCTTGACCATAACTTACTGTATAATATATGTGCACATCACTGATATTTTGCTTTGTTCTAGTTTGAGAGTGACATAGGTGATGTAGCATGCTTGAAGCTTATTTCATGTTCAGGAAGGAACAGTCTGCTGCAGATTCCCTCACGCAAAAATACTCTATATTAGTTAGTCTGGACCTAATGTAAAAAAAAAAAAACACAGACCATTTATTTATAAAGCTATCATTCCACTTTAGCTACACAAAGCATAGGCTACAGTAATTGGCTCTGTCTATTGCCTAAATTATTTGTTCTAGGTTATGTTTTTCAAGGACCGCGGTAATGAGACGAGAGGGCTCTTAGACCATGCCTGGGGACTTAGAACTTTAGAGATTTAATGCATCTTCTATCAAATACTCCCTTCAAGGCCCTGGGTAAACTTGAAGTAGAAGAAAAACAAACAAATAATGTGTATTACTTACCCAGGAGGTAAAGAAATGGAAATGTACGGTGCTAAAGCCTTAAAGCCTTAAAATAGTAAAGCAAAACTAAAATGTACATGATCAAGAACATTGTAATGGAATAAATCACTGAATGTCATGAATATGTTATGAGACTCCTCGGTGATTGCATTACTTCCCTCTGTAATTTTGAAAATATCTTTCACCTGTGAAAATTTAAACGTGTGTGAATTTCTAAGGGGTTAGGATTTTGCATCTTATATTTCACACTGTGAATATGGTTGAACATTATGCATAATATATAATGAAACAGTGCATGATATTGTCCTGTTAAATCTTTGCAAGCATCAATACAGAAGTATTATTTATGGTGCCCTTTGTATGAGCTGTTGTCAATTCATTTATTTTATTAAGCTTTCAGCAAAGTGGTTTAAAGAGATCAACATTAAAAATTAAATACCAGCAATAAATAGAGTTTATAATTAAATACACAATAAGTATTTTGTCAGTGGCTCAATGTTATTTTGTAATAAATTCATGATGATTAGTGTACTGAGGTGAATGTATTATGTCAAAGTTATTTCCATTTATTTTGATTTAAAAATAACCACACAGCATCCTTTATATATACTTTCTCTATTCTAGGGGTTCAAAGGATTTTGGACCTTGGCTGTAATGCAGAAAGTTTTCAGTTCCTGCTTATTTTAAGGACTTTTAGCCATAGCCTTGTCTTAACAAATGGAGTTATTGACTCAGCAAGTCAATAACATTACTTTCTCCCTCCAGAGTTGTTCTAGCATTGTGTCTAAGACCATTATCCCACTGCAAAATAATGAGATCTGAGGCATGTGGTTGGACCTGTGTGGTCAAAATGCTTATGTACACTTTAGAAATCATCCTTCTGCTCTCGTCAATAGTCACATTATCAATCACGGCAAGTGAGTTAGTTCCTTTCCTCTTGTTCGGATTAATCTTCTCATCTGCACATGAAATTAGGTTTCAGCTCCAAGCAATTTTGTTACAAATATAAACTGCAGTGTTCTCATGTTTACAGGATCAGCTTACCAGGATTTCAGTTTGGAGATGTTATAAGTGAAGTACAATTTATACCTCTAAATAGACCATATAAATCAAAGGAACAGCACGTTTGAAAAATTTGAAGCTGACAGATTTCATGTCATTTGATAGCTATTTGAGAGTGCCTTGTTCGAAGATCTCATTGTGGCTTTCATGACCAGAATCATGACTAATTGTAACATTACTCATCCTCTTTCCTGTCTTGATGTCTTAAAAAAAGATGAGTCATTCCCACACTTTTGTATTCACACTTTCAAGGTGTAGGTTTTATGTTGTTCTGTACAGCTCCCATAATGAAAAGTGTACATATAAATATTTTTGCAATGTATGAAAATGTCCAAATATTTTAAATACATTTTAAATGGATTTTATGTTCATATCATATCTTATATGTGAAATATACTTCAAATACATTGTATTTTTTTTTTGTTCGATCCTGAACTTGGGTTACTATCTGTGAAGTTTCGCATGTTCACTCTGTGTGTCTGTGGGTTTCCTCCCACCTGGCCAAAATAGGCATGTAGGTGTATTGGCTATATTGGCCCTAGGTGTGAATGAGTGTGTGCATGGACAGCCCCTTAGTGCAGGAGGTAAAGTTGGTGCCTCACAGGTCTGGGTTTCGATCTTGAGCTCTGTTTACTGTCTGTTTGGGGTTTTGCATTTTCTCCTCATGCCTGTGTGGGCTTCCTCCTATAGTACTTCAGTTTCCACTCACCTCCCACTTTCACACATTACCAACATATATTTTGAAATACATTTTGTATTTATTTTCTTCTAACTTTTTTTTAACTTGTTCAATGATCATTTACTCAGGTACAGAACATAATGCAGCAATATTCACTGCCCTTTTGGATTTGTCTATCCTTGTTGTCAAACAATGTTGCTCCTAGGTATTTACAATTCTCCTCGTGATTATTTTTGGTCTGTTTACTGCTGACAGATTGAATGTTGTCTGCTTCTTCTGACAGATGTATTTTCCACCCCAAAGGCCCTTGGCTCATTTGTAGCTGTTATAACTCCTTTGGCAATATTCCTTGAATGGCTTCACATTAATGTTTTCTTGAAGTAATTACACATCATTCTTTTGGTTTTACTCAACCATACTATAAAGTGAAGCTGGGTTCAAGGTACATTTTCTTCAGTGGAAAATTTTTATGTGTTTATTCTTCACATTTTTCTGTAAAGGAAGAAGGAAATCTAAATGACGCAATATATGCAGGTATACTGTATGTATGTTTTATATGTACATATATCCTGATTTAGTACAAAATTTACAAATTCAATGCAATATATTCACAATACATGCATAAAACAATTCCATATTACAACCACCTGTACACACATTACAGTTTGTAACAAGACAAAATGGCCAGGCAAATGAAACGTGAACAAAAAAGTACAGCACTGTGTTATTAAACAGTCACAGCATTACTTTATGTGTTAATAACATATAGCAGGCAGCTAACTATTACTATTTACTACTACTATTTTGAGACTATGTTCAGCAGGCTTTGCAGAGCATCCATATATACAACATATACAATCCACCCTACAGTGCCTTATGCAGTACACATTTACATAAACATGGTGGTGACTTGTTAAGGTGCAGTACCATTTCTAAGAACGCATAATGTTGATGGCTAAAGTGACTGACTAAATTCATTCTTGTAGTGTCTTGCTCACAGCCATGGGAATACCAGCCAGGGTGGAGCTGGTGTGTTGGCGAGGTAAGCGGCTGGAGGTGGTGGAGCTGCTTTGGGCCTGAGATTGTCTGCGCCTCTGGAACATGTGGCGGCACAAGTAGGACAAAAACTTGTCATGCAGAGAAGCATAGATAAAAGGGTTAAAGCATGCAGAGCTCATGGCTAACAAATGGCATGAAACCTGGATCACATTGACATGACTCTTGCTCAAGATAACAAAGTCAGTGTCCAGGTCACGGATGAGGTTGACCACCTGCAAGGGGAGCCAGGAGAATGCAAAACACAGCACTGATATAAGCAGCAGGCGGAAGGTCTTGCGCCTCTTGCGGCCCCATTTCTCCTGATTGGAGGGAATGGCAGCTATAAGTCCCTGTGTAGCCCTGTGCTGGAGGTGGCACGAAATGGCACAGTAGGATATAGACACAGCTGCGAGAGGAACAAAATAGGAGAGGAGCAGAAAGAAGCACGAGTAGATGAGCCGACCAAGCTCCTGCTCTTGCCAGAACTCCTCACACACGGCCATGTGATGACCAGCAGCGCTCAGATCCAAATACACAGTGTGTACGGTAGCAGGGATGGACATTACCAGGGCACAGAGCCATATGCTTAGCACCAGGCCAGTACACAAATGGCGCCCTATACGTCGACGAATCGGATAAGCAACCACAATGTAACGGTCCACTGCTATGGCCGTCAGAGACAGGACCGCCGCAAAGACAGTCGCAGTCTGCATAAGCGAGACAAAACGGCACATGAAATTCCCAAAAACCCAACCACGCTCATCGAAGGCATAAAATACAGTCAGGGGCACACAGAAAAGACACATCACCAAATCGGCCAGGGCCAAGTTTCCAATCAGGAAGTTTGTTGTGCTGTGAAGCTTCTTGTTAAACCCGATGAGGAAGAGGAGGAAGAGGTTTCCACAGCAGGCTACTAGGACTAGTACGGCGTAGAGAGGGACAAACAGCATCTTTAGTTCCATCAGAAGGTTCAGTCCGTTGAAAGAGGAGACAGATGGAGGAGATACATTGAAAGTGGTGTTCTCCCAGGTTCCATTCAGGAGGGAGTCCATGTTCACCACAGCTTTCACCTGTTATAAATACGTGTATAAGTATTGCAGTATATGGCAGCACATACAGATTACATATTCTACATGTCATTCGATTAATGGTGAAATGGACAGAACAACTGCTACATGTGTGTTTTGACAAGAGTGTCCTTTTGTTACTTTTAAATTACCTTTTGAAATGGAAAAGGATGCAACTGTTAAGGAGTCATTTGCTCCTCAGAAGACTCTTGACCACTGAGAGGTTTATAAAAAGCCGCATCTGTGTGCCTTTATTGAAGCTTAATTGTACGTAGCCTGATAAGGGAGATTATAGTGCTATACTGAAATCCTAAACACCAGAAGAACTCAACTACAGATATGCTGATCAATTTTCTGAAATTGTAGGCTCCTTTAAAAAAAAAAATCAATTGTTGCCTAAATTAAAGACGGTAAACGTTTTAGAATAATGGACTGAACACACTTTGCACAACTGAAATGCCTGAAATGCTTCAGAAGTTTGATTTGAGCCAATTCAACACTTCTTTGTTCACATAATAGCTGTACATTTAGAGAGAACAATCCTGTTCTTCACATGAGCCAGAGCTAAAGACATGAGAAAAGTTCAAGTGAGCTGTGCTAACTTCCTTCTTTGGTGCAAATTATTATAAATAATAACAAAATCAGTTATCACCTCATGCTGTGTTATAGCACTCAACTAACTTTAATCAACTTGGAACACAGCAGCACAGAATCACTGTTTTTAGATTTTTTTTTCTCCATTTTTTTTTTTTACCACCACCAACAAAAGTCTTTGAAGGTTTGTGTGGAAGGTGTGGTTACAGTTTAAGCAGGAGTGTACTAGCCTAAGAGACAGAGATGTGAGCCCTGTTCTCACCTCTTATTAACATTCACCACTGGTGATTAGATTGCAAGTAGACATTTGAGACAGAAATCCGTTTTCACCTGGTATTTCAATGTGTCTCCAGTGACCACTTGTAATTGGGTTTTGTGACAAGGCAGTCTTTTGTTGTTTTTCTGGGCAGAGGTAGTGAGGTCCTACATTTGCTTACATTTACTTAATCAATACTGTCAGTATATTAGTGCTGAGAGCATATGCAGTGAATATAAATTCCTTTGCGATTCATTCGTTCACTCATTCGTTTACTGGGAAGCAGGAAATTCCTACTGAGACTACTATTTTTCAGATGGCTTAACAATTAAACAAAAAAATCTAAGGAGTAAATAAATTATAAATAACAGAATCAAGTAAGATTATATATAACACATATAAGTCATTTAAGCACATATGAGTTAATCGCAAATATAAGAAAAACCTACAGTCAGTCATTAAAATCAGAACTAATGCCATATGAAACATCCTTTTAAGATTTAATAGAATAAATCTCATATAATAAATGAAACACTGTTCTGGTCCCCAGTTCAATCCTGAACGGTCTTTGTGGAATTGTTTCTGTGCATGTTCTTCCTGTGTCCACATGGGTTTCCTCCCATCTCCCAAAGACGTGCTGCTAGATGGATTGGCTAATCCAAATTACACCAAGTGTGAATGATTTTGTGAATATGCGTGCATGGTGCCTTGTGATGGACTAGTGTCTCATCCAGGATATATTCCCGCCTTGCGCCTAGTGTTTCAGGGATAGCCTCCGGATCCATTGCAAGACTGACCAGGATAAAGTCGTTACTGAAGATAAATGAAATGAGAACACACTTAAGAAAATTAGTTAGGAGTACCCTAAAAAGGCCACATTTGCACCAGACTATGAAGTGTCAGTGTGTTCTATATTTCGTTCCATTGACGAGGGCTGAAATAGAAAAAGCATTTTGCTCTACATGCTGGAGGATATTCCAGTCATTTGAGTGGGTGCCATATTCATTATTTCTGTAATTCACTAAAACAAATTGGCTGTTTTCCCAGTAAAGCCTTATATACAAAAAGGGAGTGTAATTGCCTGCAGATGGCTAGTGAAGCTCACAGTGATCACAGTGATGTCACTCTTCTGTCACTTCTAATGAAACACAGAGGACTGTGAAATATTGAATCTAAAGGTTTCAGTAGTGAAGCAATGCCCATGTCATAAATAATATTCACATAACTTAAAAAAACATTTATAAATATATCCTAGTATTTTAAAAACAGGATTTAATGTCATGTTAATTATTAATACTTTCTTTTGTGAATGAGAGTTTCTTCGCAAGCTCAATGATCTCACCTCAGTAGCTGCTATTTCGTAAACCATTAAAGTCAATAGTTTGGGGCCTTAAGAACCATGTAGATTTTGTTTTTATTTTTAAATAAATGATCAAGTCCTTTTGCAAGTTTCCAATATTGACCCCCTGTGGGACTCTGCTAGTAAACTCTCTGAATCCTGACTTTACTTGATCCACAGTTTCAGACAGGGTCTGTTTAGTGAGGTAACTATAAAACTTATTACAATCTGATTGATTGAAGCCCTGAGAAGAAACAGCAGGAAACACATAATATCATTGACAATTTAAATTGCTGCTGTGATTGCACTATGGCCAGGTTTGAACCATGCCTGCATTTAAAATTGTATAAGAAAGTATGAAGTAAGACTAATGTCTCTAAGACTAATGTCTCTAAGACATAAGTTTAAAATTGGGAGAGAGTTTAAAATTGGACAGATCATATTTGAAAAAAAGTTAAAATTTGAGCAGCAGTTCAAAAAGATGCACTTGGCAGCTTCACGTGTCTCAGAGGAAACACGTGTTAGCCTTCACTGTCCTGGGTTTGTAGCTGTCGTATGATAGGGGAGACCTAACTGGTGGGAATTGGCCAAGGCTAAATTGGGGGGGGGTTGGGTTTGTAAAGCGATGCTGTATTTACAGATTACATTTCTGTGGGCTCTTTAGACATTTTATTAGTTTCATAAACCTAGAATGATTGTCATTACTATCAGTCAAATAATCAAGAATTATAAATTGCCAGTGAGTACTGATTTCTGAGAACCCTAAAGGCTTGCCAGTGTGCTACAGAATCAGTAAATCTAGTGTTCACTAATGCTTTATTCTTTCTTTGTATTAACTTAGCCAAGTCAAGTAAACCAGGGAGAACTGTTTTTCACCATGTATTTCTTATACGGAGTGTGCTGGTGTGGTCCTCATAAAAAAAAAAAAAAAATGCTTGTTATGTATAACTTCTTGAAATTTCTCTTCACAATAATCTCTGTACCTGTGTTTTTCAAGGGGAAACTCATTTATCTAATTGATAAACCAACCTGAACAGACTCCCCCAGCAAGAATTTCAGAAAGGGTGTCCAGTGATGAGTGTGGATGGTCAACTATCACACTCAAATTACTGGCCAATGTAATACCATAATATTCCTGCTCTTAGTAAAGTTGTCACTTGGACAATGACATTTATTCGAGTAATTTTCTTAAGTAGCAATAGTTGAAATAGCAATATTTGAGAAAGGTTTTTGCTCCTCTACCCTGGTTGTTAAAGACACATCAGAACACAATAGCACACGCAACAAATGTTACATGGTCACCTCCAAAAGTGGATTAAGTAGATCAGATCACAATGTAGCCCCAAGACACACTTGATCTCAAAAGCACCTTTACTTAGCACTGTCTGTTTGTGATTGCTTTACCCAAGATGGGTGTTAGTACTAAGTGTAAACAGGTCCTTATGTGAGACTTACCATGTATGTGCAAAATTCGAATAGACCAAATAAGATTAATAAATTCATCAATAATTTTTGTGTGTTTAGGAAGCATCCCAAGTCTCATAAAAATCCAACTAAAGAACCAATATGATAAAGAAAACCAGTCTAAATTATAAATTACTAATAAATCCCTTAAATTATTCATCATATTTCAACACAACTGGAGAGTGAATGGAAACAAATGAGGTGCCCTGGCTTTGAAAAACATCTTAATAAAAAAAAAAAAGAGGTACTTGACATTTTTTAAATTGGGTTGATGCATAATCAAGAGTTTTTCAAAGCCTGAAATTAGTCAATAGGGTTCATTTGTTACAGTCTAACAGACCTACACTGTGTATCATTCTGTACAAGAATACTGAACATCCAGCCACAGCTACAGGAAAAACACTTCCACATTGTCACAGAGCAGGGGTTCTCAAAGGTTTTGCAACCAGAGACCCATTTTACCACAGACTCCCGAGTACAGATTATGATCATAAATCAACTATTCAAATAGTTGGCTCATTATTTAAATGTGTAAAATAATAATTTGCCTATTTATTGGAACCATGAAGACATTTATTCCTGAAGTTTCCATCGACAGAAAACATTAGGTAGGTAAATTGTAACTGATTTTGAGTTATTGAGGTTTGGGTTTAGATTAAACCCTTTCAATTCGAATAACCACTATAAATACTATAAGACCTCAATACTAACTCAATACTAAATATAATAACTTTGATAAAGGTAGGCTGTGATTTCCACTGCTGTAACTCTCTCTCTCTCTCTCTCTCTCTCTCTCTCTCTCTCTCTATATATATATATATATATATATATATATATATATATATATATATATATATATATATATATATATATATATTTTAAATCACAGACCCTGGTCAATGCTTCAGGGACTCTACTCATATAGATTATGATATGATGCACCAATAACATAATTAACATAATTAACTAGAACTATAATTAAACATTAACATTTTCAGCATTCTAAAATTTATTACAGCATGTTCAAATAATCAAATTTCCATGTAAAAAAGAAAATACAGATGTCATTGCTAGAGAAAAATGTAACACAAAATAGTGCTGGAGATAAGGCAAATATTTCAAAATGCAACCTTTTGCACAATCAAAAATTTGGTCATATATATTCATATAATTAGGGAAAAAAAAAAAAAAGCTTCAATATATTAAGACCTGAAATTTCAGAGTGAAGGCATCACCTGTAACCTTGTCTCAATTTAAGCTTGATCACTATAGTCTATATAATATACGCTCTACATGACATTTCAATATATATATTTATTACTAATCATTATTTATCATTTTTAAACAGCTGCAATTTACATGATTATGTAATTAGAGAACACAGTGGTTACCTTCCTTTGTCGAGTTGATCACATCTCAAGTAGGCAGTAGATGATCCAAACATAAGTTCACTGTAAAACACCACTTTATTTAGTTTTTAGATTTCAATAAAAATAAAAGGATGGTCAGAGCTCTACATGAGAATATCAGTCGTTTTTGTCTGTGAAGATTTTCAGTCTTTCACCTGAAGCTGCTCTCGTCTTCCTGTCGCTCCACAGCAGACTGGAGGATGGCCAGCACACACACACACACACACACCCACACACACACACACACACACACACACACACACACACACACACACACACACACTCCTTCTCTACTCTCCACGTCACTGCGCTGGAAGTGAGAGAGGACCAGCCTCCGCCATCACCACCTTATTTCTATTATATATTACAGCCAGATGTCGTAAACATTACTGTAAATAACCTACAGTCTATAGCATCACTGCACATTCATACTAACTATACTTATATACAAGTGTAAAACTCGTACGTTTTCAATGGAATATCCTTTGAAAGAATAGTACTGTTTGTTTTTTCTATTGTAATTGAGCTTTTCTTCTATTCCTTCCATCAAAAAAACTGATTTCATGTTAAAGAGCAACAGAATTCTTACCATCAATAAATAGTCCATTGTATTGTAAATTAGCCCACATAACTGAGATGTTCGTTGAAGAAACTTGTTTAAAATAAATGTCTCATTCTAGTAAACATGTTACATATAGTAGTTAATAAGAAACTCTGTGTATGTGTGTGTGTGTGTGAGAGAGAACTTTCAGAGTGTCTACAGCTGAACTAAAATAACCGCATGATGGTTACCGTAAAACTTCATATATACGCTAACTTAAATTTCGAGCTGGGAATTACGACGTCAGGTGAGTTCAAGTCACTTTGTTCGGAGCAAGATGGCGGTGAACCTTCTCTTAATTAGCTACAAAAAATACAGCAAGGTAAAACTCAACTTCTAGAAAATGAAGAACAAAGATGCGCATCAGCTGTGTTTTTATGTTTTTAATCAATTTATGAAGCCACTGTAAACTTTATTGTTACATAGCTATTATACCGTAATTGTACTGCTATAGTATTTTGTGCAGGCAGTTAGCTTGTTTTATTGTAAATAAAAAAGCCTGACAAAGACATATCACTGCTACATACCCAGTCAATTTCAACTAATTTACCGTAATCTACAGACATTACATCCTTTGATTCCACAATGTTTTCTTACTGACACAACATCCCAACTCGGAAACTCGGAGCTCAGACAAAATCTCACTCGTAGTTACGACTTTGTGGTGGCGTTCATGTGCGTTCAACTCGTAAATACGAGCTTTCCGACATGACTTGAACGCACCATAACTTTTTCACTTCACTATTTCCATTAATATGAAACAAATTACATTATACAGCAGTTAGTTCCGGTCTAATAATAGCACTAGTTGCTCTGGGACACTTCACTGTTTGTATTACTCCGCTAGTCCATTTCTAGCGATAGTTCAGTACACTGAGATCGTTACTGCACTTATTATGGGCTGTCAGTCAGTCTGTGCGTTGGCATGGCAACACGCAGCACTATCCAGGTGTCGCTTGTTTGGAACTGTTTTCGTTAATGGGGCAAAAATAAACAAAATATTTGGCTATATTGTGTCTGAAATGTCAGCTGCTCAATATTAATTTCTGTCCTTTTTTTATAGAACTGTTATATAAAAGCAATATCACACTGTCAATCATGGGAATGGCATTTCAGTTAAGTAATATCGCACGAGCAAGAGGGCTGTACTGTTGTACTGAATCAGAGCCGGGCTAATATATGCCATACTGCTTAACTGAAATGTCATCAGTAATATCAGATATTCCTGTAGTCATATCCCCTGTGTCCTTTTATTCATTAGTCATATTTGTAGGTGATATAATGCTAGGTCAGGTAGGGTTATATTTCTATGCTTCTGGAAGAATTTTCCAGAATACAAACAAAAGAAAAAGCTAGCTCCTGTGGGCTAAGAGTAATTTTAGGCTGTAAACATGTTTGTACACGCACCACTAATTGAATTACAAGTCAGGCAACAACAACAACAACAACAACAACAACAAGAAGCATCAGAGGGATCAGGGAAGAAATCTCAACAACCTACTGACATCTACTGGTCATTATTTTACAGGATACAGTCATACAAAGGAACGGTTAAGTTTATGTGTAATATTATTCAAAAAAGATCAGTGTGTCTTCAGGCTTTCATTCTAATTAAGAACAAGCACACCTTAAAGGCAAAATCCACCTTACTAATCTTTATAATTAACACTGAACTTGTAATCTTCAGTGGCGTCCAAGATTTGTTATGAAATTCTTCATTGACTTCTACTGACTTCTGTCTTCTTTAAGAAGAAGAAGAAAAATTTAAATCAACATGTTTTCACTTTGGTTAATGGTTTGTTACAATGCTGTTGAACTACCTGCTCAAACAGATAAGCTTCCAAAGCTTCAACTTTCACGCTAATACCGTCGTCATTGTGCTTGTCATCACGTAGATGGCTAACTAGCTGAGCCGAGGCTCTGCCATGAGTCAACGCAATGCAACTGCGTCGTGTAACTGCACTGCATTATGGAACGCTTGCTGTCTCCACTGCTATGTTGTATATCTCATAAACGTGACCTTCGTAGTTGTTGAAAAATGGTGTCTGAAAAAACAAGCATTGAATTTTTTTCTCCTATTAAATGCTATTGTAACTGCACTGGCAATGTCCCCCTGTGACGTCAGCACGGCACACAACCACTAACTTCTCACAGGAATAACGAAAATGCTGCACCAACCAAGAAACCAACATAAGATTAGCCAAACACTTCGCAAATATTTCACTATGAACGTATTTAATGTGTTTGAGTGTGGAGTTCTCCTTTAAAACTCATCTGCCCACTGACGTGCCAAACCAATGAAATTAAACTGGTGGGATTATGTGTTCGATCTTAGCTGGTGTGGAGGAAGAGGAGGTGAAACATGACCTGATATTGGTTAGTATTATTTTTAAAAGCCTGTGCATGCATGGTGACATAGTTTAAAAAAAAAAAAAAAAAAAAAAAAGAAACCTTAGATGAGACGAAAGAAGACAAGAAATTTGTTAAGAGATTGATCCTCATGTATAATGTACAATACAATCAAGAACATGAACAGGCAAGACTAAAAAGGACAGTTTTGATTTCAGGTTTTCTTGAAACCCTGGTAGGAAAAGCCATAAAGACTGTTAAACCTTTTAAAGGTTTTCATTTATGCAGTTAAACACACAAAGATCATAATACTGTTCATTATCTTGAACTCTAATTCATGTTGCAGAGCCAAAGGGGGAGCGAGAGAGAGAGAGAGAGCGAGAGAGAGCGAGAGAGAGGAAAAAGTACGGTGGGAGATTACAGAGTACTTATTAAGATACTCCATTTTCTTCCTTTAAAATACAGAATAAGGTTTGAAAATCAATCTCAAAGTCCACAACATTATTTCCTCTGAAGATTTTCACCATCAGATACTACACACTGAATCTCAAATATATGACCATCTGCTGGTCATGTGACTACAGTCTTTTGGGGAATGATGTGACTTATTTCTCAGGACTTGAACACTCTTCCTCGTCCAGCTCTTCTGTGGAATAACCTGTGCTGGATGGGTGGTGTGAGGCTCTCTCTGTGCTCTTAGACGGCAAGAGGAGGTACTCCAGCTCTTCTGCACTGATTGCTACACGCTCTGGAGACAACCAACGCTTCAGCTGCTCCAAAGCACTGCCGAGGCAAGACGGACAAAATGTTACAGTGTACTTCAGTTCTAAATGTCAAGGTTGGATATCCATCAGCTGTGCAATATGTATACCATGGACTAGATTAATATAATATAATATAAGATCAGGTCATATAAATACTTTAATAAATACCACTGTCTATACTGTAAATATAAAATAGTAAAGTGATGCCCAAGGGAACACCACATAAGACTAACGAGATTTGTTCTTCACTTGCCTCTGATCCAGATCTCCTTCCTGGAATAACTCTGAAGTCTGGGCATCATGGAGGAACCTGTCCCAGCACTCCTTTTTGGCCTGGGACAAGGAGCGCAGCATTTCCCTTGATGTGACCTCATTTGACTGACCTTTAATCCTCTTCAAACGGTTCTCTGCAATGCAAAGCACATCCCCTTAAAGGTCACAGTAGACCATTTTAAAAATAAAGTCTATTAGCATCAAAGGAAGTCAATTAAACATGTTCCCATACCTAAGCTGGCGATGTAGACTGCAGAGTCTGCCATCGGTTCCCACTGACTGGAAGAAGTTAGGTTACTAGGAGAGGTGAAGTTGCTCTGGTTGCTCACAGGACAATGAGGCTGGAATGAATCGGTGAAGTGTTCATCAGCAGCTCCGTGCTCCGGCGGCTCCGGCAGATCCGAGCAGATCTCTGACCACAAATCACCGCTGGACCGGGTCTCCAAGCCTTTGGCATCATCACTCATGTCTCTGCTAGATTGAGCCTTGCTTAGGAACACAAAACCAGCTTCACCACATGTTCATTTACGATACTTGTGTTCTAATGAATGAGCTCTGGAAGGGATTCACTGAGGATTTAACAATACTTCACATGATAGGATTTCATTCAGATCAAGGGTGTAGGAGTAACTTGGCAAAACAATGTTAGCTGGGTTTGTGGAGGAGTTGGAAAACAAATTTACATGCTTAATTCTGTTAACTTCTCAGTAGCATTTATCAATTTGTTTCTCACAAATATAAAATGAACCAATGGTAAAAACAATATCAAAACTAGTCTAAATGTCTGCTCACAGTCAGGAAAGGACTCTCAAAACATTAAACACCCAACATCTGTCAAGGAATGCAACATATCAACATGTTTTTAGAGTAAATGTGGACTTAGTATCACATAATAATTATGAGACATGATTATTCTGGCATGAGACATAATTTCTTTGTCAAGACAAATTTGGGGTGTATCGTAATATTTCTGTTTAATATTCATTATGAGCTCTACCTCTTCTAATACACTAGGCAGCAGCATCAGAGGTAGTAACATACAGACCACGAAGTTTGCGAGTGGGAATCTAACTGCCTTGGAGCATGCTTACTTAATAGTCCAAAACTTGATACTGCAGTGGTTTGATTTGCTGACATTACAAAATAAATGTATTAAAATTTAAAATGTAATGTTTTGTGTCAATATCTCGTGAAGTCTCGTGAAGCCTGTATCGGGTTATCGTCTAGTATCATGGTTATCGTCTGGTATACTGTATCATATACGGTATCGTATGGTATACTGATTGGCAGTGGTTTTTATGAGAGACCTGCCTCCAGTAGCTAGTACATTTGTGTTTTGTCCGGGAGAATCAGAATATTCATCAGACTCTTGAACTGAAGGAGCAGTATGTAATTTTTATATCTCTCTTGCCCGCAAACTGTAATTACGATGAAAAAACAACAGCTGTGTGCTTGACTGTTCACATGTGTACATTTTCTTTCTGCAGTCCTACAGTGACTTCCCCTCTGGTAAAATATGTATGCCTTGTGAACTTCTTTTTAAGGAAAAGGTGGCTGCTCAGAGTAGACCTCAGAGTGACCTGTCACTCTCTCTCGTCTTAAGTAACCACTTTACCCTGGGCAGGGTCACACTGAATCCGGAGCCAGTCCCGGGAACACTGGATATGAGGTGAGCAAATTCACCCCAGATGGGACACCAGTCAATCGCAGGGCACCATGCACATGCACGCAAACACACACACACACACACACACACACACTTATTCACACCTAGAGGCATAGCCAGTCCCTCTACGTGCATGTTTTGGACAGTTGGAAGAAACCAGAAAACCCAGAGGAAACCCATGCATACATAGAGAGAACATGCCAAACTCCACACTAAGTAAGGCTACATGATTAATTGTACTGTATTGTTATTGTGAGGTGAGTTTCCACCATGAACACACCACATGGAAATAACAGCATCACTCAAGTTGTTTTACCCATGAACAGCAGGTGTGTGTGTCTGTGTGCGTATACAGGTGAAAACATCAGTGTAGAACTGCAGGGTGAAAGTGTAGCAAGAATGTAAGTCAGGAGAAATTGGTACTGAAAAGGCACATCCCTATTTCCTGACACTTCACTGTTAATCAAGACTCGACACACGCCACAGAAAGTGGAATAAGCATATTTGCCTCTTGTTACCAGCAAGCTAGCCATCTAACTGTGACGAGTGATGCATTATTTTCCCCCTGAAAGAGTGAACTGTGAGGTCAGTCTTATTTAGCAAGTGAATATGTCTGTATGGAGACTGATCAAAAGCAAATACTTGCAATAACTAATTTAAAGCTAAGAAGTGCTACTTTGCTGATGTCTGATACTGTGCACAGCCATGTTGATTTGATGTCACTCTGTAAACTAGGAAGGAACTCACAGTTGAGACGACTACCCCAAGCTGATGAGCAGAGGGGACACTTGCTTTGGCTTTTCCTGGATGGAGGTTGGGAATTATAAGTTGTGTCCTTGAGTGGAATGCAGCATTAGTGTCTGTGTGGATTTTCACATGTTCTCCCTTGGGTTTCCTCCAAGTTCTCTGGTTTCCCTCCACTGCCCAAAAACATGTTACGCGAATTGGCTACTCTGAATAGCCCCTAGGTGTGACCCTAGGCAGATTGGTACTCTAAATTACCCCTAGGTGTGACCCTAGGAGGATTGGCTACACTAAATTGCCCTATTCCTGACCCAAGGCAGATTGGCTACTCTAAATTACCCTTAGGTGTGACCCTATGTTGATTGGCTACTCTAAATTATCCCTAGGTGTGACCCTAGGTGGATTGGCTACACTAAATTACCCCTAGGTGTGACCCTAGGTGGATTGGCTACACTAAATTACCCCTAGGTGTGACCCTAGGTGGATTGGCTACACTAAATTGCTCCTAGGCTGATTGAATACTTTGAATTGCCCCTAGGTGTGACCCTAGGCGGATTGGCTACTCTGAATTGCCACTAGGTGAGATCCTAGGCGGATTGACTACTCTAAGTTGCCCCTAGGCATGACCCAAGGCGAACTGGCTACTCTTTTGGGGGCAGTCGTGGCCTAATGGATAGCGAGTCGGACTTGCAACCCGAAGGTGAACCTGAAGGAACAATCCGGCAGGGATTGTAGGTGGGGGGAGTGAATGACCAGCGCTCTCTCCGACCCTCAATACCACGACTGAGGTGAGACCCTTGAGCAAGGCACCGAACCCCCAACTGCTCCCCGGGCGCCGCAGCAAAAAAGGCTGCCCACTGCTCCGGGTGTGTGTTCACAGTGTGTGTGTGTGTGTGTTGACTACTGTGTGTGTGCACTTGGATGGGTTAAATGCACAGCACAAATTCCGAGTATGGGTCACCATACTTGGCCACAAGTCACTTCACTTCACTAAATTGCCCCTAGGCGGATTGGCTACACTAAATTGTCCATAGGCGTGACCATAGGCAGACTGGCTACTCTAAATTGCCCCTAGGCTTGACCCTAGGCATTTTTGGCTACTCTGAATTGCCCCTAGGTGTGACCCTAGGCAGACTGGCTACTCTAAATTGCCCCTAGGTGAGACCTTAGGCAGATTGGCTACTCTAAATTGCCCCTAGGCTTGACCCTAGGCATTTTTGGCTACTCTGAATTGCCCCTAGGTGTGACCCTAGGCAGATTGGCTACACCGAATTGCCCCTATTCGTGACCCAAGGCGGATTGGCTACTCTAAATTGCCCCTAGGTGTGACCCTAGGCATTTCTGGCTACTCTGAATTGCCCCTAGGTTTGACCCTAGGCGGACTGGCTACTGAAGAAGAATGAATATACTGATAAGAATAATGAGTAAATAAATTCAGATGTGATGTGATGTGGTGTGGTGTGGGTGTGTGTGTGTGTGTGTGTGTGTATGTGTGTATGTGTGTATTGGGGTCTGAGGTTAGCCCCTGAGCCCAAACAACCAACGAGCCAATGCTGCTTGCAGTGGGTGCACTACAGATATCTCAACTAACACAACCTGAACAAACAAGCTCATAATACTCGTCACTTCCTGATGTGTGTCAGAGTCATTCCTGTGATTTGGCTGTCTGCATGTCTAACACAGTCAGTCTGAATAATGTACCTGCTCCCAAACAGCGAACTGAAGCGGCGAGCGTTAAATCTTCCCTCAGCAGCCGGGAGAGCTAACTAGCAACAACCAAAGACAGCTTGAGCTGTATATGTAACACAACCGAAATCCAGCTTTCATTCTTACCTTAAACGTAGTTACTGCTCTCCTAATTCAGAGCTATTCAACAGTTAGCTAAGTTAACGTATTAACACAGGAACACCAACATTTCAGCTTGCAGCCAGGCTTTCCTAAGTAAACACAAGCACAACCGAAACGTATTAGCGCTTCTGAGTTGTCATTGGACAACACACGCGTCGGTCAATATTTCCGTCATTGTGATTGGTTGAGCGTTGTGCGCGAGGGTTGGTCTTCCTTCCGTCTGTACATTCACCAACGTAAGTGGCTTTATGGTGAAACGTAAGGTTCTTATATATTGCATTTTTATTTATTTATATTTTTATGTGGGGATTTTTAAAGACAACTGGCACATACAAAAGTTATATTGTGGGGAACATCGGCGTGCAAAAAGAGGACTACGGTGTACATTGTTTTGGCGTTAAACTTGCTGGAAGTAGCAGCGTGTCTGTATGAAATTCAGATGACGTAGGCGTGCAGCGTTCAATGCATAGCGCGTCTGTCTTTATTTTGCTTTTAACATACAGAAATGTCACTTCTTTAAATGTAGATCATCGAAGGCGACGCTGAATGTTGGCCTCAACAATATTATAGGTAGGCTGAGTAATATGTACACTAATCTTTAATGTAAGATAACATTGCTATGGTTTACTTTATATTCTTAGGAAAGTAATCCCAAACATCAGATTTAGATTTGGTGTCTCTGTCGCAACAACGTCACGTCTTGATGACTGTTCATAAACAAGTTGTTTTTCAGGTTCAGATTCATTACTGTTCTTGTGAGGGTATATGGAGTTAATGTTAGCAACCATACACTTGGAGTTTAATGTTTGTTTGGAACTATAAATTTAACAAAAAGAAAAAAATCATCAGTTATTTAAGGGAATTTTTTGTTTTTTGGTCAGATGTTTATTTTTAGAGTTTTAGAGACAGCACAGATTGTAAAAAGCTTTTTAGATACTCTAATGCAGTCCTCAGGCCCCATAAACCACATTTAGGTCTATAATAACTCACAACACAGGGACAGAGCCAATACGTAGACTGTCTGTGGGCCCTGAGGACTGATTTGAGATCATAATATTCCCCAAATGGTATATTAATTCCATTTCTATTGGTATCTGATGAAAAACAAAAAACAGATTAAATTAATGGTTTGGTAGTAATGTTTTCCCCTGCAGATGAACACGTGAACTAGATGAGCATGTAGAGGTAGAAAGAAAGCCAATGGTAAACCGTAATGTTATCCCGTCTTTATAAATGAAAACGAAAAAGAGATATCTGCATTTTTTAAATTAAGTCTGTACATCCATTAAAAAACATTTTATGGAGCCATAAACACTCCACTCCATCATCATTCTGGGTCAGAGTCACTTTAGCACCAAAGGACTTTTAAACAGAACAGAATGAATCGTTTTATTAGAGTAAAAACGCTATTTGTTGATCTGCATGGTCACATACTAGCACAGTGTTGTAAGTAGGTTGCTTTCATCTGTATTTGTTTTAATGAAGTATATACAGATAAATCTCACTGAAAAACATTTATACCTTACTGTCACTTGTTTCATATGAGAGCAATTTAAAGAAGTTAATTCTGTAACTGAGGAAGTTGCCATAGTCGAAGAAGAAGCCCTATGTGTGACAGTATAATGAAATTCTTTTCTTCACATATCCCAGCTTGTTAGGAAGCTGGGGTCAGCCATGATACAGTGCTGCTGGGGCAGATAGGGTTAAGGGTGTTGCTCAGACCCCCAACCTTCTGATCAGTAGCCCAGAGCATTTAACCATTGAGCCACCACTGCCCTTTAACCAGTAACCATTTAACCATTGAGCTACCACTGGCCTTTATCCAGTAACCATTTAACCATTGAGCCAGCACTGGCCTTTATCCAGTAACCATTTAACCATTGAGCCAGCACTGCCCTTTAACCAGTAACCATTTAACCATTGAGTCACCACTAGCCTTTATCCAGTAACCATTTAACCATTGAGCCAGCACTGCCCTTTAACCAGTAACCATTTAACCATTGAGTCACCACTAGCCTTTAACCAGTAACCATTTAACCATTGAGCTACCACTGGCCTTTATCCAGTAACCATTTAACCATTGAGCCAGCACTGTCCTTTAACAACTAACCATTTAACCATTGAGCCAGCACTGCCCTTTAACTAGTAACCATTTAACCATTGAGCTACCACTGGCCTTTAACCAGTAACCATTTAACCATTGAGTCACCACTAGCCTTTAACCAGTAACCATTTAACCATTGAGCCACCACTAGTAGTACATATATGTAACTGCAAGGGGGAATACTAGCTGTCAAACTAACATGGATAACAGATCGTAGTTATGTGTTTTTTTTTTTCCCCAGATACATTAAAATACTTAATTCACAACAAGAAAGTGCTAAACAGTTTTTATTGTGGTTGTGCCCGTACATGAACATTTCAGGAACCAAAACATGGAAGGCTATGGGAGTCCTTTTTTTGCCTCATTTCGTCTTTAACTCTAAAATTAAACAAAATCAAAAAAATTTCTCAACATTTTTGAGATTTATGGTTGGAACATTCCTTAAATATGTACAGCTTAAAAAAAGCATCATTTGGGAATGTGCTGCAGGTGATCCTTCTTCAGGAAATGTGGAGTGTGGCCAGGGGGGCAGCACTGGCTTTCCCTATGGGTTTGCTTCTAACCAGGACCATGGCATGGATATCTAGTGGCAAAACACATCCACAACTTATAAGCCGTTTGCGAGGTAACAGCCTGGCAAACATGCAAGGCATGACTTGTGACTGATACATACACTGATTAAACTCTACACATTTCATATTTGTATTCATATAGAGCTGATAGTATGTGTTATTCATTTACATGACAGAGCACGGAGTTATCCGTAGCGATCGAGTGTTCGAAGCCATGCTTGCCACTGATCGGGGCATCTATTCCAAAGACTACCCATATGAGGATTCTCCTCAGTCAATAGGTGTGTTCAAGGTTGAACAGGCACACTGAAATTACAAATTGGTTATCAGAAAAAAAACATTGTTCTCAACATAAATGCACATTGTTTCTTGCTTTCTTTAAAGGGTACAAGGCCACCATCAGTGCTCCTCATATGGTAAGTTAGTCAGTGAGAATAGTCAGGCATGTTTGTTTAAGATTTTGTAGCTTATGACTAAGGGGATCATTTTAATCTATTGATCCATGCTGGACTTAATATGGTAAAGTTTGTCGCTATAGTGATGATGTGACTGCACGTGTGGAGGATGAATTTGGTCTGATAATGTGACTTTTCTGTGTAGCATGCACATGCTCTGGAGATTCTCAGTGACAAGTTAACTGAAGGAGCTTCAGCACTGGATGTTGGCTCAGGGAGCGGTTATCTCACTGCCTGCTTCGCAAGAATGGTGAGCTTCCCAGCATATTTACAGTAGCTCTAAAACATGCCAATAGTATATGAGAGGTCTGTTGCTATTTAATTATTGATATTACTGGTGTTTCACTGATTGCTGATTAAATGAAAACTAGACTTAGTATTAGTCTACGAAGGTTGTGAGTACAGAACTACCAGACTGCCACTATTCTCTGGTCTTGAAAAAGGCCCTTACCTTCTACTGCTCCTAGGCTGCTGTACAATGGCTGGCCCTGCACTCTGACCCCAACTTCTTTTCAAGTTAGGAGAAAGCATTTAACTGCATTCACATGACAATTACATTACCTGATATAAAATTAGATGGTGGTCGGAGTCATAATAACGGATGATAAGTGTAACCTCATGCAAATGTGAGATATTCTAGGAATACAATTATACCTGGTGTACATTGGGAGATAAGATGTTATTCATGGCACTAAGTTTGAATGTTGCTACTTTTTTTGTTTGTGTAGAAAAAATGCTTTAATTTTAAACTATATAAACTATATTTATCTTCTATATACAGGTAGGTCCCACTGGAAAAGTGGTGGGAATTGATCACATAGAAGAACTAGTGCAAGCCTCGGTGAAAAACGTCCAAGCTGATGACCTGGAGCTGTTAACCTCTGGACGGATCAAGCTAGTGGGTGAGACACTTAAGAAGGGAATAGAATGGTATGCATGAAATGAAATAACAAACCAGAGTGTGCTTTTCCTCCTCAGCAAAGCAGAATTGCTTTATAAGTATTTAATCTTTTCTCATTTGACTGATATTTATTATTTATACCAGTTAAAGCTACAGTGCGTAGGATTTTGTTAAAAATGGGAAAAATCATGATAATTGGAGAAGAGATGAAAAAAAACCCTCTATAATATGATTTTTCTGTGCTGGCATGATTCACCCTGACAGTCATGTAATACTAATTTACAGCCAGAGTTGTGTGAGGGATATCGGGTCAGAAGTGGCATGAAATTCCTATGCATATTTTCCACACCAGCTCGGATGTGTTAAACATCTTCACATCCCAACCTCAGGCATGAAAGAAGTCCGGTTCCATTGTGCTTGGCAGGAGAGGCAGCCAATCAGGAGAGAGTGTAAACAAATAGGAGTGAGAGAGTGGAAGAGTCTGATAATACACTATAAGAGGAAAAAGGAATCAGGATAAGGCAGTTATTTGTTCACTAATTTGGTCAGACACTAGTGAACCGTAGTCATCTGTTCTATCCTTGTTGATTTGTTGAGCTAGAAATCTCATGATAGCCAGTAGTGACTGGTGTTTGTGAGTTTCTCTGTATTTTTGTATTTCAAACTCAGTTATATCTGGTGAATATGAATGAGCCATCTTTTTGCCTGGTCTGTGTCTTTTTAACCTAGTGTTCTAACACTATAAGGTTCGTGACAAACATATTTGACAGGCCAGAGAACAGAATACATAGACTATATAACAAAGTACACACAGAACACAGATCAAGTGTATTTGTTTTGTGGTTCTCTACACCATATTTTAGCTAGCTAGAGTCTCAGGAAATGGAGTTACAGTGGAGCAACCCTTGTTCCTTCACCAGAGCTTAACATTAGGTGACTAATTTTTTTGTGTTGTTTATGATCTGGCAGAATGAGCACAGTTACATCGTGGCAGGTTGGTGATGCACTGGGCACTGCTACTAGTCAGGCACTCAGTGAGTGTTAACTAGCTGATGGTTTTGTTTTTTCATCAGTAACTGTGACAGTTATTGATATGACTATAACATATCTAACATAACTAATTTATTTAGTTATCATAGCTAATTTATTTTGCACAACACATCTGTAATGCTGAACAGTTTGGATTCATGCATACTTTGCATCCCAGTCTGCACTATTGGTGTCATTATAGTTTAGATATACAAATTATTGTCCATTGTGTGGGTTGGGACACACCCTTGAATTGTATGTGCACTCAGAGCAGTGAGATTAATGCACACAGTAGAAAAAGAGTGCAGTACAAGCTACATTATGAAATGTTCTTTCTTCAAGTAGCTTGGAATAGCATTTTTTTATTACTAGAGAGGGTGAAATTCTAAAATCTTACATTCTGTAGCTTTAAATTCTCTTTACATAAACGTCATCACTATTGTTCTTTCAGTAATTCTCTGTAGTTTACTATATTTAAAAATCCCAGCTATAAGGATGTACACGCAAACTTTAAAATTACTATTTATACCGAAATTATTGCACTGCGTTATTTAATGTAAATGACAACGATTTCCCTGTTAATGCATTTTAAGTATTATTGTCCATAGGTCATATTTATATTTGTTAACACAGCTAACTATGTCAGCACACCTACACTACAACCTTACTACAGCAGTGTTCACAAGACACTAAAATTAAGTAATTAAGTTCAGAATTCATGTAGACTAACACAAGAAGTTTCTTTGGTCTATGCTTGGCTTTGTCTTTTTTTCAGTGGGTGATGGTCGGTTAGGTTTTCCAGATGGAGCACCATATGATGCCATTCATGTTGGGGCAGCAGCACCTACAGTCCCCAAAGCGGTAGGCACACAACTTATCAATTTCCCTATAGTTTCTATACTGCTCTACAGTCTAACCCTACCTGTGCTTACACCTGCCACATTCTGAGCAAAAAAAAAAAACATTTTAAGTGTTTTTTCTTGCATCACCACTTTAAAATGGAAAGAACAAACTTTACATTTGTACATGTAGCCACCGACTCTAAAACAGATCTTCAATTTGTGCATATTTAGTGAAGGTGATGTGCTAACTCTGCTTCCTGAGGGGCATCACTGGGAATCAATCATTGCACATATAAACCCAAGATCACCTGGCAATTCAGTTCAGTAATAAGAAGTATTAGCTAGCAATCAGAATGATTGTAAGTATTTCAACCTCTAAACCTGTCAATAAAATCTTCTTCAGCTTCTGGAGCAGCTGAAACCAGGTGGAAGACTGGTGCTGCCTGTAGGTCCAGAAGGTGGGAGCCAAGTGATGGAGCAGTATGATCGCCAGAGTGATGGTACCTTTGTCAAAAAGGCACTCATGGGGGTGGTGTATGTGCCACTTACAGACAGACGCCACCAGTGGCCAGGGTAGGTACCACAGCCTCATTAGCCTGGCTGAAATATACAGTCCTGAAATAAGCCCCAGCCCATATTAGTATCTCTTAATGGTTAATTAAGATATATTATTTGTTTTATATACATGGTACACTGTATGGCCAAAGGTTTGTGGACACCTGACCATAACACTCATATGTGCTTTTTGAACATCCCATTCCAGATTTATTCCCCCCTTTGCTGTTATAAGGCCCTAGCTAGGTGTTCCAGTTCATCCCAAAGGTGTTCAGTGGGGTTGAGGTCAGGACTGTACTGTGCAGTACACTCAAGTTCTTCCACTCCAACCTTAACACACCATGTCTTTATGGACCTCTCTTTCTTCACAGGGTCATTGTCATCCT
The DNA here is from genome assembly GCF_027358585.1 of Pangasianodon hypophthalmus. Classification (NCBI taxonomy): domain Eukaryota; kingdom Metazoa; phylum Chordata; class Actinopteri; order Siluriformes; family Pangasiidae; genus Pangasianodon; species Pangasianodon hypophthalmus. The sequence continues at coordinate 18,786,864 of NC_069719.1, read as the reverse complement.
GGAACATGTTTGAGCCTCTTAGTTCTAGTGAAGGGAAATTGTAACGCTACAGCGTACAAAGTCATTCTAGACAATTATATGCTTGCAACTTTGTGGTAACAGTTTGGGAAAGGCCCACATATGGACCATGTGATGATCAGGTGTCCACAAACCTTTGGCCACATAGTGTATGTTCAGATCTCAGACTTACTAAACGAGGATTCGCTAATGAATATATAACTAATGCTCAAAACCTATTCACACAGGGACAGATCCAAGTATTTTACCACACAGCATCTTGTAATCTTGTTGCTCTGAATGTTGCTCTGTTTGTGTCCCCAGCGGTGAGCTCTGATTGCAGTGTGGTTACTCCTGCAGGAGGTGCTTGTGGTGTTGCAGTGCAGAGAACACTTAGGACAGAGCGCAACGCTCTCACTTCAGCTGTGGATTACTTTCCTACCTGCCCGCTCTATCCAGCCTCTTCAGTTCTCTCATTCTACTTTATAATGACTAAAACAAGGCATTTTCATCCAGCCGTTACTGGAAGTCACTGAGATTGTTATTTAATTTTTGTCTTTCCCATCTCCTTTCTAAATGGGGTTTATACCATTGCCTAAAAAGGAAAATTGTTTATAGTTTTGTTTTGTTTTTTCTTAACAAGCCTCCCCTCTTGTTTTGTAAAACACTGTATGTAAAATATTTTCTAACTGAAGTCAAAGCAATGACAAGAGTTAATTAAAGCATTAAGGTAATTATTCGGACTGTAGTGATGTGTAACTGTGCACAATTATACCTAAATCATACCTACATTTATGTAATTAATGTAATAAATAAGCTTACGTTGTTAGTTTTTGTCTGAATAGATAAATTGCCGAAACTAAGTTATCGTGTAGCGCTGCTAGTTTACTTGTGATGTCATCAGTCTGCGACAGAACACGCGCACGGGCATGTCAGCACGGCATGTTGGAGCAGATGGTGTATCTGTGTTAAAATGTCTACATAGACTGGTCAGTTGTTTACAATTACACAGTAGTTGTTTTAGAAAGAGACGTGTACCTGGTGACATTTCTTCACTGTGGGATGGAATTGATGTTAGCGGTACTATAACGCGATGTAAACAGCTCCGGCGAGATTTCCACACCGCAGTCAGTGTTTTCAGAGCAGAGTACTACAGAAATAAGTTCAGCATCATGGAGAGCAAAGAGTTAAACACTGCAGAAATGGGAAAGGAGCAAGAATTGAGTGTGAGTGAGAGCAAAGAAGTGAAGGAAAGCTGCAAGAAAAGGAAAAGCGAAGACCCTGAAGAACATGAGAGAAACAGACGGGGTAAGAAGAGAAAGGGAAGCAAACAGATGAAAGCTGGGGATAGATATGTTCCTCCACCACAAAAGCGCAATCCTGGAGTGAGTTTTAACCAAGAACACTTTGCAGAAACCTCCTACTATTTTGAAGCAGGACTTAGAAAAGTGCACCCTTATTATTTCGATTTTAAGACTTACTGTAAGGGACGCTGGATTGGTAAAACCCTGTTAGAAGTTTTCAGCAGTGAATTTCGAGCAGAACCTCTAGACTACTATAAGAAAGCAGTCAAAGAGGGACGCATTCGACTGAATGAGATACCTGTGGACGACCTGAATATAACCCTGAAGGTAGGGAATATGATGTAATGTATCATCACTAAAAGAAGACTTATTAAGGTTTAAAGCTTTGTTTTTTTTTTTGTTTTTTTTTTTGTTTTTTTTTTACTCCCCAGAACAATGACTTCATGAGGAACACCGTGCATCGCCATGAGCCCCCTGTCATTGGGCAGCCACTGCAGGTCTTAGTGGATGATGGTGAAGTGGTGGTGGTAGACAAACCCGCCTCTCTGCCCGTACATCCGTGTGGCCGCTATCGCCACAACACCGTCATCTTCATTTTGGGGAAAGAGAGAGGTCTGTGCGGTCTTCACACCGTGCACCGTCTCGATCGCCTCACCTCAGGCATCCTGCTGTTTGCTCGCACTCTGGAGACGTCCAAGAAACTGGACCAGATGGTTCGGGATCGACAGGTGAAGCCATCACCACCTCCCTGACATGACCTTTCAACTTAATAGTAATTTTTCCCTCCAAACTAATTACTGTATATACGGTGGATATAAAAATTCTACACACCCCTGCTAAATGGCAGGTTTTTGTGGTGTAAAGAATGAAACCAAGATGAATCATGTCAGGACCATGATTGTGAAATTGCAACCTATAAATTAAAGTGAAAAACAGTAAAAATCATTTTAGGGAAAAAAATAAAAAAGCTGCAGTTATGTAGTTGTGTTTTCAAAAAGTTTTTGCGTTTTCAAAATGTTTCACATATACACGACAACGTTTCAAAACGATTCGCGTATACACATCCGCGATAACAGCCAAAAACGCTGTATTACGTATGCCAGGCCAGTAGTTGGCGCTGTCACCTTGTTAGTAAACAGTACCTGTAGGGAAGTGACAATTAGCTCTTTGTGGGCAGGAGTTCCGTCGTTCTGATCCAAAAACACCTCTTTAAGACATGTCGTCGGCGCCGATGTGTATTTAGAATTTGTCGTGTGTATATGATGCATCTCTGCTGTTGGTTGTAATATTGGTGAAGTAAATCCACACTTTGCTGAAGAAGCGTTAGCAAACTCTTGAGCAGGAACAACACTACCATGTACTCCGCCATTGTTGTGTATGTTTGTTCGCGCTTGCCTTTACAATAGACACGTACTGCTCATGTCTACATACCTAACACGTACTACGCACGCGCATGACATCACCGTTTTCAAAGATTCCCGTATTGGGTGTTTACATGGAGACGATAACTGTGGCATTTTCAAAAACTTGCACTTTGAAACCCGTTTTCAAAATTATTCGTTTTCAGTCCCCAAAACGCCGTTGTCGTGAAAAAAAAACAAACAGGCAAAACGCATAAAAAGTTTCCCGTTTTTGGCTGAAAACGTTGTCGTGTAAACGGCCCCTAAGTGTGCATTCCCCTAAACTAATACTAAGTTGAAGCACCTTTATCTTTTTGGGTAAGAGTCAATCAGTTTGGCGTATCTTCACTTTGATATTTTGCCATTCTTCGTTGCAACAGCATTCTAACTCTGTCACATTGGCTGGGCATCTCCTGTGCACAGCCCTCTTCAGGTCACCCCACAGATTTTAAACTGGATTTAGATCTGGGCTCTGGCTGGGCATCCCTTGATCTTACTTTGGTGAAGCCATTCCTTTGTTGATTTGGAGGTGTGCTTCGGGTCATTGTCTTGCTGAAAGGTGAAATTCCTCATCATCTTAAGTGTTTTAGCAGAAGCCTTAAGGTTTTGCTCTAAAATTGACTGGTATTTGGAGCTATTCATTATTCCCTCTATCCTGATTAAAGCCCCAGTTCTAGCTGAAGATTAGCAAGCCCAAAGCATAATGCTGCCACCTCTATGCTTCACTGTGGGTATGGTGTTCTTCTGGTGATGTGCCAAATATATCTTTTGGTATTTAAGTTCAACTTTGGTCATAACACATTATTCCACATGGGTTTGGGAGATTGATTGATTGATTTACGTATTTAGCAAACTTTAGCAAACTTTGCCGTCCTAATGTGGGCGTAGCCCAGACATATGAAGAATTTGGGAGATTGTTGTCACATGTAGGTAGAAGCTAATGCTTTCCAGAAACTGCTGCAATTCTTTTAATGTTGCTTTTAAGTTTTCTGTGGTACTCGTGCGTCACTGCTCAATGCATTTACAGCATTCATTCATTAATCTTCAGTAACTACATTATACTGGTCAGGGTCACAGTGGTTTAAATTACTGATTTGTTACATTTTGAGAAACTAAGTTTGTTGGAAAATATCAGCACAAATAACGCACATCAGATTCCAGTGGAGGTGTGTGGGGGGAAAAGGTGTGCACGTCATGTTTTTGTGCTGTAGGATATACAGCATGTAGTACGTACAGGTTGGTGGACCACAAAACAGAAGTTTTATTACTGCCCCAGGTGTGCTACAAGTAGAGCTGATAAACATATTTGCACCGTAGGAGCTTAATTTCTTAATGAATTCAGTTGTATAGACTATATAATGTAAATACTGTAGATTGTCTGTGAATAGGTTTCTGTGTTACTATATTTTATCCTTTGCTTTGTACAGTTGGAGAAGGAGTATGTTTGTCGTGTGGAGGGGGAGTTTCCTGACAACGAGGTTGTGTGTGAAGAACCAATTCTGGTAGTCTCATTCAAGGTGGGTGTCTGCAGGGTGGATCCCAAAGGCAAAGACTGTCGCACAGTTTTCCAGAAACTCGGTTATAATGGGCGCTCTAGCGTGGTGCGCTGCCTCCCACTCACTGGGCGCACGCACCAGATCCGCGTGCATCTCCAGTATTTAGGCTTCCCCATCCTCAATGACCCCATTTATGGCTCTTCTGCTTGGGGCCCGAACAGAGGCAAAGGAGGCCTGGTGGGTAAAAATGATCAGGAGCTGCTGGAAGCTCTTATTGAGGAGCACCGTTCCAAGGAGAGTTTGCACCTCTTGGATATCTCTGATGAAGTGTTATCTGGAAAGGGCGAGCCTAATGTGGGCACCAGTGGCGGTGCTCTGGTTGACAATGCACTGACAGTCATGACTGAATCTGTAAACACTGCATGTGAAGAATCAACTGCAAGTACTACTTCAAATGACAAGGAAGCAGAAACGAATACTATACAGGCAAAAGAGAGCAGTTATCACTCTGAGGAAATATCCAGAACTGCAAACACGATCAAGACAGTCAGAGATCATTTATGTTCGGAGTGTAAAATTGTCCGACCTGACCCTACAGAGAAGGAGCTAGTCATGTATCTGCATGCATTACGCTACAAGGGGCCTGACTTTGAGTATTCCACACAATTGCCTGATTGGGCTAAAGAAGACTGGGTGCAGGATTGAAATCTTTTTTTTTTTTTTTAATGTTATTTCCTGTTCTTTATGAATATTTAATCTGTAAAAAAAGAGTGAATAGAATATGGTTGACCTTTGGATTTGCATCTGAAATTAGAACTTTGATCTATCCTTTACGTGAAGATTTCAGTAAAAACAGCTTTAAGTGAAAATGTAAAATTTCTGAAACCATTCAAAAAGCTGAGTAAAAAAAATCTTTGGAAATAGAGACACCACTATATGAAGTTATTCAGACACTTGTATTCTCCATTTTCTGTGATCCAGGTCATGGCTCAGTAAAATATAAATCTTTATTGACTTTCTCAGTCACATTTACATAATAGTTCATTCTTAATACTTTAAATCTGACATCACATATTGACATAAAACAATTTTAGAACATCATGTTTCTCAAATGTGACATCACTTTGTTTATAACAAATAATTGTTATTTTTACATTTGGCACTTTGAACACTAGAAAGGTATGACAGCATTCCAGACATTTTGGTTGCTGGCATACTAACAAAACATTGACCTCAGTTTAATAAAATGTAGTAAATGGACTACAAACAATATTCAACAATGCAGCCATTAGTAATCCAGTTCAGTGTGTGAATGCATGATAAATTGGCCTGCACCATTAGTGGCACAAATATGGCAAAAGGTCCAATTCTTTAATTAAAAGAGTTTAGTTTTTTTTGTTGTTGTTTTTTAATTAAATGGCTTTTTATCTTTTTACATTCCATAGTCATTCAGTAGTTACTATTGATAAACAAATATGTTCATTTAATTTAAAAAATTAATTCAAAAATGACCACAACATAGCACACACTTCACAGCAAAAAAAAAAACAAAAAACTGTCTTGGTACGCTAAAGCTCATACAACATTCAAACAATTAATGGCATATAGAGACAAGACTTCAATGTGTGGAGCAGAAAAATATCTTTTACCACATGCGTATATCATATTAGTTGACTGGCTTGGTAGATATTTAGTTCTGATGGCAGAAGTAAAATGTTAAATGTTATTTCTTTTGTCACTGTTGAAAGAAAAGAAAAAGATCTTAACATCAGGTAAAATAATTAAAACCTTGAAAGCTTTGCTTTTCAAAAGACTGTGCAAATGTTCAAACTACTTTCATAGTACAATTGGAATATTGGTTTTCCTATCATGTGGAGTTACAAAGTTTCTAACTAAATTAAAACTAAAACATGTTAGTGTGCATATACAGCAAATTACCCTAAAACAACCTATCCTGATAAAAACCAGGTATATAACAATAATCCACTTAGATAGTCCGAGAAACCAAATGAGACTTTTTTTCCCCCTTCTTTTATGCAGATATTACTTTATGAAAAGTGAATACAGCACAGGCGATCAGGCCCATCAGCTATGGAATGTTTGAGTAGTGTATTTGGGTATGAGACATGTAATAAACATATTTCTTGGCCAATAAACAAGTAAGATTTTATTCCAAGTCATTTTTGAACCATTTGTATTGGTCCATTTATTATGAAACAAATATAAAGGGTTCACTGCCTTTTTTATTACCTGAAAGTCAGTTTTAAATTTTATTTCAATTTTAAATAAAAAAATGCATGGCTTTATTTATTTATAGATTGATATGTCGACTTTAACACTATGTTGATCTTTAACACTCAATTTTTAAAAAATTACACTGTAAATATGTATTATCTAAATTCTAAGCACAATGCATAAGTTAAAAGACTATAATACATCAAATACAATTCTGGTAGTTAAGTCTTCTGTATGATAAGTAAAACAATAAATTATTAAATTATGTTTGAGGACTTTAAATATTTGAATATAAACTTTTCACTTAGTTGGCTTTTAGCTCAGTGGCGGTCTGAACAAAATAAACATATAAATACACTGCCAGTCACAAGACGAAACAAAGGTATATATTGGCAAATAATTAAGAAAATATTAAACACATATTTTATCAAAGACATACATCTTTGTATTAAAGGACTCATTAATTGGCAAGCTCTCAGATCCTGCAGGGATTCAAAATGAGTGCCTTATTTTGTTTTGTATTATGTGTTTACCCAATTTTCTCCAGATTTAGTTGCAGCCAGTTCCCACACTTCCTCCACCACACGTGAAGCCAAATTATTGCTTCATTAAAGGTAGGTGCACTGACTTGTAGACAGTTCTAGTATCAAGACAATAAATGTTGTGTCCTACAAGTGATTAGCGTGATCAAAATCTACACATTTTCCACTTCGATTGTTTCAAATTAAATGAAGTCATGTACATGATTAGTCTAGATTAGTTTATGCCTATTCCTTATGTAGAGTATTTAAAAAGAGGAAATTGCTTTTATGTAAGGTTTAGGTAGACTGCTCTCAGGCACCAAAATCCTTTGAAAATATGTACAATATTTGTATTCTGAAAAAGCAACCCAAGGCCATGTGGGACAGGCTTCTTCACACATCTTTTTAGTGTTTGTGACATGCAGTTGCATCAGTCCCAAATTTTCTGAGTAAGATATATCGTAAAATCATTGCCGGTAACAGTATGAAATTAATTCAATTCAAAAAGACTGAATATAATATGGGACCTTTACAGATCTGTTGTGTTTAGTTAGCATTTACAGATATGATGATGAATCAGATACTGAAATTGTCAGATGCGCTGTACAAGTACACCACCACAAGTTCAGGATTTAACCTGGTGGTAAAAGTAAGAGCATACACTGAGGTCTATCTGTTAATCTGTTTTATTCATTAAATCAGCTGCTGTCCTCACCTCTTCCATCCCTCTTGATCCAAACATCAGGTAAATCTGGTTGACTGTTTGGCAATATTACGGGCAGCTCACTTTGGCTTGTCCGCCCCCTTCCAGACCCTGGGGAGCCAGGGTCATAAACTGTTTCTCTCAGAGACAGACGCAAAGTATCTCTCTTGCCATTGAGGTGACCTGGTCGCAGCTCTCCTTCAGTCACAGTGGGTGGCGCGATAGAGACTGCTGGCTCAATGTCGCTCAAACAAGTCTCATTAGAATCTTCAAGCCCCTCAATGGAACTCTGAGACTGGCAAGACAAAAGTCTTTTATGTGCATGACATCTATAGGCCCCATCCATAGAGAGTGACCTTTTATTAGTGTCATCTGTGGTCTCTGTGACTGTGATATCTTCCATGCTAGAGGACGACAAGGAGATGTTCCATAGTTTAATTCCAGGGCCACTATGGCATTTCTTGCACAAACGCTTTTCCTTTGCTAGATCACCTGGAGGAACTACTACAGGTCGCGTTTTGTTTCCTTTGTAAGGGGATGAAGTCTGGACGGCTTGGGGATTGTCACAACGTTTGAGGTGTCTGCTGCATATTTCCTCACTCACAGATTCAGTGCTAATCCTGTCGTAATATCGCTTTGGACTGAGACCACAGAACTCAATGTCATCTGAAAGAACAGAAGGTCTGTTGGACAGCTTGCTGGTGCAAGTGCTGTTTTCAAAGCTGTCACTTAGATGACAGGCAAGGGGTTGCAGCTCATACTGCTCTGGCTCCCTCCCTAGCCTTGACTGATGTTGCCTGTGGCGGTGCTGATTGGGGCACAAGAATGCTCCACCACCTTCTTTATTACAATTTCTTCTCCCTTGTGATCCCGTGCCAGTACCGCAGCTGAATGTACCGTTAGCTGATGGATTGTTGTTTCCTGCTTCAGCACCTGAACAAGAAGGTGGTATATTTTCTGTGGCTCTCTCTTTTGCACATGGTATGATTATTTTCCCGCAGTTCTTCTCCGGACCAAAGAAGCAACAGAGTGACTGAAAGAAAAAAGTGGCAAACCCGCATGCCACACACTTCACGAGAAGGAGAAATATCCCAAGCTTCCGGAAAAGCAGTGCAGTTGCCGGTAGCATTATAATCCCAACACAAAAGTATGCTCCTGCACCTGTGGCTACTGGACAACCCATTTTCTTCAGAGAATATGCGACCCTTCCCAGTCTGTCAGTGTGTGGGGCCAGGCAGTAAGAAATGCAGTAATTGGCTGCAAAGTCAACAGAGAGGCCTGCAGCAGTTGAAATGAACAGTGCTTCCACACTATTTAACTGCCATTCTAAAAGCACAAGCAGGCCAACAGTAACAAAAACACTTCCCCCGACAGCAAACGTCACAAAAATGCTTAATGGTATATTCCAAGTGGTGAGCAGAAGCGATACAAATGTAAGGGCGACAGAAAAGCCTGCTACTACTAATGTCTCTGAGCTCAGACATTGCTGGAGGTCATACAACAATAATTGGCTCACAAACCACCCTGTCTGCAGTCCAGGTGGAGCGCTAGAAATCTCGTTATTGAACCAAGACATGATCTGTTTATAGAAATTTGAAGTTCTGCTGAAGTTAAAGCTATAATTCTGTGATGTCTTAAATACCACAACAAGGGCAGCAATTCGATTTTGTGAATCAAAACGAAGGCCCCCATTCCTAGGTGAACCTGTCTCTGCCTGTCGTTCTTCCGTCATCATTTTGAGACACCGCTCGAAAACACTGGGAGGGTAGGGGAATGTAATATTGTTGCAGCAGAAACTGAAAGCATCCTCATTTTCAGAACAACGGCGAATAGATACCCAGTGAATCAAGTCTTCCACAAAACAGGTATTGTCTACCACTGCTTCTTGGTCTGCTGGTGATGTTGAATAAAAACTCTGGTTTCTAATTTTTCCACATAGCTTTCGCAACCACACTTGGGCTTCAGAGCTACTCATATTGAATTCTGGGTCCATGGTAAAGGAGCCATTGCTTCTTGGATTGAAACGATCATCATCATTGGCTGGGGTGACACCCCAGATGAGAGTCATGGTCATAGGCTTATCCTCTCCTTGTTTCATTCGCTCAAACATGAACTGATGGCGGTATTCAGCATCATATCTTTCAAATGGATGACTGGAGCGAAACAGCTGAGTTGCCCTACTGTCTGAGGATGGCAGTTTCATGCCAGGGTCTACACATGAAATGTAAATTCCTCCTGCAGCCAGGACTGCAAAACAGCAGATCCATATGTATCGAAACTTAACGACACCACAGGGTAGGACTTTTAAAAAAATTAGATTTGATGTATCTGAGAGTCCACGTTTTAGGCCCCGAAATTTCTGTCCCATTGTGAAAAGGCACCGCTTCCTTGAACTTGTGTCCCAAAATCCACCAGGATTTTTTGAGCAACATGGCTTCCATGATGGCTTAGAAGCAGACGTGGAAGCTCCTGCAGCATGTCGCTCTTGCAAAACAATGGCACAGGGAAGCCAAACAAGAGCGAAAAGTGTGTTGATTAAAGAGGCACTACCAAGATACACAGCAAAACACCGCACCACTGTAATGCTACATATGTAGCCTGAGTAGAATGTGATGCTGGATGTCAAGCCAGACACCAAGATCAAGTACCCCATTTCCTGTAAGACACGGTGGATTCTCTTATCTAGTGCAGCTGGAGGATTATGGCTCAGTTGGGACTTCCAAAAGTCATTAAAGGTGAAGGCTTGATTTGAGCAACTTCCCAATAGGACAAGAACTGCCATGAGATTCAGAAGTGGAAAAAACAATAGGCCAAATACAACTTTGTAGAAAAAATAAGATGTCAAAAGTGATAATGTGACTGCAACCAGTGACATAGCTGATAAAAGGAATGATCTAAGATATAAGGCCATTGTAAGTAGCAGCGCGAGAACTGTGATAATGGGGTAGACAGAGTCTCTTGAGAGGTAATATTTGAAAAGCTTTTGCTTAATCCCCAAGTCCATCCCTGTTATCGTAGTATTGTTGTATGTTAACTCATGACCTTCTAGATGTTTTAGATAAATCTCCATTAATGCATTTCCTTTTGCCATTGGTAGGAACAGGACACTATATTTTAGGGATGGAACCTGGTATTCAACGGTCTGAGGCCCCAGGAAATCCTTATCCACCAGGTAATGTAGAATCTGATAGATGATGCTGGAGTGCTTGCAGGAATGTGGGACAGATGCACAGTAGCCATATTTGCTTCTCTCTGCACACGATGCAACGAGGCTTCCATCATGGTAGTAAGGGGCACAGTATCTGAGCAAGCTTAAACTGTCCGACACTTGCTGAGCTGTAAGACTGAAGCAGGAGGAGACATTGTTGAGGAGAGCCAGGAAGTTCCCCAGGGACCAGCTTGGACAGCACTCTCCCTTACCCTTGTTGCCAGCAGCCTCTGATTTTGATTTGACCTGACAGAGTTCTTTGAAGTGTACATCTGAACGTATCTGAAATTTTAAAGATGACATTACATTTTCTCAGTTTCTTCAGTGACTTCAAGAGTTTAAAGAGTAAAATGGCACATTCACATAAAATTGTACCAAACATTTCCAAAATTATGCAACATGTTTAATGTCTTACAAATATATTTAGATTACCTGGGTTTGCTCCATCTCACACATGGAATAGATTGCCTTCAGACTCCAGAGACTGTCGGAGTTTCCTGAGCGGAATACCAGCTGGGCATAGCGATCTCCTGCAGGAGCACAGATGGAAGAGAGACCTCAGCATATTTTATTATATGCTACAGTCCATTTACTGATATATTTGCTTAGCTTCATATTTAATTGACAATGGCAAATGACCAGAACAAATATATTTTTCTTTTCTCTCACCTGGATCATTGCAAAAATAGGCGTTCTCAGTAGTGTCTGTATGTAGCATTCTCCTTGAACGATGTCTTAAGTGCTGCTGGGTTTTACTGGTGACCTCTCTGGAAACACCATGATCAATGAATTACACATAATACATTTTATGACTGTGTGTACTATGAATCTTCTGTTGGTGTATATATACACACTGAATGTCCACTTTATTAGAAACACCCATACATCTACTCATTCATGCAATTATCCAATCAGCCAATTGTGTGGCAGCAGTGCAATGCGTAAAATTATGCAGATACACATCAAGAGCTTCAGTTAATGTTCATATCAAACAGCAGAATGGGGGAGGTTATGGTAACTCAAATAACCACTCTTTACCACTGTGCTGAGCAGAAAAGCATCTCAGAATGCACAACATATCAAACCTTGTATGTGCATGATTTTATGCATTACTGTCACATGATTGGATAACTGCATGTATGAGCAGGTGTACAGGTGTTCCTAATAAAGTGGACTAGGAGTGTACATTAGGAGTACTTTTACTATTTGCAGTACCGTGCTATACTTTGGTCTTCAAACTGCTTAGATGTCAGAGATAGTGCCTTCCCAGGCCCAGTACTTTCCTGCAGCTTTGCCCAGGCTGCCAGTCTAATCCCAATGTCTGTTCCACGTGGCTCAAATCCCTATAATAGACCACCAGAGACCGATGAGGTGGAGTATTTCCTTTGAAAAATGTATTAAATGAATCTACAAGGCAAATTTGCAGGTCTCACTGTTGGGTCAATTATTGTGATTCTGAATACAGCAGAACACTACTGGAAAACACTACATGTCATTTTGCATGTTTTCAATACAGAGACCTGAAGTGCTGTAACTAGGGGCTCCATTGTGATGGAAATTTTACACAATGAATGGAAGGGTACTTACTGCTAAAGGATCTGAAAAATCTGGCAGAGGACCAATCAAAATCCCTGCTAGGGAGAAGGCAAGGAGTACTACTGCACATGAGATAAGAACTGTCATCGGGTATTCCACTATGACCTGGGAGTAGCTGTCAAAAACAATTACTGTTAACAGATGACTATTAAAAGTCAGAGCTTTTTTTTTTTAACCACAGGCTTCTTAAAAACCTGACCTGGTTCTATGATTTCTTTTTGCTTTTAAACAGTTATTGTTAATGTTGCTCATAATATATTGTTCTATTAACACACTATGTCAACCTACTTCTTTGGAATCCGATGGAGTCTCTCGGTCCTATAAAAGAAACAACCTTTACCTTTATTATTTACACTACAGAATGCTTGCATTTATATCAATCAGAAAAACATTTAGAAAAGGTTTGAACCTGACTGTCACCACATGATGCTGAACAGGCTTGTAGTTACTGCCATCACGTGATCCTTGCAGCCAATGACACTGCATTGTGTTGTGACATGTAGGCTGGTGGAAGGGACTGCTCTTGTTAACTGTCTTGACAGCATTGCTTGCGCAGTCTGAATGAGAAGACACATTTGTTTGATTCAGACAGACGTCTGTGATTGGCTGCTGGTGGTTACAGCACGGGCATCTCTTGAGTCGAGGTGACTGGTACGCATGACTCTGCAACACTTGGTCATACAGTTGAGATGAAGAAGGTGGTGTGGACAGATGGTTGATGTGGTCCCCCTCTATGGGGACTTCATTCATGGGAGACTCTGCATCCTCACTGTCTGGAGGACATAATGACACCTTCGGGATCTCACTGCAAGTGAACAGGAAACATGGCAACATCTCTTCAGCAACAGTCTTTAATATAAATTATTTCATGTGACTTAGTTTTCCAGTACACCAGACGCCTAGATATTCTCCTTTACACTTCTCCCACCACACATTAACTAATAATTAAGCCCATAATAAGCTGAAAGTAGTTGGCTTTGACTGATCAGTACATTGACTGATTAAAACTGTCCAGGGCAAGTCCCTGTAAAATCCAATCATCATTCACCTTCAGTAATTGCTTTACACTGGTCAGGGTGGTGGTGGATCTCAGGGCACGAGATGGGAATACGCCCTTGATGGGACATCACACCTTCACAAACTCATTCACATCTACACTGCAAAGAATGATGTTAACAAGTGAAGTTATCTTGAATATAGTCAAATTCATCTAGTATTCACTGTTATAAGATTACAATAAACTAAATGTAAGATTCTTTTTGTATATTTCTAGACATTTTTTTTTTACTAATTTCAAGTTTTTAATTTTTTTTATTCTTTTGACAGATAATTTTTTCCTTATTTTTAGAAATAAATGCTTAAAATTAGCTAAATTTTCTACCATTAGAAAAGGACTATTTCAAGGTTGAAATTAGTACAAATGTCTAGAAATAGGTTTAATAATTCTATATTTGGTTTGCTGTGATCTTATAATAGTGAATAATAAAATGTGACTATATTCAAGATATTTTCACTTGCTAAAAGTTTTTGCAGTGTAGGATCAATTTAGTAGTGTTGGGTTCAAGACCACCTTAGCCGAGACCGAGTAAAGACCAAGACCATAGCCAGTGGAGACCAGATACTCAGATGTGTTAATTTGCTGGTTGTAGTATCTTTCTAACCTAACATGAAATTTCTCTTCAATGAACTAAAATAATCTATCTACTATGGTATTATCATTAAAATACACAGGACAGACATAGGACATAGTCTCCTACAACTTTCTGTGACCAAATATAGTTATGCATTACATGTACTTGTGCTATATTATTTTGAAGATGAAGTATTTTGAAACATAGTAACTTGAAATTTATAGGTGCTACATAACTCCACATTGAGAGATAGACATTTACATGCTGTACTGTAATGGGAACATTACAGTGGAAATGACGTTATGGTCTCGGGTGGTGTTAAAAAAAATTTCAAGTCTTCATAGGCTGAGACTGAGACAGGAACAAGTAAAATTTCACCTGAATTTATGAGAAGACCAGGACCAGTCATGTGTGGTCTCAAGACTGGTTTCAAGAACCACAACACTACAATTTAGCGTAGCCAGTCTGCATATCCGTGTGTTTTCAAACAATACGAGGAAACTGGATAACCTGGAGGAAACCTACGCAGACACGGGCCACAACCCTGCATCTGTGAGCCACTAATACTACACTCTGTGCCACCCATAAACTCATCACCTTACTTAAATACTGTATACAGATTTTCTTTTGGTTAGGAAATGTTGCCATAATGGTTTAAGTATCCTTTGTTTTTAATTAGCTTTGTACAGTATCTATTTTATTTTCACTGTCGTGGTTAATTGTTAAATCAAATATACTGCTAGCTGTTCTCATACTTGCCAGAGAACATTCTAGACACACTTTTAGCTTATTTACTAGTATATTCAGCACAGTGTAGTCTGCTGATGATAGTTTAATGCAATGCTTTTATTTATTTGTTTGTAGGTTTGATTTTGGAGACAAAAATGCATGCAGTTATAGTGATAACGCCTGAAAAGGCAGCAAAACTCAAGTGCCAGGGCAGACCTTAGCTTTTTTTTTTTTTTTTTTTTTTTTTTTTTTGAAATTCTGTTAATTAGCACTAACTATTAATAATTAACAGTTTTCTCTTTAACAATATTCTTCACATTAGGGTTAGTGTTGTTCTCATGATATAGAATGATAAAGAGTGAGTTTTACGTATTTACTACCTAATCTATGATTGTGATTTGTCTTCTAGTTGACCATTTTGGCACTTATCATCACAATAATGTCATGCAGCTGTTAAAGGCAAACTCAGTGGTCTTTGTATAGACTAATGTAACTGCTCCCTTTCTTTTAAAAACTTTAAATCACTGTGGTTCAGCTTACTTGAAAAAAAATTCAGGCAGAGAGTCACTGGAATTTTCTTAATAATGTCACTATTTCTATAAGTAAAGATTTTTAGTAGTGTCTATGTAAATAAAGTTGAAACATAAAACTAAAATTGCTTTAAATTTTTGTGGCTATTGGTTAAAGAACATGTTTTAAATAAAGACAGCTTATTACAGTTTACAGTATGGCTTGTCAGGACTGAAGATTAAAACCACCGCATTGGACCACTACTGTAAAGCTTCATTCTAAACACTTCTGGGTAATATTAGGCAAACAATATTATGTATACAATCAAATTACTGGTAGATTAAAATAGATAAGCAATAAACCTAACAGACTATACAGTATCAGTGTACTGCTTCAAGGTTCAATTACACTAAAAAACAACTAAGTAATACTTAATCTACTGTCTTTGCTTGCAGAATTGCTTCTCTTGCTATAACTCTTAATGGCAATATTCAGGAAAAAATGCAGATGTTCCTTAATTAGTACACTGGTTTTTAGATGTATTGTTTGTGAAATTGAAAACAATATGGCTGTATTTTCATGTAGATTTTAAAAGCAACATTCAGTTTAAAGCCCCAAATTAATTAAATCTTGGCTAACATTTTTGTCTAAAAAATGTTTCTTGGCCTTCTGAATTTGCACAAAATCTAAAAAGATGTCATGTGAATGGGATATTGCGAGCAAACTAGCATAGATGGTGGATTTCACCATAATTAACTCAAACTCCTATATTTTCTAACTTCCATGAGATTAATTCTGCCTCCCATGCCCATGCTCATTTCATTCAGTGCACTCTGCCCAAAAATACTTAGAGTTTCTGGGTATCCAATATGATGCCCATTCACACTGTGTCACATGACATGCTGCATTAACAGAATGGAGGTGCTGAAGAAAGGTGCAGATTGTGGATCCAGTTGTTATCAGGACGAGAAGTAGCAAGTCACCATTTTTTGCTGAACATTTAATTTAATAACTGGTACTCACTGCAAAGTTCTGGATTTCTTTTAAACAAATAAGCGCTCAGTGTCGTAATAATGGCACAATTACAATAAAAGAATATGTAATTCCCATATTTTTAAGCCTACTAACCAAGAAACAAATGAATCTAATTTCAGTTTATTTTTCTGACAGTTTTTTTCATCACTGAGCCTTGCCTCAGTGCACTTTGCTGAACTAGTAACACTTCAGAATGACAGCATCTGGCTCTATCTGCTGTATTTCCTGAGTCTGCTCGTTTGTCTTAATCAGACTCTACAAATTCTCTGAATTCTCCTCAAATCCATCTGGCTGCACATCTTTTCTTTTCCCCCTCAGTGGAGCACCTTATTGTTCTGTCTTTATTGTTGCCAATGCCAACTGTCTGTGTGTGTGTGTGTGTGTGTGTGTGTGTGTGTGTGTGTGTGTGTGTTACTTTGGGGTGCTTTGGCCATGGAAGAATGCACTGGAATAAGGTGATCTGACAGCTCTGCAGCAATTTTGTTGTTAGGCACTTTACACAGCTAAAACTGAGCAATGACTGCAGTGGTTTGTCAGAATCTGAACAAAGTTCTTACTCTGCTATCACCTGACAGGAGAAAATATAGCATTATTACACCGAGAGCCTTAATAAATAGAACAAACCATAACACGCAGCGCTCAGCTAAGCAGAGTAAGAAACTGATTTTGGTGTGTAATACTATGTTATACCACAGCGCTCTTGAATTCTCAAATCTGATTGGTCAGAAGGTGCTGATTAATTTTCTGTAACAGCATTGCTCTGACAATAGTGCTGGCTTAAATCAAATCACGGGTTTATATTAATGCGCGCATTTTAATAGGTTATCATTTCTATAGTAACAAGTAATCCACAGCATCTTGAATGGCAGAGAATCTACACAATCTAAGGCTAATATTAAATATTAAACAAGACACTTTTGCATCCATTTGTTATTAGCCTTAGATTGTGTAGATTCTCTGCCATTCAAGATGCTGTGGATTACTTGTTACTATAGAAACAAAGAAAAACATATCATCATCCCTGATATGGTGAACTTTTCCCTAAGGAGACGTATTTAAAATGTCTTCAGGACAGAGAACCTTGCGCTTTCCGGTTCTTGGTAACATGACAAGCTGTGCTTATTTTTAGTCTATTAACTTCAAGAGAAAAAAAGAGAGGCTGGTATGGAACGACTGTTAGAAACTAACTTATCTCATTCCACAACATTAACTGTAATTATAAAAGGTTAAAAGGCACAGTGTGTTTTTCATTAATAAATCAAACATTTTAAATGTTGGCAAATCACTGTGGCTAAGAGGAGGTAAAACACTTCGGGACATGCAGTTATAGGAAATAATCCATGATGGGGTTCTGTCATGCAGCACTACACGAAGCCGTGAATTATTCTCCTATTGTCTTGTTTCATTCCTTACAAATGTAAGGACAATTAGCTTGTAAAATCTCAGAGAATCCCCATTACATATGACACTAAAGCACTATTATAATTTTGTACTATACAAAATCACTGAGCTTGTGACCCTCTCCAGTAATGCATGTAATAAAAAAAAAAACCACTGACATGGCTGTGCACATATTTCGTCTGGAAATCCAGCCTGGATTTATTTATCTCTGTTATGAGACACTATTGCCCTGTGATGAACCCTATGGCTTAAAATACAAGCAGAACCCATGGATGAAATTTCAGTGGACTATACTGTATTACCTGGCAAACACTAACCGCTCATACAGTGAGCTTACTGAGTCACATTTGCTTTAGTTCACCACCTCTACTGTACCAGGCATAACCTAACCCAAAATAGATGTTCTAATACTCTTATTTAGAGCAGGAGTTCTCAAACTTTTTTTTGCAGGGAAAAAAAAGGTGTGCATGTGTGTTTTATATATATATATACAGTATATATATATATATATATATATATACAGTATATATATATATATATATATATATATATATATATATATATACAGTATATATATATATATATATATATATATATATATATATATATATATATATATATATATATATATACAGTACTGTGCAAAAGGACTCGAGCAGTATATACAGTATATATATATATATATATATATATATATATATATATATGTATATATATATATATATATATATATATATACAGTACTGTGCAAAAGGACTCGAGCAAAGATGCCTTATAAAAAATATTTTAAAAAATACTGTGAAGAGCAGTAAACAGTAATAAATGAAACAAAATCAATATTTGGTGTGACGATCCTTTGTTTTAAAAAAAAATAGTAGTCTCAGGTACAATGTGTGCAGTTTTATAAGGAAATGAGCTGTAAGTGTTACTGAGCATCTTGCAGAACCAGCCACAGTTCTTCTGGAGACTTTGTCGCACTTGGTTCTTATTTTTGCAGCGAAACCCAGCAGCCTTCATTATGTTTTTTGTCTGAAAAGTGTCTCTTATGTAATATGCTGCTTTCGTTTGCTTGCGTTTTTGTACTGAATCAAGTACATCAGTGAAAGTCATAAAAGAAAAATCCGTAACAAAGTTTGTCCCAAAAAGAAAATAGGGTGCCTAAGATGTACTGCATACACACACACACACACACACACACACACACAGACCCCCATACAGAAAAACAGACAATTTGTATGTATAAAAACCAATATCTATTTAACATATTTAAATATGTACAATAATATTTTGACTATTTATAGGAGCCAGGAGACATTTTTATTCCTGAACTTTCCACTCACAGAACACATTACATTCAAGTATACTGTATATGCCAATGTAATTTATATGCCTGCTTGTTTTTTGAGTTATTGAGGGTTGGATTAAATGCAATCAATTCCAGTGACCACTCAACAGGCTAATTACTAGAAGAACCCATTTTAAAAAATGATAATTTTGCTAATGGATTGTTATGATTTCCATCACTGTAACAAAATAAAAATATTATGGAACAACATGGCTATGCTTCATGGACTACAATTTGAGGACCACTGGGTTATAGAGTACCTGAGAAGATCAAAGCCATTAGAATATTTAGTTATGATAAAGCAGGTCATGGATTTGACCTTCACAAAGGTCAAAAGTAGGAGCAGTTCTGGTGTATTAGTTTGCTTCAAATGCACCTGTATAACATTTTTCTCCATTTCTACTAATCAGGTATTAAGTATTGCCACAACTAGGCTGCACATAGAAAAAGAAACATCCTACTGCTGCACCCGCCACACATGCGCCTAACTCAGCATGAGCATGATTTCTGCTTTTGGCGGAGATGACAATAGCGCGGAGGCTTGATGTTGCGTGGCAGTTGTTGAAGCAGTGGCTCTGTGGAATATAAGCTACTGCAGTGCTGCTACAGACAAAGAGTAAGAGAATCTCGAACACCCCACAGTCTAGAAATCTGGTCTTCAAAAATTGCACAATTCCTGTAGTGAACCCGTCAAATACACATTGCTTTATTGATATGCTTTAAGAAGACAGAATGTAACCTTAAATCTTAAATCTCCAGGACTCCTGCATGCTTCTTGTAAATACACACATATACCTTTCTTATTATGTTCACTGTAGCTACTGAGTTAGTGAGTGATATGTTTTAAGATGAATAATCGAATAAGCTGAAAATGTCACCTACTACCACAATATGATCCTTTACTCTTAAAAGCTATATTTTACACGCACCATTCAAGAAAGACATGCTCAGGTGATGCTTAAGGAGGAATACATAATACATAGGCTAATCTTTCTGCTTGTTCAATGAAATTATCTTTCAAGAGCTCAAGCCATTTTCTTACGTGCACAGGACGTGAGCAGCCATTTTAAGAAACATAAACAAGACCAAATAATAATGTAGTACGAAGCCCTTAGAAGAACAAATCAGAGGTTCAGATAGAAGCGCCCAGGTGGGTGCCTCACGCTTGCAAACGGAGACAAGGCTTCTGCTACGAGAGTCATGCTCAGACATGAATCATTGCAGTGACTGCTGGAGTCTGTCCACCAGAGCTAAAGAGTCGTCCTCTCACCATCTGCTTAGCACCTCTCCTCTCCCTAATCACTTCATGTCATTTATCACTATCAGAGCAAAGGGAACAGTAATGCTGCAGTTTACTCAGCTGAAGCTAAACTGTTCACTCTAGAAAAAAGAAAAAAAAAAGCTATATTAATGCATTAAGCAAAACACTAATCTGAATGGTCAAGTACACTTTTGATTTCAAATTGCATGTTATTCAGACAGGAAGAAAAATGGAAAGGGATACGGAAAAGAAAACAAGCTGAATATATAATTTGCTGTGACTATGAAGTGGAACAATTTAATTCATACAATGTATTCACTTGAGGTTTCACTCCGTGGCAGAATATTTGATCTGCAAAGCTGAACACCCCCTTGTAATTCACTATCATATTCAAATTTAACTGCCATTGTATTGTCTAGATCATAATAAAATTGCAGATACAGTATGCATACTATTACAGCTTGTCAGACCCAAAAAATATCTCTTTGTGCAAGAACAGTCATGTAAATCTTATTTCATAAATAATTATATTGCAGTGAGTGTAATGAACAATTCGAAAGGGTACGCATATCTAGGTACTTTGTGGTAGTTATGAAAATCATACCTCAACGTGCAAATGTGATGATGAGGTAACACTTCTTAACAGGCGTTTTTGTGTAACTCTTCATCCATTCCATTTGGCACTAGTAGGATTTTCATGTGCTGAATTGTACTATACAGGGTTTTGCTCTTAACCAGTGTCATGAACCAAAGATGGGAACTCATTATGAAATTTCATTTTCATTGTATTTCACCCTGTATGCTGACTTTAAAATTATAAATATACTGTATTTATAGATGGTACATGTATAGTGTACTATAAATCCCCTGTCCTGAAATAAAGATTAAGTGTTATATATAAAGATTTTGTGTTATATATAAAGATTTTGTGTTATATATATAAAGATTAAGTGTTTATATAAAGATTAATTGTTTATATAAATCCAGCTGGATATAAATGAACATTTCAAGAGTAGTCACCTCTAGGATTTTTTGATAAACAAACTTAGTGGCATTTATATTCCCAGATCTGTACTTCAAACTAGGCGCCTGGATTGTATTATTTGTTGTTGTCAATATTAGTAATCAAGCATTAGATTAAACTACACCAATCAGTTTACCATGTAGCAGCAGCATGTTCAGTAGTAAACAAAGGGCAAATTGTATTATTTACCTCGCAGTGTCAAATAATTGCACAGTAAACAATGAAACAGAAACACATTTGTAATAGAGTTGAATCCCACATGAAGCAGGAAGCCCTAGCCTACCTCAGAGCAGGTCCTTCTGCCGTCGTCTGATTTATTTCACTTATCACACAGTGCTCATCACAGACAGAGACCGCATCCATATTAACAGTCCACTTTTAAACCTAATGTCTAGCAACCTTTGCCGCTTCTTATATCCTCCCTAAATATGAGATTTATTAAACACTGCGCGACCTAGCCGTTGCTAAATGATGTTCATGGTCTCCGTGTTGAGGATAAACTGTGTGTTTGCAGGCTGGTCCGCGGCTGAATTCCAAATTACGTCCTACACCATATAGAGTGCACTAAGTATTGTGTAGACGCCATTATTCCGCTACTCATGTAGTGCACTCATATAGGGAATGATCAGTGGTTGGAGATGGAGCCTGAGCTCGCGCAGGTCTCCTATTGGTGGAGCTGAGCGGTCGCTGTTCAGCACAGGATGGTGCTAACTGTAATAGTAGCGTAGGATTTTCCATATACTGCATCATCCGGGTATTTAACCACATTAGAAATATTGATTATTTTAAACTGAATTCTTAAACCAATCACAGTGCCTTGCAACTTGCTAAACTGAGTTCCTAAATTATTGGTTATTCCTAATTTATAATAAAATGTAAGATGATAAAATTTAACTGAGAGTGTTATGCCCTGTAAATTTCCCAGGTAAGTGAAATAGCTTTTATGCGGATAAGCTCATTGGTATATCCAGTGTCTTGCATAATTATTCGCCCCCCGCCCCACATACATACACACACACACACACACACACCCCACCTTTGTAGGTGTTTGTGTTTGAAGCATGCACTTTGAAGCCTTTCTCCAACTTGCTAGAAGTGGCTTTACAAGTATTATTACATCTCTCTCTCTCTCTCTCTCTCTCCTCTCTCTCTCTCTCTCTCGCCCTTATCAATATTATTGTACAGATCATGCAATGACTTTATTTAATATATTTCCTCATCCACCCCTGAAATTAATTCCTGGCTACAACACTTTTTTTTTTGTATAATGTCTCTATCAGCTTTGCACATCTTAATTCTGTTATTTCTGCTAATTCTTCTTGGCAAAATTACACAAGCTCTGTCAGACTGGATAGGAACTGTTGATGAACATTAATTTTTCTGCAATTTTCTGAAAATTGATTGAGTTCTGGGTTTTCACTGGGCCATTCTAACACATTCAGTTTCTTGGTTTTGAACCGCTCCAGTGTAGCTTGGACAGTATGTTTAGGGTCATTGTCTTGTTGGAAGGTGAACCTACATGCCAGTCATAAGTACCTTGAAGACTGGAACAGGTTTTCTTCTAGGATTGCTCTGTATTTGGTTCCATCCCTCTTGCCCCAAACCCATTTCCCACTCCCCACTGATGAAAATTATCTGCACAACATGATGCTACCACTACCATACTTCACTGTAGGAATGGTGTTTTAGGATGATGAGAAGTCTATGGTATCCACCAAATGTAGTCCAAAAAGTTTACATTTCATCTCATCAGATCAGAGAAACTTTCTCTACATGTTTGCTGATTCTACAAAATGCCTTTTTGCAAACTGGAACTCATATGGCTCACCCTTCTATAAAACCCAGCTTTGTGGAGTGCCCAGGCTATGGTTGTCCTATGAACTTCTCCCATCTGAGCTGTCCATCTCTCCAGCTCCTACAGAGTTACCCTTGGCCTCTTGCTTCGCTGACTAATGCCCTCCCACCGACTTTTGCTGGATGGTCTCCTCTAGGCAGAGTCACGAATGTGCCATATTCTTTTTATTTTTTAATAATTATGTGACTTCTGCTGGCAACAGCTTGCACCAGAACTAATTTAAGGGCTTTATAACAGGGTGTGAACCCACAGTGAAGCATGGTAGTGGTAGCTTCATGTTGTGCAGATGCTTTTCATCAGTGGGGACTGGGAAATTGGTCAGGGTTTGGGGCAAGAGTGATGGAACCAAATACAGGGCAACCCATGCACAACTTTTCCATTTTTTATTTCGAAATAATTTTGCAAACTGGATTGTTTCCACTCACATCAATATTATGTGATATTTTGTGTAGCTTCATATAATTCCAGGTAAGATATATAATCCCACTTAAGTCCATTTCTCCCCATAGAATATACACTCATGGACCACTTTATAAGGAACACAACACTAATACTGGGTAGGACTCTCTTTGCTTTCAGAACCACTTCAATTCTTCATGTCATTTTTGGAAACATTCCTTTGAGATTCTAGTCCTTGTTGACATGATTGAATAATTGCTGCAGATTTGCCAGCTGCACATTCATGCTGCAAAATCTCCTGTTCAAATCTCTATTGGATTCAAATATGGCAACTGGGGAGGCTACTGCACAACACTGAACTTATTGTCATGATCATGGAAACAGTTAGAGATGGCTAGAGCTTTGTGACACCACACATTATAATGCTGGAATTAGCCATTAGCCTTAAGATGGGTAAATTGTCACCAAAAAGGGATGCACATGGTCAGCAACAATACTCAGAGTGGCTGTGGCATTCAAATGATGCTCGATTGGTTTCAAGGTGCCCAATATGTGCCAAAAAAAAGCATTTCCCACACCATTACACTACCACCACCACTATGAGCTGTTGACGCAAGGCAGGTTGGGTCCAAGGATTTATGCTGTTCTTGCCAAATTCTATCCCTACTGTTTGCATGCCATAGCAGAAATCGATATTCATCAGCCCAGACAATGTTTTTCCAATCTTCAGCTGTCCAGTGAGTCTGTGTCAACTTTCGCCTCAGATTCCTGTTCTCTGTTGGCAGCAATGGAACCTGATGTTGTCAGCCAACAACCTGAAGGTTCAACGTGTTGTGCACTCTGAGATGCTTTCTGCTCACCATGGTTGTAAAGAGTGGTTATTTCAATTACCTTCCTCTCAGCTTCCTGTAATTCTTATCCGATCTCTCTCATCAACAAGATGTTTCTGCCTGCAGAACTGTTTTTGCACCATTCTGTGTTAACTCTAGAGACCATTCTGCATGACAGTCCCAAGAGATCAGCAGTTTCTAAAATACTCTAATCATCCCATCTGGCACCAACAACCATGCCACGGGCAAAGTCACAGAGATCCCATTTTTTCCCTATTCTGATGTTTGATATGAACATTAGCTAATGCTTGACTGATATCTCCATGACTTTACGCATTGAGCTGCTGCAACATGATTGGATAATTTCATGAATGAGCAGGTGTACAGGTGTTGCTAATAAAGTGCTCAGTGAATGTACAGTGCATCATTATTTTATGGCTGCTTTGGTGCAAAATTGCTTTATTGCTGAACATGCTTACTCAGAGCACACTTTCTAATGGAGGTGCAATGAAGCCATTTTGAATAAATATAGGCTTGGAGCTTTACAGCATTACATTGTATGTAGGCAGCAGTGAGCATATGACCATAATGCAATAAATGAATTTTTGAAAATGCTAGTGCAAGGATTTTAATCTACTAAATTTTTGGAGCTAATTAGGAGTAAGCTTTTTTAATCATCAGCACTTTCATTTTTTAATTCATTAAACATTGTCATCATTGTCACCTTAAAAGTTAATAATCTCATTGTACTTCATCCCAGTTCTACACTATGCTACTTAAGCCATCAACTGCCAGACAGCAAATTAACCAGGGGCCGTTTCTTTTATGTAACATATTTCAGCCCTGCTGCAGCCTGCTGCTGAGCTCCGTTTAGATCTGTCTACTCAGAATCAAGGGTGTTTCTGAACTGCTACCCATGGTAATTTCCACTGACATCTTTCTTCCAGCGTGTAACAAAGGGGTTTATTTAAAGCCCTAGTGCATCTCAATTAGAAATAAGACCAGAGTTTAATGTCTGAAATCTTGGCTCAGTTAAATACTCCCAGAGGAATGAATGTAATGTGTTTTCTTATTATGTGTAAATGGGTTGCAGGCAGTTATTGGTATTAATAATATTAATAGTAATTTCAGATGCAGTGACACTCTTAAAATTGACAGTAAAAATCTTTTCTATGGTTCCTGTAGCACAGACATTTCATACACGCTTATTTTGACCACCAAGAAGATTTGGTTTGTCAAGAAGACTCACTACTATAAGAAGGCAGCATTTGCATTTGGTATGTGCACTTAGTCATAATTAAGACTTCAGTATTAATGCTAGCATTAATGCTATTTGTTGATGTAGTAATAAATGATTTGAAACTACACTGATACTATACAGAATTATGAGTTTATTAAATATACTCATTTAGTAGGGATCAGAAGAAATACATCCTGGATTTGCATAAAATACCCCAAATTTATAGGTATTAAAATAAACTACAAATTCACCCAAAAGTATCAAAATCTTTTTTTTAAATACAGGAATTCACTTTGTCAGTTACGCATGCAATTATTTGATATTAGTATGTCAAACACATATTGCAAGGTCGTATAGTAATGTGTTGCACCAGCCTGGGTCTTCAGAACGGATTCTACACGATGCACAATGCGTTGTGCCCAAATGCTGTACCATGTGGAAATTAGTTAATTGCACTGAATGGCTGCAAACAGCTCTTTCCACCTCATTTTAAAATAGACTTGAGATACAGGGACTATGCAGACAAATAAGCCCATGAATACCCACTGACATGTTCCAGATACTATTTAGTGATGAGACCTGCATTATGTCATGATGCATTATCATGATGAAAGAGTCTGTCAAAGTGAGGATGAGCTATAGCCATAAAAGGATGTTGGGCAATGTTCACTGAATCATTTTGATGTTTTCCAAAGCATATCAGACAATAGGGTCAGATCATTCCTAACCCTAGGAAAGTTGCCCTCTGATGGTACTGCTGACAATAAAGAGGATGGCTCCAGGGACTCTTTCTATTCTTTCTTTTTTATTTTTTCCCATTTTCTCCCCATTTGGTCAGTTGCCATTTCCCACCCACTAGCTAGCTCTCTCCTAGCACACAACAGCTGTTGACAGGTAGGGTGAACACTAGCATGTGCTTCCTCCAAGACACATGAAGCCAGCCAATGCATATTTTCGAATTGCTGCTCATGCTGCACCACACTCAGAGGAAAGTGCTGACTGCCCTCTTCTGCATACATGAGCTCACATATGCCTGTGATTGGTTAGTTTCCAATGCTCTGTATGAAAAGTGGGGTCATACTGGATTTAGCATAAAATTCCCCAACTAGGCTAAGTTGGCTGGGTGTCATCCATGTACCTACCTAAATAGTGAGCAACTGTGGAATTCATTGTGCACTTTCTAAAACACTGAAACATCAGTCTTAAACTTAAGACAAAAAAGAGGTGTATATTACCTTGATTGGACTTGCTGTTTATATTGTGTTAAATTTTTGTGTCTGCACTTTCAGGACACATCAAAATGCATCAGCTGACCTTTATTTAGGATAAAAGTTCACTACATTTCTAAGTAGTTTAATGCTTGTAAGTGATGGCAAGGCAAGCAGATGTAACATGAAATTCTTATGGCCACCATTGATTCTGGAGAGTGTGCTTCAAATACAAAGATGGGCTTGGTATCAAAGAGTAAATTGTGGTTCAGTTACGTTTTATTTGTATAAAGCTTTTAATAGACATTGATACAAAGCAGCTTTACAGAAATCTGGATGTAGATTCAAGCAATCTAGAAGTGACAGTGAAGTGACATCCTCTTCTGCGTGACACCATACACTGGAATTTAGATCTTTATGCAGTTATACAGAGAAAGAGCAAATGTTATTAAATGTGATGAAAGGATGTTCGCTATGAGAATGCTGTGAAAAGGAGTCCTGGGCTGAACATGATTTATGATTTCAGCATCTGTTCTGAGAAGGTCCACGGCTACAGTGTCCTTGTGAGATTATTCACTGCAGCACGAGTCTTAGGCATAAACTGTTTTTGGGAAGTGCAAATATTTAGTGTATCCAGCTAAGATTATCCATTGGATGATGTTGCAACCCAAAACCTATAAATATCTACAGATATATGTGCTACCTCTGAAAAAATATTCACTCTGATCCCAGCAAATAGCACAAAGTCTTTTCTTATTCACAAACACATCAGCACTGGAAGAGGAGAAAACAGAGGATACTCTTAATAGAGGATAGCTCAAATTCCGAAACTAACTGATTACTTCAGTTCACCTCCATGTACAATATCAGAAGAAGACAGTGACAGCACAAACAACAGAGCCTCAGTAATGTTAGCTGATCCAGATCCCCTGCTACTGGAAAAATAAATTTAGCTTGACGGCTTGCTGTTAACTGCGGGACAGAAGAGACTAAGCCACATGATATGGATTTCTCTGGAGTGTGACGTTGTTAAAGACATGGATATTAATGACATCATTTCATTATTTCTCCTCTCGTAAGGCCAAAAAAGACAACCGTCTAAAGGTAAGTCACAGTCATCCCTCACAAGTGATGTTGCTGTGCCAATAAATCTGTTTATTATGAGTTCATGTTTGTGCTTAATGCACTGTAGCCCAGAAGACTCACTCTCATTTGAGCCGAGTTACAAACATGTAATGGCATGTATGCTAATAATAGTATAATGGAGTGTAAAATCTTTGCCCTTCATTCTAATTTAGATCATCTCATCCAGTTTCTGACAACACACTGTGCATAGCTTGTGTAATGTCATGGGGTATACCCTGTTGTACAATAGTTTGTAGCAAGTGTGTGTGGGTGTGTGTCTGCTCATGCATGCATGTGTGTAACTTTCTGAATATGTTTTGAGTAGTTGACAGTATGTTACCAAAGGATGTAATGTAATGGGTGTAATCAAACAAACACAGGTTTTGAATGCATCTTACAGCATAATGTATATAACCCCTACTAAAAAAACATATAATAGAGTAATATTACCTAGCACAATTCTAATAATACACATCTAGTAACTTATCTCTGCTAGAAAAACAAAAAACATCATACATTGTGTCACTCGCATATTAAGTTGGGATGCTGGTGTGCTGGTGGTCAGCATGGTAGCAGTGAGATTTTATACGATATATAAAAATATTTCCACAGTCTGTAAAAAAATTATTTGTTAAACCAAAGACTGAAGATAAAAGTATATACAAATGCGGAACGAACTCTATTTCCTGTTGCTGAACCCATACACTGTAACCATAATCACCCACTCCCTCAGAACATGGTATCTACTGTGATTGAACTATGGCACCACAATCATTTAAAATTATACAGTTTTACTATTTTAGATTTTAATGGTAACCAGGAGGCATAACAGTAGAGTTGCTGCCTCACAGATCCAGGGTCCCTGATCCTACGCTCGGGTTACTGTGTATGTAGAGTTTCACCTGTTCTCCCACGTCTGTTAGTGTTTCTTCCAGGTTCTCTATTTTCCTCCAACCTCCTAAAACCATGCCAAGAAGTGGATTAGCTACTATGAATTGCCCCTAGATGTGAAAGAATGTGTGAATGTGTGTGTGCATGGTGTCATAAGATAGACTGGCATCCCATCCACAGTGTTTTCCTGCCTCATTCCCATTGAGATATATATACACAGAAAAACCTGGTTTATAAGGTTCTATCTGTCAGCCAATCATCATCCAGGATAAATGCAGCGCAGGCGGCTTTGGCCAACCAATATCCACGTTCTAGTTACACTGTTACAGAAAACAGGCTTAAAACCTCAGTGTGGTGAGCCACAGCTGTAGATATTCTACCATACTCACTGCACTTACAATGTATAAAAGCTAATACTGTGGCTAACATCAGATAACATTAAATACATGTATAGACATTATCTAGCTACATGCAAAAAAACTGAACTTTCCAGTGTAACCGGTGACTGAAGGTCAGCTAGCAGACTCGTAAGACGCGTTTGTGTGGTTGTACAGAAACATGTATTGTATTTTCTAATGTATTTTAATACCGGTAAATGTTTTTCAATTAAATTTTAATGTCAAAATGTTTAAGAACAAGTTCAGAGTTTAAAAGGTGAATTTATATTTTAGATGTTAGAGAATACATTCAGAAAAATAAATCTTACTGAAAAGTATATATGATCATTATGTGGTCTTAATAGGCTCAACATGTCTTTCTCTGCTGAGTTTATTACCATTATTACTTAATAAGATTAAGAGATAATAGGAAAGAACCAGATCTTATAAAAACCAAACAGTGTTGATCTTATAGAATAATAAGATTCTATCTGTGTTTGGCCACTGTTTAAAAAATGTATACCTGCTAACTATCTCAGAATTTAAAGTAACCTTAAAGTGTAAGGTTGTAAATTACACTACTTTAAAATTTTGCCAACTGGAATGTCAAACCTTTGACATCTATCTCATAAGGGCTCTTCACCCAGAGAGAATCTTATAATACTAAGGTCACTATGCTACTGATTCACTTTGTAACGTTACAAACGAAATAACGCTCCCTATTGAGGATTCTGGTGGATAAAAAAAATCATGCATAAGTCTATTTAAAAAATGAAATCTGTAGGATACCGTTTGCGATTCTTTCCATGTTCGTGA
This sequence comes from Pangasianodon hypophthalmus, assembly GCF_027358585.1. NCBI lineage: Eukaryota > Metazoa > Chordata > Actinopteri > Siluriformes > Pangasiidae > Pangasianodon > Pangasianodon hypophthalmus. The sequence goes on along the minus strand of NC_069719.1, from coordinate 18,756,727 downwards.
TTGCCACAATGCATTCTGAGCACAGTTGTAGATATAGACCACTGCATTCTGAAATACAGCTCAGTGTGTCCGTTCCTTTCAGAAAACCTCTTTTAAAGATGAAGTGAGGGTGTCCAACCTGTCTGCTGGAGTGTATAAGTTCAGGCTGACTGTCACAGACAACGCTGGCCAGTCTGACTCAGCAGAGGTCACTGTCTTGTCCTCACACCTGAGCAGTCACACTGTGAGTATTTGTCTTAACATAAACCTCCTACAAGCTCTCGTCACAGTTTGATATTGACTGAGTTCAGTCAGTTTATGCTGTGTTGATTAACATTACCCTTTCATGCCTACTATCCTCACTCATGGACAGTCAATTTAAGGTGCTTTTTAAAAATATAGTCTAGGAAAATATAAGATGTAAATTACCTCCAAATCACGTTAGAGCATTACTGTAAATTAACGTAAATTTCTGTAGCTCTAGACTCTAGAATATTTGCTGTTCTCAATATTTCTACAGAAAAAAATTAAAGAAAAAACATTCAAAAGTAAATGGATTAAAAGTAAATGGATTGTCGATGATTTAAAAAAGAGACTAAAACAGTATGCCTGAAATAAATCTAAAAATGTAAATCTTATAATGTCTAATATTTTTAACATTTACATCTCAAATATGTAATGCTGAAGACAAAAAACTCTGAAAATATGATTTCTGAAAATACAAAATTTACAGTTCATGACACAAAGAGGTCAAAAAAGGGGGGGGGTCTTTTCTCCTTTTTCTCCTTTTTTACCTCTTTGTGTCATGAACTGTAAATTTTGTATTTTCAGAAATGATATTTTCAGAGTTTTTTTACATATTTGAGATGTAAATGTTAAAAATATTAGACATTATAAGATTTACATTTTTAGAGTTATTTCAGGCATACTGTTTTAGCCTCTTTTTTTTTAACCCATGGACAAACCATATACTTTTTAATATTTGATTAGAATCAAAATTCATACATCATGCAATTTTAAGCTTAAAAAAAAAGACTAAAGAATCTTTATCTAAATCATGCATGAATTAGAAGGGTTTCCATTCGTGTTTAAACATTATAGAATAATAATGTATAATTTTACAGTCTGTGTATATAGAGATCTGTGTAATAATGACTGATTAAAACAAACAAAAAAAAAAAACAGCATCATTTTTGGGCACGTGCGCTGTATTTGTGTAGGCAGATCTCTTGACCGTGGGAGGGGCGAACAAAGACGGCCACGCCTACTGGGCGTTTCTCTAATCTACTGCCACAATGAGGGAACCCGTGATCACAGTAAACACACAGCTACTAGACTGAGAAGCATGAGCGTACTGAATAGGGGTAATCCTAGCAGTGAGTATATAACGCGAATAACTAACTGCTGGTCATGTCTTCAACGAGAAAACAGTATTTTGCCGTTTGTTGTCTGGCTTTGATGATTGTTTGCTTAACGGTTGTGATGAAGAAATGGCACTTCGGGCTCAGAGGGGATTTGGGGGATGCTGCTCTGAACACGGGCTTGACTCCGCTACGTGGTGCATTACTTCAGCACATAAGAGACAGACAGCAGGAGATTGCTCCGTTTTACACCTTAAATCATAGGCATCGATCATTAGAAGTACAAGCGACTTTTCCCCACGCAGATCTGCAGGCTTCGGGAGCAGAGATTGGATGCAGTGATCTGAGCGGCTTGACAGTTGTGGACTTTCTTGGCGCCGGTTACACAAAAATGGTGTTGAAAGTCGTTTTAGCGCAGGGTGTAGAAGTGGCGCTGAAAACCGTCAACAATCAGGGGACAGACATGAGATCTTGTTTGGAGGATTTCAGGGATCCACAGGGCTGCCAGGACCTCGTGTCCTTCAAACTGAGAAAAGAGATCATCCTGCTGCAGAGACTACAGCACCCTAACATTGTAAAGGTAATCCCTTCTAAACACTAACAGCCTAAGGAGTAACTTTTATAGGCTGTCAGAGATAAGAACTGTTTGTTACTGATAGGTTACATGAAAACTAACCAGTTATAATAACACACATTACACTGTTAATAATCTAGGAAGTATTATGTAAATACATATGCATATCTCTTTATTTATACAGCTGTATATAGAGTAAATAATGCACAAATCTATACATAAATCTTCTGTTCCAGATTCATACACATTATTATTTTTTTTATTGTTAAGTCTTACTATTTAAATGTTTTCTGTTCTCATGTCAGATATCTACAGTATGTATGTACGCATGTATGTACCAAGAGCACCTTAAAAAACCACAACAGATTCCTTGTGTGTCTGCGCACACACTTGGCGAATAAAGCTAATTCTGAATTCTGAATCTGATTGGTCAGAAGGTGTTGATTACTTTTCTGTAACAGCACAGCTCTGACACGCTTATTCTCACAGCTCATCCACAGAGACTTGGATGACATGGCAGATGATCTACATCATCTAAAGCTAATAATAAACAGATAAAACGCGTGTTGCTATATGAAAAAAAATTTACAATAATGTGGTGATAATTTCTGGAAGGAGATGTTTATTTAACATTTATGGATGTCTCGTCTCCAGCGCCAGTTTTTTAGTAACATGACAAGTTGATATATATTTTTTTTTTTTTTGGTCTTATGACAAAAAGTCCAAGAACAAACTAGGCGCTGGTGAAGGAATGACTGTCTGTAGCTGTTATAATGTAAGTGATAACAGGAACTAACTTGGCTGATGGATGTTCCACAACATTAAGTGTTACTCTAAACGGTTAAAAAGCATGATGCGTTATTTGCTAATCAATTAAACATTGGAATCTTTGACAGACTGTTGTGGAATAAGAGGAATAAAACGCTTCAAGACTTTTTTGTGTGGTAACTTGTCATAGGATCCTGATTATTTTCTCGTAACAGCATGCCTTATTGGCTGGGCAGTTAACATACAGAAAACAGATTTACGACTGTTACTATCTACAGTCCATTACTGATTTTCAGCCAGTGTCAGACAGAAGAATAGCAATTTGCCTTAAACTGATCAGCACTAAGTGTCTATTTTTGTATCACCTGTCATTTTCTGCTGCTCACTATCCCCTGCACATTTAATTCACTACTATTCATTAAAAAAAATAATAAAAAAAAATCCATTTTAAGCTCATTTAGAAACACACACTCTAGTTTTAGAAAGCTTTCTCATTCTAAAGCCTGTGTGCTGCTAATGTGAGTTGTAGAATTAAAGTACCACCCTGTGGTTCTAAATGATTGTCGTGTTTTGTGGTTACAGCTGAAAGGTCAGTGCCAGGACAGTGCCCTGGTGGGTGGCATCACAGCAGTGCTGGAGCAGGGAACCCCAGTACAGATGATTCAGCTCCTGCAGAGCCCCTGGGAAGAGCGCTTTCGGGTAAGAACCTCGACTCGACCACCTCCCCCCTACCTCCTGTGGAGTGTTAATCAGGAGTTTCCCACCCACAGCCCCCCACAGGGCATACCTGGGGCAGGGGGTGGAAGAAAATTCTCTGGTTTAACTGAAGCCCTATCTCCAAACCATCTGAGCCTGATCAAATACTCAGAGGGACAGATGTCCGTCTCAAATATCTTGGCTAGCTGTGAAACTGAGCAGTATCTGGCCGTTTGTGGTACAGACAGAGGATCTGATATCCGGCTCCAGGAAAGGAGAAGTGGTTTATTGAAGTACTTGGCTCACTAGGCAGGTGCAGAGTGTCGGTGCTCTTTGATTTTTTAACAGGTTTTCAGGAGAAATGGTTCTACCTGGAGGGGCTGTAGAATTGCGAGTCGGTTCAGTGAATATACTGAACTGCTAGTAATACAAAGTCCATCTCTGTTATTACAGTGTTCAGCTCCTCCATTGTGATAAAACACAAAAGACTGACATAATACATTTGTTGTTCCCTACAGGCTTTTCAAATAATCGTGTAGCTCATATGGCTGCCCATTAGCTCTTGGACATGGTTATGATTACAGAAGTGCAGATTTGTGCTAAGCCACTAGTACTGTGATCATCTCACTTTGCATATTTTACTGCTTCGGCTCAATATCTCACTCATCACAAGCAAATAATCATCTATTAAGAGGAAATAGATGTCTGCATGCTTAACTATAATGCTAGTTATATTGTCAGTGTTCTGACAGATTTCTTATAAAAGCTCTGATCTCTCCACACTGCAGGTGTGTCTCGGCTTGGTCAGGCTTCTTCACTATCTGTCGCTTTCTCCTCTGGGCTCTGTGGCTTTGCTGGACTTCCAGCCTCGTCAGTTCATCATGGTGTCTGGCGAGCTCAAGCTGACCGATCTGGATGATGCCATTGTAACAGAGACACAATGCAGGACAAGTTCAGATTGTGTGCTGGAGTTTCCACTGCGCAACTTCACCTTCCCGTGCTCGGGCAGCGGAGTGTGCCAAGGCCTCAACGAGATGAGGAACCTCTACAATGCTTACAGGTGAGTGTGGCCCACGTTCCATGTTTATGGTCATCGCTGGATGATATAGAGTTTGCTCTACAAGTATCTGCCAGAGTTGGTGTGTTTGGGAGTTTTATGGCCAACGTTCTACCAACAACAACCCTACCAACCTAGTGTGCTTGTTCTGATTATCAGTTTTGTCGAGATGTAATTGGGCATCAGGTAAAGCATATTGTTTGGATAGCTTATTATTGTGTGTATTAGTATGCTTTATGGCTGACTGTCAAAAGACATGCTGTTCTAAGGAGGATTTCATTATTCAGGATTGTCTCTGCTGTATGTCTCCAGATATTTCTTCATCTATCTACTGCCTCATCAGGCTCCAACAATTCTGAAACCTCTTGTGGATCAGATAATGAATACAACAGGTGAGCAGTCTCTCTTAGTGTGTGGTTTCAGTCATCATAACAACATGTCTTTATTGGCGGATAACTCATCTACTTCTATTGTATCGCTAATGCTGGTGTTTGCCATAGGGGAACTGAGACACAGTGTTAACAAAACACTAGAGGCTTTTGAAGAAGTCTTGCATGTATACAAATCTGGGCTGCATCTACAGAACATGCCTTCATCTGTAATTAAAGGTAAGACTGTATTAAATGTTATCCTCTTGTATCATTCATTAATCATATTTTTTATCCATGGTTTACAGTCCCAAACATGCTGGCTCATGCAGAGTTTCTTGCAACTAGAATTAAAACACATTTCTTATATACCGCACACAGATTACATAAAACTCTCTTTATGATTTTAGTTCAACTGAAATGTGCTTTCTGGGTTTCTTTGCTGACATTTTGGCAATGAAAATTAAATACACATGAATATTTCTCAGTTTTTTTTAGACAAATACAGTCGCTGAATGTGAATACATTTCAGGAGACTGTTAAAGCAACACAGAATATGATGTGTGCTAGTTTTAATGTCAAAAACATAACTCAAACAGCACCTTCAAGCAGATGTGCGAACTGTCATAAAAAGAAACCTTGTAACTTAATCTGTCTTCAAGCGCTGGTGAAATAGTGATGTCCCCTGCAGGACATTGGGTTTCTCTCTCTCTCTCTCTCTCTCTCTCTCTCTACTGAGCCTGAGCTTTGACATCCATAAATCATCCACATAGACAGAGTTCAGCAGCACTGAGGTGTAAAAAGACCTTCAAAATGTTATGTCCGAACAAGTTTGCTACAGCTCTTGTGAAATATTTTGACACATTTTGAACACTTGTGTAATTTGTTAAGCAGCTTTTTTTGTCAGTTTGTCAGTAGTACAGAGCTCCTTGTGTGGTGTTTGTCTCTGTCTCTGTCACACACATACATACATGCATACATTTAACTAGGTCTCATATTTACCCACGTCTCATATGAAGTCAAAGGAATGTCTTTAAGTAACACAACACTCTGACACCTCTTGCTGAGAGTGTGAAAGTGTGAGATATCTGCTGATTTTATATACACCAAACACATTAATGTTTTTTTTTGGCAAGTTTAAACACTGACATAGTTTTCCTCTCATCTGCATAGACTATGCTGTGCTGAAAGGCATGGGTACATCTGGAAATAAGGAGTACAAGTGCTGGCCTTCCTACAACCATCAAGGATGCATGCTGTCTGTGCACAGTGCTGCAGAGGCTGCCCACATCTGCAACACTCACCCACAATGCACCAGTTTCTCCCTCAGTGACCAAAAGACATGGACAGGTTAGCATTTCTCTCATATGAGTAATGAATAACAGTTACACAGTGAGTCATTCCTACAAAACCCAAACCAAATGTACTGTCTGCTTTGAAATAAGCATTACAATTACACCTGGACTAACATGGAGCATGACGAAGTTGCAAATGATTCTGAATGTAATATTGAGTAATGTTAAGCTTTATAAATTCAGCATGTGAATTCTACCACCGCTGTCTCACGTTATGCATACATTAGCATCCCAATGCTCAGTTTTTTAATGTGTTTGGATGGCTTTCAGCACAGCTTCCACTATTCATTATGATAAAAAATAAAAGATTCTGAGCACATTTTGATTAAGTGTGTGTTCCTAAGCATATACGCTCTTTGCCTTTACTTGTCTGCAGGTCGACTTCTTGCCTCATTCAGAAGTGGCTTCAGTCATCTGGTTCCAGATGTGAGCTCGACAGTCTACGTGAGGACGGCCAAAGCCTCGGCAGCTACTCTGTAAGAGGGGGAAATAGAGAGCGAGACAGAAAGAGAGATGCTGTGGGGGAGGGAGAACTATGAAGTGAATGAACGAGATGTATTTATAGGCATCACACTCAAAAGACTGTTTGATCTGCCTGCCAATGCTGCACGCTGCCAAGAAACGTCTAAAAGGATTTCCCTTCAGGTATAATTACCTCTCCTTACACAAAAAGAAACACCCAGCCCTCTGTTTTTTGCCTTGTGCTGTTGTGTTTGTATGGCACAGTCCAATGAAAGGATATTGAGCCTATTCTATACAAGCTCTTACACAGATTTACTTTGATGTTAATGGAGCCAGCAGTTCTGCGGCGTTGTGCTGCATGCTGGTATGCCTTAAACACAGTGTTGCAACAGGCAAGGAAAAAAGTACTGAAATTACAGCTGTGTAGGAGCTGAGCTGTAGTTCTACAACTGAATAGCTGTTTAGGATCACTTTACTGATCACTGCAGTTCATTTTTATTGTAGTTTATTGTTATTGTACATTTTCATCCAGTGGATGTGATTGATTTAGTTGTTCTTTCAGAGAAAGAGTTACTGTTATTTGACATTTTTGACATGTTGTGCAGTATGTTTTTGTGTTGAAAGAAATTAATAAAAGTGTTTTGTTTTGTAGCTTCTTTTCTCAGGTTATTTAATAGGAAAGTCTTACGTGTGATGTTAATACTCTTCCCTTCTTCACTTTTAAAAGCAGCCACTCTGCATTGTGTGTTCTCCCCTACCTTCAGTCTGTCAATGGAGAGCCTTGCAGCATACTGTGCCCCGCAAAGTTTACACAAAACCTTTCCAGTGCATACTAATTAATCACTTGCGGGGTCATTATGGTTTAATTATTACATGTAAATGCTCCTTGTTTGGAGCCCTTTTCTCATGGAGAGACCCGAAAAACAAAAGCGCATTAAGAACAATTAAAGTAAATCTGCCGTTAGCACAAGAATGGTTGAGCCATCTGGCTCTCCATTCAGGAGTGCTATTTTAGATATGCACAGATAAGCAGGGTTGCTCCATGCTGCTGCCCAGGACTAATGTGGAGCTCATTGCTCCCCCCCTGCATTCCCTGTCCTGTGGTTTCATGAGCTCTGATAAGATTTCTTGAAATTATCCTGAATTATCCGACACATTGAAAATAAGGACTTGAATAATCAGCAGTAATGGAACTCACCTGAGGGCAGGGGATGTCCATCTGTCATACCACTCCAAAACAATATTCAAAAAAAGTTTTCTGGTAGCACAAAAAAAAAAACACCAATTCTTGTGGTTTTGTTAACATCCTAAAAAGGCACCAAAAGCTAAGGTTTTAAAATAGCCTGTTATATTCCTTCCTGTAACGTAAATTCTTGACCACAGTGTTTTTCTTGACTTAATGTTTGAAAAGAAAACAAACAAAGCTATAGCTTCTGCAGCCCTGATGAGATTACAGTAAGCTCTAGCTTTTTACACCCAATATTAGAAAATGAATAGAGAATGTATATAGAAAAAGGAAATTGTACTTAATTTTAGACTACCCTAAATGTGTGCTTGTTTACTCACCAACTAAGTTATGAGACAATTCCATAAAATATTAAAAAATGTTAAGCTATAAATTTCCAATTACGTTCCTGCAATGCTCTACAAACGTAATATGTATAATAATGGTTCAAGTTAATGTTGCTCAGATAATATTCCTGTTTAGACAAAAACTAATGTGAGTGTTAAGTTAACTAAAAATGTTGTAGGAATGTAGAAAACCTAACAGATTGAATGTTTAAACAACCAAAAATTAGTAGAACCGTAAGCTTGTTAGCTGGGTGGCAAGTAAAACAAATACTTAAAACAAAATTTCTAGGTTATTTTAAAAGCAAGGAAATGCAGAAAGAGGTTCTTTTCTGTCTCTTCGAGGGTCACAGTGGGCTTCTGTTCCTCTGGGTTAAACCTTCAGCTTGGTACTAGTCTGATTGTGAATGGGATTGTTATTGCACCCCACTCTACTCTCCATACTGTGTCTTTAGTTTCATGTTTCACTTGAGCAGTTTCCATGATTTTTATTCACAATCTCCATCTGGAAATGATATGTAAAAGCAAGTCAGAGCCGTTGGCTTGGGATTATGTCAAGGGGCATTAGTGCCTGTAGATACTGCTGGTTCAAGCTGCACTTGGGTGCCCAAAAAATTCTAGGAGATCTTAAGGGGCAAAGAATGGACTTAGTAGTCTCAGTGCTGTTTCAAACCATTTAGTTATTCATAAATGCAAGTTTATGCATGTAAGGGTCAGAGAATAATCATAATATGTGCCAACAAATACATTTCATATATGACCCCAGCTGCCTGTTGCTTAATGCTAAATGGGTTCATGTGCTTTCAAATGCATCCAGAATCTCACACAAGTATTGGGATCTCAGATGTTCTCCACCACACGAGAACATAGTATCAGATCAGTGTTTTCATTCTTAAGTAACCCCCCTCTCTTTCCTTGCCTCGTTCTCCTCAAACAACCATGGCGCATTCATCATGGAGTATGATTTCCTTTTTGTACGATCTTAAGAGTATAATACAAGAATAGACAGCTTACATAGCTTGCTTTGCTCAGTTCTAACACTGAATATTTTCTACACAAACCTCGTAAACTATTTTAAGCTCAAGCACAATTCTATTGCTTACTGTGAAAAGTCAATAGTCCTTAAACAGAGAATTTTCTAGGATATTTGAAGAGTAAGAAAATGCAGAGATGGAGTAGAGAAGAATTCTTTCTACTCTACCTCCTGATGGTCACAGTGGGCTTCTGTTCCTCTGGGTTAAACCATCAGCTGGGTACTAGTGTGATAGTGAATGGAATTGTTATTGCACCCCACTCAGTACCCTCCATTCTGTTTCTTTAGTTTCCAGTTTCAACCAAAGTGTTTCCATCGTTTTTATTTCTGACCGCCATCTGGAAATGATATGTAGGCAAAAACAAGCCAGTGCTGTCAGCCTGAGAACCCGTCAAGGGGCATTACTGCCTATGGACACTGTTGTTTTAAGCTGCACTTGGGGCCCCAAATGTAAAGAACTTATGGTTCCTAAAGAGCAAACAGTCGACTTCTCTGTCTCACTACTGGCTTGAGCATTTTAGATAATTACAGTCTATTCTGCAAGATGTTTCACTGCTGAAGCTTCTTTGCTTATACACATACTCCTAAATTTTAGAGCATGATCATAGCATGTGCTGACAGCCACATTCATGATATATGCCTCCGGGAGGTCTGAACTTTCTGCTAGTAGCCTTCTTCATGTTAAACCTAAGGATTAATGTGTTTTAAGAGTCTTGCCCCCCCTGAACACACATCAGAGTTTACTCTCAGATCAGCTTTTTGCATTTGAAGGTAACTCCTGCTTCTCCTTTCCCCTCCTCCTCTTCAAACAACCCAGGCTCATTCATCACAGCGTGTTCACCAGGACTTCATTCCATCGCCATGGCCTGACACACAGTTTCTGTAAATCATCTTCCGTCTGGCTGGTCGTTCTGCTGCCCGAGGGCCGGACAGGCAGGGTTTGAGTTCAGAGACGAAGGGAAGGGGGGAAGGGTAGAAAGAACTACATTCTTGCCAAAAAGCTCTCCAAGCCTTTTGTTTCTGAAGATCTGTTAACCTCATGACTAGTTAAAAGCTAGTTTAGTGTTAACTATGTTGCTTCGGTGAGGTTTTTCTTTCTTTTTTTAATTCAAACCATTGGTCAGTTTTATTGGCATTTTTTGTCATGCTTTGCACAAATTTAGTGAAATTCACATATGTGTATCAATTTATTTACATGTTTGTTTAGTCATTAAGTGGATGTTTTTTATCCATAGTGAAAGAAATTGACAATATGTATACATAATCTACAAAGATTCACTTACATTTACCACAAAAGAACATCCTAGAATAAGCTAAGTGCTAGAAGCTAAGTTTTCCATTTATCTTCTATAGGTGCATCGGCATGGCCAAGAACATACACCTATACATGTATTCATTGTATCGTATGCTCTCTGAGGAACAGCCTGAAGATGGAGGTGTTGGAAATAATAATGGAAGGAGTTTAGACATGGAGCAATTCAGTATCAGATGCACTACAAAACTTGACATCTTGGCCGTAGCATGGGACTGAGCTGTTTGAGGTCTGAAAAGCAAATATAAGCGTTTCAAATTCAATGCTTTCTACTACAGGACTCAGTGCAGTTACCACAATATGCAAGAAAACATTTAAAGGTTAAAGCCCAAGTGAGGAGCAGAGCTTTGGATCCTTTGTAAAGGAAAACCATCCAGAAGAAGACAGTGATGACGACGATGACCTTAAATTACTCTAATGCTTGTTATATAAACAAAATTCTTTATTGGTTTTTTACAAACCATTTTAAAAATACGTACAGCAATTCAATAGTTGTCTTTTGTGTTTCTTTACTTAAAGTGTGAAACCAGATTTTGTTTGGTTTGTGGATAAACTGAGATCTGGCATCATAAATGTGTGCTGTGATCTTATTGCCACAATTAAGACAGAAATTTGTCAGCTTAAAGTCTATGATGTAATTAGCAAATTGCCTCAATGGCCATAAAACAGTTAAGGAATCATTGAGGAGGCTGTTAAATTTAGCACCATTAAGACTTCATTACCCTTGATCACTAGAACAGGGCTGGCAATTGCTCTTAAGAATACCAATTAAATGCCAATCATGGATTTAACATGCTGTTACTACTGCATGTATTAATGATTCATTGTGGGAAGTCCATAATGGATGTTGGATAGTCTAAGTGTCCTTGCTGTTAACATTTTTCCCAACACCTTAGCTGGGGTGAAACATATTTTTATTTTCTTTAGTACGAGACATTTTTTTTATCAAAATCTAATAGTGAAATTAGGTACAGTGTTTGTGTTTTGGGTGTGGTAATATTTCATTTTTAGTGATCTGCAAATGAAAATAGCCCAGCTTGGGACTGGGCTTACTGCAGAAGGGTTGGAAGAGGTTACGTTTAGAGAAAGCATGTCCTCTGTAAACCTTTCTGCAAACAGGATCAAAGTGAGCTATGGAGGTAGGGGTCCCAGAGGGTCTGAAGTGCTCATGCTGAGCCTGGGAGAAAGCTAAGCTCACACGATTGACAGAGGCCTGAAAATCACTCAATGCCGAACTCTCACAAGGCCAAATTGATTACTCAAGAAAGTAATCAGTCTACAAGCTGGGATTACTAAACAACCAAATGAACAGAGGCTGCTATGACTTGATGACCAGGCCTAAAGTTTTTTTCAGTTTACTGCCTGGGAAGCACACCAACATGAGCACAGAAATAGCAAGGCCTGTAAGAGACCAAACACCTCTGCAATGCAATCGATCTTAAGCGTGGCATTCACAGCACACAGCAAAATAAGCAGTCTTGGCTACACAGCAAATAAATATGAAACTGTAACATATATCGATAAATCAATAACAGCGTAAAAAAAGCAGAAAATTAAACGCAGGCAGAGGTCTGCATGTTGTATCAAAAGAATTGTTACCAGATGTGTTTGAGGCCTAAAGGATTAGGCTATGTAATATAAGCAGACTGCAGTGGGCAAGACTGAATACTTATAGCAGCACTATTTGTTCACTATTTCGGTGTATTTTTCTTATTTCAGCTTATAAAATTTTAGATGGTGCTTGGATTTAAACGATCTTAATTAATCCACTAGACTTCCTGACAATAAATAATGTCACGTATCAGCCTGGAAGTACAGGCTAATTTTAATGTAGTGCTCAGGAGCATTACCCTGCAAGAAAACCCTTCTAATGGCTTATTGTAAGCATTTGTGTAGTAAATATTTATTTTATTTTATTATTATTTTAATTATTTATTTTTATAGGTTTTATTGTTTCTTTTGGGGACATCATGGAACAGGTTTCTTTCTTTTACAAGACACTTGGATAGAAACAACAATTTTGGTCATGCCAATAATTTTTATGATTTTTGGATAAATTGCATGTGTATCTCTATACAGTAATAAAAATATCATAACTCAACAGGAAAGTGGTTAATTTCACAATTTCTCTACACTCATGTTCTTTACATTATACTAAACCTAACAACTCCAAAAAACGCTTAGGCTCCACACACGTAGTCATATATCCCTGAAAAGCTTGTTTCCTGACATATCTGGCAATTTGTCTGTCATTTTGATATACACATAAATATACACACATTTTTTTCTTGATCAAACTAGAGTGGAAACAGATTAAACCACATTCTATTTTTAAAACTTTCTTCCCTCAAATTCAGTTAATATCTATATTCTTAAACAAAATCCTGGTTTCTAGATCACCTGCATTCATGAACTTTTACATTGTTCATTTCATAAGTGGAAGGATATCACAGAGACATATTTATATATATATATATGTGTGTGTGTGTGTGTGTGTGTGTGTGTGTGTGTGTGTGTGTGTGTGTGTGTGTGTGTGTGTGTGTGTGCGTGTGTGTGTGTGTATACAGTACAGTCTTAGGCACCCTATTTTCTTTTTGGGACAAACTTTGTTATAAATTTTTCTTTTATGACTTCTACTTTATTGATTCAGTACAAAAACATTTTAGAATCCAAACATTAGTTTTCCAGCACAAAATTAAATGTTACAGAAAAATGTTTGTATGTCAGTAAAGAAAGCAGCATATTACATAAGAGACACTTTTCAGACAGAAAACATAATGAAGGCTGCTGGGTTTCGCTGCAAAAATAAGAAGGTGTGACAGTGAAAGTCTCCAGAAGAACTGTAGCTGGTTCTGCAAGATGCTCAGTAACACTTACAGCTCATTTCCTTATAAAATTGCACAAACTGTACCTGAGACTACTATTTTTTTAAAGCGAAGGATCATAACACCAAATACTGACATTTAACATTTAGTTTCATTATTTTTGAAGGCATCTTTACAGCATTTTTTTGCATGTGCAATATATATATATATATATATATATATATATATATATATATATATATATATATATATATATATATATATATATATATATATATGTGTGTGTGTGTGTTATATACAGTATATAACAGTATACAGTATATATTGTTACAGAATATAATAACAGCACATGGTGTTTTTTGGTTAAACAATAAAAAAATCATTTTACAACAAACTGTTCTGTAAAAGTCCTTCTCTATAGAGTGCAATTATCATTTTAATTCTAATATCCAAAGAGTACATTTTTCGACTAATATCCAAAGAGCAAATTTTTTGTGAAGAATGAAAATTGATTAAAAAAAAATTAGACAATGACATTTACATAAACATTATACAAGTTATGTACAAGTTCCAATACAACAAAATATAAAAAGTAAATATAAATAAAACTATATAAAAAGTAGACCTTGTCTCAATCTGGTAAGGCAGGTTTAAATAATAAATGTGTGAAAATATTTGTGTAAGGATTGATAGGGTTCTTTTCAGGGAGAGGTTTTACAACAGCTCCATCTGGTGGATGTTCAGTAAAGCAGCTGAGCACAGCCCTGTATTCAGCCTGTATCATAACAAAACACCTGGGAGGAAAGAGAAAAGGTATTTTTATTTGCTCTAGATATGATTCTATAAATAATTTATGATAGATTCTGGATTCTCTCCTCTCTGTTTTAAATGGGATATATGGTTGACTTCTCAACAGAACTTATACCACAAACATACATTTCAGACATGCTCTGTAAGTCCTCAGTGTACTTTTCTGGTGGAAAATAATCTCTAAACCCCAGTCAACCCTGAGTGCTCTAATGGGTATTAAAATAGGAGTGATTGCACTCATACTCTGGCACAGTGCCTTCCTGGGGTAAAGGCCCATCAGATTAAATAGACTGAGAAGGGGAAAGGGAGGGGTGTAAACATATTTATCATCCAATAGCAGACAGTCCACCAACGCTGGCTGTGCATTCTTAGCATCCCATGGTCATCGACTGGCCAGAGAGGGCAGGAGCAGTGTCGGTGGTGTCCACAGTCTCTGTGCTCTCTGTGTGCATTGCTTCAGGTACCTTGCATAGGAGACTCACTAATAAACAACCTTCCTGTGAGACATTTCCATTACTGTGCATGATGTCAGACTGCGAGGGACTTGCAATGGGTGAGTGTAGAGTGTCAGAGTAACTTTTTAGGCTTTGTTTTTCACTTTGTTTTTTGGACCCTTTCCATGGGGACAGCTCATACTGCAAAAATTCTGCTCAAAGTGCACAGAGATTTCTGCCTTATATGGCTTCTTTTATTCAATGGTCAATATCATCATAGAACCAGGACACATTTTATAATGTGTATGCCTGTGTGCACATTGAAGTATGAGAGATGTATAATGAGCTCTGTCATACCTTGATGAAAAAAGTGTTATTATCTGCACATTTCAATGCTCACTTAGTCCCTATAGGCTATATTTGATGCATCAGCTAAATACTCTGGTGTCATGTGTCTATTGACTGTGTACTTATAGGTTCAATAAGCACTCATCCAGCAGACAAATGCTGATGGTCTGTTTCCCCACAGATAACATGTGTTGTCTAGGAAAAGCTGATGGTTGCTTTACTGGCAGCACAACAGAAACAATCCGATATAAATAGACTACTCTGCCACTTTCCCTCCTTGTCTGTAGGTCAGTTGCTAATAAATATTTTACCTGCTAATGTGCTGCAGTAGAGGCCTTTGGTGGAAAGCTCATATTTTACTCACTTCATACTATATCTCAGTTTGAAACATGATGTATTGTAAATAGACTATAAAGAGTAAAATCCTTTTTTTGTTTAAAACAAACCATTTTTAACAAAAACCAAGAATAAATTTCAAGCACAATCAGTATCCAAAGCATTTTGTCAAACAATGTGTTTGAGAAAACATAATGTATATTATTATTATTAAAGAAGAGTATCTGTAGTGCATATTACCTGTATGTAGCTTCACCCAAATAACGTGTGCCTGACATGATGGAATTTTCTGGGTTGACTTGTTGTGACTGAATACACTCATATTATCATCAAAGGTCATCTTGTCTCATTTAGTAGTTTTATCCAATCTGTTTGTGTTTTATAGCCAGAGCAACATGGTTTCATTTTTTCCAGTGAAAGCAAGTTTATGTTTATGGATTCGAATCACAGCTTAATCAACTATCATAGTCCATTTTACATTACATGGGTAATATAAGTGAGTGAGGCATGAAAGGAAAAGGGCAAACTGTGGCATTGCATTATGGGTGCTGTTCACCAACAGTAAGTGTTTGTTCTTGTTGCCACATGCCATCTGGCTAAATTCATTTATAATCTTTTGGTGGAATACATATGAAAAATAACTGTTTGGTGGCTTATGCTTCCAGCAAGATTTTCTTTGTTTTTTGCTTAGTCACGCAATTTGTAATCCATGTACCAGATCTGTGCGTACAGTGATACATAATGAGGCCATGTTTCTGAAGTCGCATTCAATACTCTGAATAAAGTCTTTGTTTAATAAGGTGCTGTTTTTAATCAGTCTGCTTTACATAATCACTAACATAACAAGAAAACTATTGTGTGATGCTGAAGAAGTCTGAGTCTCAAAATGAGGTCTCACACAAAATTAGTGAGATTATGTGATATATCCAGGTTTCAAAAGAAGAACACAAGCAGAAGTTTCATTTTTGCAGCACCTTTCTCCACTAAAGCATGTGTTCAAAAGAGACAAATTAAAACAATATGTAAAGAAACAAACAAAGAGACATTCTGTCAGGAATACAGACCTGATGATACTATTACTGTTATTTTAAATACATGCTCTGTTTAATTTAAAAAAGAAATATTTAAGTTAAATAAATTCAGATTGGGGGCATGGTGGCATAGTGGTTGGCATGGTTGCCTTGCACCTCTGGGGTTGGGGGTTCAATTCTCACGTGGCATGCATGTGGAGTTTGTTCTCCCTGTGCTTCAGGGGTTTCTCCAGGGACTCTGGTTTCCTTCCCTAGTCCAAAGACATGCATTTTAGGCTGATTGGCATCTCTAAATTGTCTGTAGTGTGTGTGATTGGGCCCTGCAATGGGTTGGCACCCTGTTCAGGATGTCCCCTGCTTTGTGCCCCCAGTCCCCTGGGATAGGCTCCAGGCTCCCCTGTGACCCTGTGTAGCATAAGCGGTATGGAAAATGGATGGAATTTAGAATGATCCTTAAATGCATTAACTTTTGGAGTATTTTGGAAGGGATTATCTTTCATAAACCACTGGATGTCGCTGTGTATCTATATTAGAGTAAGAGGAACTAGAGCTACAGATTCTGTAAATGGGAGACCTCTAATTTACACAATAAACTGTGCAGTAACAATTATTGTGTTAGGATATAACATATACTATATGTGCACCATATGGTTTATGCAGTTATAACTCATTGGGGCCTAATAATGTGAGACCAACACTACTACTTCTAGTGGTATAACAATCAGACAATTAGGATCAATGCATCGATTTAAATAGTATGACTAAAATGAATTTCATAAATAGATTATTATCTGTTATAATTGATTTAAAATCTATTATTAGTGATTATAATTAATTATAAATTGATTATTTTTATTATTAAGAAAGGATGGGCAACTGGTGTGTTAAAAAATAATTCATGTTTTTAAACTGATGTGTAAATAGGCTAGGTGACTCACCCATAACTCTTATAATAGTCCTTCTGTATGTTTTCATAATAATAATAATAATAATAATAATAATAATAATACTACACAAAGCCCAAATAATAGTAGGCCAATAATAAGGGTTATCTGATGCTATATGACCTAAATTCTTAAATGATCTTGAAATTTTCCATCAGGTTTCAAAGCTGACCTGCCGTGATCAGCTGCTGCGCTCTCGTGTCCCATCCCCTTCATCTTTATTCTTTGGATGGGTGACTCTTCCTCCTACCCGCCTCTGCAGAAATATAAATGAGACATATTTTCCCCATGATAAGACCTGACAGTTTTGCATTTGTGGCAAGCAGCCACCAGCGTTCATTTATTTACTGCTCAGCAAAAATGATCATGCTTCACTGATGCACTGGCCCACCCGGAATCATATCAGCCAGGACAACGCGAAACATGAAAAATCTGTCCAGCCCTAGCTTTCCTGTCAAGATAAGTAAGATCAATTTGAAGGTAAATATCCATATATTAGGTTTAATATATCAGACTTGATGTGGGTAGCCAAATATAATTAGTGCCTTCATGTAATCCATTAAAAATCAAGATTATGGTAGGAATGCTGCTTTAAGGCATCTTCATGTCATCTCTCCTCAGCTTTTAGCTGCAGTTTGAGTGGAGGATGTAATGGCCTTCCTCTGCCTTGTCGAGAAGGAGTTCAGCTCTAAATTGATTTCCTACCTGGCATGTTGTGTTGGAGATGGTCTACAGACAGACAGACAGTTACTGTCTGAGAGTTACTGTCTGAGACATGTGAGGTAATGTGATGTGAGTGCTAGACTTGAAGTGAGATGTCTACTGCACTCTGACCAGGCACAGGCTATTTATATTTCTCACCGAGAGATTAATATAAGAATGGGATCTAGAGCCTGTGCTCAAGGCTTTATATAGATCACAGAAGTACTATAAATAAATTAACAGGAGGTCTCTAACATTTAAAACAATACAATCGTAATTTAATGAATGACAGTCTATATGTTTATTCAGAGCTCTCGGCACTCCAGAAGAATTTTTTTGCATATTTCAGATTGTTTGCTATGAGACATAATGAAGAATGAGTTTTCTAGTGTAGTGTGCTATATACAGATTGCGAGTGCAGCCCACACCTTCAAATAAACATCATGGAGAATGATTGGGAAACTGGAATAAAGGGGAGAACTTTGAGAAGTAGGTCTGGAGTTTTGGGCAGCTTCTGCTTTGCGTTAGACAGACAGCCCACCCACTGAAGTGTCTTAGGGTAGAAAAGTTGAATAGTAGTGAGGAGATAAGGAGGCGGTGGGTATGGGAATTTTGTTACGAGTAGAGAAAAGAAGAGATGGGAATTTATAGGAAGTTAAATAGGAAGAAGGTGGAGCTTCAGGCATGGTCTTTCTCCCAAACTTGATAATTCCCTTATAATATATGTGTGTACATGATGTACTGTGTGTCTGTTCCTATGCAGGAAATGGGGGAAGGGGCTTAACATTAATACAGTGCTCAAGTCAGATGTATAATGCCACTGCTTCTCTGAAGCCTACACACAGCTAAAATACTGAAATACTGATATGAAGAACAGTCATTTAGAGAATGACAGTGTGCAGTGTCTAATAAATGAACTTCTGTTGAATTAAGTTCAGAAATATCCTGTGATCAACTAAACTAGGGAGATTTCTGGCTTATACTACATGAGCCATAGTTTGTGATGATGTGTATGTGCATGATACTCTGTCCAGCTACCACTGCAGTAATAAGTGATTTTATGAGTAATTTGCAATTTGGGTTAGATCCTGTACACACACCAAGCCTTGCACAGCTTCAGGGTGTAACTCTTACAAAGCCACTCGTGATTTATGCAAGTGAAACATCATAGGCAGCTCATATCATTTAGCTTTTTATTATTGTTATGACAAAGCATGAAAATGGTGTCGTAACTGGCTTAGCTTGAGGAAGTTGCAGTGGGCTTACAAGAGCTAATCCAGGCTTTAATGACATCATCATGTAAGTATGGGTGAATAAGAGCTGGAGAAGGGACAGACAGGGCATTATGATGAGATAGAAGTAGCCAACCTTCATCTCCATTTGGCACGCTGAACACAGCTTCTCGGAACAACAGACGCTACACAGTGGTGATATTACACAGGCTGAGGGGGGAAAAAAACGTCCTGGAGAAGTGTGTGAGTACCACATGAGTCAGAGTTTGTCCCACACCAGCTGGATGACAGAGAGCAGGTGGTAGATGGTAATATTGGAAAATACAGCTATGATTTTTAAAATTGGGTGTGTGGGATTTTGCAGTTGCTTGTTATAACGTAATTTTTTTATGTAAGGGGATTATATAATGAAGGAGATGGTTTAGTTTTGGTGTTTACCATATAAATGAGCCTATTGTTCAGCATCAGTTTGCTTTTCCAGACGACCGCAGACCTGTTATTAACAGTCTGGTTTACATTGCCCCTCTAGAGGTATCCAGTGGAAAACAGATAAATGTAATGGAATATTTAAACATTTCAGGCAGTGCACTGATTGGTAAAGTATTTATGGTATGTGTATGCTATATTCACCTTTAATTCCAATGTGATGTCTCTCTACAAACTTCACTGATGTAAACCAGCTCTGCTCCCTCATATATCCAAAAAAAAAAATAATAATTTTATCGTTATTTCAAAAAAGGACATTTTGAGTCAGTATTAGTTAGTTGATATTTCAAACAAAGAAGTAAAGAAAGGGCATGTAATAAAATAATTATTAATAAATATTATAAATAATAATAAAAATAAAGTGTAGTAAGTAAGTAAATAATAACAAATAATTAAGTGTATTTACTTAAACAGTTAGACATAAACAATATGATTTTCATCCATTATTTAATTAGATGATTATTAGATGATTATATTTATAGTTTTCTAGACTACAACACTAGTTGAAAATGGAGATATGAATGGCAAATTGTTTACATAATACAATTTATTATTTAATTTAACATAAAGATACTGTTATGTCATGACCTGTCTAGTCAGCGGTTTTTTTGTTCTGGGCATCAAAACAAAATTAAATATAAGGCCTAAATTTAAGCATCAATCAAAGATGCAATTTTATACTACAGAACAAATACCTTGCTTTTTCATACATAACTGTAGGAGATCAAGGCAATGGATAAATTGCTTCAAATATTTCAAGTCTTCCTTTAGAATTAAAATGTGCACCACCCAGATCTTTACAGCTCTCATTTTCAGGTTTTCATCTCTTGATATGTAAATTAGGGATATAAGCAGGCTTTTTTTTCTGGAAAGCCTTGTGCTTCACCCAAACACTGTAGGCTTGGTCTTTTATATTCTCCTTGCAGTATTGACTATGGAAGAATATTCGGTGAATAATGACTTCTTCATGCACAGCTGCTGTTGCTAGGTGGAGAAGCATTCACAATAAATATGGCTGACCTAGGTTGATTTAACTTTAAATTGGTGATTTCTGAAAGCCTAAATCTAGATATATGAACACATTTCTATCTCTTTAATAATACAGACAATCAGTTTCTTTCTTTCGCCTTTTATACAAAGTGTTATTGAACACTCTTTTTGAATCTGCTCTGAATGAGGCATTAGCACATGATTAACACACTCCATATGTGCGATGTTCCACTCCATCTCGCCTCCTCCTCCTCCTCCTCCCTCTCACACTCACAAACACACACAAAGACGCTTGCATCTTATTCACACCTGAATGTTATTATGTGAAGCAATGGCTCTATGTAATTCTCATTAGTTTTCCTCAGTGGGAAGCAGCAGAGCAGAGAACTCTACAGCTGGAGTCACAGTCTGAACCACAGGCAGTGTCATGCTCTGCTGCCCCTTGATTATCCTCATAACCTCTTGACATTTATTATAACACACCAGGAAATCCACTGTTGAAATCTGTTTTTGGAGAATCATAATCATGCACAGGTCTTGTAGCTGAGGAGATTGATTCACCTAGTATAGTGAGTGTCTTATGAATATAGCTGAGCTCCAATATTATAGTATTCCCAATAAAACAAAATTCACAACCAGCAGATGGTTTAATTGGTGCAATATTAATCCTCATTATGATATATCTGGTACTTACTGTTAGAGCTGTAAATGTTGCTGTCACTATATAGTGCCTGTAATGGTTTGAACACATTACACATTCTTTAAGTGACAGTTCTTATTGAGTCCTAACTCTTGTGTTTGTGTATTTTTTTTTTAAATCATATGTGTACATGTGTTTATGTGTGAGAGAAAGAAAGCGCACCCAGAAGAACAGGAGAACAATAACAGGGCATTGAGCCGTCCAGCTGCCAGCGGAGGGAGGCTATACCCTCGTTCTCTCATCCCAGTCTCTCTCTCCCCCTTTTCTCTTTTCATTTCTTCCTCCCTCTGTCTGTCCCAGAGCAGGAGGGGACACACTGCTCTCTAATCTCTAAGCACCAATAAGCTGTGTTTCCCCTCTGAGCGCTCTGAGACTCAATTATCATGCAGACAACTGAGGCACTAAAAATTAAGAGCCCTAGTGATTCTCAGTCATACAATGGGTGCAAAATCCGTGAGAAAGAATCCTGAATCAGAAGAGACAAAAACCTAGTAACAATATGGGTAACACTTAACTATAATGTTTACAAATAAGTAATATATTAATAATTTACTAACGCTTTTATAATGATGAATTCAGATAGCTCGCTTTATTAATTCCGGAGGGAAATTCACAGCAGCAATCCAAAAAGCAGAGACGGCAAACACAAGTATTCAAAATAATAAAAATAAACATATTCAGTACAAAATTATAAAATGTAATACTGGATATAAAGTGAGTATGGCCATATTATATACACAAATGTTTATATATTATATTACCAATCTATATTTACATTACCAGCCTCTGAGTTACGTATATATGGATATGCATCAATAATGGTAATAGGTAAGCATTAATATTTTCTCAATTAATATCATGACTTTCAGTATTAATGAAGATCATTTACACTATAAAGGGTGTGAGTGCATACAGTGTAGGTTATATATAAAAGGGTATGCATACCCTTTTATATTTTTGACTCCCAACTGTTAACTAAACCCTAACACAGAATATCCAGCCAAATTAATAGGAACACCTGTACCCTTTCATGTTCATGTACACAGGTTTATCAAAATTGATGTACACACATGTACACACAGGTTTATCAAAACTGATTCATGTTTTGGGCGGTAGAAGATTGGAAAACTGTCACCGCAACTGTCCAATTTTGCTGAGACTGTGCCCACTGTAGCCTCAGATACTTCTTCTTGGCTGACAGGTGTAGTGCGGTCTTCTGCTGTTGTAGGCCACTTGCTTGAAGGTTCAATGTGTTGTGTGTTCTGAGATGCTTTTCTGCTCACCATGGTTGTAATGAGTGTCCTGTCAGCTCGAACCAGTCTGGCCATTCTCCTCTGACCTCTCTCATTAACAAAATTTTTCCATCCATTGAACCGCCACTAACCGGATGTTTTTTTTTTTTTTTTTTGCGCTATTCAGTGTAAACACTAGAGACTGTTGTGCATGAAAATCCCAGGAGATCAGCGGTTTCTGAGATACTCCAACTGGCCCATCTGGCACAAAAGTCACTGAGATCACATTTTTTCCCCATTCTTATGTTTGATGTGAAAATGAACTGAAACAGTTGACCTGTATCTGCATGATTTCATGCATTGCACTTCTGCCACCTGATTGACTGATTAGATAATTGCATGGTTATGCAGGTGTACAGACATTAAAGTGGACTTTGAATGTTGAACTTTTGAATGAAAAGTTGAAAATAAAAAGTTTTTAATACAGTGTTCTAAAATTACCACTAAGTTAATCTTTAAGGACTACTGTTTTTAGCATATACCATTGTCCTGACCCTGTGGTTGAATGGATCAAACTATTTTATAACATGCCAATAAAGTGGGTTGTCTCAAAGAATCTTGTTAGTGGTGCTCGCTTTCAGATAATCTAAAGTTTGGGTTAGCCTACACTTTATATGAAAAAACAGCTAATAATATAAATGAACTTTATTTATATTGTAATCATTTATGAATTAACAGAATGAGTTAACAAGATTTTACTACTCATCTATTGCCATTAACACTGGCTATTCATATATGATGCATATAATATCCATATATCTATATATCATATATACCATATGGCCAAAAGTATGTGGACACCTGACCAGCGCATCTCTGTATCCCCTTCAAAAACCATGGGCATTAATATTCTGTTCTAACAGGCTCCACTCTTCAGGGAAGGATTTCCTCTAGAGTTTGGAAAGTGGCTGTGGGGATTTGCCCAATCAGGCATAAGAGCATTAGAGAGGCCGGGTGCTGATGTCGGGTGAGAAGCGCTGGCATGCAGTCCTTGTTCCAATTAATCCCAAAGGTGTTCAGTAGGGTTGAGGTCAGGGCTCTGTGCAGTTTTCCATTCTTGGCAAACCATGTTTTCCTGAACCACGCTTTGTGCACAGGGTGCCTGTCATGCTGGAACATGTTTGAGCTAGGCCCCTTAGTTCCAGTTTTATGTTAAAGCATACAGCATACAAAGACATTCTAGACATTTGTGTGCTTCCACCTTTGTGGCAACAGTGTTGGGAAGACCCTCATATGGGTGTGATGGTCAGGTGTCCACATACTTTTGGCCATATAGTGTATATGCTTTATGATTTCCTGATGCACTAAAAATTAGTGAATGTATTAATTCATCCTTATGAAAGCATTAGTTAAGTATTAGTATACTGCTTATTTGTGGACTTTAAAGTGTTACCACAATAAGTCTCTAGATTTATAAAGAGTAACGAATCACAGTGATATTTCTCTTGGCTTTTGGGAATTCATAAGCATTTGATCTTGAGTGGAACAGACAGTAGGGTCTGTGTCAAGGCTTTAATCCAGCGTAAGATTGTATGCCATAAGCAGAACTTGATTCTTATTCATGGTCAAGAGAATCTGTTGTGTAATGACAGAAGAGCACAGCAGTGAAGGAGGTGAGGGAGAAAGATATAGACAAAGAGAAGGAGAAAGTCTCTTGCTTTCCAAAGGGATTAGTCCTTTAGGTTTGGAGGTGACAGCCAAGGCCAAATCACGTACACACAGACATGAATCTCCACTTCAGAATGCTGCTTTCCATTGCTGCTGTGAGGCATGCGATAAGCTTCAAAAAGACTTCTCAATGCTGCCTTTTCTTTTTTTCAGCGAGTGTGGGTTTTGTTTAAAGAGTTACAAAATGAGGTCATGCAATCATCTCTTAATGCTTATGCATCTGTGCTTAGCTCATTGAATGGTTTCATTTTTTTTTGGCATGTTTGCTGTAGGCCACTGCCAAAGCCCACTTCCCTTTATGCTTCTCTTTGATGATATTTCAGTCCAAGTCATAATTTGTTTAGAATATATAAAAGATAAGGCTTGGAATGTCAGTATTTAGCTTCAGTACAGGTTGTTTGCGCTTGTTTTATGGCATAAAAATACAAAAGCATTTCATCAGTTTTTTCTCTTTGTGTTCAGTTCTCTTCCTCTGTCTAGTTCAATAGTGTTCCTTTCTTTAATACCTAGGAATGTACATTCCTTGCCATTATAATACTCTTTAGTGTGTTGTGTAATTTTAGTAGAACAGGATATCTAAATTGGTTGGTGTTAGGTGTGGGTACTCATTTTGTTTTCATAAATACAGTGCAATGGCTATTTAAACCGTCAATACCAAGACTTCAGCAGTCGAATGCTTATGACTGGTGTATGCATATTGTTTCACTCAAGGGAAAGTTCTATTCAGTCTTGCCAAAGCAGCTAAGTCATGGCTAAGTCATTCCCCTTAGTTCCTTTTGCTGTTTCATATTCCTCTCTCTCTCTCTCTCTCTCTCTCTCTCAGCTACAGGGTGGGGTAACTCGAGAGAAACCCCACCCACCTGAGCTCTGATTGGACATTCCAAACCAGGCTGAGGGAGAAATCCCAGGCAGCTCACTGGTGTGTCCACGACATTACACAAACACTCTTACTGCACACACTCTAACACACACATACACACACACACACGTACACTCAGCAGCTCTTCCTCTTAGAGCTCAAGCTGTCTAAAACTGTTTCTCTTGTGGATGTTTACACAGCCCACAGCTGCTCTGGAGAAGGTCATAAAGGATAAAAAGCAGAGAGAAACAGAAGAACAGGACATTTAAAACTATATATGTATATTTTCTCCTGCTTTTTGGGGGGGACTTGCAAGCCTATTTTGGAGAGTAAGTGAGATTGGGACCGAGTTGGCTTGACAGCCACCCTAGAGGGGACAGGTTGTCATGGTAACTGACCACGGCGGGCTGACCCTAGCATGCTGGATGGTGAACGGAGATAGAGTCACCGTATCAAGCCAGTGAAAGTGACAGTGAAGAAGGAGGCAGGAGAGCACAGGGAGAGGATGGAGGACAGCTTTTCCAGCTACAGCTCTCTCTATGACACCTCCTCACTGCTGCAGTTCTGTAATGGTAAACTTGATCCTGCACACTCACTCTCACAGCTTGGCGTCCTGCCTTGTGCCTCTCCCTTGCTAAAGCAGTTTCAGCTAAACTCTGAACCATAGGAGTGTTTACAAATCCCTTACAGTGGACAGAGAGAAAGTTTCTCTTGTTTAGTAAGCAGCGGAAATCTGTAGATGAGTTAAAAGGGAGTATTACTAGATCATGATCGACTTTGATTCAAGAACTGTTTTAGCTTGTGTTTCTGCCTCAGAGTGGAAATGTTTCAGTGTCTCAGTTAACACTAAGAATCTTATGGGATATAAAGTATGATTGAGGTATGTAATTACTTGTCAGGATAGCAGACTGACACAGATGACTTCTCAAACAGAGATTTTTAAACAACTCATACATAGCTCATGAACCACAATATGATAGTTTTGACAGTATCATGTCCAGGAATTATTAACTAAAAGAATGACTGAAACACAATCCATAAAACATTTTTAGTGAGGAATAGATTATAATGTTGGTCTATCTGGTTTAAGGCTATGGTCCTTCCACTTTCGTTATAGGAGACTGTGCTGTCAGTTGCAATCCGTGCTTGTATGTGCTGGTGCTTGTAGTGGCTGTCAGAAGCTTGGGGGAAGGGAGAAGATTAGAGGAAAGCAATGAGAGGAGATGAGGGATAAGGGTTTTTCTCATTACCGGATGAGTAAAGGTGCATGTTGCTTTGGTCAGTTCCGCATCATTAATCTTTCTTATCAAGGAACCTTATGTGACTTCTTAGGTTCAAAGATAACACTCTGGTAAATCCTTCTTTCCTGCTAGAATATTGCTAAAAATTAAACTCCAGTTTTTTTGGCCTGTATTAACATGGCAGTTTTGAGATTTTTTTGTTGAGAGGTCTTGATGAGTCACAAGTGCTGTGAAGGACATCTTATATATAAACTTGTATTACCTGTAGAACTGGTGCTGTTGCTTACATGTGAGCGGCCATAATTTATCAAGAACGCGTTTTCCTTCATGGATATAGGTTGACCCACATTTCAACCATTTTACATAGAGATACTTTTAAGGTCTCTCTCTGATTGAGATGATTTGTTCATATATAGCTATAGAGTTTTTTTTTTTTTTGGATTTTCCCCGTCCACCTGCTCAGTTTAGGTTCACATGAATCAATCCATAGTATAGATAGTGTGTGTGTGTGTGTGTGTGTGTTAAGGTTATAAGAATAAGGATATCTGACACTTTTGACCTTGTGGGGACATGAAAAAAATTTTTTTTTTTTTTTTAAAAACTTCAGCTTTTATTTTAAAATGAAAATAGCCAAAAGGTTTGCTTTTGGTCACTGAGGTTAAAGTCACGATTATGTTTATGGATTTATGTGTAGGCATAGCATTTATTAGCTGCAGTAATAATATGTTAGTCGAAGGTCTTCACAAAGGTACAAAGATGGGTTTAGGAACAAGTTGCACTTGTGTCATATGTTGACTGACTTGGAACATGACTTGGACTAGAGACTCATATCCAAAAGGCAAGTTAGGAAAACAGGCATCCTTAGTTACAGAAGATTATTCTGTTTATTGTCAGATAGATAGGGTGAATGCAGTAAGCTATTGTTAAGGAAGCTATCGTGAATATAACAACTGAAGTGTTATTGTCTCTCACTGGCTTTCTGATACGGACAGATTTTCCTTGTGAGAAATATTCAGATGTGTTGTGATAATGATTAGCAGTTAAGATGATTATCCTGAGCCATAACAAAAAAAAATCTGACCAATAGAAGAACCTACCACATTTATATGCCGTGGTGTTTCTTTCAGTTTTTGTTTGAGCTATTGTTTAGTAGTAATGTAGTAAGACTTCACTGACATCAACAATACATTTTTAATTGTATTATAGTATAATCCAATGAAGAACATTACATTAAATTGTTCATTAGTCATAGTATATTGGTTATATTCAACCTTGCTGTCACAGGAGAAGTTGTCTTGGGCCTGGATTTGGGTGAAGGCAGAGGGGTACACTGACATGTCAAATAGGCCTGTGTGATAAAAATGTGTTGGTTGGTTTGTCCCAAGCAAATGCTGTACAATGGTGATTATAGATGTTAAAATGCAAATATGTTCCCTCTACAAGTCCTAGATGTTTTATGCTTTTTTTTTACATCTTAAAAAAATGCACTGCTTCAAATGTAACGCTACTATAAGATTTGGTAACAACAAAGTGATAGATATAACTGAAGTGCTGTGTGCAATTAATTCATCAAAATACAGGACATAAGCAAAGTAAATTACCTAGAAATATTGGTTCATTTAGATACTGAGGATGCCTAGTCCAAGGATATCTAGTCCTATACCTAGCAAAAGAAATTATGATACAGTTGTTTTTATGCATTCTGTACATATGTTTTGTGTTATTTTGTTACATATATTGTATAGTCAGTGCTTTCTCTAGAAATAAATACAGCAAGGAGTTAAGTGTTAACTACAGTATGTGACTAAAGACTTGAGACTTGACATGGACTCACTCATATCCACAAGGTCCCTGAGCTCAGACGGAGTAGGTGGAAGCTGCCTGTGTGTCATAAAGTCCCATTAATTTAAATTTCCAGACTGTCATGTTTTAGGAGCTGGAAGATGAAATGAGACTATATAAGCATTCTTTATTGACTGTTCTCCAGTAGAGTTAACAGTTGCTTGGACAGAGGCGAGAGAAATGCTGTCTTTGCAGTATTGCGGCTAATTGCCTATACGTGATGGGGTGGGTGTGGTCACTATGCATTAGACTGGTGTAATTACTTCTTGAATGCTTTATGAATCACTAGCAAGCTGAATGGAAAATACAGAGCAGTTTCTTCAGGTGCAGGGTAGTACAGCATTAAGCATCATCATTAAAATATGAAATGACACAAATGACAGTGTCCAGTATTCTTGATATCAAATTGCATTCTGCATCAAAATGGGTAGTACAAGCTTATCTGAACTTGAAATTCATTTCCATTTCCAATCTAGCTCCCCAGTGTGAATATTGGATACGTCGCATATATTACAGTTGCGTAAATTCAAAAACTGAGGACAAGGAAACAGCATTAGCAAAGACCTAATTACAAGGAACTAATAACAGCATTGCTACCTCACAGCTCCAGGGTCCCTAGATCGATCCTGAGCTCGGGATACTGTCTGTCAGGAGTTTCGTATGCTCTCCCCAGGTCCATGTGGGCTTTCTACACACTTTAATTTAGTTATTCTTTTCATTCAATTAGTTGTGCTGCTTTGAAATTTCTTTAAACTGGATGTAGTGACAGGTAAACACAGGTAGTCTTGCTAGCTAGCTTGGTTGAAGATGGTCTGTTTCTGTCATCATCAGTAAGTGTAGGCTTGTAATACCTATTGTTACTTGTTCGTGGCCTAGCATTACATCTTCTTCCAAGATGCTGCAAATAAAACTTGTGTGTCTCTCAAGTTTAAGCAGAAGCACTGGATGTTCTGTGCCTGGACCACACATGATGTATTAACCAAAAACACTCCTTTTTAACTCAAAACAGAAATGTGGGACATTTACTGGGAGGAAATAGGGCTTCTTAGAACATGCATATAAATGAAATAAGGTAGAAATAAGTGGCCAAGCAAACACAAATACCATTTGTGCTACACTTAGAGCATATTCCCCTTTTTATTCCAGTTTCTCAATCGACTTTTACTGAGTACTTTCCTATTCTTCCTATTTCCTATCCTAATATTTATGGATACAGTGTTAGCTAACTTTGTATTTTGTAATGGAAGAAGACATAATATACTTCCAAAAAATTCCAAAAGTAACTGAATCCAAACAGGTCCAATCTCTGGATTTTATTCCAGAGTTTATTTGAGGGACAGGTATGACAAGTATTAATAGATGAAAAATAGATCATATAAATGAACAAACAGGCCCAAATGAAATGAAATTCACAGAGAACTCAACATTCCTTGCAAATTGTATGAAGAATAAAAAACAATGGGTCTCTGGTGACCATCAAACAAATGTAGCTTATAGCTTAAAATTTATATCTTAAAGATAGCCTCCCAATCAACTAATATCCTACACCTTGGACCATAATTTGGATGTTAATCTGTCTAATGTATTTGTCTTCCTGTCTGCCAAGGTTCCCCAAGATGGCGAGTTTCAATGTGAAAACATTTCAGATTCTATGGCATCCAAGGTCTTAGAGAAAACTCTCTTTTACACCACAGCTGAATATTTCTGTGAAAATACGTTAACACATTACAGAGTGTGATAAAAAATACATTAAAAATCTACTATTTAAACATCTGCCATGATTGTTTATTTTCTTTAAAATTTTCCTTGTCGTCTGACCGGTGCTACTAGAAGAACGTTCTTGGCTCTGAAGCTGAAGTCTCACTATCAGCTGCCCCTAAATTCATTAATAACCACACATGCAGCAGGAGTAGGATTGAAGTCCTGCTCAAATCACTGAGCCAAGCAGACCAACATGAGCTGGAGGAGGCACTAAACATTACTAAAATGTGCTCTGTTTAACCAGAGACCATGATTTCTCAAAGCTGTGAGCTAAGTTTTTCTTCTCAGACTCACTACAAGCAAGCAAACACACTTTACAGCACATATCTTTTTCTTTTCATTATTCATGCCAGAACCAAGTCAGAGGATTTCCTTAAAAAATGCTATTAGGAAAATAATAAATCACATGCTGCTTATTCATTTCAAGGCCCACCTTGATTTACTTGTTCCTGCTGCGCTGTCATTTATAGTGCTGTGCACCAGTAAAGATAAAATGTTGCCTTTTACTCTTGAGCTCCTCTCGCTTTGTACTCTACTGATAACAGTTTTAAACACATCTTTTATTTGAGAACACCACAAAAGGCTTTCTTCGTCAAGCGATCTCTCTCTCTCTCTCTCTCTCTCTCTCTCTCCCTCTCCGTCTTGTCAAGTCTGCATTGTCCACTTGCTTTTGCTGTGCTTCATCCAGTTTGTACATTACTGATAGTTGATTCAATTGATTCTCTGACATTTATGAAGATATACAAGATGACCTACTTTAAAAATTACACACACACACACACACACACACACACACACAATCATGGCAGGCTCTAAGCACAAGCTAGAGACAAAGGGCTATGTTTTTGTTACTGAATCTTGTGCGCTATTATGAAGAATCTCAATAAAGAGGTAGTTTTTTTTGTTGTTTTGTTGTGTTTTGGCTCTCCAGGCTGTTAGGGGATATTCCACTCCCTTAATCCACTATAAGATTTGCCAGAACAAAGGATTCTTTTTTGACACTGTCAGGCAGACAGGATAATCCAAATTGTTTCGACTGTATTTTGACCATGACTTTCAACAAAAGGACTTGTGTCATGCAGATTAGATTGTAACTATTTGATTGTTTTTTCCCTCTGTGTCATTGTTTGCTTTAGTGTTTCAGAAGACTAAAGAAAAGATCTACTGGACTGAGCTTAAATTGCCTTAAATGATGCAGAATCAGCTTGGCTTGGTGATTATATGGATATATTATAAAGTTTTGCAATTCAGCTAAACCTTCTCAGTTTTGAAACACGGTCGGTGTTAGACTTGTGAGGCTCTAATATAGAATACAATAGAATAGAATCTGTCTTTCTGTATATTTGGCCAAAGTTAATATTACCATAAACATGAGGATACGTGCTGTTTTCTTGGACAGTACTCAACAATGGGGTGGTGTGCTATGGCAAATTTTAATTACTTTCTAACTCATTAAAGAAAGAATCACACTTTAATCAGTTTATAGTTATGTTATAGCTGCTATAAACAGTCGTTCCCACAACAGTCTCTCTCATTTTCTTTCTCTCTTAATAAGACAAAAAACACAGCTTGACAGAGTCCTCTGTCCTCTCATGGTGGAAAAGGTACTGATCAAGACTCCTTCCATAAATATTAGATAAATGTCTCCTTACAGAAAACTCCACCATATCAGTGATACATTTTTCTTTGTTAGATAACAACTTTTTTTATCTGTTTATTATTAGTCTTAGATTATGTGGAGCGTCCACCACACCACACATTCCTGTGAATTCCTGTTGTTACTGCTGTTCCTGCTGTTACTACAGAAACAATAATGTATTGGAACAAGAGCATCAGTCTAAAAGTATTTGCTTTACTTGTTATACAGTAGCTGGCTCTATTGTCAGAGCTGTGCTGTTATAAAAAACTAATCAACACCTTCTGACCAATCAGAATTGAGAATTCAGAAGCACTGTGGTATAATCCTCTGGTATAATATACCATTAGGCGACTGAGGTGTTCACAGCAGTGCACAGTGAATAGTGACATATTACAAGCCCTTTGTAACATCCAGCATCCTAACGCTTCTTCCTCTTCGCACTTTCTTTAACCTCCTTTATGTCATACTTAGAACAACACGATTATTTGTTATACACCATGCATCTACCCATTGTACAGTGCAGTGTGGCCAGCTGTTTGTACTCAGTGACCTTTTGTCTGTATGTGTGTGTGTGTGTGTGTGTGTGTGTGTGTAAGCGAATCTGGACTCTCACCCTAATGCTGAAGCTGAAAAGAGCTTTGTGTCTGAGGCAAGAAAGCAGAACAAGCCATTAGTTACTGCTATGATCCATGTTTCCTTTTCCGAGTGCTCTGCATCTTGCTCCAGCAAACTGACCTCATTTCCTCACCTCATGTGTTTGGCATCTCGTCTGTTACTGTCGTTCTCCAGGAGAGTGTGAGCTAGCCTTGTTCCTCTACCACAGCGTGGCATTGCCAGGTCTGTTTCTCCCTCTCATTTCTATGGGCACAGGTCAGGTCAGACTGTTGAGTGTGAACTTTTAAGAAAGAAGTTGACAGATATGTAAGAAGCTGCATAGTTGTTGATATAGTATAGCTTTCTGTAAGGAGAACATTTATGGAAGGAATCTCAGGTAGCATCACTTTGTAATAGTCAGTACGTTTTACGCTATAAGAGAGTCATGAGGACCGAGGACTATGTGCTTTCCTTTTTTTCGTTAACATGGCAAGCTTTTTTTCCTTCTATCTAATTTATAGAGACAGAAAAAAGAGAGGTTGCTGAGGGAATGATTGTTTACAGCTGCTATAACATAAGTTATAACAGGAACTATCTTGTTTCATGGACATTTCTTTAATTTAAAAAATATATAATAACTGGCAAATTGCTGAGTAATAAAATATTTTGAGACATGCTGTTATGGGAAGATGCTGTCAACCTCAACTTCGGTAGAAATGGGCCACATAATACCACCACATTGTTGATTATTTAGTTTTATTCATTACTTAATGCACACCTATGGGCATGAGCTTTGGGCTTTCTGTTTCTTCAGGAAATGACAAAAGAGGTACTAAATCATAGCTTTGGAACAAAAAAAAATATAGCAAGAATTTGCAGAAATATACATATCCTCCAAATAAGATTTATACAGTATGTTATGCATGCCTATAGCTATTTTCCTCAAGCTCTTTCTTGCACTTACTTCAGTGAATTCATCAGTGAATTGCTTCATAGCTTCTGTAGACATCATGCTGTGTAGATGCTAAACAACCCACTCGGCCCCTGACAACAGCCCTTACATGGCCACACATCAGAGGGAGCAAAATCAACACTTGGAGCTTAAGGATAACCAGCGAGTGGGATTGGCTCAGTATCCCTATAATCGTCTCGCAGCTCCTCTGTCTCCTGTGTGAGGAAAAAGAAGCTTCACAGCACAGTTGTGCCATTAATCTAAGAGCAGCAGCAAGGCATGGCGATGCACTGGTACTGCCTTGTAGCGCCTAAACCATTTTTAGTGTTTAACACTAAAAACTATTAAATACAAACCTAGAGTAAAGCAGGCATAGAAGGGTGTGCCACATTAATAAGCTGACAGTTGAGGCACGTTGCTGATCTCAGGTTGTTCGAGGACATGTTCCTGTCCCTTGGGAGCCGTTTGTTCCTCTTCATCCACTTTTTTCATCCCTCCTCCTCCCTTCCTCCTCTTCTTCCTGAGAGGTCACATGTGAAGTCTCTTTAATGATTTCTCAGCTGCTTTTGGCTCCATGCTAGTTTCCTGTGTGTTATTTTTTTTATTTATCAAATCCAGTGATTTGCTTGTTCTTCTTTTAGGTAGAGTTTAGATTAGATTAGATGATTGGTTTTATAATGTGCTCCATCACATGACTGAAGTAATTACACCTGAATCATTGACACCTCAAGACAGCAGGTTCATTTCCGGCTGATGGCACTGCTTCAAGACAATCACTGACCTTGTATCTGTGACCCCGGGTTGTGAAAACAACAAGGTGTGGGGAGAAAACAAGCTGTTGTAATCCATTTATAGAACATAGACCTATGCTCTCCCCTCCACTCCCTCTCTCTGCATGGAGGGTTCATGTGTAAGTGCCGGCTTATTGATTGAAGCATGATTCGCGCATGTTAAATTCCAAAGAATTTAACGTGCGTTTTTATTTCTGTTGAACAAAAATAGGATTGTATGAATGCTTTCAGTGCTCTCAACAATGGATTTACTTTACTGTGCAGATTATTTATTAATTATAGTGTTTATATATATATATATATATATATATATATATATATATATATATTATATTGTATATTAATTTAGATTCAAATCATTTATTGTACTTCATGTTTATTCTACTTCACATATTCTTTACATATATATCTGTCTATATATCTACTCTATCACTATGGGTGCAATTATACAGCATATTATGCAGTTTTTTTTATACGAGGCTCTTGATTCAATACATCTGCATATCAAACAATATATTCAAAAGACTGCATAATAAAGTAGACTATTTGTCATAAAGCCCGCTTATAATACATGAGGTGCGATAAACAGTTTTTCCTCGTAATCTCGACTCAATAAAGGCTACAGGGTTTTTTTTGGGGTGGGGGGGGGGGGGGGGGGGCTTCTTTTAAGCATGCTGTATTTCATGAGCCAATATGCTAGCATACTAGTGTATTAGTGCAAGAACAACAACAATGTGAGTCTTCTGAGTCACACCAGTGAAAGCTAAGCCGTGTTTCCTTTTGTTACATTGTAATGCACACATTTTATTATATACCGCCAAGAGTCTGAATGGATCATGCGAACAGCCATTATTAAATTTCAATTATTGTACTTTTATAATGTTGAATGTTTTAATCAATTGAAAATGGAAACCTAAGGCACATATTCAGACAATGTTTATTTCTGCTGTATCAAAAATGTAGTGTGTTGAGACACCACTGTATCATATCAAATTTTAATTTCGTGTATTGTTACACCTCTAGTTTCTATCTGTCTTTCTGTCTAATTGCTTGCCAAGCAAGGACAGGAGAGCACTACACATCAATAATCCTACTGGCCCAGTAACATTGAACACTCTGGATTTTACCTCATAAGAGCAGAAAAAGCTTTAAGGCCTAGAATTATGAAGACACTTGCTGTTCTAATCCTTTCAAATCTCCTCATCAGGCTGCTCTTGAGTGATTTTGCATCGGGAGCTCAGAGTGTCGGGATTGAGTCAGGGAGGACAGCCGGTCTCTGCTAACAGAGACTAAAGATGTTTTATTAATGAGTTCAGTGCACTAAGAGGGAGACTTTAAAGGGATTGATTTTGCTTTGATAATCCACCAACATTTTTGTGCATCCCTTCCTTTCAACTGTCTGCACAGTGACGCTGGATATAATAGCAATCAGTGGTAATCACATGCATAGTGCATGTTCTGAAGTCAAGACAGAGATGAAGAGCAGTCAGTCTGTGCATTGAGTGAACTCATTGCCTTGGCTGATTTAAAATGAATGCAAAATATTCATACACTGTGTATCAGTGCATGAGAGTTAATGTTTCAGTTCCTACCCTGACTAGACTGAGGTGAAAATACATAAGATAAGTACATCAGCTGTTCTGCAATGAGTGGATCTTAATATGAATCAAGGCTTTAAAATGAAATCAATGGAAGTGATAGAAAGAGAAATAGGGCAAATGCAGTGTGTTTTCACAGGATATGGATGTTTGCCAATCTGGGTGTCTTCTGTAAAATGATGAAAATTGCTTTTTTTTTTTTTTTTTTTAAAGCAAGCAATCATGATGGATTTCTCCTAATTTTACCCTTAAATGTTTTTTTAATGTAGTCAAATAGATTTCCTAATTAATTCTGGCCATGATTATTGGTTGAGATCATTTTATGGAAGGCATTTGTGTTTTATGAAGGATATCATTAAGTATGTGTTTAATTGTGCATCCCTTTCTTTTAGCATAAAATTGAAATGTAATTGTGGTGTGCTTTCAGAGAAAGTGTGCAAGCGGAATGGAGCAGAGTGGAGACTAGTTAAAGGAGATACATTCAGCCTTTTCCATGGAAACAAAAGTTAAACCAAAGCTCATCATCAAACACATACTAGGAATAAGGGTGCAGCAAATATTGGAGCCATTGCATTTAATCTTTTCTGTTGAGAAAATTAGATGTAATTCTCTGGTCACCACTTTGTTTGGCATTACTCACAGAGACATGTATTAGCATTCACGGCTGCTTGTCTTAGAATTAAAAACATATATGAACACTTGAGAAATGTCCCTAGCATTTATCGTGAAAATGTGTCTTGTACACAACATAACAAATGTTTAAGTTGAGGTTGTAGTGCTGGATGTTCATATTTCTATCATGATAATTTTATGAAACATTATTGCAAATCTCTGTTGTTGTTGTTGTTTTACAGATATGCACTACTTTTCTTTTAGCTTACTCAGAAATCCACGGAATTGAACAAATTCACTAAATACCACTGTACAAAAAGACTATTGCTAATCTTAAGATGTCCTGGACAGATTAACGGCAGCTTCACTGATCATAATATTATTTTATTCGGCACTTTTATCATATCATTATAATACACGCTATGTTTTCCTACTGAGAACAGACTGCACATTTTCTACAATCATGATAATGAGCCATTTTAATGAAGGCATGAAGGCAAATTACAAACTGTTCCAGTCACCACAAATTAACCTTGAAGATGGTCAATTTTCTGTCTTTTTAAAGATAATATGGCCAATATTCCAAAAAATGTACATTGGAGGTTTTGACTTTGTCTAACATTATAGGCACTTTTGATGAAAATGTTGTGTTATCGTATCTAACAGGGTGAAGCATGTCTCTTGTAAGGAATTAATCATTAATCATTACTGCACAGTAATCACTCTAATTGTTAATGTAGCGACAGCAGCTGAATTTTTAAGTGAAGTGGCTGGAGGCCATTAAATGGGATTTGTGTGTGTGAGGCAGGCTTATAAATATGCAGATGAATTGGGATAGGAAACTTAATCACTATCCACTGTTTTTATTTGTGAAATACATTTAATTTAGTTAATGGAATGGGATTGCTAGAGATTTTTACCATATATGGATTGATAATTCAACCATTTTCATCTACATCATTTTTCATCTATGAATTATTATTATTATAAGTTTATTATTATACTAAAGTATATTCATTAATGTCTTTTTTTAAAGTAACTTTTATAAATGGTACATATGTGTACATATTATTAGAGTGTGGAGCAAAATTCTTTTACTTCTTAGCATTTAATAAATATAATGGTATAATGATACATTCTTCAGTTTTCAATGGATTTTAAGATTTCGCCAAACACAATCTGACAATCAGGTAAATTTTCTTTCAAACTTCAGCAATGTTTTCTTTGTTACGACATTTTAAAACAGATGCTTATAGCGGTATAGAGCCTTGTATTGGTTTCTACAGCTGGACCAACATTAAACAAATACTGTGCATATAATTAACTGTGTAAAATATTGATTAAATATTCGGTTTTATTAGGACAATCATACATTTACCTTCATCCAATCTTACTAACACAGTTCTCTCACCATCACCATTAATCAATGTTCATAACATGGTATTGTTTAAAACTATTATTTTTATTACCTTACTACCTTAGCAGCTGCTTCCTCCTTTTGCATAATTAATGAAGACATTATTGTCTCAAAGAGAGCTGGTGTTTATCAATGTTTCATGATGCTTATGTTCTTGTGTGTGTGCATGTGTGTGTGTGTGTGTGTGTGTGTGTGTGAGAGAGAGAGAGAGAGAGAGAGAGAGGGAGAGAGAGTATACAGTAATATGACACAGCCAAGGATTTGTGTGGAATGAGGGGGAGGCATCTCAAAACATCTCCAGCTGGGTATTTCTGCTGTTTGCTGGTCCGCACATGGTTTTCATCAGAATGATCTACTAAACAAAGAAGTATTTCTCTTATGGCCATTTGTCTTATGGAAAATCACATACATTTCAATTGTGATCATAAGTTATTCAAATGTGATTATGTGAGCGAACCATGTGCAGGTACATTTCAGCATTATGCCCTGAAAATGCACATGTAAACACAAGTAAACACATGTGACATCATGTAAAAAATGCGATCACACCTGAAAAAGCATTATTTTTGTGAGAAATTCACATCTGAAAAATGAAACCACATGCCCTACATGTGGAAAAATTAACATATAAAAATAAATCACACAAGATATCACATGTGAAAAAACAAAATCATATGCCCTATATATGAAAAAGTGCCATGTGAAAATGAATGAATCATCTGAAAAAATGACATATGGAAATGAAAATACATGCACTAAATGTGAAAAATGTTTAAAACCTAAAAGCCATGTGTAAATGTAAATGTCAGTCTAATGGTTGTGAGGCATTTGTGGCAGATAATGTTGAAAACACATCATATTATGGACCTGGCCTTCACTTCTTTGCATAGATAGATAGATAGATAGATAGATAGCTAGATAGATAGATAGATAGATAGATAGAGTGCTTCATTGATCCCTGAGGGAAATTGCTTTGTCACAGCAGCAGACAATTACAGACATTACAGACACCAAATACTAACAAGACACACTTATCTAAGTAAGGTAGGTACAGGAATTAAGTGTCAAGTGAACTAAATTGGCCAGGTAATAAAGTGACAATGAGTTAATGAATAAATGAATAAATGTAGACAATCTGAGGTATTGAGGTAAAGTACAAAGTTTTTATCCTGGTGTTGTTCTTGAGTCAGTTGTATGGAGGATGGTGTCTACAGTCATAGACAACACCTGGTGGTGAGTTTTAGAACCTGATGGAAGCAGGTGTGAAGGACCTCTTGTACTGCTCATTGCTGCAGCATGGCTGGATTAGTCTGGAGCTGAAGGTGCTTGGTTAACTGGTTAGATAGTCATGAATGGGGTGGAAGCATTGTCCAGGATAAGCAGCAGCAATCAGTTTCAGGGAGTCCAGGTTGGTCCCAAGGACCTGTCCGGCTTTCCTGATCAGTTTGTTCAGGCTGCTGGCATCACCTGCCTTAATGCCACTCCCTCAGTGCACTCCTTCATAATAGATGGTGCTGGACAGAACTGACTGATAGAGAACATGTGTAGCATTGTGCTGCATACATTAA
The DNA here is from genome assembly GCF_027358585.1 of Pangasianodon hypophthalmus. Classification (NCBI taxonomy): domain Eukaryota; kingdom Metazoa; phylum Chordata; class Actinopteri; order Siluriformes; family Pangasiidae; genus Pangasianodon; species Pangasianodon hypophthalmus. The sequence goes on along the minus strand of NC_069719.1, from coordinate 18,717,521 downwards.
AAGACCCGAGCCTCCTCAAGAAATAGAGTCTGCACTGTCATTTCCTGTCCAGTCTCTTGTCCTATTATCATTTCCTGTCCAGTCTGTTGTCCAGATGTGTACCAGGATATTTGTATGTCTCCCATATACATGAAATACATTTATGTAATAAACTATTTATAAGCAAATACTGCAGTGTGCTAATTAAAGATTTCTTCTAAATCTATAATAAACCTCATAAATGCATTAATTAAGAAATTTGAAAACAAATATTTAAAAAGGTTCCTCAGTTATTATTATACTTATTATTAACATATTGAGAAGTGTTTGGAAAAGAAAAAGCTAGAAACTGTATCATGTGCATGTGCAGAGGCCCTAGGACTAGTGTTGAGGTCTGCTGGTCTAAGTTAAAAATAATAGATTAAAAATAAAATTGCATTAAATAAAGAAATTTCTGTTATAATGCAAGTTTTATTAGGTACTACTACATTACTGATACATTAATATTAATACAGTTTAAAATATATTGAGAAATATTTTTAACTTTATACAATAATTTTCCTTTAATTGATAATTTATTAGTCATAAATCTTTAATTAATAAACTACATATTACTTGCTTATAAACTGTTTATTACTGCATTTGGTATTTGTTGATTTGTGTGTGTGTGTGTGTGTGTGTGTGTTGTAGATGACAGTGCCTCAGCGACAAGCAGCATGGAGGTGACAGACCGACTTGCATCCCTGGAGCAGCGTGTTCAGATGCAGGAAGATGAGATTCAGCTGCTCAAGTCAGCGCTAGCTGACGTGGTGAGGAGACTCAACATCTCAGAGGAGCAACAGGCCATGCTGAGCAGGAAGGGACCAACCAAAGGTAACAAACACACATACACACACTGTTACATAAACACTCACACAGAAGCATGACTGTATCAACATATTATGCTTTCAGGTTTAAAACCCATGTGAGTATACATCAGTTATTGCCACCTGATTGACTTCCATATGGTTATAGAGAAATGCTGCACAATTTGTCAGATTTTTGCTGTGTATTTATATACTCATTTATAAATGTGTGGCAGCCTCTGAAAACCCTTCACATGGTCAAAGTTTTAACATTTTGTACTATATGAAGTAATGAAAACTACAGCTTTCCTGACCTGAAATATGTTTCTATACTGCATGCATTTCAAACACAAGTAAAGTTCTAGCATTTTAGTCCTAAAAGTGAAAAATGTCATCCATAGCATTTAAACATTATCGTCTCTTCACTCAAATGAGCTCTGTTTCATCTTACATTGGTGCTGAATAATTATAATTATAATAATAATAATAGCTGATTAATCCAGTCAGTCCTGTTACTACTGTGTTAATGTTAAACTGACTCCTTAACAATGCAATCTTTGCAGGAAGATTAAACTAGACAAGATTAAAATTAGACAAATTAAATTAGACAAGATTAAAAAGTAAATTAAAACATTTCCACATCATTTTGGTGAAATATATATATTTTTAAGTAGAGGTGTCATGATGATATGATGATATAGGCAGAATCAAAGTCCAATTTTCCCTTTTGCTCTAGTCTTTTTGTTTCTCATCACCTTCTTGCCATATTTGCTAGTTTGACTGGTATATTCATCAAAAAGAAAAATGCTGATGCTTTTATCCAAAGGAACTTACAGGATGTAATTGATCAGTAGAGGGGTAAGGGTCTTGCTCAAGGACCCAACAGTGGCAGCGGTGCTGGGAATTAAACTCACAATCTTCTAAGCAGTAGCCCAGAGCCCTTCAATTCCCATACTGTTACCTTTAGATTTCAGACTCCTCTTTCATTTTAAAACGAATCAGGGATAAGTAAATCTCCCACTGCAGGGAGCAGTGATGCCAAATCAAGCATGTAGGCAGGTTGTGTTATTTATTACAGAACAGCAGTGTGCATGTCCACTGAAAATGGAGGTTTGATGGCTGAAAGAAACTGTAAAACTTTGAGAAATATTATTGATGCACTGCATCATTTATTGTGTATAATAATCCTGAGCATGCATTTCTAATATCACTTGTCGTCTACACAGCAGTGGGGTAGACGATAATTGGGGTAACTTTTGATCTGAATCAAAGCGGCACACTTTTGATGTCAGGCACTTTTTAATTAGACATAGCTATAAGAGCTGGCTCTGCCAACTTTCAGTCTGAGCAAAACAACTTCCCCCATCCTGCACTGACAGACACACTTCTGTTTTAGCCATCATGGATTGAAGCGCCTACATTTCCTCTGTTCTCTTTGTGCCTATGCGAAGTGTTCATGAAGTCAGTTGTGACTGCCTACCTTCAGGTTTTCTGATTCTTCTCTTTCTCTTTTCCTGCCTGTCTCTTTCTCTTGGTATCTCTTTCATCACTTTCTGTAGTGTTTCTCTGAAATTTGCTGCTTACATTCTCAGTAACCAAGAAAGAAACATGAAAAGCTTCAGCAAATCTGCAGAGATGAATTTTTAATAGGTTTGGTTCATAGGGTAATATAAATAAAGTTTCCTCTCTCTTCATCTCTGCTTTCAGCAGTTACACTATAGGTGTACTCTAATGAAACTAAACCGGAACAAAGGACATCTGAACTGCACACATGGTGTATAATAAATTATAAATAAATATTCCTGGTAATAATTAACAGGACCCATAGTTTTGAAGAATAAGTTGCCTTTATTAAAGTCCCATTTGTATTCAATCTGCATAGTTTATTCTGTAATGCCACTGTGTTACACTGTGCAGGTCATATGTTCATCTATTATTCATTTTAATATTGATTACCGGACAGTGTTTTTTAATCTCTGCTTTGTGGGCTTTGGGAAAATCTAATGTCTTCCCTCCTTTTTGTCCTTTTATCTCACAGCCAGGCCAATGATTGCAGCACTGCCATTGAAACCCACAGTCCACAATGGCAATGTCCTACCAAAGAAGAGCACCACTCTGCTGTCGCCCTCAGGCTCCAGGAAAGACAACAACACACCAGCGACCAAAAGGTGAGAGACTATGACTGTGACCTTCATTTCAACCAAGAATGAAGGATTTCAGATTTTATAAAAATAGCTAGCTCTTTTTTGCTCATGACTCATAAACTTTGTTCAAACTGTAATTAGTAAAATGCATCAGGTAAACAAAATTTTAGTAGGTTGGACCACAGAGATAATATTTAGGTTTTGAGGAGCTATAACACTGTAATAGGATTTTTAGCTAGCTGAGATCTTTGGGTTAGGACATCAATCTTGGAAATACAGATAACAAATGATGGACTTGGTATTCAGACAGCTTTTAACTTTTTAATGGGCGAGAAAAGAAGAAAAAGTATGGAAGAGACTTACCACCTTGCTCAATCCCTGCATAAAAGTCACTAATGTCCATAATGCAGTAACAAAAAATTGTGCCTCACAGCTTGCTTTTGTGTGCTCTGTGGTCTCAGTGGGCTTTTGTAAAATATCTAAAATATATATTATAATATATTTTAATATTAATATAATATATATATATATATATTATAATATATTTGCTAAATATACCTATGTGATTGTGATGGACCAGCATCAGCTGCAGGATGTATTCCCAACTCACGCCCAGTGTTGCCAGATCCACCACAACCCTGACCAGTATAAAGCACTGCAGACCCATACAGAAAAAAAAATCACATACATTTTACAAGTGATAATTTTTTTTGGTCACATTTGATTATGTGATTAAGATGTGATCGACTGAAAAAATGTGTTGGTGCTTTTCACCTGAAATTGAACATCCAGTATGATTTCAAGTAAATCCATGTACAATTGTATGAATTATATGTGATCACAAAAGAATTATTCATATGAGAAAACCATATCTGAAAAACCCACATGTCCTACATGTCCTACAAGGCACCTAAAAAGAGGAAATCTTTAAAAAAAAAGAAGCCAACTTTAAATAAAATGTAAAAAATTAACATGCAGAAGTAACTTATCGCATAAAAACCACATGTGAAAATTAATAATGTGTTTACACACACACACATTACTGTGCAAAAGTCTTAGGCACATGCAAAGAAATGCTGTAGAGCAAAGATGCCTTCAAAAATAATGAAATTAAATGTTAAATGTTAAAAAAAAACAGCTATAAAGAGCAGTAAACAGTAATAAATGAAACAAAGTCAGTATTTGGTGTGACGACCCTTTGCTTAAAAAAAAAATCTTAGTCTCAGGTACAGTGTGTGCAGTTTTATAAGGAAATGAGCTGTAAGTGTTACTGAGCATCTTGCAGAAGCAGCCACAGTTCTTCTGGAGACTTTGACTGTCACACTTGCTTTTTATTTTTGCAGCAAAACCCAGCAGCCTTCATTATGTTTTCTGTCTGAAAAGTGTCTCTTATGTAATATGCTGCTCTCTTTACTGACATACAAACATTTTTCTGTAACATTTAATTTTGTGCTGGAAAATTAATGTTTGGAAATCTAAAAAGTTTTTGTACTGAATCAATAATGTAGAAGTCATAAAATAAAAATCTATAACGAAGTTTGTACTAAAAAAATAGGGTGCCTAAGACTTTTGCACAGTACTGTATATATATGAGAAGAAGTAACATGAAAATAAACAAATTGTGAAAAAAAAATGACATGCACTACATGTGAAAAAAGTATGAAATAAAATGTGGAAATTTCATGTGAAATTCATTTGACTGTTTAGTAAGGGATGACTGAATATATACATACATCTATGTACATATAAACAACTTCATAGATAGTTATTATATGTAATGGTTTTAAAAACATTGTGTAGTGCCTTAGAGACTGTGAGTTTTATGTTGGTAAGTTTTCTAATAAGGTTTTACAACATATTTTTGTATGAACTAGTACTAGTACAACCTCCAATAAAGCAACGATAGATTTTTGTGGTGTTATAGTAGCCTATAGCTGGGGCCAATCAACACAGAGAGTGGAAGCAGTAATATTATCTTTCATTTACAGTTTATGTGTAAATAGATTTAGCCTACAGTGGAGCCTCATGCACTCATTACCCACAAACACACATGTAGCTTTGCTATCTTTGACCTGGTTTGTATCACATAGTGCAAAGAAATCACATAGTAAATTTCCCAGAAAGAACCATTATAATTCAAAACTCTCGGCGTAATTGTTGAACTATGCCGTAATTGTACGTTTATGTCGAATTAAGTTTTGAAAAATAAATGGAATTCCCCTGTGTTATCAGAGATTGTGTGCTCTTCACAGTCAGATCATCAAGGGAATAGTTGTCACCATAAACAAAAAAAATGATCCTACTACCATCATTTGAATTTGAATATTTTGGTCTCTGCATCTCCCGTACCCATCGTATCCATTTTAGAAATGCCAACATGTCACAGGAGCCTGATAATATAATCTCTCACTGACACACATGTCCACAGTGACTAAACCTGACATTTCTCATGAGTAGCAGGGTTACAGCCGCTACAGCCATTGTGGTGATGTCAGTCCCAGTGCACACTGATGCTCTGTGTGAAAGAATAGCTGTGAAGAATAAGAATGAGTAGAAGTGATCCGTCTTCCTTCTGTCACACCCACACAATAAATACGCACTACCTCAGATGTTGTCTGGCTTGGAGCTCAATTATAATTTAAGGATAGATGGATGACTGAGACAATGGAGGCCTGAAAGGTGTGTAAAGGGCCATGGTCAATAGAGTAGTTCAGTGTAAGAATGAATGAATTAATGAATGAATGTGCATATTAACATATGCACATATATTTATTTATTTATTTTTTGAGAAACTAGCCTTATATAAATGGGTGATGTGAAAAAGGACATGCATGTGAATGTTAGGAACACCAGTGTCTGCCAAAAATAATGCTAATATATAAAACTGAGTAACTTTTCTGTGGTTTATATTTTATCTTTTATCAGCATAGCATCACACACATCATTTAGAGATTTAAATACATTAATACATTATGATGAGGTGACTACTGTAACAGAGGGCATGTTTTTATGTCTTGGGTAGGACCGAATGTACCCACAAGGATAGGAATTTCTGATGGTTTTGGCCTTAATGGGATTTTTGGCATGCCCCCATGAGGAAAACTGCTTTTTATTTTTTTTAAATTGCAGTTTTTATTTAAAAACTAAAACATTTTTATTGCTGAGCTTAAGTTTAGGGTTAGATTTAGTTGTAGGCACAGCATTAATCATCTCCATTAATAATTATGGCAATGGAAGGTTCTCACAAGTATTGTAAGACAAATTTTGTGTGTGTGTGTGTGTGTGTGTGCTACAATCCTTATCTAATAAAACTACACACTTTCCTTCTACTTCATCTCCCTCACTCATTTCTTTTAAACACCTTCAAGCCATGTGTCTTGCCCCTGTGTACCTTACTCTTAGATTTTTCTCTGTTCCTATGTTGCATGCTCTGTGTCCAGTCTGTCCAGCTCATCCAAGTTTCCACTCAGACCATCCTACAGGTGAGAATATGTGTTCGCTGATATTTCCTTTCCATGAGTGCTCTACACTACTTATTTTTTTTTAAAACAAAATACTATCTCTGTATATGGTTTGGTTATTTGGAAGGCTTTCATATGTACAAAACCATTTTGCCTCTACAAATGTCTTTCTCACATGGACCATGGATGCTATAAAATCACCCAGGAAGTAATGAGTCCAGTTTCAGGAACTAAACATTCTTTGGCCTCATCACAAAGCTCCATAGTTTCCATCGCCATCAGTCTCTCTTAAAGCTCCCACTTCAACCCACAATTTCTTTGATGACTGAAAGCTGTGTAGTCTCTTGATTAACTGTGTGTGCTCCAATTCAGTGCCTGAAGTTTCATTCTTAACAAAAGCACCTCTTCAAGCTTAAAAATCCAGCAGCTCCGTTCACAGAGGATAACATCACCAGCCAGTGACTGACCTGAAAGAGCTTTGCCCATGCAGCCTGGATTAGGCTTGGCAACCAATAAGCTGCTGATAGAGCCTTTTTCTTTGTTTGGGTGTTTTGAAAGGGCAGTCATTCTCTGTCCAGGCCTCTCTGTCCACCCTAAGCCATTACAAACCTGGTGACGAGTGTGTCATGGGAAAGCAAATAAAAATATGCTGGCCTGTCCAGCTATATCCAGCATGTGTCTTGTGTGTGTTTTCAGTAATTGTGAAGACTGGATATTTGGTATAACAGACTGTCAGTGGGGGATGTGTCCTGCGTTATCTCCCCAGCACCATTTCCTCTTCTCTGAATAAATGTTTATGCTCATGCACAGGGCCAGTTCCTGAGTAAAATGCTGCCTGATATGTTAAAAATAATTTCTCACGGAACAGTACTGTGCTTTTAAGAACTACAAAATATGTTTTTCAGTGTCATTTTTCCATTGCTATAATAGTTCGATTTGGTGATTTATATAACATTACACCTGTTCTTAAGTTCATAAGCAGAATCTAAGGTTGTGCAGTTCATTTGTTTAATTTAGCTTCTCAATCTCCTCATATTAGTGCCTCAGTCTTCTCTTACATTAAAGGGGGATTGTGGACAAATTGCTAGTACAGGCACCTAGGACAAGCAGTTTAGGTTCTCAGGCTTTTACATTCACAGTTGCCTGGTACAAAAACAGGTTCAGTAAGCATTTAATATAAATGGTCACCAGGTTTCCAACAAGCAGAGAAAGAAAAATTTAACTTCCTACTGAATTCCGCCAAAGAACATAAATTTTTTTTTTAAATTTAAATTAAATTTAAATTTAAAATTTAATGTTGTTTAAAAGTAACATGCTCCATCTGGTTCATGTAACCCTTAGTGGCACAAAGTAACCCCGAACCTGTGGCCTGCGCTACTCTTTTCTGCCTCCCACTCCCTACCTGCTGCAATACATACTTGCACCAAGGATGTGGTCTGGCTGTTGGAACTATTTTTAATACACATATTAATTAGCAGATGCTAGACACTATTTTTTTATAATCATAAATATGAAGGGATGTGGAAACAATGACTAAACAGAATAAAATACAGTGCAGCACAGTGTTATATAACTCTAATGCTAGCACAATGATTAGTTACATGTGACAAGAAAATGCAACAGCGCAGAGCAGAAATCTTAGCCAAACATGTTGTTGTGGGCACAAACATGGCATGCTTCAACACCTGAGACATTATCAGGAGAGGATAAAGACTGTAGCTACATTACGTTGCCCCTGCCAGGGATTCAAGTACTCTCTTATTTTCCATAGTCTGTATTAATGCACAAAATTAGCTCCTCATGCCTTTGTGTTAAATAATGTTATATGACAGCATTGTTGAGAAGGTGTTGATTGAACATTAGCCCTGAGCATAGTCCCACGTGTAATTCAAATAGCAGGTTTATATTTAACATTATTTAACATTTTTTTAATATATTTAACATTATTTAACATTATTTAACATATATTTAACATTTATGGAAGGTGTCTTGTGTGTCAGCGCTTTATAACGGTCAGTAAGTTTTCCATCTCTGCCAGTGTTTTCAGGACAGAGGAATATGGGCTTTCTTGGTAACAAGACAAGCTGTGTTTTAACTTCAAGAGAGAGAAAAAAGAGAACCTGGTGAACAGAACTGTTTATACACTATATGGCCAACGGATTGTGAACACCTGACCATACCAATAACCTCCACTCCTCTGGGAAGGCTTTCCACTAGGCCTGGTGCACAGTCAGTGCCAATTCATCACAAAGGTGTTCAGTAGGGTTGAGGTCAGGGCTCTGTGAAGGCCACTCCTGCCTTCTTCACCAACCTTGGCAAACCATGTCTTCATGGACCTTGCTTTGTTCACAGGTGCATTGTCATGCTGGAACATGTTTGGGCTTGGCCCCTTTGTTCCACTGAAGGGAAATTGTAATGCTGCATCATACAAAGACAGTTGTGTCCTTCCAAATTTGTGGCAACAGTATGAGAAAAGCCCCCATATGGGTGTGATGGTCAGGTGTCTACAAACTTTTGGCCATATAGTGTAGCTGCTATAATGTAAGTGATATCAGGCATTAACATGTCTTGTAGAAGTTCCATAACATTAAATGTAACTATAAATGGATAAAAAGGACAATGTGTCATTCATTAATAAATGTAAAATTGTAAACCACTGTAAAACACTTTGAGACATACTGTTATTGTGTCATTGTATTAGTTAATGAATTTATGATTTGTCCACCCGTGTATCAGTTAGAAAGCATGTTGCATGCATTCTAAATTGAATCCATTTTTAGTGTGTAATTAGAGAATGGGTGAGTTTATCTATCCGTTTTTACCTTTACCCATTACACAGCCTATAACTGATTCAAAATGGGACTAATGACCATCCTTTTTATTTTTTCAGCACTGTGAAAAGAACAAGCTCGTCAGAGCAAGTAGGTCCTAGCAGTAGGAAAGAGGTTGGAGGTGAAGCCAAGAGCAACCGCACACGCACCGCCTCAACTGGAAGCAACTCAAGTGGCAAGAGAGCCAGTGAGAGGTATAGCAACCTCTGACCCTTACTAAACACAGTACATATTTTCCATTACTGGTACATAGTTACTATCAGAACTGCTGTATATTTACTAAGCCTGTTACTTAGAAAAGGAGCATAACTACTAAAAATAAAGACACAGTAACCCCCCAGTTATGAATATATTAAACTTATCTAATTTTACAGTGCTGATATAAATATCACTCTCTGGTTAATTTAACACTGCACTCACAGGTACATGCACTTTATTTGGATTATATGCTTTTTTCTCTCTCACACCTTGCAGCAAACAGAGGGAGCCTGTGTTCAGTGCTGGTAAGTGACACATGCTGCAGTGTTATTCACTATCATGCAACGTTTTAAAATTATGAACCACGACTGGAGACGTCATAGTTGCACGAACAACTCCATACGGTTGTTTGATTACTACTGGCTGTGGCAAGAAATTCATTGTATATGTATCTATACACTCACTGTCCACTTTAATAGGAGCATCTGTACACCTGCTCATTTATGCAGTTATCCAATCAGCCAATCAGGTAGCAGTTGCACAATGCATAAAATCATGCACATTGAGGTCAAGAGCTTCAGTTAATATGCACCTCAAACATCAGAATGCGGAAAAAATGTGATCTCTGTGACTCTGTGACATGCATGTTGATGCCAGACAGGCTGGTTTGAGTAGTTCAGAAACTGCTGATCTCCTGGGATTTTCACACACAGCAGTCTCTAGAGTTTACACAGAATTGTGTGAAAACAAAAAAACATTGAGTGAGAAACAGTTCTGTGAGTGGAAATGAATTGTTGATAGGAGAGGTCAGAGGAAAATAGCCAGATTGGTTCAAGCTGCCAGGAAGGATACAGTAACTCATATAATCACTCTTTACAATTGTGGTGAGCAGAAAAGCATTTCATAATGCACAACAAATCAAACCCTTAGGTGGGCTTCTGCTGTTGTAGCCCATCCACCTCAAGCTTTGATGTGTTGTGCATTATGAGATGCTTTTCTGCTCACCATGGTTGTAAAAAGTGCTTATTTGAGTTACTGTAGACTTCCTTGTCAGCTCAGACAAGTCTGGTCATTCTCCTCTGATCTCTCTCATCATCAAGGTGCTTCAGCCTGCAGACCCTCTGCTCACAGAATGTTTTTTGTTTTTTCTCACCATTCACTAGAGTTTCTAGAGGCTGTTGTGTGTGAAGATCCCAGGAGATCAGCAGTTTCTGACATACTCAAACCAGCCCATCTGGCACCAACCACCATGCCATGGTTAACGTTACAGAGATCCAATTTTCAAAAAATTCTTTTTGTTTGTACCTGTGTAAAATATTTGCTAACCAATTTAGTTGGTTCTATTTCCCAAATATAAACAAACTAGTAGCTTATTTTAAACCACCATGACCCTAAGCAGACAGTTACTAAGGACAAATGACTGAACATGGTCTATGTTTGTCAGGCAAGCTTCATATCTGACCATTCGCTTGCAACCACGTGGAAGTAAAAACCTCCCACTTGTACGATTTTTCTTTTATGCCCTATTGGTTCGCAGTCCTCTTGCCTGAAAAAAAGAACACATCAGCATTTGTGCATTTCAAATATTATATTGGGTTACAGTATATCCCTAATCTCTTCCATTTTAAGACAAGGAAAACAAGTCTAAAGGAAATATCATTTCAAATGCATGGGCTTGCCTCCTCTGATCTCAGCTCATAAAAACCTTGGTGACAATTTGTTTCTGTGTATGTTGGGGTATGACGCATTTCATCCAATCAGCTAATCACAACCACATCTATCATCAGTAACCCATTTCACCCATCATTTAACTACAGTATACTTTCTCTTTGTTTTGCTAACGTGATTGTGCTTTTGTTTACATAGTTTTATTCTTTGCAGATTAATTTACTTTAAGCAGAATGTCAATGGTTATCTGCTTTTTACAAGCAGTAATGTAATACACATACAGTATGTCATTCACATTACAAGCGTATATCATTTACTGTTTATTTTATTGCATTACCTTAGATTTGAAGGCAGCACACAAAACCTCATAAGGCACCAAAGGTATAAAGTGTGATCATCACAATAATTTGATTTAATATATACACCTACCACTCTTTTAAATCCAGTCTACTTTACATAATACTGAACTACACTATCTGGGACCTTAGACCTCACATGGCATGTATCTTATGTTTGTCCATGTTGGTTAATCCCTGATTAATTGAAGTCATCACACCAACCACTCCAGATGTTAAGTAAATTAACAAAACAGCACATTAACATAAGTGATTTGTTATCTAGAGCACAGGTCCAGAGAGATGTCTCCCCGAAGGGCCTTGTAGAGTAATTAAGAAAGGTCTAGGAGCCAGTGAGCCAGGATCTCTCTCTCTTTCTCCCTTTGTAAAGAGCCTTCTCACACAGTCTCTGTCTCTGTCTGTGTACACTCACTAAGGGATGCGGCGGGTGACACACTGCAAAGGTAGGCTCTGATCATCAACCCTCACTTACCCAAATGGCTCTATGGGCACTGTGTCATCCTTAAGCTGGAAGACATCCATTATGAACTCCTGCTCTGAGTACAGTCTCAGAAAAAAAGGGTACTAAACTGTACCTTTCTGTGTTGCTGGGATGGCCTTTTCTACCTTTGATATGCATCTTTCACCTGGAAATATGGATATAAGGTATAATATACCTTCAAAATAATTTAAGATTCATAGTTGGACCGTAATGACTTTTAACCGTAAAGCTTTAAAGGTGCACTGTATGCACAAAAGATGTACTCTTAAGGGTACCACACCAGCTACAAGGAAAGGTACAGTAGAGCACGAATGAATGTACAATAAAGATACTGGAGTGAGCTTCCCAGTGATTCTAAAGGAGTAGCTTCACACTACACTGTTTATTCTTATAACTTTATCATATGAAGTTAAACCATTGAAAAGTTCAATAATTTGATAAGGTGTGCTGAATCCAGAAAATCACAAAACAGTGCAGTGCTTGGTTACATTACTGCAAGGATTAAGAAACATTGCTCTAGGAAATGAGGCCACAGGCTGGATTTTAATCCAATGGGGTAATTTAGCAGTCCTTTTTTTTAATTATACATGCTCCTCCATAGACCGTCTCAGAGCAGCCTGGCCTAGCTTAGAATGGCACAGAATGCACCAGATCCATATTTGGTGTAAAGGCACGGGTTGATCTGATGGATGTGTGTGTAAGAGACCCCCAAAGTGCAATTCTTCCCAATCGACTAATGAGCACTCTCCCTAACATGCATCGAGAGTGTTGACAGCCTGTGGTTGATTGCCTGTTAACCTGCTAGAGGCACACTGTGTGTTTGCTCACAGCCCTCAATGCCTATTTTTCACATGCACCACAGGAACCCACATTCTCCTGCAGTTACCCAGCAGCTCATTCAAAGGCTTGCTGGCAATAAGAGTAGAGCTGCTTTCACTCCACGCACCTCTAATTGTTTTATCAATCTTTTAGAGGCCTTAATTCTTTTTTTAACCATATGAAATGCCTCTGAATATTCTTGGGCAATCTTCTTGTCATGTGAGTAGCAGATTTAGATGCAGTGAGAGTTTTGTCTACGTCTGTGGATGAGTCACCATGTTAGTGATGTGTCTGCTTGCCCTACATTACCCTTCACAAGAAAAATGATGCTCAAATTAAATACTCAGTTGCCAAATGCCCCTTTCCCACACTGGTTTGTGATCCAGTAGTTCATTTTGTAGAGGTCCTATTGTGTTGAATGTGGTCATGTCAGAGGATGCAGAAGATAATTTTTTTTATTTTTATACTCCATCCAACTTCTCTGCCATTTCCCCAATCCCATCACTTCACCTAGTGACCGTGCAGATCTATCTGCACCATCCAGCTATAAGGACCACGTCCACTGAGCCCTGCAAATCAGCTGTGCCCTTGCGCTCTACACACATTTCCCCCGAGGCCAAGATCTCTTCCAGCAAGGCAACTCGGTTCAGGGGCAGACTGGTTGTACCGTTTACCCTCCCAAGGAAGAAGTGTCCTTCTCATTCCACCGACTCTCCATTAGACACACCAAGTTATAGGAGCCCCATCAAATCCCCCAGCCAGTACTTTCAAATCTGCTACTGATCTCAGATATAGCACTGATTATGGAAGTAGTGGTCAGTGGTTATAAACAACAGCTCTGATTTTTTTTTAATCTTCTCTCATTCTTTGCTTTTTTTCTTGTTTGTTTTTGGTGGTTTTCTGTTGAGCTGTTTTGTCTGTCTTTCTGCATGTTACTTGCCATTTTGACACTTTTCTTTTGTCTGTTAAATGTTGATCAGTTTTTTAACATCTGTTTTTGACCTACTACTCTCTGCTTTGCTTGCATATCTGCTTTCTTTAAATTTGTACTATTTACATTTGCACCTATTAAGCTGTCAATCCAAGAAACTGCACTTATTTCTTTTTGTTTATTCATTGTCCATTAAAAACACATAATAAAACATGCATAATAGAGAAATAATAAAATGTATTGAAAATAATTTTCTTTTTCCATTTTCTTTAAACAATTGCTTTCCATTCATTTGTTGTAACCTCACTTAACATTTACATTGGTTACTAAAGCAAATATATCACTGACATTTTATAGAAATCTTAATCCATATCTTTACATAAATACAGCCTCCCAGTGCAGTTGTGACCGTAGTATTATAAGGTTCTATCTAAGTTACGAATGAATGAGAGATAGAACCTTATAATACTAAGGTCTCACAATGTTAGATAATTTGTTGTTCTGAAAATATGTTGCTTTTTTTAGATGAAGGGTATGTCAAAATGTATTTGAAAGGAAGACCCATCACCATGTACATGCCAAAAGAGCTGGTGGATACATACTGTCTCGAAGCAAAAGCCGATCTGCCTCCTAAGAAACTGAAGCTAGACTGGGTGTATCCTTTTGTATCACCGCTGCCTATGATGTGAACATGTACAGTGAATGGTTATTAATCTGTTTGTTCTCACCTGCAGCTTGTCTGTAACTGTTCGTTTGTTCAGATGAGTAGACTCATTTTGACTCACTAGAATAATATTACATGATGGTAGGTTACAAATGCATGAACTTCTGTGCATGTTTTCACGTTTTTTCTGGTTTCTCCTCCTACGTCCCAACAACATGCCAGGAATGAGTGAAAGAGTGTGTGAATGCGTGTGTGCATGGTTCCCTGTGATGAACTGGCTTCCCATTTCAGGTTGTAATCCCATATAACACCCAGTGTTCCTGGGACAGGCTCCGGATACGCTGTGACCCTGACCAGGATAGAACAGTTAAAATGGATGGATGGATGGATGAATGAATGAATGAATGAATAAGTTAACAAGGCCTAAACAATGAATAATGGGGTTATCTACTGACACATGTTGCACTTCGTGAGTGCAGACTATGCCCTCAAATAAATGACATGAAGAGATATTGTGGAACTGTAATGGGGAGAGAAGTCTGAGAACTTGTGCTGGAGTTCTGTATACCTTCTGCTTTGTGCTGGACAGCCAGCATAGATTCTTGGGTAAGAGTTCAGAAGAGACTAGATGGTGGTGCAGAATCTCTATCATGAACAGAGAATGGGAGAGATGGGAATTTATAGGAAGTTAACTAATAAGAAGTTGGAGCTTCAGGCATGGTCTTTCTCCCAAACTATAGTTATTTCATAACTTCATTTGATTATATTAAAATATATTTTAGATATAGTATATTTTAATATATACAATTATACTATATACAACATAATGTGAGTTTTTCATTGTGCATTTACTGAAATATTCATCTTTTGAGTACAGCCAAGGGAACTGGTGTCTTGACCAAGTGGAAATATTCATTCTTTTCTAGAAAAGTACAGCTACACACTCCTCTTAAGAAAGATGCTAGGACCAGCTCTTCTTATTCAAAACCAAGAAACAGAAAATGAATTCTTCAAGAATGTATTTTGTTTGCATAATTAGCTGTGAAATGGATACTCTGTTCCTTTGGCTGCTTTTATGAATAGCAAAGAATGTTGTGTTCTAATGTATTTAGTATGTCAGAGAAATTAAAGGATTTCAATTGCTTTTGCCAAAATATGTAATCTTCAACAGAAGTGTCTTTGTAGTCCTAATCTTGTACAAGTGGAAATCTATTTTCATAAGAGATATAAAAAGTTTCACCACCTGCAGTTGCTCTGATTTCCAAATCATTATAGTTTGGAGGCATATTATAATCTTGACTCATCTATGCATAATGCATCTCTGTTTCAGTATGGAGGTCATGAAAAGCCTAAAGGGGAAATCAACTTGTGTTCTGGGATTACTTGTACATCAAAGAATGAGAAGCAATGATCTTTTAACATGATTTACTATTTTGTAATTTTCTTACTTGTAATATCTACATGGAAGACCAAGTAATCTAGTTTTTAGTGTGTGGGTTACAGCTGGCTTTTAATCTTCATTGCTGGAGACTGTCAGAGCTGCTGCAGGTCTGGTCTTTTCCTGCTCATGATTCATCAGGCACTTCACAACATAATGGATTATACACTTTTAGAGAGATGTCTCTAGAAACTCTGTGATTACCTTGTGGATTTAGCTTCACATATTGACATTGGGTAATCTGTCAGTGTCAGAGCTTTCTTGGAAACCAAAAAAAGTGAGCTATGAATTGTAAAGCGAATGTGAGCAAATATCAATCTCTTAAACTGATCACTTCTCGGCAAAGCCAAATTAGTATCTAACAGCCTAATTTCACATAGCTTTGCTTTTGTTCTTAACCAAACGTTAGCTATGGCTACCGGGGCCGTGACTGTCGATCCAATCTCTACCTGCTCCCCACTGGAGAGACGGTTTATTTTATTGCCTCTGTGGTGGTGTTGTACAACGTAGATGAGCAGTTGCAGAGACACTACACTGGGCATACTGATGACATCAAATGGTAAGAACAAAACCTATACCTCTGGATGGCATTCAATCATCAGTGCAACTCCATCTACCTTTCCAAGATATGTTATATTAATAGTATGCAAAAATATTAATATGAGTTAAATGAAAAAAAATGTCGACTCTTAACCTTGTAAGAAAATGTGGCAGTGTTGACTGCACTATGATTTTCACATTAAAGAACAGCTCAGCAATGCCTTTTTTTTTAATCAGCTGAGCAGTTTATTGTCACTATTGCCCAGATTGGTGTTGTAACACTAAGTGAAACCAGGTTTCATTGTGATTTGTTTGAATTGGTACGGTAAACAACATTTATCCACATCCTGTTCTCTTTTGTGTGATAACACAGGGCAAGTACACATTGTAGCAGTATTTACTTAGACTGGGTTTCTAATAATAATGAGTATATTTTTGCTCAGCTCTGCCTAACAGGGTACTTTGAAGATCTTTTTTGTAACTTACTATCACTGTGCACTAGTAAATATATACTGCGTAGAACTGTGTAAAGTGATTTGTATCTTGTTTATTACAGATCGTCAAAAGGGGCCACAGTGAATATGGCAACTAATACTTTACTTTCTATAAGATGAACTTGATTTATATATAATGCAAAAATAAATGTCCAACGAAGATATCGAATCCTTATATCATGACTGTTGTAGCAGTCCTTGTGATGTACTTTTCATTCTTGTTCAGCACTGTTAATAACTACTGTCCTTTTGGTCTCCTTCTTGCTCCCTGAAGCCTAGCTGTCCATCCTGATAAAATCACCATAGCAACAGGACAAGTGGCTGGAACCTCCTCGGATGGCAAAGTAAGACAGTACATACCATCACAGACTCTGACACTGAGTTGACTTGAAGGATGGGCACAATTAAACCTGTCATTGAATGATCATTGAATCATTGCCTCAAGTGCATTTCTGCTAGAACCACAAGCCATGAATAACATTTGATGTTTAATTTACTGTAAGCTTTCTTTTTAAATAAAAAAGTGTAAATATAATGTACGAAAATCACATACCAAATGTTATGGAATATATTCACCTTCCCCCAATGCAGACAGTGTAGCATCCAACTAAAACTATACATCATACAATGGGTGTACTGAACAAATTTGTACTTCTATGTAGCAAAATCAAATGGATACAGCACATCGTTTTCTTGAGACTCGTTGGAATATTGTCACATTCTAGTCCATTCTTTATTCTGACCATGTTTTTTAAGACTGCTTATCCTTCAGTTTGTAAACCCCTACCATTTTATGCTTGTCTTAACAAAGTCTTACAGAGTTATTCTTTACTTGGCCTTTTATTTGTATGCACATTCTCTCAGTGTTTACAGTGAGGGGAAATAAGTATTCAGACACTTTTTTTTGTGGTTTAATATACAGTGCATATATCAACGTCAAATTTGCACACATAATGTCTTGACATGGTACTTATAAATATACACCAAAAAGTATGTATTCATAAGCATAAAACAAAGATAGACTATATGGACAAAAGTTTGTGTACGCCTGACCATCACACCCATGTGTGGGTCTTCCCCAACTTGTTGCCACAAAGTTGGAAGCACAAAATTGTCTAGAATTTCCCTTCACTGGAACTAAGGGATGGAACCGTGGTGAACCTGTTCAGGCATGAAAATGCCTCTGTGCACAAAGCAAGGTCTATAAAGACATGGTTTGCCAAGGTTGGAGTGGAAGAGCTCGAGACAGCAGAGGGAAACAAAATCTGGAATAGGATGTTCAAAGACATATGTGGGTGTTATTGTCAGGTGTCCACAAACCTTTGGCTGGGAAGATTTCCTGCAACAAGAAGCGATCATGGTGAAGTTGAAGGTGCCTCCTTTCTCATGGACAACATTATGAAACTGGAATGGTAAATGCTTCATAGCCATAGCAAAGACCTTAAAAATCTCTGTCAGTACGATTGGTTCGATAATATTCAGGTGGAAAGTTCATGGAACCACAACTAATGGTCCCCAGACATGCAAGATTTCACAATGATACAGAAGGTAAAAGAGAAGCCAGCAATCACTCGAAAAGAATTGCAGGATAACCTGATAGTCTTCTGTGTTTAAAAACATTTCAACAAATCAGACCTCTTTTGGAAAAACATATACTGGTCAGACGAAACAAAAATAGAACTCTTTGGCAATAATTCAGCTCGTCAAGTACAGAGTATGATCATGATATGGGGCTGCTTCTCTGCAAATGGTACTGCGGCATTACACATTATTGAAGGAACCATGAATGGAGTGATTTATGGGACATATTAGAGCAGAATTTAATCTTAGCAAAGAAAGTGAATTTGGGGAGATGATGGACATTTCAATGACCCCAAATATACAGCCAAAATAACTCAAGAAGGCCTTGTATGGCCTAGCTAATCTGCTGACTTGAATCCCATTGAAACTTTATGGAAGATTTTGAAATTGTGAGTCCATCAAAGGGACCCTCGTAACCTTGGGGAATTAAAGACGATTTGCCAAGAGGAATGAGCCAAAATTCAGCCACAATGCTGTAAAAACCTAATTACTTCTTACTATAGATGTCTCTAAGCTGTAATTGCTAATGTACATTAGAATTTTGTTGCAACTGCTTTGCAACAAAGTACTAGTGTTGGTAATTTTCATTGTCTGAAAACTTTTCCCTATCAGTTTTGTTTTTTTAGAGAATATCTTTGGTTATGCTTATTAGTATATACTTTTTTGGGTCATGTTTATAAGTACAAACACAAAAGACGTGTAAATTTGGAGTGGATATACAGTTGAGTACATTAGTATTTGGACAGTGACACAATTTTCATAATTTTGCCTCTGTACACCACAATGGATTTGAAGTGAAGTAATCAAGATGTGATTGAAGTGTAGAATTTTGGCTTTAATTCAAGGAGTTTAACAAAAATATTGCATTAAACTCTTAGGAATTCCAGCCATTTTTTACATAGTCCCTCCACTATCGCAGGCTCAAAAGTAATTGGACAAACTAACATAATTATAAATATTAGGATTATTTTTAATACTTGGAAGCAAATCCTTTGCAGTCAATGACTGCATGAAGTCTGAAACCCATGGACATCAGCAAATGCTGACACTACAATGACATCTTGATTGCTTCATTTCAGATCCATTGTGATGGTGACAGAGGCAAAATGACAAAAAATTGTGTCACTGTCCAAATACTGGGTCCAGAATATGGACCCAAATATATACACAGGAATTATATTATATAATTAAAAAACAAAAGTGTCCAAATATTTATTTCCCATCACTGTAATGTTTCCTTTTCCCCTTCTTGTCATGTTGCTTTGGTTTTTGCCTATAATAGTGAGTATGCTAGTTTTGACCTTTCTACTTTCATTTGTTCCAGCAGTCATGGAACATTTACTAAAGGTTTGTTTGCATAATAACACATGTATCGTGCATTTAGCTTAATGAAAAATCAATCTGGGGTGTTTCGTCCTGGAGGTGCAAAATAAAGGATGGTGTATTTTGTGATTTACTTATCAGATGCCAACAGCATTTCAGCAGAGCCTTTAAAAATGTTTTCACATTTTCCTTATTAACATAATGCACACTCATGTCTACACTCTTTTATTCATATTGTATTTTGAACTTGAGTTTCAACTTCACTTTACTTTTCCAGGAGTCTCTGATATCCATACCTGATATCCAAACTTTCCACGGTGGGAAACATTTAATGCACGCAAAATCCTTTTTTTTTTTAACTTATTGTTTCATCCCCTGGCTTTGCGCATGTCATAATTCACATAATTATTCTTTGTAAATCATTTTCAACACACTCACTTTAGCCCACTGCACCCACAGATT
Organism: Pangasianodon hypophthalmus; assembly: GCF_027358585.1. NCBI lineage: Eukaryota > Metazoa > Chordata > Actinopteri > Siluriformes > Pangasiidae > Pangasianodon > Pangasianodon hypophthalmus. Next base: position 18,697,306 of record NC_069719.1, on the reverse strand, counting down.
CGTGCTGAAGTATTTTACAAATTTAAACCTTTGTAGTGCATGTAATCCTAAATGTATCCAAGAGGGCATCAGTGGAAAACCTCTTTTTTAGTACTATTACAGGACACTAAGAATATCTGGTAATGCCTTTAAGGCTAGCTAATGCACCTTTCATTTTTCAGGCATTCATTAATGATGTGTTCTGCAAGTTGCTGTATACATGGCTATATTTACAGATGATTTCATCCAACCAAATAATCTGGAAGACCATACTAAATACAGTATATTCATATGGTTTTGAAATGTTTGCAAAATAATCAGTTATAAGTTTAGAAATGTCCCTTCCACCAGAGCGGTATCTCTATCCTTGTGTGTGTGTTTAGTGTTGAGGCGGTTAAAATGAAGGGCAAAATGGTTTCTGTGGTGGTAGCATGACCTTAATGCAAACAATGTGTTTTATCAGTTCACTTTTATCACTGGTTTAAGAAACATAACAGTCTAGTAGCCACTGCTCTCCCTCATTGCTGAAGAATGGCCCACCTTAGCTGAAGATGCATTAAGAAATATTCAGTTGTGCAGCACATGCACTAAGTCCCCACATCCACTTTCTTTACCCAAATGTCAACGCCAACAACAAACCCCACTGAAAAGGATATACCAGTGTCTTTGTGGTATTGGATAATTTCTCCAAGGTGTGAAATCTCATACCAATAACTACACTCCTGAATACATTCCATGTTGGAGAGATATTTTATTTGAGGTTTTCTGCCATCATGGCCTTTCAGATGTAGTCCCAATTTCCATGTAAGCATGTAGAAAGCTTTCCTTGAGAATCAGTGAGCCTTACCTCCAATACCATACACAATCCAAAGGCCAAGTGTAACACACTAAGAAGGAAGTCAGGATGTTTCTAAGAACTCACTGACAGCTGCTAAAGGATTGGAGATTGTGGAATGTTTGGTTTTCAAAATTGTATTTGGTGTCTCAGCATTTGTGACAGTGTTTAGTGGACTATGTATATGCCAGTCTATCCTTAATCCTGACTGGGCTTTTCAGTGCACTGTCTAGGCAGTCGACCAACCACAAGCCCCAGCTACTCATGGATCTTACCTCTGTAATGTATTTATATCTATCTGTACTTGTCTTTTTTTTTTTTTTTGGTGAAGCCTTGCCTTTGTTATAGTATTACTGTGCCTCTGGGCATCTTGTCACTGACCCTTTTCCATTTCTGCACCCCATTATATTAGACATTGTGAAACACCTTCCTCTACCTAGCTGAAGTAAAAAGCACAAGAAAGCCAATTTTCAGATTCAGTTTAAACTTAATTCTATATTTTACTGTTTGATGTGTAGTCTGTTATATTATCTCAGTGATAATAATTCTAACTGTTTTGGTTTTTTTTTTTTTGCAGCAGATAGCTCCTCATGTCCGTGTTTGGGACTCTGTGAGTCTAAACACACTGCATGTTCTTGGAACTGGCTTTTTCGACAGGGCTCTTGTGTGCCTCTCCTTCTCAAAGTCGGTAAGAGACAATTTCTGCACATTGCATTTCAGAATGGCTTTATATGACATTAAAGGTGTACTATTATACTTGTGTCTGTTTCAACAACTTATCCATTTACCATACTGTATTTTAATATTTCTGATAGGAAAAGGTTGTTTTCGGGTTTTCAGATTAAAGAGCCTACTATTGTTACACTCTCCATCAATGACAGAGCATTGTACTTATAACTGTATTTATGTCTATATTTTAACCATTTAGAATGGGGGCAGCTGGCTGTGTGTAGTAGATGACTCCAACGATCATGTCCTTTCAGTATGGGATTGGCAGCGAGAAGAGAGACTTGCTGAAGTTAAGGTATGTAATTTTGGGACACGTCAACATTTTAAATAACCACTTTGAGCAAGTTGTCGAACTTCAAATCTGACCATTAGTACTGTCATGTATAAAGCATTGGGGCCATATTGGAGCTAGATCAGTCCTCTGTTACAAATATTATGATTTTTAGAAGAGGAATGTTTTTAGTCTTGTATGTGAATTAAAAAAATGTTGTTAACAGTTTATTTCTCTTTTTCCAATGCTAGTTTCCAAATCCAATGTTAATCACTGTTTTTCTGCACTCTTATTACAGTGTTCCAATGAGTCCATTTTTGCTGCTGATTTCCATCCAACAGATGCAAACATAATTGTAACATGTGGGAAGTCCCACCTTTGCTTTTGGTCACTAGAAAAAGGCTCCTTTCTAAAGAAACAGGGTTTGTTTGAGGTAAATTTACAGATTACAGTATATTTTTGGGGGTAGGCTGCATAGACAGTTACTTTGTAAGTAATACCAAGCCATATTTATGTTTCTTGCAGAAACAAGAGAAGCCCAAGTTTGTCCTGTGTGTGACTTTTTCAGAAAATGGTGATGCTATCACTGGTGACTCCAGTGGAAATCTACTTGTATGGGGCAAAGGTAAAGTAATCAATGGTAGAACTGTAGACACACAATTTTTTTGTGGCAATGTTTAAAGAATTGCTGATTTTAAAGCCTGGATGGATATTAGATCATACATAATGCATTCTGTAACCATTTCATATACACATGATGAATATTTTATAAACAGGTTTGTGTTAGTATTATATTCTTATCATTCTGGTCTGAGCTTTGCAAACTGTAGCAGTGTAACAGCTGCATCCACAAAATTTGATTATAGATGTCTAGTAAGGATTTTCAATCAGTGCTGCCTTGCAGAGCAGATCCCTCATATGCTCATTGTTTCTGACCTTTTAGAGAGTGAGGTTAATGCTTGCTAATGTGGTTCACTGCTCTGTGTCTGTCTTGAAGGCTCTAATCGCATTAGTTTGTCCATTCTGGGTGCACATGAAAGCAGCGTGTTTGCTCTGTGCATGTTGAGAGACGGCACGTTGGTTTCGGGTGGGAAAGACCGTAAGCTCACTTCCTGGGATGGAAACTACCAGAAGATTCATATGGTGGAGGTGAGACACTGTTATGTCACCTCAATATGAAATTATGAAATTATGATTATTTCATATTTAACATTAAATAGCATGTGATGTGCTGATTTTTATATTTAGTGTTCCTGTATATAGTAAAACACCCAGTATGCTAATAAATAATAATATTAGTTTTCTGCCACTGTGTGTTATTTTTCTTAGGTTCCTGAAGTGTATGGGCCTATTCGCACAGTTGCTGAGGGAAAGGGAGAAACTATTCTCATTGGAACAACCAAAAACTACATCTTGCTGGGCAATCTGAATGGGGAATTCACCCCCATTACACAGGTGAATACTGAAAGTTATCTCAAGAAATAGAAAACTTTGACTTGAAAAGGTCTATTTAGCTCATGGTCTTTTTTATCTGATTACTTTTTACAGGTGATTCACTATTACGCATAAAGGTAGTATTCTTTTTAACTAGGTGGAAAATGCCTCATTTTATTCTAATTGTATATAATTAAATTATGTAAAAATAACACTGGCTTTCCTGAATGCATAGTAATTATTGTAAGTACAACCCAAACTTTGACTCGATATTCTGCAATGAAACATTTTTCATCTACGACTAAGCTTAATATTTCAATTGAATTCAAGTAGGCATTATCACACTGCAGCTTTAGAGAAATCAGGATGTAGATTCAGATCTAGATCCCAAATGAACGCCAGAGGTGACAAGGAAGTGGCAAGGAAAAACTCCCTGAGATGATATGAGGAAGAAACCCGAAGAGGAACTGCACTCAAAAGGGAAACTGTCCTCTTCTGGGTGACATCAGATAGTGGGATTATAAAGCATTTCTCTTCCACAGCTGTATGCAGAACTGTATAGTTCTGTTTGTAAAGTCAAACAGAATTAAGGTGGAAAGATGTACAACATGAGGATCATTGTACTTTATGATTACAGGAGCAGTTCTACAGTATCTATAAACGAAACTGTAAAACATTGTTATTTCTCAAAAACTTTAATACTAGATGAAACTTATGTCTATGGCTGTTTTTCAGGGTCATACTGATGAGTTATGGGGCTTAGCTGTGCACCCACTGAAGCTGCAGTTCCTCACCTGTGGCCATGATAAACTGGTCAGTCTGTGGGACTCCGAATCCCATCAGCCACTTTGGACCAAGACATTAGAGGTGAGCAGAGACCACAGCATGCATCACATGCTAAATAAATAAAATAAATTGTAATAATCTCAGAGAAGACATGGTAGTGATTTTATGAACTTCTAGAATATTTTCACGATGCACTGTCTTTCTTAAAGCTATATAAAGTGACCAAAATGTCAGTAAGCATCTCACATTAATATGTAAGTCTGGGTTGAACTTGGTGTGTATGACTGAGGTCTGTGTTTGTGTTTATGTGGATAGGATGCTGCTCAGTCTGCCGGCTTCCATCCCTCTGGGGCAATCGTTGCCATAGGAACACAGACAGGCAGGTGAGAGAGGCTGTCCCTTCATAGCAATGAGGTCTCTGACATGTCATTACTGTTCTGGCAAATTTCTAATAGTCTAATACATGGAAGACCCCAAACACATCATTATTATGCAAATTTAATACACAGACAGAGGACTAGTCTAGATTCATTGTTCAGATATCTTTTGAAACTATTAATATTCATGAAACAGTCATCAACATATCAAAAAAATAGCCTCATAACAATAGAAGTCTTTGAAAATGCTCCAAGCTCTTCAGCATGCAGCGCTTTACATGGTCTGTTCTGCTGTTGTAATTGTATGGACAGGTGGCTTGTTCTGGATACCGAAACTAAGGATCTAGTCACGGTACATACGGATGGGAATGAACAACTCTCAGTTATGCGTTTTGCTCCAGGTCAGTGTTCTTCTGACAGCCACTATAATTAATTTCCCTCTCCATCTTATTTTTTTTTAAAGTAATAAACGCAGGGACATTGACAGAGCATCAGTGCACATGACACTTATGTTTAACTGGATTGAACATTTTGTCTTTCAGATGGCAATTTCCTTGCCATTGGGTCACATGACAATTACATCTACATTTATGCTGTGGCTGAGAATGGCAAGAAGTACAGTCGAGTGGGAAAATGCTCAGTAAGATTTTGCTCAGTATTTTTCTTTTTTGTAAAGCATTTCAAGTTTACATTTATTTTTTAAAAATGGTAATTAGTGTCAAACTGCTGTCTTATAAATTATGACCATAATTGACCATTGTTTGTTCTTCTAATCTTTACACACAAACGTTATGCTACAGTAATAATAGAGTTAAAGGATACCTCCACCCTTTTATACATTAAATATCTTATGTTTATATTGAAATATTTATGTTGTACTTGGTGCTAATTTGTTGGTTAGTGCTGTATATAGTGTTGACAGCAGTATTAGTTTGAAAGTTGAAGCTCTGGAAACTTATCTGTTCGAGCACAGTGTATAGATGAGGAAGTGAGAGAGATGGACTGACTAAAGGACTAAAGCGCTGTTCCACTATTCTCTTTATTCCAAATGACACGATTATCAGTAGTTGAATGGTTGAATTAAAATATACCATAAAAATAAAGACTTGTAAAACAAAAGTCAACACAGAAGTTCATTACAAAATAAAGTTTTGACACCACTGAAGATCACATATTAATTATAAATATTGACATTAAAGTTGTTCAGGGTGGAATGTTTTCCCTGTAAATTACAATTTAGAAAGCAGTTTTACTGAAGATATTTTCACTGTGGTCTCTTGTAGGGTCACTCCAGTTTCATAACTCATCTAGATTGGTCTGTAGACTCTCAATACCTGGTGTCCAATTCTGGAGACTATGAGATCCTTTACTGTGAGTACAGCTACATTTACTATTAACCAGTTTAACCTTATTCTCATAAACAGGTCATTGTTTAGCATTGAGTTACACATCTGCTGATATGAGCTCTGTCTTTTGTACATTATGTCTGTCAAAACGTGATGTACAAAACATCTGGATGATGCCAATTGTTAAAATTATTGAAATGAATAAGAAGTCAGTCACTGGGTAATGTGATTGTTTGTCCAGGGATACCCTCGGTGTGTAAACAAGTAGTGAGTGTGGAAACTACTCGAGATATCCCATGGGCCACCTTTACCTGCACGCTGGGCTTTCATGTGTTTGGTGAGTTTCAGGCAGTAATGTGTAATAATAAGGTTGGTCAAAGATCCATGAAATAGGTTTCATTGGAGATGATACTAAAAGTGCTTAATGTGTTCATTAAAATGCCTGCACTGTTTCATGTCCTTTTGTATAATTGTATATGGATTAATATGGATTACATTTGCTGAATGTTAGTTCTCGGGTAAGGTGATTTTACTTGTGCTCTCCCTCAGGCTTATGGCCAGATGGCTCTGATGGGACAGACATTAATGCCGTGTGCACTTCCAGTGAGAAGAGACTTCTCGCCACTGGGGACGATTTTGGAAAAGTGCACCTTTTCTCATTCCCCTGCTCTCAAACAAGAGTAAGCAATCAGCATATGTTCTATTACCTTTTTGTACATTATATACAGAGGAGAAAAATATATACCTCACTTGATTTGTTTTTTGTTTTTTTCTCTCTCTCTCCTCAGGCTCCTAGTCATGTCTATGGCGGTCACAGCAGTCATGTCACCAATGTTAACTTCCTGTTTGACGACAGCCACTTGGTGTCCACTGGTGGAAAGGACATGAGTGTAATGCAGTGGCGTGTGATATAAACAACTACTGACAGTGTATGTGGAAATGGAGTGGGACTATTCCCATTTCTATTAGACTGAAATGAAGGAGTGGCAGTTATTTGAAGGCATATCCTGTGTAATGACGTGAAGCAGACAGTTTAAGCTATTGTTTGCTATTTGCTAAAACATGAGCCCAGCATTCAAAATAAGCTTACTGTCTCACTGGGCATAACGAGGACATTTTGCAACCTCAACCCACACATTTACCTTGGAGTGATGAATATGAAAAACTTCTCTCCACATGATACATATTATGTGATGCCAAAGCTGACAAATTTACCTTGAAACTGTTACAGCAGACAGTGGTGTATGACCCCACCGTCTGGCCTCAAGAAGTATTGCAACCACTCCTGTGTGATTGAATTTCAGTGTGAATTTATGATTGTTGCAAAACCTTCTGAACTGATCTCAGCTTTCACTCTTCTTTTGAAGAGACATTGTATATATTAAAGAAGTGAAACAGCATGACTTTACCAAACACGGCAAAGGCACTGTGATCAAAATAATTCCCAGTTGTACCAAAATGATGTGTGAAACCCTTTTTAAAAATCTAATGACAACACTATAGCCAATAGTTCATAGTTAGGTTCCTAGGCTCCTTATAAAGGTATTCTCTAATAAGGCTTAATGAAGTGTCTTAATTCACTGCAAGTTAATAAGACTGGTGAATATTAAAGTGCATTCTTTAAGTATTCACCCCCCATCCCCCCACCCCACTTCTGCATTTTGTAGTGGTACAACTTTGGCAAACGGGCCTCATTCAGTTCATTCAGTAGTTGAATTAGTTCAATATTCTTCTATTATGGGCTTTGTGTAGATGTATGACATATAATCCAAATTAATTCCATTTCATTTCCAGATTGTAACATTGCAAAATGTGGTAAAATTCAAGGAGGGGTGGGGTGAGGTCAATATTTATGCAATACGCTGTATTTGATTCATTTCTAAAGCTCTCCCAGAGAAAACTGTTACCATGTAGACTAGATTAAACAGGACTAACATTAATTTTTATTAATGCCACAAATCTAGCAATGCAATGTAATTATTTTAATCTTCTCTATGCTGAACTTTCTCTGCATTGCCTAATGGCCATAACCATGCTTCATTTCTTTTGCACTGAAAGAGAAGAAACTCATCAGGGTTTTTAATGACTGTAGTTGATATATTAAAACTGTCTTAGCATGCACATGGTTGGCTGTATTTTTTAAAGACTTTTTCATTCAGATTTTCATTTGCCTATTGATTGGCAGGTAACACAATGTAAAAATGTGATTTTGTTTCAGAAAATGTGAGTGTTAATTTTTTTTTAACATTAAGGTGTAGGCTGAAATTGAACGTTACATATGAATGAATCAGTAGCCTTGTCGGTATTAGGCATGTAACTGGCAATTATGAACGGACAACAATTGTTGCAGAATGCATAATAAAATGTAAAAATCAGGCCTCATTATAACCATTAACAACTTTGATACTTCTTTCATGATTAAATTAATTCAAATCTGTTTGGATGTATGTGGTGTTTTATTTACACACCTCTCGGATAAATTACTTGTAATATTTTATAAAGAGAGATTTTGTGTCACCTGATTTCTAGAGCGAGACTACAGCATGGCCCTATGTGACCTGTATGTTAAATCCATTAACAAGACTAGGCAAGCTTAGTTTTCCCTGCTGAAAACAAATAGCTTAGACAAGCACAGCTGGTCATCATGAAAAGCACCAAACAACATGAATTCCATAAACACTTTTCTTTATTCTTAGCAAGATACCTAGATTAATAATGCAAAGTATAGGGAACATGGTTCTTGTGTTATAAATTTATATGAATTTGCTAAATCTTATGCATACTATGCATAATTAGATGGAAACATGGTTTAAAATGCTTGTTTGCTAGCTATCCAGCACTCAAATGCAACTGAATATATTCAATTCAATTCAATTTTATTTATGTAGGACTTTTAACGATGGACATTGTCACAAAGCAGATTTACAGATATTTGGATATAGACTTGGATTTGCCCCTCTTGAGCAAGCCAAAAGACTTCAAAAAGACTACCAAAAGACATCCAGATCTGTGCAATTACCTAAGAGAAAAACTATTAACAAAAGGCAAACGAAAGGCTATGAATTATCTCAGCGTAAACCGGCTACAGCGGCAACATGGCTGCCCGAGCGAACAAAAAGACCCACAAATGTAAGCATTATTGACGTTAATAAAGATTTTAATGAACATAAATCATTTGTTTTATGTTACATTCAATCGTGTGTTCATATTTACGGTGATGTTATTCAAAGAAATGTTTGCAAAAAATCGCTAAAGTTTGTTAACGTCATATAATTACAGACTGCACAATAGTGCCACAACGTATTTTCATGTCTGATCAGGGCTGTAACCACCAAAGACATTGAGGGGTCTAGTCCCCCCAATAATCAGAAATCGCTAAACTTTTTTCTCAAATATTGCCAATTCGAGAGAGAGAATTAGGACCTAGATCACGTATGATGATGTGTAACGGTATAGTAGTGGTGTCCCAATTCTTAGGGGAATATTTTCACCCCTACCCCTTGACACTCTGTTTCAAGGGACAAGGGGAAGGGGTAGGCATAGGGGTAGGTGAAGGGGTATAAAATAGAATTGGGATTGGGCCTAAGACTATGGATGATTCTCTAACACTAATTGAAATGCTGTTTCACAACTGTGGGTCTTTGTAAGAAAAAGCTCCGGTCGCTGCTTTAGTCTTCTTTATTCTAGGTACCAACAAAGAGCCTGTACCTTTTGATGGAAGCAGGCATAGTAGATCATAAAAAACTAAATGTTCGCTCAGGTACTGCGGCAAGAGACGATTCGGTGCATTATAGGTCATTAGTAGTATTTTATAATCAATGCCAAATTTTAATGGGAGCCAATGCAGTGTGGATAATGTGGGTAATGTGGTCAAATCTTCTGGTTCTAGTAAGGACTCTGACTGCTGCATTCTGGACCAACTGGAACTTGTTTATGCACATAATGGAACATCCAGACAGCAAGGCATTAAAATAGCCCAACCGAAAGCTGACAAAATCATGAACTAGTTTTTCTGCATCTTGTAGTAACATTATATTTCTATTCTTGGCAATATTTCTGAAATGAAGGAAGGCTATCCTAGTAGTATTATCTACATGAGCTTCAAATGAGATACTGGAGTCAATAATCATACCAAGGTCTTTTACTGCTGCACATGATGTAACTGAAGGCCATCCAGAGTTATTATGTAATCACAATGCTTGCTTCTAGCTGCCTGTGGTCCTGGTAGAAGTACTTCTGTCTTGTCAGAATTAAGTAGGAGGTAGTTATTCAGGATCCAGTGTCTAATGTCCTTCACACATTCCTCAACTTTGTTAAGCTGGTGTATTTCATCTGGCTTTGCTGAAACATGTAGCTGTGTGTCATCAGCATAGCAGAGGAAGCTAATACAATGTTTACAAATAATTGTACCTAGAGGTAGCATATATAGAGAAAAGAGCAGTGGCCTAGAACAGAACCTTGTGGAACACCAAACTGTACTTTAGTATGCATAGAGATGTTACCATTTGCAATCTGGAGCATCTACAAACTGATAGTGATCAGTCAAATAAGACCTGATCCAGGTGAGAGCTGTTCGTTTAACTCCAACATCATTTTCTAGTCTATCTAGAAGAATATTATGATCAGTGATATCAAGAGCTGCACTAAGATCAAGCAACACAAGCAAGGAGACACAACCCTGCTTGGAGGCCAGTAGTAGTTCATTTACCACTTTAACCACTGTTGTCTCAGTAATGTGATGAGGCCTAAATCCTGACTGAAAGATTTCATGAATGTTATTCCTATGCAAGTATGAGCATAACTGCTGAGCTACACCCTATTTTTAGACAGCTGACAAGAGTTGAGGGCAGGTTTTTTGATCAAGGGTTTTTGATTAATGGTTCCACTGACATGGTTATATTGTTTTCTACATAGGAGGTTTCAAATTGTACGGCTTTATATTAATACTCTGAATTTTTGTGCCTAATATTTTCAATTTTGTCATTGAAAAAATTCATAAAGTCATTACAAGTACATGGTGGTCTTGGTCCTAGTTAACTTTGCTATTGTATTAAATAAGAATCAAGGATTATTTTTGCTATCTCCCATTAGGATTAAGAGATATGCTAATCTAGCACCAATAAGCACATTTCTATAGCTAAGAAGGCTCTCCGTCCATGCAATTTGGAATACTACCCATTAGCTTGATGTTATTTATGTTCTAACATTTGAGTTATATATAATGCATTATACAAGAGGTAAATTACATGAGAAGTTTTTATAATGATGGTAAAATTGGAGGCAAGCTTTCCTATTAATTGCTCAAATTGCTAATATGTAACTTCAAAGTTAAAAGAAAAAAACAAGTTACTGACAGATTTACAGTGATTGCCGCTGTTTTCTGTCTTTTGCTCATGAATGAACATTTAAAATTTTAACTTCAATTTCAGTTAACATTTCAGGGTATATGTGTATATATATATATATATATATATATATATTATATTATTATATTATTATATTATATTATTATATTATATATTGTCTGTTGTAAAGAATTGTTCATTCGCAACCAGGGTTGTTTTAGAATGTCACTATTAATTAAGTAACAACTTAAGAGCTGAATTTAATTCATGCTGATATTTGGTGAAGGGTTGTCAATTAAAAACCTATGACTTTAAGTCTGTTATTCTATGATCAAAACATACTTTAGACAATGAAAAGACATTAAATAGACATCTTTAATAGAATGTCAAAATTTTGACCAGATTGAATATTTTTTTAATATTTTTTTTTGTAATGATATAGAAATGTTGACTATTGTAATTGTACTCAAGATGTCAAACTTGCCAAGGACCAAAAAAAAAAAGACATACAGGTGTTGGACAAAATAACAGAAACCTGTAACTATATATTAATAGCAAGAACCTTATAAATAAGGTCAGTCTTTGCTTCCAGAATAGCTTTAATCCTTCTTGGAATGCTGTCACACAAATCCTAAATGGTTTGTGGTGGGATGTTAGACTGTTCTTTAAGAAGAAAATCTTCCAGTCCTGTGAGGGATGAAGGTGGTGGATATCTGCTTTGCAGTCTGAGCTCCAGACCTTCCCATTAAGATTTAATTACATTTAAATCTGGTGATTGGGGAGGCCAAAGAAGAAGCTTGACATCATCCCAGTGCATCAACCTTTAAATATTTATAGCAGTACATCATCAGGAAAGAGTGTTTGCACCACAGGGTGCATCTGGTCCTGGAAAATGTCCTCATGTTTGTTGGCTGCTATACAACTATGAAAAGCATTCACTGGACCTAATGATTTCCATGAGATGGCTGCCCATACCATTATGGATCTCCAATTGTACCTAACAGTTGGAAGCAGACACTGTGTGTTGAAGGCATCTTTTGTCTTCCTCCAACATAAATCGATCCAGATGTAACAAAATATGATAAAAATTAAATAATCTGACTGCAAATGTTGTGCTCCTTACACCACGTTATGTATCTTTGTCACTGACCTTTGAAACAAAGTTTATCTTTGCAAAGTTCATGACATACAGTTTTTATTAAGAGGTGTTCATTCAATTCTGTGGTTAATTTTATAGTTGTATATTTGGGCACTTAGCAACTCTGTAAAGTGTCCTCTTTGCCATTTGTCCAGTTTTGATATGCTGCCATGACTTTTGAGATTGTTTCTCTTTATACATTAAATCATTTCCAGTTTTTGTAACTGATGCACCTGCTATTCAGGCATCCACTATTTGCCCTCTTTGGAACCGTTTATTGTCTCATGATGTTTTGAATCTCAAAGCACTAATTGTCAGACCTCTTCCATAGCTGACCTACATGCTGTTAGTTGGCAATCAGTCTAATATAACTCATCTATACAGCTGTATGTGTAATTTTTCATGCATTGTTACTGTTATTTTGTCCAACTATACAGAAGGTCTTCTGCATAGTTATGGGCTATATAAAGGTGGACTGATAATAACATCTTTTTATGGGCCAGTTTAAATCGGGCCATGGATATCTCTGCTCAGTTGGTTCTCACCGAGTATTTTTAGAGGTCTGAGTGCTAACCCTGCTAAAAATCCAGCATAGTCTGACCAGCTCCCAGCTGCCATCACACAGGCCGAGCTGCTCAAACTGGTGCTGAAGTGCTGAAGCTCCTAAATTACTACTACTGAAGCTACAATAGACTTTTTTTTAAAGAACATAACACAGCAGTAAGAACATCAGAAAATATGAAACATGTATTGTACAGTATATTCAATTTAGTCAAGTAATAAGTAAAATGGAAATTAACTTGTGGTGTACCATCTTGACCAGCTCGGCCTGTGTTTTGGCAGCTGGTGGCTGGTCAGACCATGCTGATATTTTTCAGCGCCTTTATTATTATTTAGTCGGAATATTTTTAGGGGAAAAGTCAACAGAAGCTGCCTTTACAACCTAATTAACTACAGCTGAAGATGATTATTACAATTATTCATCCGCATAACTATTTATGATTGTTGGAAGAACAGTGGCCCAGCAACTCATTAATCCGAGCACGTGCTGAACTATGAATCCCCATTACAGCATATTGATTGTCCAACAAAGAGGGCACCGCCTACTCTGCGTGACGTCCCGTCGAACTGTCGCGCATGCGCATTGCAACAATGAGAGAAGGTCAGATGGGCTGAGTTGATCCCGAGCTGACTGGCTCGCTTTAAAAAGAAGAAAAAAGAAAAAGAAAGAATGAAAAGAAAGCCAAAAAGAAAAAAAAGTCTCAGATTTGGTGAAATACATGCAGTTAGCTGTGTATTTAAGTGAAGAAGTTAACCGAGGCGACAGGAAGAGTAATCGCCACACCTTCTAACACAGACGTTGCAGTACTCGTAGTTGCCACTAGGGGCCAGTGTTTTACGGCCAATATTCAGCTTCGCTCCCTTCAAACCGGCTGCCCAAATTCAGGAGGGAGTTAAAACGGTATCTCCGGAGCGCTTTAGCCACACTATTCATTACTGACGATGTTATGGGCGCGACTGTTGTCTGAACATGGAATTTGTTTTAGATGTATATAATGAGAAATTGCGATGTAATACAGACGCTGCTGAGTCGGCTGAGCTGTTGAGAGGGCTGCGTCGCCCATCACTGCCGGAGAGCTGTTATCACCTCGCCTGAGAGCCATTATTCCAAAAAAAAAAAAAAATCTCAAGGCTTTCATCTTATACGACTGAATTGCACATCTGACTTTGGCTCATACGCGATCTAAATGCGCCGGTGATTCTGCGTGGACTGAGATTGCATTGCATTTACCTCCTTATTGTCTAATAGTTCGTGGAAAACGGCATTAAAATGAGGTAAGCGATCCTTTGGCGTATTTGTTGACAGCGACAGGGACGCTGACGTTAGAAACGTGAATGAAAAGACAGATGAGATTTCAGGAAATCTGCTTTTAAATCCGTGTCTCATCTAACTGCAGATGTCTGTGCTGTCTGATTTCACACAGGGCCTGTGAAATGGCCAAATCACCTGTCCTCCTGTTGTGCTGACAGAAATCAGGGTGTGTTATATTTCATCCAGCGCCCAAACATCATCATCCTCATCCTCTATTATGATCCATATTACAGACTATGCATTCAGTGCTCTGTGAATGAGGCACCATATATGGTCATGCTCATCGATTTGATTATTATTGGGGAAAAATTGTATACAGTGCAAATAAAGATCCGCCCATCATATAATCTACTGGCTAATAGTCTAGTGATTGTGTACTAAATGTAATAGTAAAAATGATGTAATCGTAGTGACTGTCAGGCGACGCGACAAGTCTTGATGACGTCACAATTCGGATGTTGAGCAGAGATGCTGAATTCTTAAGAGAAGACGCGCGCGCGCACGTTCAGGATCTCCCCCCCCCCCCCCCCCCCCCCTCTCCCCCCTCCCCCCTTTATAAATGTCAGAATATGTAGCAACAAACTAGTTTGTAAATAATAACACATCTGTTCTTTATAGTGGTGATTGATATCCAGTGAAGCTGAACCCGTCTTTTCTTTCATTATGTCTCATTACTATAGTTCAGGTCAATTCAATTTTATTTAGCTTTTAACCATAGACATTGTCACAAAACAGCTTCACAGAAATCTGGATGTAGATTTAGATCCCTACCGAGAGACCCACTGGCCACAGTGCAGACAGTGGCAAGGAAATGAGGAAGAAACGTTGAGAGGAACCAGACTCAGAAAGGAATCCATCATCTTCTGGTTGACATCAGATAGTGGGATTATACTGGGACAGTACTGAGTATGTTGAAAGGTTGTTCAGTATGAGCATCAGTTTCTTTATGATTAAAGCAGATTTTTTAGGTTCACGTCTATACACGGTGTGTCAAAAGTCTCCATACATGGGGAGTATGTGCACCAGCACCACATTGGTTGTGCCTTCGTCAGTGGATGTTCGTGGATGTCCACTTCTTGGTTGGTCTGCAACACTTTCTGTCTTTTAGAATTTGTTAATAAGTTTGGCAACAGCGTCGTCAGTGATGTGCTTTCTGTGTTTCCTGTGAAACCTTGCGACAGCTTCCCGATCCAGTCATGGGAATGATTTCACTAAGTTCTTCTTTTGTCCAAGGCATTCTTAAAGGCTATCTGGATATCTAAAATATATAATGTAAAGTAAGTATGAAAAATTTTGGAAGACATTTTGCTAAAAAGTGTTAATTTCTGCTACGTATGGAGACTGTTGGGACAACCGGTAGTATCCAAGTGAAATTGTTCACTGAAGAATGGGTGAGTCTTGGACATAAACTGTTATGGTAAGTGCAGCAGAGTGAACAATAGTACCTCACACCTAAAGTTCATCTTGGTATGCTCAGGAGGAGAGAATGAAACATGTAAGGTAAGGTAGCTGTGGATCCGGAGCCTATTCCAGGAACAGAGGGTGCAAGGTGGGAATATACCCTGCATGTCCATCTCAGGCCACCACACACATTCATACGCTCATTTCTACCTAGTGGCCATTTAGAGTGCCAATCCACCTACTGGCATGTTTTTGGGAGGAAACTCTCCGGAGGAAACCTCAGTGAAACCCACATAGACATAGGAAGAAATCACTGGATCGAACTGGGGACCCTGAAGCCATGAGGGGGCAATGCTACCTGCTGTGCCACTTTTACACAAGAGTGATTTTATTTGAAAAAAAAAAAAAAAATCTAAATGCTAGTCTAACACCAATACTTTACATTAATTCATTTGACACTTTCTGAGGCAAAATTATAATTCAAGCATATAGATGAACCATTGCCAATGATGGGATTGAACTCAACCTTCTGGTCCCCACCACAGAACCTTTACTGCAGAACTAGTACTGCGATCTTAGTGTAAACTATTTACTCGTTTATTGTAATGAATTTTTCAAATTCCTGATTAGATCAGATTGACCAGCTAAAACCTGCACTGGTCACGCAGCAAGGGTTTAGCCCCAAATCCTTAACAATCATGAGTTTGTCTTAAGAGTTTCCTTCCACTTCTTTATAAACTTTCTTTTTTACTTGTTGCCAAAAGGAAGTCTCAAATAGCTCTCCATTCCAGCTGACGTCCTCTCTAGCAAGAAAACTCCACTGGTCGGCCGGAAGAATTTACGCAACCCACAGCTCTCTTATATAAATATATATCTTCCTAATGTGGGTTATTTTTAGATTTTGAAGTTGTACTCCATCATGGTAAGATGAATCTGCATTCTTTCCCCTGTCTGCCATATGTGCATAGTGGGAATATGAAAATGTTCAGAAGAGCTATTTTTGTAGACTGACTGTGAGAGCGTTTGCTTGAGTGACTCATGGTGGCCCTGTGCATGGGTCTGTGTGTAGTCTGTACATGTGTGTGTAGTGATGTTTTCAGATCAGTGGGTCTGGATGTCACAGGTGTAGTGAAGGGGCTCTTGAGGCAGAAAAATCATTAGAGGCTACGCCTCTAAAAGCTTCACCACATGCTTGGAAACGTGAAAATGACCAAACTGTTGTCAGTGACCAGGCTTTAGTCATGTTATTCTCCCCTTTTTTTGTTGAAATCACATATCAACCCCTTACCATGCATGCTTAAAAGTAATGAAGCAATTAAAAACCCCAATCAGTATTCATGACTGTTTAGGCAGACTTGAAATCATGAAAACATTTACCACCATAAACTTTATCCTTAAAAAATGTAGCTAATTGGACATCCTTTCAGTTATTTGGCCTGTCATTTTTCCTGTAAAGACATCTACTTCCTGTTAGGATTGTCTACGTTGTTTCCTCACTTGCTTAAATCCTCGTAAGCGTTTGAGCTCACCCAACTTATGGTTCATTTTGCTAGATTTGAAGTATCCAGCTGGCTGTTTATACAGATGAAATGAGTGCAAAGCTATGGGATGGGAAGCATACAAGATAGAATGGATAGTGTTTCTTCTTAGAAGCATTATACATCAGTGCTTTCAACAGTGGCCCTTGACATTGCAAATCCCAGATACATCGCTCATACATCGGCACGACATTGTTTGACGGCACAGTTTGTATCACAACAATGTCACAACAACCTTTTTCCTAAATGGGAAGTCAGGACGATGTTGTTTTTATGATCTGTTACTTTCAGCCACCCTTCAGTATACTGTGTGATTAAAATCCTATCAGAAGTTGTAAGACAGCACACCCTCCTGGGGATAACTTAATTTCCACACTTTCGCACTGATAACTGATAAGCAGATTCAGCTTGTGTTCACTTCATGCAAGTTTCTTCCTGTGATTAAGCTACATAACCTACAATTAATGACTACAACCAGTAGCTAAATAAATAGTCCAATTTGTCTAAATCTATATAAAGCAGAATATTAAGAACATACATTTACAGTGGTCCAAAACATCACTTTAGCAAGCAAGTTACATGTGACATTGTCGAGATGTAATCTGAGCATGTTGTGCTGTGTGTGCAGATGTGTGTTATCTGGGATACAGTCTTTAAAAATACATTTTAGATCATAAGACGTGTAAGACTGAGTGTCACCACAAAAAAAAACTTTGTTTTTCAGTTAAGCAATCTCGTGTCATGTCTACTGATTGCAGAAATCTCTGCTTGTGGGCTTTACTCTATGTGTGTGTGTGTGTGTGTTCTTGCTTGCAGTAGTTAGAAAGATCATGTGGTTGTTCAACATAAGCAATATTCCAGCCTCCTCCTCCACCCTTCATTCCTGTGGATAGAAATGATTGTCAGAAGGAGAAGGCTACTGGTTTGTAGCTGTCACATGCTTATGCTCCTCTCCTTCTTTCTCTCCATTCCTTCTTTGCATACTATTGCTCTCCTGTGCAAGGTCTAAGGTTTAATTCTTCTTCGCAGCACTACTAAAACGCACACACATACACATACACATACTCTCATTCAGCAAGTGTGGTAGTCAGTCATGCTGATTTGTCTCGCCAGCTGTTCTTCCAGAAGAACGAGCTGATTAGTTTTCTCACACTGAGCCATAACACAAACAGAACTCTCACGTTCTTGTGAGCTTTAAAGGCATGAACATGCAGTTTTTTGAAGATACAACTGCTCTGCAGTGGATAGAAGCCAAGGAGCAGCTGTCAAATAATAGCTTTCATTACTGCATGTGCCTCCCACAATTCCCTGCTGCCTCATTATATGTGAAGAATGACATATATAGAACACAAATTGTATGGTGTAAACACACACATGTAATGAGGGTCCATGTGAATAGAAAAATGTTTTGAGACTTTCAAAAGAGAAGAGCTGCTGGGCAGAAAAATAGAGACGGCGTTCACTTGGGAGCCTTTTCAGGAAGTGTAAGTATGTTGTTGGAAAGGCCAGATTTGGGAAAGTTTCCATAAGCATCCATGCCAGCTGCAGCTGTGAGTCAAGACCGTCTCTACCTCTTTCTGTTTTTTCATTTAAAGGTGCGTTGGGCAGAATTTTCTCTTTAGTGCTTACGATGTAATCTATAAATACACTGGAAAGATTTTTTTTTTACTCTTTGACCCTATCACTCTACATTCACAATAGCAAGCAACAAGCAGCTGCGATTTTAGTGACATCAACAAGCAACAACGTGACAGCAAGACAAGCAATATATGCAGATTAGGTATGATGAGGTGCAGTGACAAATCCAAACGATTGACTCAAATGATTCCTTGGCCCAAACATATGGCACGGTTGGTGTGACGCTTCTTCAGTTTCATTATATCCTGTCCTGTGCACAAAGTTCACAAAGAAAAATAAAGCTCGGAAGGCAGTAGCAGAAAATGTTAGTGCCTCTGTTTGCTTTGCTAATCTGGCCACAAAGCTAGCATGAAGCCTAGCATGTCACATGTAAGTCGAAAACAAACTACTTTCACACTGATTATTCTATTATTTAATTTGTGTTTAACTAACACAATGCTGCCAGATGCCAATAACCAGGTTATCCACATTAGTTTGGTAGCTAGCTAACTTTCCATCATCTCATTCTACTTCCACTGGTTAAGACAATAAATAAATAAGTATAAATATGTGAAATACTGACATGCTGTATAACATACTGATTTCTTTATGCTAGAATTGTTCAGACCGCCTAGGAAGAGTGAGTTTTGGAGTTTACATTTATACACACCTGGAACATATTTCAGTCAAGTACTGTTGACTGCTTGTCTCATAACTGTCTCATAATGTTAGTTATGACTGACAAAATACCGGTACACTGAATTGCTTACTACATTTTTAAACTTTTTAACTTTATCTTGGTCAGGGTTGATGGTAAATCCAGAGCCTATTCTGGGAACACTGGGCACAAAGTGGCAGAATACCCCAGATGGGATGCCAGGCCATTCCCGGGCACCATACACACACACACACACACACACAAACGAGAACATTAGGAAAACATGCAAAACCGAGGCGCTGGATCTGTGAAGTGCCAACACTGCCCACTGCACCACTGTGCCACATTACTAATTTATTGATGTAATAATTTGGAATTCCTAGGAAGAAAGTGAATTTGGAAGTTTACTGCTTATTTTAGGCAGCTGCATAATCCATTCTGACAAACTAATAATTATGTAAATTACTGACATGCCAAGTGACTTGCAGTGGTTTCTGATCCAAGCCATAATTATTAAATTAATGCTTGCATTACCTGGCCAGGAGAAATATAACTTGGTACTTTAGCATCTAACTGCATTAGGTTTTGCAGTCAGCAGATTTTTTTCCTTCTTGTTTTACCATGTTCTCCAGATAATGCCAATTTATTTGTAATAGGAAGTAAGGAATATTGATCAGTGGACTTTAGAGTGTGTAGGGTGATGTACTGTAGCTTAGTGGTAGTGTGTGCTTTGCACTGTGTACTGTACTAGTGATTATTCAAATACAGTTATATTATGGATTTGTCTGCACCTATTTCTGGCTAATTAGTGGATACTTCTGCAGCAACTACTGTATATTACTGTTGGTGCTCATTTCTGTTGAACAGACGTTTGTCAGACTGACATCTCTGAAAAAGATGCATCAGTTGTACTGTTAATGATAATCTACAAGTTTCAAGGAAAGAGAAGGCAAGGAAAACAGTGTTTTTAAAACACTGGTGCTGTGACAGTCCCTGACCTTGTGAAGCCTTGCTGAATCTGCACTTACTTTGAGCAGTATCTCTTCTTTCCCAGCAGCTTGTCTCTGATGGCTGTTCAGGTAACATGCTTTTTGCAAGCAGAGCCCTTAGACTGCATGTATGAGGATTTGTGAATGAGCGACTAGCAGCTGCTATTCTTTCTAGCCTCAGCGGGGAAGGAGATAGCCATGTGTCCACTTTCATCGTCACTATGGGAACCGCTTCCTAGCTCACCTCCTGCGCGGCATGCTCTCAGTCCTCATAACAGAGCCGCTTAACGCTGGGGCTTTTGGGGGTGGGGGGTTGGGGTAAATGTTCTGTAAGAGCAATTTTGTCTGTATCATTACTCTGGGACTGTAGGGGAGTTAGGAAAGTTAGCACCAGGAATAATACATTTGGAGATAATGTGATAATTGCTTATATCATGTGGCTGGGGTGAGCAGTTTGTAGCGTGTTTTTTAATTTGTGACTTAATGATGAGCCCACAGCAAGAGTTGTTCATG
Organism: Pangasianodon hypophthalmus; assembly: GCF_027358585.1. NCBI lineage: Eukaryota > Metazoa > Chordata > Actinopteri > Siluriformes > Pangasiidae > Pangasianodon > Pangasianodon hypophthalmus. The sequence continues at coordinate 18,676,477 of NC_069719.1, read as the reverse complement.
AGCGTTGGGTGTGTGTGTGTGTGTGTGTGTTTCTGTTGTACTCACATCTTGAGCTGGAGCTAAATTGTCCTTCTCATCATGTCATGTGTGATTATTTCGCTTGGACATGTTGTTAAAAGAGATCTGTACATTTAACAGTAAATTACTGAAAATTAATTGCTGTAAAAATTAAAAGCTGGAGCTGTAAAGTATATTTGTTTTACGGTTCAGGAAGACTTTATTAATGCTGTAAAAATACAGATCAGCAAAGATGCACTGTGGTGTTGTTTAAAGTAGCATTAATTCGGTTATTCCTGTGCACTGTTCCGAGTGTATCGAGTCACATCGGCCTAGTGAACAACGAAGAAAAAACTGTGAAGTACATTTCCATCAGACACTTCACCAGCTCATGCAACTGATTTGCTAACTGAGCTTAAGAAATTAGCTTCCCCTCACACACACATACACTCTTCACTCAGACTTCAGTTCAACTAACATTAGCGCATGGAATTTATCCTGTGTAACAGATAAACCTTAAACCCGAGGTTCTCAAACTTTTATCTCAGTGTACAAAGTTCCACAAACCTCCTGTTAGAAATTTATTTTATGAACATAATCCAACAATTCACATATTAGGCTCATTATTCAAATGTGTACAGTGATATTTTGGCTATTTATTGGAGCCATAGAGCTTTTTATTTCTGAATTTTCCCCGACAGAACCAGTTCACATTGGTTACATACCAACTTGTTTTTGAGGTTTTGAGGTTTGGATTAAACCCTTTCAATTCAAGTAATTATTTAAACCAGCTAATTATAGCAGCTCAATGATAAACATAATAACTTTGGTTATGGTGAGAAAAAAATTGACAGACCACTTTGTTATCCTTGACGGACGCCTGGAGGTCTGTCTTAGGCTAACATGAACCAATTTAAGGGAGTGGTTGTCTAGGATACCCCAGGGGTCCATGAAGCATAACCAAGTGGTCCATGACCATAAACCATTAGCAGAGTTATTATGTTTATCATAAAATTGTTAATCTAACTTATATAATTATATTTTATTGTATCTCATCACTTTAAACCATCCAGCTCAGCACAGATGAGGCAAAAACAGCAGAGAATCAATCCCACAATTCTTCAGGAAAAACAGATTTCCTAAAAAGAGTTTTATAGAGTATCTGTAATTATGCCATTGATAATGTACACTATATGGCCAAAGGTTTGTGGACATCTGACCCTCACTCCCATGTGGGCCTTCCCCAAACTGCTGCCACAAATGTAGAATGCCTTCGTATGCTGTAGTATTACAATTTCCTTCACTGGAACTAAGAGGCCCAAACCTGTTCCAGCATGATAACACCACTGTGCACAAAGAGAGCTCCATGAAGACATGGTTTGCCAAGGTTGCCGTGAAAGAACTCGAGTGGCCTGCACAGAGCCCTGATCTCAACCCCACTGAACACCTTTGGGATAATTTGGAATGCCGACTGCACCCCAGACCTCCTCGCTCAACATCAGTGCTTGACCTCACTAATGCTCTTGTGGCTAAATGAGCAAATCCCCACAGTCATACTCCAAAATCTAGTGGAAAGCCTTGGAGAAGAGTGAAGGTTATTACAAAAGGAGAACTAAATCTGGAATGGAATGTTCAAAAAAATACATATGGGTGTGATGAGCAGGTGTTCACATACTTCTGTCCGTATAGTGTATATGCAGTTTTCAGACAGTTTTTAGATTCTCTTACTTTTTGCTATTTTTTTTTTACATTATAGAATTACTTTTAAACTGATGAAAATCATTCTTATTCTCATTCCTTTTTTCTTACTGGGCTTAGTGGTTAGCACATTTGCCTCACACCTCCGGGGTTGGGGGTTCAAATCCCACCTCTGCCCTGTGTGCACAGAGTTCTCCCTGTGCTTCGGGGGTTTCCTCTGGGTATTCCGGTTTCCTACCCCAGTCCAAAGACGTGCATTATAATCTGACTGGCATTTCCGAATGGTCTGCAGTGTGTGATGTGTGTGAGATTGTGCCCTGCGATGAGTTGGCACCCTGTCCAGTTTGTCCCTTGCCTTGTGCCTTGAGTTCCCTGGGATAGGCTCCAGGCTCCTCTGTGACCCTGAGTAGGATAAGCAGTATGGAAAATGGATGGATGAAAAACTGAGCTGCAGAGACCTGGGAGCAATGAAAGGGAAGAACAGAAGCTCACTTCTGCAAAGTAATTTTATTCCTTGAAAGGAATAAAATTTGTTGTTCTCCCAAAGAGTAACATTATAACCTACACAACATAGTTTGCTGTGCACGAAACAACACTTCGGTGAGAGCCAGTGTTTAGCTCTGAGAATCATTTTCTTGAATGTAGCTTATGAAGCAAACCAGCTGCACTAATAGCAGGCATTGCAAATTTTCCTCTGATGTGCATTGCCATGGGTAACCTTTCACTTTTTTATGTTTCTCAAATGCAGTTCTCTGAATTATTTGGGCTGCATAATGTTGTTGTTGTTCTTGTTTCAGCTGCTCCTGTTAGGGCTCACCACAGCAGATCATTGGTCTGCATATTTTTTACTTTTTGTTTTTATTATGCCAGATGCCCTTCTTGACGCAACACTCCTCAATTTTATACGGGCTTGGGCCCGGCACTGGCAGGGCACTGTCATGTCGAACCCAGGTCGCAGTGTTGAGATCACCGTGGCCTGATCACTAGTCCTTCAGGGACCCTTGGGCTGCATAGTAGTTGTACTTATATCAAAGGTACATATTTATCCTCACACGAAATTTATGTACTATAGCATGGGTTGACATATCACTAGCCCAGGCTTCTGACTTTTTTTGTTAAGGTCACTAGCACAATCATGCTACATGTTCATATACTTGTTTGTTTCCCTTAGTCTGTATAAATGCACTTTAACAAACTATTACATCATATTAGCTACCCCCTTTAGCCTTCTGAGTCAGTTAGGTCTCTGGGCAGCCAAAATATGGGACTGGAGCTTTCACTTTCCTGGTATGCTAGCTAATAAATTTATGATTTTTTTCACCCCTGTACAGTCAACCTAACAGCGAATTTACAGATTTACTGTTGCTTTTACGACATATTTATAAACAACCTTTATATAAAATTGATAAAGTCACCTTTCATTAACTTTAATGTACAAAGACATTTATATCAAATTTACATTTATAGTACTGCTAGAGGACAAAATGTGTGCTTTAAGGCATTGGCAATAGATTTTGTGTGTGTGTGTGTGTGTGTTTTGAAGGTAAAATTATAAAAATGCAAGAAGCGTACTTGGATGTGAATGAGGTGGGATTAGTGCTCACAGTCATTTTGTCTATCTGTGTAAGATACAAGCATCCATGAAGCTCTAAATGTGTCAGTGTTTCATAAATCTCTTTCTCGCTTGGCAGGGGGTTGGGTGTAAGATGAAGTAATCCCCCTCAGGCTTGGACACAGGGCATGTCCACTAACAGCCCAAATCTCTCAAAAGTGCAATTCAATCCCATGACATGTCTGTGCTATACAGTAGAGCTCTACTGTGGACCTCTCAGTCATGTCTAAGTGCTTTACACGGCTCTTCTCCAGATCATTTCTCAGTACACATCATTGCTGACTTAGCAGTCATAATTACTGAGATTATGCAACCTTATAGCTTCATACATATCTGGTTTTCTGACTAGCGTGCGCAGATTTTGATGTGTCTGCTGAATCCTGGTTTAGTTTCAACCCACTTAATAGAAAGAGATAGAAAGATGTAGAAAGAAACACATCTGCTACCAAAGAACACAGAGCCGTGTTCCAGATGCAGATGTTCCATTCTTTTCACTTCTACCTACCACAGAGTTACAGTGACTCCAGACTGCACTTAAGTGCGAGTAAAAGAAACTTAGTGTATTTCCATGTTGTTTGCATGTCCACTGTGCTGATTTATTTAGCTAGTTTTGCTTAAAAGGTAAACAAGTACTGACACCAGAATCTTATTCCCAACCCACATCACTTTCCATTGCTTTATGACTCCTTATAAAACTTGACAACATTGGTGATGATGGTGTCTCAACCTAGGTCCTGAGTGATGATTGGATATATTATATCTATGTTCTTAATAGTTAATACATACCGCAGTCAGTGCTGTTTACTGATGGATATCTGTGGGAGTTTCATGGATGTCCTTTGTGGGGTCTTGTATAAAAGCTCATGTCTAATTTATGCTGTTACTCCAGAAAGAGTGACTTAGGGTAAATGTTCTTGTGTAAGTGCTTCTCTTGGAAAGATAAAGGGTGAGGCCCGCATTACACAAGACACACGACTGCTACCAGAACAAAAGGCCCATTTTGTAATATGAATCAGAGCTAGAAACAATATGGTTAAGAGACATAAATGAAAAATGGTCTAATAATAATAATGTGGATATTTTCATTTAACAAACAATTTAAAAGAATCTCTCTGTTAGGTATATGTGTAGTAAAAATAGTAATTTTATCGAAACAATTTTATTTAATAATATATCAGCATTTTCCTTTATATGCTGTAGTTTACAAATGATTAAAATCTCTTCACTATAGTCAATGTATAGGTAGTAAAAAGCTAATTGTATCACTAATTTCAAATGTTGTAATAACCTAGATTCACTGTTACAAAACTGAGTGACCCACATTTTAATTATTCTCTTTAATTAATGCATACATTGTTGGTGGAATTGTACATTGCACAGCATTAGAAAAGACAGTTAATCCAATAGTGAACACTCTGCCAAATCCAGAATTACAAAATATAGCAGATCTTTTCCACAAAATGTTTTGTTAATCACATAACCATGTTAATGGCAAAGAAGGACATCCAGCTGCTGTTTGGCACTGGGACATTAGCGTGTATTAGTAGCATTAGTGATTGGAGGCTAATCAACACTAAATAATAGTAATAAGTGCTGCTGTGTGGTATGCTTAGAGGCTGATATACTTCATTATGATGGTGAATGGTCATATAGGATAAAGTGTCACTGGTGTGAAAGTGTACAACACTGAAGTTTCTGCTAGACTTAAGCAACAGGAGTCCTATTCAGTCCCTCGTCCTCAGACTAAACCTCCCTCCAAAGTCCAGTATGATTGTAAAATAAGGTGGAAATTTACAGCAGCACAGCTTTTGTCCATGTCCATTTCTGTGCAAGCATTTACACACCTTCTTCCAGATAAAGAAACTTAGCAATGTCTGTACTGAACTTGTGCCTATACTGTACTAGTGAGATGTGAAACTGGTTGGCTCCACTCTGCCTTGCTTTGATTGTCATCATTAATGATGTCCAGAACACTGTAATTTTGTGTCATCTGTTCATTAGCGTGTGAGTAAATGAGCATGGTATCAGTCTGATCCTCGATACCAGTATTGGCATTGATGCATCCCTAATTAAAAGTCTGCATCCACAATGTCACGTTCATAAACTGTATTCAAGCAATCAGTTCTCATAGCAAAACACTGAAGGACATCTCAAAGTAAGCTCAGTGTCTGTCCGTCCCTGCACTGTGAGTAATGTACATTTTAAACACTCTTAAACAGACATTACTAAATCACTATTTGCAAGGACATATTTGAGGCAGGTGTTGCAAGGGGATACAGTTCCTCCGGGTTTAAAAGAAATCTGGCCTTCGTGTAATACTGCCATACCAACAGCCATCAACCACCTCCCCTTCAACCTTTGGATTAATGCTGCTCTGTGAGTTGATTATATAAAAAAATAGATTGGTGCAAAGCATGAGTACTTTTAATGAGGTGGTTATGCGAGACCTCGTAGATTTGTGATATGCTGACTGAAGATTACTATTACAGGATTGTCAGAATGACTCACAGCAGCTCAAGGACATCACATTATAGATATTTTTGTCATGTGATTCAGTAGTCAAAAGAAAGAAACTACACGTTGTTGCTGATTTCAACTCAACTTGGCACAAAATTGTGCAAAAGGTCTCTTAATGAACCCAGGGTCTGACTTAAACATCTGTCTTCTTCATATATAGTAGTAACCATTGTTGGCTACATACAAACCCACACAGATTAGGTGTTTTATAGCTGTATAATCCATTCCATCCATTTTCTGTACTGCTTATTCTGGGGACTAGGGGCACAAGGTGGGGGACACCCTGGATAGGGAACAATCACACACCCCCATTCACACACTATGGACAATTTAGAGATGCCAATCAGCCTGGGGAGACAATGCAAACTCCGCGCACACAGAACAGAGCCGGGAATCAAACCCCCAACCCTGGAGATGCTTATAGCATTTTTAGTCTAGGATGCTTTTAGTTCATCAATAAATCAATATGATAATAGTTAGCCACTTATAAAGCAATCTGACTGTAGTAGTATACTAAATACTCTTTTGACATCATTCTTTCTTGGCCAAGAGGAGCGTCTCAAAACCATATTAATATACTCGTATTATTTCAACATATTCCCTTATGTCTCATATTAGAATAGCTTTTCAATTATCTGGTGTGTTTGTGTGTGCGTGTGTGTGTGTTTATGGAGTTCACTTGGTGGAAGGCTGCTTAGGCCCTGCATTATTTAAGGAGGAACTGGAAGGAGTTAATGATCTTTCAGGAAACACAATCCATCTTCTTACTGAGCTCTGTGTTCTTCTCTGACAGAAGACCAGAGATTTAGCTCCCCTCCCCAGATAATTACTGGCCTACAAGCTAAAAAATCACTCACATTCCCTCATATAACCCTGCCATAAAACTTCCGATTCCCTGCTGCCTAATAACAAGGAACTTATGCATTTTATGTTTTTCCCTTTTTTTTTCTTTGTTTTTTTTAAACTGGTCTTCAGCAGACTCTTTTCATTTAATATTTTTTTTTTCTCATTTTCTCAGCTTTTACCAAATCCTATACTGTCCTATGAAGGTATGCTTTTATTTACTATCTGAGTAGAAATTATATTCCTTTGGGATTTATTTGAGTAAATTTTAATGGAAAGTGGATATTGTGGTGTATGTTTGCATTCCTCCTTGATGCAGTTGACCTGTTCACAGGAAGTGATGACCTAAGTATTTGCCCTCCTTCATTCTGTTACTGTAACTAACACTTTAAGTCATCTCAGAGTGCAGTGGTCACAAAAGAAAGAATAGATTGAATAGGATGGTTTTTCATGTGCTGACGTATTGTGGGATAATTTCAGTTCATGAGTGTACTGTCTTCCTAATCTGAGATACTTGATTAATACAGGTCTAACATTTTCTGTTTTCCTTTTGTCTTTTGATGTGAGAACTAATTAACCTTAATTAATCAAAAACTATTTTATCAGAGCAGCAGTTCCTCCTGCTAAAACATTCTCATATACTTACTGTGGGGTTTTGTTTTGTTTCTGAGAGCACTAGTGAAAATGCTTCTGTTTTGCATCCTTTTCTAATTTAATACAATAATTTTTATTACAAATTATATGTGAGTGAAAAGTAGAATCTCTGAAATATTTACATGAATTTCAGAGTTTCTTAGTACTTGGTATGTCCCCTTTTTGCTTTAATGACAGTGTGCCTGCGAGCTGACACGGACTTCACAAGTTTCTGTAAAACCTTATGATACATTTTAGATCAAATCCATCAGAGTGTCGTCTGAACACCTGCTTCAATAGCCAAGAATAGGCATAAGCAAAATCTGAACTTTTGTACAAAGGAGTTTACATGGTCGATATCACAAATTTGCTTACATTTAAGTGGTGACCTAGAAGTGGTGCAGAATCTTGAATATTCATATTTTTAAAAAACTTTTTAATTCTAAGTTTCTTTTTTTAAGTTTTAAATGAAAATAAAAACAATCCCAGATTTTCAATGTGGTATCAGACATTTCAGACCCACAGTAACTATTAGTGCTTGTTTTTCACTGTGCTTGATATATGACATACATTTTATTAGGATTTAAGTGTCCATTCGGTATGTTTATTCATATCTACGTTACTTTGAACACAAAAGACCCTCCCAAGCCAATAATGTATATGATGCATATCTTCCACTTACCTGCCCCGTTACACAGTTACACCTGGAAACAACAACTCTCTCCATGGTATTAACTAGCAATGCTGACTTAAACTCCACCAGCTATGACATCACTAACACAAACCAACCATTTAGGTTTAGATTGTCTTCTACTAACCTGCTTTATTAAAGCAGTCCCCCTTAAGCAGAAACCCTTGTTGATAAGAACAGAATAAGACAACTGCATACAGGCCAGACTACTCCTACACATACACAGCAGAGAGCACTCAGCTAACGCAGAGATGACTGGAAGGCCTGAGTGGAGAGAGTTGTGTGGAACTGTAAGAAGTGAACGCATTAATGCAGTGCTGCAGGGCTTCATGAGAATCAGACTGTTGGCTTTGTAATCACAAAGCTTCCTTTCTGCTGCTCACCCATCAGGCACTTTTAACCTCCTCGTGTACTCAAGTTCTGTATGATTTGCAATGGACAAACATATTCATTAGTACTAAATAACAAGGTCAATTAATTAATCTGAATCATAATGAAACTATGTTTTGTTTTGTTTTTGACTTACAGAGTCAGCTCCACATTTACTGGCAGAGATTGGTAGAAAATGTTATGAAAAAATGACAGAAATCTATCTCTTATTTGAAGTTAAATTTTTCTAAGAAATATAAACCACTAGCAAACATTTATTTTGAACAAAACCGGCTGTCACAATTATTGGCACCCCTGCATTTAGTACTTTGTGCAACCTCGCTTTGCCTTAGCAGTGAATCTTCGAAAGTGCTTGATGAAACTACAGAGCAATGTATCAGGGTGCAATGGAGTTTTCAGAAAGTTGCAATAGATGTGAGCCTATAAAATGTGCAAAGTTTCTGGGAGCTATGAGCTGTCAGGCCTGTGATGGACTGATGGTTGTTAAAGTGGGAAGATGCTATATATATTTTAGAGCGGATTTAAAACTTACTCTATAAATAGATGTCACTGTAAGTTGAGCAGACTGAAGAATATCAGAATGAAGAACTGAAAGTGTTGATGGATAGGTGATGCTTCAGTCATGAAAACAAGGGCCATGTTTCATTACATAAAATGTACTGTTGAAATACACTATATTTCTTATGACGGTTCGACAGGTATGGTAGTTTGGAGTTGCTGATGTGGTTCTTAAATCCACACTTTGTCTAATGGGTTGTCTGTGTGGGTTATTTTTACCTAATTGTGTTAGACCATGTGTACTAGATCAGATTTATTTAGAACATATTATTTGAAGGGTGGAACAGTGGTGCAGCAGGTAGCATTGATTGAACTCCCTGGTTCAATCCTGAGCTCTAATTATTGTCTGTGCATAGTTTAACGTGTTTGCACCACGTTCTTTTGGGTTTACTTCCACTTTCCAAAAACATACCGTAGGTGGATTGGCTACTCTAAATTCCCCCTAGGTGTGAATGAGTGTGTGAATGTGTATGAGCACAGTGTATTCCCACCTCCTTCGCAGCGTACCCAGGATAGGATCCAGATCTACTGCAACCCTTACAGTGGTTACTGAAGATGAATGAATAAATGAATATCATTTGAAAATCATGCTTCATTTAATTTCTGATCATTTAATTGCCTTCGTTTTTGAAACTGACAAGTTAACACTTTCACATATTCAACCTGTTTCCTGTGCATGTCCGTGCACTTCCTGTTTCTATACTTGGGTATTCTTTCCACAGTAGTCCAGCCTCTGTTCATTCTGTCCATTAGACTCGGAGATTATTGGTCTTGTACTGTAGTCTCTACAGCAGTCAAATTTAGACATTAATATCATGTCAGTTAACTGGTAAGTCTGTCATATTTTCCTTACATTTTAACCAATGCAACTGTGTTAGATGTCCAAATATGTTTCCAACAAGTTCTGGTGTAAATACAGCATGTATCATATTATGTTTCCAACAAGTTCTGGTGTAAATACAGCATGTATCATATTATTTGCTCTAATGGACATGTGAAATGATGTTGCTGGAGTCACTTTAAAGGACGTGTTTATGGATGCTTCTGATGGAGATGGGTGTGGTAGTGGTGGGATTGTGATGGGAAAGCCAGGGTGGAAATTTGCCATGCTTAACTTAGAACATAACAGAGACCAGCTCCAGATACTGAGAACTGCTTTCATCTTTATCCTCTCATTGGACATCTAAAAATATTCAGACTTCAAACGTAAAGTAAAATGTGGTGGCAAATCTGGAAATACATCTATACTCAGTGTAGCATATAGTTACTTGTTTTAGATTTGTTTCATATTTTTCAAGGCATAGCCTGTATAGTTTGACAAATTTTTAAATTAAGGTTAGGTCCCAAAAAGCGTTCTAATGACATGGTTATTATTGACAATATAAATTTTAGTTATGTATTAGTTATATAAGAAGTTAAGAAGCCTCTTGAAAGGCAATTTTAACATTAAAAAGCATTAATTCTATTCAACCTTCTTTAATCCCCTTTCCTTTCCCTACTATTCAAATATTCCCAAGAGATTTCTGTCTCTGAAGGCTGTATTTTTAATCTTTTTGAAAACCTCAGCAATTCAGCTGTACTTTATAATAAATTTTGATGATGTCTGCAGTCTCATAATGTGTCAGAGTCGACTTGCAGCACTTGGAGTAGATTGAAGTCGTCAATTTAAGCACAGCTGAACCCCACACTGGTGAAAACTCATTCAGCAGGCTAAGTTTTGCCCATGTTTTAAACACTTTCCTGTTCTTTGGATGCTAATTGATTGCCTTGTCAACATATGGACAAAAGAGGACTATTTAAAGCATCTGAGAAACTCTTGGCTTTAATTTAACCATGGCCGCTTATCAGCCCATCAACACAGCTGCTGCAGTTCTCATTTGCTTCATGGTTTTGCCTGTTTCATGTCCTACTGTATAATTAGCATAGATAACCCTTGCTCAGTGTCATTCAGTGGTGTAATTACATTACCACTACATTGCCATAGTAGAGGCGGGACTGTTTTTTCAGGGCTTGTCGTGCATTCATGGCTTGTATGCTTGTTTATGTTACTCAGTATAACCATTCCTCCCTCAGGGCGACTGTATAAAATGAAATGAATAGGAGGGACCCTGTCTGTGACTTTTGAAAAGCACTGAGCAAACACTGTATAATGAATATAATTTATAACTATAATTTAGACTGAGATGTGTCACTAGGTTCTTTCAAAATCACTTACTATAAAATGAAGTAAATATACAACATCAGTCTGTGCATATTTTCATTTCCCAGATCTATTTCCACACCAAATCATGATATGACCTTGAGAACTCTGTTCAGTATTATTTCCTTTTAATCTTTCAACTTTCCTTTTCCCTCCATCAGTGAACAGAGCATTTGCCAGGCCCGGGCCTCTGTGATGATCTACGATGACACTAGCAAGAAGTGGGTGCCCATCAAGCCAGGCCAGCAGGGCTTCAGCCGCATCAACATCTACCACAACACTGCTAACAACACCTTCCGCGTGGTGGGAGTCAAACTGCAGGACCAGCAGGTGAGAGCAGGGGCCAATAACGTGGAGGAAATGTGACTTTTTTTTTTTAATCACACAAACAGTATCCCAGTGCACACCATACAAATTGAGTTAAACTATAAATTCAGTGGTGTAGGTATATGGATGGGGTAGACAAATTATAAAATAAATAGCTAGCCCAATGTTTGGTTGCCTGGAAACCTAAATAACTAAACCCAAAACTTGGTTTCTAATGTAATTAGCAGTGTATGTGTTAATGTGTATTACACTTAGTAGTGTAATACTTTTATACTGTCTCTGAATCAAAATTATTCACACTTTTTCATTAAGAAAAGTGTGAAGAACACACACAGCAGACAGCATCACATATTTTTGGTCTATTTCTGAAACAGATTTTTTTTTTTCTTATCATTGCTGAAGCAAAAACTAGAGACAACTTTCTTCAGATTCAGTAATCTGGGAGGTTTTTGTGGATGATTTCTTGGATACTGTTGTCTCAAGTTGTCTTCTCTGTGATAAATATCTGGCATTCAGGCTATGAAGGAACACAGGACATGTGAGTTTCCATCACACATGGTGATATGATCACATTATTCATGAATGATAAGATGTACCTTTACTGATTCCCCGTAGGGGAAATTATCGATTTTGTGGCTGATATGAATATAAAGAGGGACTTTATGTGCAACCTGTATTTGTTATAGGCTGTAATAACCAGTTAATTAATTAGTCTGCAGGGTCGCCCTCTTATACTGTCATCAGTTTTTTTGCCAAGCACAATATCGCACAAGCAAGAGTGCTGTTGTACTGAATTTGTGGCCGTCGTACTGACAGCCTGTAGTAAGTGTAGTAACGGTTTCAGTGTAATGAGCAATTGCTACAATTGGAATTTTATGTAGCGAACACAGACAAGCGTAGTGATACGAACAGTGAAATGTACCAGTGCTGTTGTACTAAGTGTTACTTAATCGCCACTTGTCTAATCAAATTAGTGGATTGGAACTAACTGTTGTGTATTGGGGATCAACAAATATTGCACAACAATCACATAAATGTTACACTTTCAAATAAGTGGAGTTACTGTTTAGTCACTATGTATGTAGACACTGACATGTGTATTCAATGATTGTACATATGAAATGCAGTACTCTAAAAGTGTGTACATCCTCAGTAGTTACCTTATAGTTGTAAGTTACAAGTTTATGGGTAACTACAAAGGTGTTAGATACACAATATGACATTATGCATCATTAATATCCATGTAAAATGGAGGTTTAGTGTCTTATTGTCAAAGAGTGACTATTATACTGTCTCCTCACTGATTTTTCTCATTAGTTGAATGAATATGGATTGTCATTGCCATACTTTGCTGCAGTATTGTAGCCTGTAACTTCACCTTGTTTTTTTGACAGGTTGTGATAAACTACTCTATAGTGAAGGGTCTGAAATATAACCAGGCCACTCCGACGTTCCACCAGTGGCGTGATGCCAGACAAGTCTACGGACTCAACTTTGCCAGCAAGGAGGAGGCCACCACTTTCTCTACTGCCATGCTTTTTGCCCTCAATGTGCTCAGCTCACAAGATGCAGGTAGGTTCAATTTTGGCTCAGCTGCCAGATATTCTCATACTATAATTGAACAAATCATATAGATTTGTAAAATAACCCTGAATAACCATTGCTTAGCTTGTGGTTCTTCCAGGCCTTAACTGAACTATGGTATAGGTATTATATATATACAATAAGATTTTTTTGATATTTTTATCTATCTATCTATCTATCTATCTATATATATATATAGATAGATAGATAGATCTATATATATATATATATATATATATATATAGATAGATAGATAGATAGATCTATATATATATATATATATATATATATATATAGATATATATATAGATAGATAGATAGATAGATAGGTAGGTAGGTAGGTAGATAGATAGATAAAAATATCAAATACATCTTAATGATTGAATAGTGGGATTATGTTTATTAAAAAAAAATCTGCACTGAGGCAGTCTTAGTTTGCCTTTGTTTCAGAGCTGCTGTTTACTCTAGAAGCTGTTGTGATGCAGCAGTCTAGTATGTTAATTCTTCCTTTACATGTAGTCACTTACTTAAGAACAGCACATGAGCTTCTTGGGTTTCAGGTTGCTGCTACTTAAAGCATATGGGGTGGGGGGGTTAAATAACAACGTCTTCCCATTGGTGCCTAGCTTGGCTAAAATATCCATGGAGCCAAGTTGTCGCGGAACCAATCTTACATGTTCTCGTGCTTTTTTTGGGGAGGGAACTGGAGATGAGTTTGCTAGAAGCATCTTACCATGCAAAGCACAGAGAAGGTTGTATATGCCTGGATACACTCACATGGGTACTTAGAATAATAACCTAACCTCTAGAACCCAGGTTTAGCACATTGTTCATACTGATGTCCTACAGAAGAAGTATTAGCCAGGGCATTATGCCAGGACCGCCATTCTCACCTGGGCCAGTGCGACGGGTGAGCTCTGCTGTTATAAAACTCAGCAGTAAGTATTACTGAAGGGTGTATTAGCTGATGATGTTGATTTGGTAATGGAAGTGAAAATGATATTCTGCATGATGTTGACAGTATAATGCAATGGCTATGAAGTGCTGTTGTGGTGTCCTCAGTGGAGGTTCTGAAAGGAGTCTGGCTCAGTGTCTGTCTGAGGCTTGTCATGAATGTGGACGTGTTTGTCATGACTATTTTTGAACAGAAAGCATCAATCAGTATCTCCTTCCACCTCGATTTGAAACATCACGTGATGTCAACACAAATGATGATGGTGCTTTGGATATGAAACATTCACATGGAATGGTTTTAAAGGCAGACTCCACCCTGAAACACATTAAATATATTTAGATTGAAATATTTGTGATTCTGATGCTATTTCGTTGATTGGTGCTGTTTTTTTCGTGAGAAGTTAGCAGTTGTCTGCCACACTCACGTTACAGGGGGACACTGCTAGCTCAGTTACAATCATGTTTAATAAGAAAAGAATTTAATGTCTCTCTTTAACAGGTTTTGCTGTTACCTCCTAAAACAGAAGAGCAAAAGCTTCTTTTTTTTAATTACAATCAATATCATATTAATGAGAAATACAGCATAGAGTTAGTGGACACCACATACATTGGACTCCAGAATGCAGTGCATCTTATACAGTGAAGTTGCACTGAGTTATGGCAGAGATGTGGCCAGTTAGAGAGCTATGAGATGACAAGCACTATAGCTTTAACTGCAGTATTGGCAAGACAACTGACGATTTGTTTGAGCAAGAAGTACAGATGAGGAGGTGAGAGAGCTGGACAGAGTAAAGGACTTAAGCAATGCTGCATCACTCTTACCACTTTTCTCTCTCTAAATTCAGCATTTTATTAATCCAGCAATTTAGTATTTAATAGTGCTTTATTCTTTACAATAAAATGACTAAATTCTGTTGCACTGTTTCTATTCATTTGCTTTCATCTGCAACTATACCTTGCATGTATAGTTAGGGAAGTATAATACATCACCACTTATCATTCAGAAATCAAGCCTAGTTCTGCAGAGATTTTCTGAACAAAGGAGAAATCTTAGTGATTTTCTGATGATTCAGAGTTTGTATTTGCAGCTCCTAACCAGGATGTAGACTAGTGCTACTTTAGAGATACCTTGGCAAATATTAAAATCACATCTTACGTTCATCCCAAGTGCAGTCGCAGCTGCTGCTTCTCCAATGTCTGCACAAAAAACTCCCCTCTTAGCAGTTTTCCAGCACAGTGCTTGGTAGTGCCATGAAAACATAAGGGTGTGGGATAATGACTCTGAATCTTTTTCACAAATTGTCACAAAACTCAGAATGAGGAGTGATATTTTGTCTGGCATATGGTGTCTCTATTCCTTCTTTCTTTCACACTTTACTGTTATTTTTCTCCTTTCTGAGGATTTTTCTTTAAAAAAACATCTGCAGTTTTAAGTTTCCAGTTTGCATCAGTGCATGTTGTTGTCAGATGTATTTCTAGAATTTGAAAACGCAAAATTGGGAAGTGAAAACGCAGACTCATCTGTGACTGAGGTGAAAAAATAGCTTGTTTTATGCAACACTGACTCTCCGCTCTGATAAAGCAAGCTTTAGCTCTTAGCCAGTTTATATTATCTGTTCAACAAATGTTAATCTTCATAAAGTCCTCATTCACAACTACACACATTTTAAACTCCTATTTGACAGATATAAGGTGATGTTCCATTGATTTGCTCTAAATCTAAGAAATTTCTCCAAAAAAAAAGGAAAGTGTAAGTCTAGACAGTGTGTCTGTGATGAATACCATTTCTCTTGTAAGATATATTGCAAAGATTGGAACAGAGAAAGGGGGATTATGGAGTGGATAATGTCAATACATCAGAAATGTGTATGCACTACAGGGCTTTTTTTTTTTTTTGTTAGTTTCAGTCTTTTGTGTGGTTTTTGAAATTTAGTTAGGCTTGGAATTTTGCTGAAACCTGGCAACCCTGGTTAATGGCTACAGAAACACACCTGCTGTATCAAACACAGTTGAACAAAGGTATGTCTAAAACCTAACTTGTGACAGATAAGGATATTTGTGGGCATCTCTTAGTAAATATTAAATAAATAATACAAAGTTTACTTCAACCACCTAAGGTTGTTCTGTGTATAATGTTCTTACTTTTTTTTTTTTTTTTTAACTCTTATGGCCCCCTCAAAAGAGCATTTCTGTAACCTTCAAAGGAGGCTGTTTCCTTTTAGAAAGGCAACCCCCCAAAATAAGGCTGGAAATCACAAAATAGAACAAGGGTAAAATGGTGTTTCTTTTATTCAGTGTTATTTTGTAGCACTTCTCTTAAAAAAAAAAAGTGTGGTTAAGAAAACCTGGCCTTAAATAGGTTAGTGGAGTGAAACATATTGTTTTTTTATGTTCTGCTTGTTAAGCTTTTTGGGAAACAGGATTTTTGGGGAAAAGCATACTCACCTTTTTTAATGTTGATGCACACTTGGTCGTGGTGTTAATCTTGGCCATTTTCTGAGACATGTTTTCTGTATACACAGCTTAACCACAGATCATCAGGAAATCATTTGGTTATTTGATATAAAACAGGTTTTTTTCATTTGTGACATTGTATATGTAGTTCATGTTGCCATTTCGGGTTTATAGATTGATGTATGTATGTATGAGTCACATGATGTATGAGCACATAATGTGTGATCTGCTTGCCGTGTCACGCACACGGAGTAGAAAATGAGTCATCATCCCCTCAAACCAAACACACACCCTCACTGTGTAATGAGTATATTTTCTGAGTTTTGAGAGCTGATGTCAATATTCAGCTACAGAACCAAAATATTAATCATGTATGCTTTTAGTGGTGCTAATGAGAACAGTCTCTGAGTCACATTTATACATTAATATTAAGACATTTTCACAATTTTCATCACTAACATAATAGATTTATGAATTCTAGCTCATGGTGTTGGGATGCACCAGTCTTTTTTTTTCCAGTACAATACCAATATCAGAGCTCTGAGTATCGGCTAATACCTGATCCTGATCTGATACTGACATCCTCACAGTAACAGAGCTGACTGTCTGAAAGTTGATTGTGAAACATCAGAGGCTTTTTTTGTGTGTCCTGTGCTAATCATCTGTGTCGTGTCAATCAGCGTAATTAAAAAATAATTTTTTTTTCATTTAAATGCTGGGCTGATCAGATCTGCTTAAAACTGAGCCAGAATTTCAGATCTGTACTAGCTTCCATACTGATACTCAATATCAGATGTCATTATGGGAAATACGGGACAAAATTCTTGCTGAACTAGACCAAGTGGCGATCAGTCATGATCAGATGCAGCTGATTAAGAGATTACCGAAAGTGCTTACACTATCTTTCTGACATTGAGAAGAAGACCAGACAAATGCAACGCTCAGCAGTGGACACTGAACTCACTGCTGAATAATGAATTATACTCGTTCTTATTCAGAGGTTTCACAGCTTATCTATTGATCTCGAAGCTTTGCACTGATTTAATATAGCAAAGACAGTGTCTTCCTGAATTCGACATTTTGCTATGCAGGCATACAGATACATACAGTTTTATCTTTGCAAAAGTCGAGCTACATAAAATTCCTTGCATACGAAGGTCTAGATAAGCAATTAACATGACAGAATGGTGACAACAGCTAACTTTTAATACTTAACCAATAATGTGTAGTTTATGGCTATAAATAAGGCAAATCGATTTGAAGTGGGTATGTTTTGTTTCTCACTGGCATTTCACATTAATACTTTTGAGTAGCGCCACAGACTGTGAACAGATGAGACATTTGTTTTGAACGTGATGCAAAGAATAAATGCCTATTTCTCTGTCCAGTCGTCTTTAAACGTTCTGTTTTCTTCAGTGACATTTGAATTTTTTTAACAAGCCATATCATCATTTCACTAATCAGACCAGAGAGGGTAAATTAAATTTTTTTTTAAATCTGTGAAAGTCTGTGAAAACTCCTCACTTTCTCTATGAGCTGCTTTCAGTTGAATAATTTACAGAAATTTATGTGAATAGCTACAGCAAGCCACAACAGAACATCTGATACAGAAGCAGAGGTGGTTCATGTTTAAAAACTAGAGTAGCTGTTTTTTTTTTGTTTTTTTTCCAGAGTATTTTTCAAATGTTTGGTTCAAACCGCTGAAATACTTTGCCTGGTCTGTATCTGGACTGCGGTTGACAACCCCTGGTGCACAGTGTACCATGGATTTGTTTCAGAAGGAGCATGCTGTGTGGTAATAATGCAGGCAGAAATCCAGCATTCAGAGCAAACTGTTTTGTTTTGCTGTGATTTCTAGTCTTAATGCCTGCAGTTTTGAACATATTGTGCTAATTACAAACTGTACTGCATCAGTCTTCGCATCATCATTGTGCGAAGTTCAAACAAACCACGCTAAAATTGCACCTAGCAGCTAAAAATGCACCATTTCTCTAATGCTTGAGGAAGTCCAGTCCTTGAGGAAAAAGACTTTACAACCCTTTTTGACCAAACTCACATTCACAGTAGCATTTTCAAAAAATATTCAACATTTACTCCACACTTCTCTTACTTTTAAACTTTTCACAACTTTGACCTAAGTGCCATCTATCACTCACTAACTGTAAAGAACTATGTAACTATATTATGCTGTATCACATAGATAAGCAGCTAGATATCAGCAACACTACTCCACACCCCAGGCACCCAGACATCATCTGAGAAACCTGATAGCCATGTTTTTAGTTCTAAGCAGCTCTCTGTCTCAGTCCATCCATCAGATAACAGAGTAAAGTTGGAGATGGGAAGGGAAGTAATGAGGATACAGTTCCAAGAAGAGTCTAATAGGCATACTTACAGCACTGCATAATGGTTTTAGACATTTGTCTCTTTCCTTTACGCTGTCCATTTTGTCAATTATATATTAAAACATTAATTAGGTAAACCAGATGGAAATATTATTATGGTGCACTGTATATATTCATCTGCATTATCTAACCGAATTAATGTCTAGAACATTGCCATGTCTTCTCCAGCAGGTCCAGCTGGTCAACGGCAGAATGGACCAGCAACGGATGACACAGAAGCACAGAGGAGGTGACTTGAGATTTTATTACCACGTAATAATAATCATTACCATATTAAACACAAACAGCTGAGAGTCAGGCAGGAAATCAACAATGTGAAAAGGAGCTTCTAGATTAACAGTACAGTGTGTTAAGCCTGGTTCATCTGTGAGGATTAGGTCACGTCATATCTCATTCTAATTACAGTAAACATCTGAATGTAAAATGTCAGACTTTGGATCAGACATTTACTGATTGTGATGAAACTGAAACTGATTCAAACTCTAAACTATAAGGCCAAAGTTTGTTAGCTGGAGCAGCCGATTTATAAAACCCCTGATGTTCTAATGCAGAGGTGTCAAACATACCGGGATGGAACTGGCCCTAATCCGGTCCATCAAAAGAATGTGGACTGTGGACTGCAATTGAGCTGAAAGATTTGAAATCAAAAAGTGCTAGTGTGTTATTCCACTAGGGGCAAAATAAACTCAGTATTGCAATACACTTAGGACCACAAACACAGCTCCTGACAGAATGTGCAAATGATATGTAATTCTTCATTAACAGGCTAAACATTTGAGATATAATCCCAATTAAGTTCATTTCAGTTCTATGTTTTAACATTACAACATAATTTGGAAACCTTGTTTTCTTGGTAATGAAAATGAAACAGTCTAATCATGTGGCTTGTAGGTGATGCATCTTCTTCAAGCCATTTGTGCATTCAGAATGTACCTTCCAGATAAACGCTCATAACACATTTAAGATGAGTTGTTTATGTGTTATAGGTCACTGACCTGATCTTTTTTTAGTTCAGGCCACTTTACGTCAGACTTGTGTAACATGGCCCGTTACCTAAAATGAGTGTGACACCCCCGTTGTAGTCTTTATTTTAAATGCAACAAATCCTTTAGGCCAGAATGTTTCCTCATCACTAAACACCATAAATGTTCCCAGTTACTGGTGTGTGATATTAACTTTATTCAGCTCATGTACTTGAATACTTCTGTCATCTTTTATCAAGCCTCACAAACATATACCTCCTTTAACCTCCTCAAAGGGTGGCTACTGTTTGGTCTACAAATCGCTTTTTGCCCTCTTGTGGTTCAAAGAATGTATTGCATCTACAGTTTACTGGGGCTGGTGACATCGGAGCATGACTGAAAATAGTGCATGAAAAACAACACACACACACACACACACAGAGTGGTCAGAGTAGTCTAGAAGAACAAATCTTGCAGGTTTCAGAGTCAATTATATGTTAATGCTGTGAAGAGACAGAATGTTGCTTCATCCTGTAATGTTTCTTAACTTATATCTGTGTAGGCAGATGATGGAGCAGCATCAGATGCAAATTGAAAGGGAGCGACGGACATCTGGCTCGGCAGGTAAAGAGTCTGCACAACACAACTGGTCACTTTTAATTTTATAAAAAGCATCCCTTCTGCCAAGGTTTTTGGAGGATACTTCACACTCAACACTGCAAACTCCTGTGGACACAATTCACCTCCCTGATCTGACAGTTTCCAGATCATTTATTGTTAAATTACTTATTCAGACTCTGCTTTCTGTCTTACTCTGTCAGTTTGTGCTTTCTACTCATGCTTGCCCATGTATCAGTCCAGCTCAGACCAGCATATCCCATAATTCCATACACATACTCATCAGGTTTCAGTCTGACAGCTGAGACATAATACATGTTATACACAGCATGGGCCACATCTTTGCTCATAATTCTGCTTACGCTTGCACATTATTTCTGTTTCGTTTTGTCTTTTGTTTGATTTTCATCACTGTCACTTTTCTCTCCTTCTGTTTGTCACTTGTTTCCATTTCTGTCTCAGTTTCCACCCTGCAGTTTAAAGTGTCTTCCTCTCAGTCCAACTCCTCTCCACCAGAATACAGGCAGTTTCGTGCCAACACACTCCCCTCCCACACCCGCCTCGCCCCCTCCCCGCCTTCCTCCTCCTGCTCCTCCTCTTCCTCACAGGAGCGAGACAGCATCTCTCACATGAAGGACTCGTCTCAGAAAAAGGCTCAGCAGTTTTCACAGCTCTCCACCTCCCTGGCTTCTGCCTTCTCTCCCGTGCAGCCAGGGGGCACTCTGCCTTCTCGAAATGTGCGTCAGATCCCCCTCTCTCCCCCTACAAGTCGCCAGTCTCACCCCAAAGACACCACCTGGACCTCTGCTCATATCTATGGCCCAAATAGCTCCTCATCCCAGCCACTCATACCTCTTAACCAACTCGTACATCCCGCTACCTCCACCCAGTTTGATGCTAACAGCCAGTTAGAGCACTACTACCCCTTCCAAAACCCTTTCTCCAAGTCTGCCTCTGGGCCTCCTCCTCTCCCACAATACTGTAATCCTGAGCTCTCCTATCCTTCCCACTGCAAGGATATCCCCCTTCCTGCTCACACTGGTCAGGGTGTTCAAGGCCATGTCCACCAGCCACAGTTTGCTGCCTCTTTCAGCCCTCAGCCCCCCAGTGAAAACACGCCTTTCTCTTGTAGCTCTGTGTCACTCGAGACCACACCCCCTGCTGTTTCTCAGGCTGCCACGGCACCCAGCAGTAAGTAATTCAGATCACCATCCAGCTGGCTGTGGAGTGTGTCTGGGGACTTCAACACGGTTCTCACACACACTGCACACAGCTGTTGCACAAAGTAGGACTGATGATATACACACTTCTTACGTACTGCTTGAAGAAACAATACAGTTGCTGTAATGGTGCGTAGTTGGAAATACTGGTACGTTTGCATTACACACTATTCATCAGGCTGTTGGCTCTTCCACCAATTGTTCTCATACACATACTGTCACGGTACTCGGCTTATTTTAACAGACAACTGATGACGTACTGGCTAAGCATATGTAATTGTATAATACATACAATGGGCCTCATTTATCAAACTGGATATGAACAAATTTATTCATAAATCATTCACAGGAGCATTTTACACAAGAAACGTGTTGTTCATGAACATCCTGCCAGAGCTCCTTTGTTTGTATAAATTTGTTTGTAAGGAGACTAACTAGCGTGAACCTCGAACAATATGCTTCAAGTCATATAATTAGCACAAGTTACTACAAATTTACATATAGGTTGTAGACAAGTTTAAATAGCTTATTTATTTTAATTGCACAAAAAAAATTCATGATAATTTTTTAAAACTTACTCCTTTGGGTCCTTACTGACTTGAAAGAAAGCAATCCAAAAGAAATCCATAAATTAAGACAAATAAGACTAGCCATTTAATTAGAACAAAAGAAATGGCACCCTATCAAAGGAAGAAGTGTTAGTGTAAATGTAATGTATGGTAGCCAACGTGCTGCAATGGCTGACCTGCATTACACGAAGATTTAGTGTGCACTGCATAGGTGGCACTCTTTCACCATTTAGTCATCATTTTGTTGTTTGCCATTCATGGAGTCTTGTAGAAAATGTAACTAAATGTAAATCAGTTGTCCTGTGAACGTGCTTTGTAATTTATCGGTGATTGGTGAGTACAAAGAAAATCGAAGAAAGAAATCTTTGTAAATCTGGAGTAAATTTTTAGTTCAGTTTGGCTCATGAAAACATTCACAAAGGACTTTAGTAAAAGATTGATAAATGAGGCGCACTGAGAGTAAGATATTACCTTTCCTGATCTTCTGACTGATTAAATTTCCATCAGAAATGGTTACTACTAAAGAACTTTAGTTTACACTCAACTTATCCTTTGGGTTTAAGTATAAAAGTGTTTCATGAACTATGCATACTACTTCACTAGTGACCTGGCACTAATATTTAACATAAATTGCTATTATAGTGTAAAACTGTCCCAACATTTATTTGGCTATAACAAGACAATAAAATTAAATATATTTTTTGTATTCTGTATAATGACATATCTAATTGTACACAATTCTTTGGTCAGGCACTATAGGCTATATCAAACATTAATCTGATCACAACTAACTGTACATTCTTATGTAATTATGTGATTTTGGTACTAGTAATAATAAAAAAGTACTGGTAAATAGGTTTTAAAAAAAGGAAAATACTATAGGTGGATGGGGAATAACTGGAAAAATATGTATAAACTAGATGAACAAGAATGAGGTAATGGGTCTCTAGAGACTGGGTGTGTGTATTTATGGGTTAAACTGTAGCATATATATATATATATATGTGCAACTGTTTGTTTTGGGATGGCTGAATTAGAAATGCTATCACTACTATCAGTACTACTGTCTTTATTTGAAATAAAAGATTAAGTAAATAATCAGTTAAAATTTAGCCAAACCAAAAACTGCACCAGTTCATCTTCTCCGTTATTAGCATTTTTAACATTATTTGCCAGAAAAAAAAGAAACACTCTTTCCTGTGCTTAGGGAGTTTCTGTTTCATATGTACAAAGACATTTGTTTTGTTAACACTCCTATTATATACTATATGGCCAAAAGTATGTGGACACCTGACCATCACAGCCACAGGCCTTCCCCAAACTGTTGCCACAAAGTTGGAAGCACACAGTTGTCTAGACATGTTTATATGCTGTAGCATTAAGTTTTCCCTTCACTGGAACTAAGGGGTCGAGCCCAGACATGTCCCAGCATAACAATGCACCTGTGCCCAAAGCAAGCTTCATGATTTGCCAAGGTTGGAGTGGAAGAACTAGAGTGGCCTGCACACCTGACCTCAACCTCACTGAACAATTCTGGGATGAATTTGAACAGAATTTGACTGCATGCCAGGCCTCCTCACCCAACATCAGTGCCTGACTTCACTCATGCTCTTATGGCTGAATGAGCACAAAATCCCACAGCCACACTCCAAAATCGAATGGAAAGCCTTCCCAGAAGAGTGGAGGTTATTATAACAGCAAAGAGGGGACTAAATATGGAAAGGGATCTTCACAAAGCACATATGAGTGTTCTAGTTAGGTGTTCACAAACTTTTGTCCACATAATGTAGCTTGTTACTCTCAAGTCAATACGATCTACATAAAACCATGTTTAATGAGTCCATTATGGTTTTAGTATTGTTTCACTTAAAATTGGCTCATTTTGATCTGAACCACCAAATATTTCATTACTAAAATTCCTTAATTGAGTCATGTATAACACCTGTGCACTCATCTCTCTTTTGTTCTTCAGCAGGTCCTCCCATTCCTCCAGGACATCCCTCCATGCTCTCCTCCACTCCCCCCCTCCACCCCCCTGCTCCTGCTCCCATGGCAGGTCCTCCAGCTCCTCCACCTCCACCTGGACCTCCTCCCCCAGCTGCTGCACCTCCTCCTAACCCACCTCCTCTCCCAGCTCCATCAGGCTTGGCTGCAGCTCTGGCTGGAGCCAAACTGCGCAAAGTACAACGGGTAAGTGGCCAGTGGTTGCTAGGCACAGCTACATAAGAGTGCATTTACAGGTTTTATTTGCCTTGTTAATCATACACTCACCAGCCTAATTAATAGGAACACCTGTACACCTGCACATTCAGGCAATTATCCAGTCAGCCAATCATGTGGCAGCAGTGCAATGCATAAAATCATGCAAGTACAGGTAAAGAGCTTCAGTTAGTGTTCAAATCAAACATCAGAAAGGGGAAAATATGATCTTAGTGACTTTGACTGTGGCATGGTTGTTGGTGCCAGACAGGGTAGTTTGAGTATTTCATTCACAGCAGTCTCAGCATTTACAGAGAATGGTGCCAAAAGTGGGGAGGAAGAAAAAAAAAAAAAAGAAAAAAACCCATCCAGTGAGCGGCAGTTCTGTGGGTGGAACGTATTATTATATATGTGAGAGGTAACAGGAGAATGGCCAGACAGGTCATTTGAGCTGACAGGAAGCGTATGGTAACTCAAATAACCACTTTTTACAACCACGATGGGCAGAAAAGTATCTCAGAATGCACAGCACATTGAACCTTAGGAGGATGGGCTACAGCAGTGGAAGACCACATTGAGTCCCACTCCTGACAGCCAAGAAAAGGAACCTGAATCTACAGTGGGCGCAGACTTACCATACTGGACAGTTGAAGACTGAAAAAAGACCAGACAATGTTTTTCCAATCTTCAGCAGTCTCGGCTTGCCCTGTATGTGCATGATTTTATGTATTTCACTGCTGTCACATGATTGGCTGATTGATTAATTGCAAGAATGCGTTGTTCCTAATAAAGTGGTGGGTGCATGTATATTGGTTGTAAAGACTGATGGTCTTGAGAAGCTGTGAAATAGTGATGAGCATTGCAATTCATTTCTACAAATTAAATTCTTTTGCCCTGTGCATTTTAAATGAATTGAACTTTGCCAATGTAGATTCATTTGATGCACCACTCAAGGCCGTCCACTGTCCAAAAACACTGAGCATGGTTATGCTTTCAAACTATTACAGTGACTATATGACAACAGTTTTTAGTGTTAAGAGTGTTTAAGTGATCATATTAATAGAGAGAACATTTACAGTTCATGATTTTATCTTATTTAGTCACAATGTATTAAATACAACATTTAACTGAACAAATACATTCAGGCAATAATGTACAGTAATGTAGTGCTCCTGGGTGAACAAATAACATTGTGCCATTGTTTTTCACCAACAGGTGCTTTTTGTACACATGGTCAGAACTTTGTAAATATACCAAATCTAAATGTTCGCTTTGATAAATCCCATACTTTGCATTAAAAGGTTTGCACACATCATTTATGTACAGATTGGTGGGTATACAAAATTGATAACTGAGGACCCTGATTTGGGGAGGTGGAGAAAATTAGACACACTATATGGCCGAAAGCATATGGACACCTGACCATCACAGTCATATGTAGGCCTTCCCCAAACTGTTGCAACAAAGTTGGAAGCACACAACTGTCTAGATGTGTTTACATGCTGTAGCATTAAGCGTTCCCTTCACTGGAACTAAGGGGTCGAGCCCAGACATGTCCCAGCATAACAATGCACCTGTGCCCAAAGCAAGCTTCATGAAGACATGGTTTGCCAAGGTTGGAGTGGAAGAACTAGAGTGGCCTGCACACCTGACCCCAACCTCACTGAACAATTTTGGGATGAATTTGAACACTAACTGCATGCCAGGCCTCCTCACCCAACATCAGTGCCTGACTTCACTCATGCTCTTCCAAAATCTAATGGAAAGCCTTCTCAGAAGAGTGGAGGTTATTATAACAGCAAAGAGGGGACAAATATGGAAAGGGATCTTCACAAAGCACATATGAGTGTTCTAGTTAGGTGTCCACAAACTTTTGTCCACATAGTGTAGCTAGAATTCCTGACAATTGCTTATACTTTTAGAGTAAATCTAATGAAATATGTGATCAGCTATGCTTCCATTATCTCCACCATTTTTTTCTTCTCCCACATTTTACATGTTCCCTCTAAGTGCCCCTTGTAACTGCTTACGCATTTAATATGCTGTATCCATGACCTGATTTGTGCAGGTTGACAATAACCTTCATTTTTTTTCCAATGGTAAAGGTATTGTACATGTATGAGCCTCATATTTATACTCCACTTATAACTGTCAAGTTATTGTTTCAAGAACTTTGGCACATACACTCGCTGAGCACTTTATTAGAAACACCTGTACACCTACTCATTCATGAAATTAGCTAATCAGCCAATTGTGTGGCAGAAGTGCAATGTATAAAATCATACAGATTCAGAGCAGCAGCTTTGTTCACTTGAATCAGTGGATCAATGGAAAAATGGATCAGAATCTCAACGGAATGTTTCCAACATGTTGTGGAATCCTTGCCATGAAGAATTGAGGCTGTTTTAAGAGCAAAGGGAGGCCCTACCCAGTATTAGTATAGCGTTCCTAATAAAGTGCTGGGTGAGTGTACATTTTTGAAAAAAATACAATTATTTAAAAAGTAGTTCTAATGAGACTTGTCACTTTTAATAGAGCAAAAATTCTTTTGTTTGAATGGAAAATTTGAATTATATATGATACACTGAGTTGTTAATTAATAAACTGCTGACACAGAGTAATCTGTTGAGCAATGTAATATTTATCTGTTCTGGGCACACCTGATGCCCTCTGTTTGAACCTGGCAGCCTGAGGAGAGCTCTGCAGGGCTGGGCAGTGCCAAGAACGATGCCAGCCGCTCCAGTGGAGGCAGTGGAGGAGGAGGAGAGGGCCTCATGCAAGAAATGAATGCCCTCCTAGCACGAAGGTTAGTCTGAATCAGAACCTTAGCTTTGCTTAATTTATTTATAGCTGATTATGTACAAGACTGTATATTAGTCACACTGATTTGACTAAACTGTCCTCTCTTCCCTTCAGGAGGAAAGCTTCTGAAAAACCTGAAGACAGTCAAAATGTTTGTATATTTCTCAAAAGAGCTATTCACATTTTATACTTTTTTCTTCTTTCTCTTAGACTTTGTAATAATTCCATTAATCTTGTATGAAATGTTGTGCATGTTTCTTGCAGGAAGAGTCCAACGGCTCACCAGCCTCACGTGGCTCAGGTTAGCAAAAAAATCTGAAAATATACACTCACTGTCCACTTTATTAGGAACACCTGTACACTTGCACATTCATGCAGTTATCTAATCAGCCAATCATGTAGCACAATGCAAAAAATCATGCAGATACAGGTCAAGCGCTTCAGTTAATGTTCACGTCAAACATCAGAATGAAGAAAAAGTGTGATCTCTGTGACTTTAATTGTGGCATGGGTGTTGCTACCAGATGGGCTGGTTTGAGTATTTCAGGAACTGAGATTTTCACACACAACAGTCTGTGAGTTTACACAGAATTGTGTGATAATTGTGCAAAATAACAAAAGCCAGTGAGTGAGTGACAGTTCTGTGGGTGGAAACTGGACAGTTGAAGATTAGGGGAAAAAATCATCTGGTCTTTTTCCAGTCTTCAGCTGTCCAGTTTGGGTGAGCCTGTGCTCAGGATAGCCTCAGATTCTTGTTCTTGGCTGACAGGAATGGAACCCAATGTGCTATTCTGCTCTTGTACATCCACCTCAAGGTTTGATGTGTTGTGTGTTCTGAGATGCTTTTCTGCTCACCACCTTCCTGTCAGCTCAGAGCAGTCTGGTCATTCTCCTCTGATCTGTCTCTTCAGCAGGGTTGTGGGAGGGTTAGTTTAAAAATGTATACCATTACAGTTACAAATTACTTAATAAAAAATGTAATCAGTAATGTAATCACAATATGAAAGGAATATAGTCTGATTAGTTTTGGATTACTCCAAGGTCGCATATGTAAATAAAGTCCAGAGAAAAGCAATATGAACATCATCAGCAACATCACAAAGGCATTTCAGAGAAGAACTTTAGAGTTTCAGCTGGAGTTACGATGAAAATGAGAAGTGACAGTGGAGCACATATCTGCAAAGGCAGTGACCAATTGAAAATTTGAAGATCGAAAATGTTGTTGTTGTTGTTGTTGTTGTTCTTTCAGCTGCTCCCCTTAGGGGTCACCACAGCAGATCATTGGTCCGCATGTTTGATTTGGCACAGGTTTTACGCTGGATGCCCTTCCTGACACAACCCTATGCCTAGGAAAGTGTGTATCTGAGTTTCATAGTTGGAATATTTCAAAATGACAAAAGAAATCAGAGTCCCCATCAGAATCTGGCCAATGATAGGTATTTTGACAGATCAGATACAGCTGAACTGGCTTTTATTTCACAGGTGGGCTGTTACGTAAATCTTTTTAAGCTTTACTGAGAATTACATTTTAGTGGGCTCAAAACACATTAATCAACCTGTTAAACAGAACTGCAAGCATGTCATTTTAGTCGTATTATGTAAAGTATCTTTTGATCGGTTTGTAATAAACCAAGAATATATTTATATCTTTATTTTGATTAAATTGTGCATGACTAGGGGCATAAACAAACTGGTGGATAAAATGTGGAGAGACCACATTTTGAAGGCAATATTTTGAAGTGGCTCCAAAAAACATCCTTGTTGGGATTTTTTTCAATTTTAGACACAAAATAGAAATGATGTATAGAATGAAAGACATGTAAGAAACTCTTGAAGATGCTAACACGGAATCTGTCCTGATATTTGGGAAATTGTTGAAAGATTGAGGTTTATTGATCGAGGTTGGCATCAAACAGGATAAGAAAAAAAACCCTCCTAAAACAGAATAAACCAAAGCTGTGCATTATTAACTTGGATTTGTATACACTTGGGAAACAAAGCCTCTGTCCAAAAAATGTGTACAGCATCATGTAAAGAGCAGAAAACTTGAGCCACATCATACAGTAATATCTAGCCAGTTCTTAGAAAATGGACCAGTTTCCAAATAGTAAGCCTTGTTATGATCTCTGGGTCAGTTAGTCTAACATGTTGTTAAAAATGAAAAAGAAAGAAAGAAATCAGTGTAAATTACGGTCAAATGCTCACAATTAACTGAATTTTGATTTCCAGATGCTCTGAAGAAGCCATGGGAGCGAGCAAATTCTTCAGACAAATCTTCTGCTGGATCAAGGTCAGTTTCAAGCAAATTTGATTTGATCAATTTGTTTTTTCTTTTCCTTCATCAGTTACACCACCATACCACAGACGCATACCACTATTTCCATGTCCAAAGACAAGCAAACGTCTAATTGAACTTTTGCCCAGTGCATTAGCCTCAGGTTTATATGAGTCAATGGGCACATGACCTAGCTCAGCCATTATGAGGCTTGCTAAATGCCTTGGTAACTATTGTGGGTCTTATCAACACACAGCTTCCGAAAATAAAACATATTGAACAGGAACCTGGAGCGGCTTTGTGTAAACAGAGCGAAACCTTATCGCTGTCTCTGGCTAAGAGTTTGCGCAGAAGCTGTAGTATTGACAACCTGGTAGAGCATGCATACTGTATGTTGATGAGTTGTCACTGGAAATAACCAAGGTCTGTCGGGAATACGTAATAGATTAACGTTATATCAGAATGATATTTCTGACCGAATTCAACCCGAACTAGAGCAGCTTCATTCTAAACATTTCTTTACTATAAATTAGGGATTTATTATAAACTGTTTCATTCATCATTTCTAATTAAC
The DNA here is from genome assembly GCF_027358585.1 of Pangasianodon hypophthalmus. NCBI lineage: Eukaryota > Metazoa > Chordata > Actinopteri > Siluriformes > Pangasiidae > Pangasianodon > Pangasianodon hypophthalmus. Next base: position 18,646,395 of record NC_069719.1, on the reverse strand, counting down.
CATGCCCTTAATTGCACAGGTTGAGAGCTGTTGGCAGCACCGCTGACGGAGAATCAGGAGACTTCGACAGAATGAAACAGGTATGTTTTATAGCCATACAGAGAATAGACATGACCATTTAAAACAACCTGCCACAAGGGGCTGTGCATCAGCTGAACACTGACATGAGATATGAAATCTGAAATGAGACTTTTTTCATTTTTTTTTCAAAAAGGAGATCTTGGAGGAGGTTGTGCGTGAACTGCATAAAGTCAAAGATGAGATAATAGATGGTGAGAACTCGCATATTTTCTAATTGAACATATGTCCTGCCACATTTGTGCAACAACACTAGCACTGTTTGTATATTTTCCTTTCCTTAGCCATTAGAAGAGAACTCACTAGGATGGGTGCTACATAGTGTTTAGAAGCATGATAACACCACCAGAAGGCTCTTGGGAAAGTACGGAAAGGATCCTGTGGCGCTTTGGAGGAACGGTCTTGCAACATAGCTGCAACGGCTTGGAAAAAGCTGGTATTGCAGGAATGTTGCATCAACAAGGAGCATTACAGAAAGGAGCAAGAGAAAGAAGTGAAATGGAAGTGAGTGAGAGTGAGTGCTTGTATGCATGTGTGAATGGGTGGATGTATGGATGGACCTTCACACTGAATTTTCTATTTCCTCCTGTATAAACATTAAAAGACTAAGCCCACTGTGCAGTTTGCTGCTCCCAGTCTTTCAAGTCTTAAAGAGAAATTTGACTAGGTGGACCTTGATGAAGATATTTGTGTTTTATACTGTTTTATTGTTTCATTACTGTTATTGTAAAAGTAATTTTATCAGTGGTATCAGCCAGAGAAAGAGAAACACAAAGTTGCTCACTTTTTATGTCGGCGTTTTATAGTTTATCTTCATACTTTGGTTTTTGATAAGCACATTCGGCACACTTTTGCGCTGGTCTGTCACCATCCTGCATTACAGTTTTAATCTTTTTGTTTTGTTTTGTTTTGTTTTTTTGCCAATACAGATGTTCACTGGATTTTTTTAGCTTGAATTTGAATTGGTAGTGTGAAGTTATTGATGATGATGGTCGTATGAGAGATGTATCTGTAGCTATAGCCCTGTGAAACGGCAGTTTGTGGACTCTCCTCATTTGATTTGAAAGAGAATTGGTTCATAATATTGGGTCCTAAATTATTAAAATGATTAGCCTAGCCTACTGGGTTAATCCTCTTAAAAGTTAGCATTCAAATGATCTTTGAATAAAACACTGAATCTATAACTTGTGAATTTGTGTTCTTTTATATGCACAAGAAGGTACTCAAATATTTGTTTTCATTTTTCTTATACAATATGTCTTCAAATAAAAGTACTTTCACACCATATAACACAACTTTAAATATAATAAGAAGATACTCACTTAATACTATTTTTATTTAATTAAATCTCACATATAATAAATAGCATAATTTTTTTAATGTACCAAATAAAGTATAAAGTATTTTAAAGAACTAAATGAATTTTTGTAATGATATCATTTAATATTAATTTATTTTTTTAAATACAATCCTCAGATTGACTAGTACTCATCAAAATTGCATATGATCAAATCTGATCATAAAATGAGCGTGTGCAAAATCAACCAACAGTTTCCTTACACATCATCAAATTTCATCTTTGGCATAGTCATATTATCAAACTCATGTTTGAGCCGACAGTGTGTAAATTTGAGTGTAAAATTTAAACAACCTGCAGTTAAATAATCAAAAAGCAATATCGGTATCATAAAATAGAGCAAGTACACTTCAGTAAGTAGAGTAGTTAAAGTCATAACGTCCAGAGGCATGTTATGAGCATAACAGTCACCTGCATGAGCGCAGGCTCCAACCCACTAATCCTTTATTTACATATCATATGCATAAGGCACACCCCCAATTTACCCTCATACACATCTAATTTACACGGAAACACACCCTAATTTATACAGCTGTTGCAGCAGTGAGCCAATAAAAGAAAAGCAGTCTAACCACATTAGAGGAAAAAGAACCATCCAAAACAGTAAGGAGAAAAAATTTTCAGTGAAGATAGGCGTGAGTGAGAAATGCTTTTGTCCGAGGTTGTTGCAAATAAAAAAAAGTGTGCTCTGTAGAAAGGGTAAAAAGAAATTGGAACTGTTCTCCAACCTGACCTGCAGCTAGTTAGGAGATCTCTGTACACAGCTAGGTTTTGATTCATTTTAGAACCGAATAGGACAAATTTTATTAAAGCTTTATTTATAAATAAGCGATAAGTGAGCCAAGTTTCCCTCTTGAACAGATGCTGAAAGATTTCAATTTGTTTAAATGCTGAAAGAAATCAATGAAGCACTGAAAATCAGACTACCAAAATGAATAAAAGGCCTGGCTGCCATGTTTGTTGATCCGAAATGATATTATAACCTCAAACCCCACTTCACCAAGCACTTCATGGTGTTTTTATGTCTGCAAATACACATATTACTTAACTGAAGGACTAATGAGCTTATAAAGAGCCATCTCTGAGTATTCTGATTCACATTTACAAATTACATGCTGGCACTAAAGCCCATTACCTATGTTTTAGTATGAGCACTGCACTTATTATAGTCTGCTTACTATAGCTTGTTATAGATTATACTCAATTAACTGCAAATAAAGCATTCTTTAAGTTGTGTAAATATTACACTCAAATTACAACTTCGATCGTACAGATAGATGAAATTGATTCATATGCGCAATATGGAATGTGTGGATGCTTGCTTTGAAATAAGATTTGACCATACCCAGCTTTGAAAAGTATGGGTCATTATGAAACAGTATTTTTTTTTTTTTCAAACTTAGAATCCCACATATGTTAATAAAAACACAACACTTTATATTCTTATGCTTCAACTACTTAAGGAATGCTTGTTTTAATTTAGCCATTGCATTGTAAAGTATCCAGGGTGATTCACACTGTCACTTACAGTTCATGACTCAGATTATTATTCAAATTTGTGATTAATCACAGATTACAATAGCTTTAGAATTACAGCCTCTTATAAAATATTCTATATGTCCAAAGGACAGTATGCTTTTTTCACAGATGAAAAGACATTTTAGTGGCTGGTTAGCACAAAAACATTTTTCATCTCAGCATCCGTTGCTTCTGCCCAAGATTAGTTGAAAACTCAACTTAGTGGAACTGAACATCCAGTTCATGTGAACTCTAAACCCGTTTCCCTGCTGCAGTTGTAAGTGAAAAAAGTTTTAAACACGTGTTTCTACTGGTTCAGCAGGCCTGTCAAGCTGTTCTTCTTTTCCGTTTTAAATAGCGGCTCTGTGAGAATAATGCACTCACAGTACAACTTATTCCTGTTTGGCCAGTTTGTATTCTCTTTTGATTCTGGCATAGGGGCCAATGCTGTCGTCAAACACAAAGTCCCAGAGCACCCGTATCCAGGAGGTGTGTTGCGGTAGTGAATCATAATACTCTGCTGCTATTTTCTTCACCTGGTAATGAAAGGACAAAAGATTTCAATAGTTGCTTAGGCAATGGGACTGAAAGTCAAGATTCAGAAGAGTCTGTTTTGGTTGTTTTCAGCTTAATTTACATATATGCTGTCAAATCATTCAAACCATGCATTTCTACAGTTTGTTCCTGACTTCCCAACACCCTGAAGAGTAGGTATCCTACTATTATAACCTGACATTCTAGGTACAGAAACAAAACAAGCTCCAGGAAGTATAGCTAGAATATATCTGGGATTTGCATATTCATATGTTTGATATTGACAGAAATAATACCATGGATGCGGTACCAAAATATACATAAGTGCTTTAAAAGCTTGTGTCAGATAAGCACATTATCTAGGGGAGCCACTCGATTTAATTTCAGTTAAGACCTTAAACAAGCTGCCGAACAATTCAAATATTTGTCTTTCTATGTGGCTAATGTTCTGTTTATTATTGTTGTCATTCAGTCTTGTTCTGGAATTCCATTCTTGACTAATTTCTAAAAGTCAAGCCACATGGTGACACGCTCATCTAATTCATTTTCAAACACACATTCTGGAATGTCAATCAGGCGCTCGAAGTCGGGAACATTGCATATAAATGGACACTCACCTCAGGTAACTTGCTACCAGGGATGCTGGGGAAATCGTGATGCTCCATATGGTATCCCACATTGAAAGTGATTAAGTTCAGAGGGCCATAGTACGAGTAGGTCTCATGGCCCTTCAGGAACATGTAATGCTCAGCAATGAAGTGTCCAGAGATGGGATGCAGGCCCATGCACAGTATGGACCCAGAGATAAGGTACACAATTGGTTTGAGTCCCCAGATATAGTAGATAAGAATGTCTGCTGCGAACTGCATGGCTGCATTCATCATCTCCAGTCTGGTCACAGGTTTTGGGTTCACCACCAGAGGCCGCAGTGCATAGAAGAAGGGCTGGAGGAAGAGCCAAAGCATCTTCCTTGCAGGTGTGCAGAAGAACCAGCCTTCCAGGTCTGTAGGGATGTCCACATCCAGGCCATCCCCTCCAAGGTAGCGGTGGTGGTCGATGTGGTATTTCTTGAAGGAGGCCGAGTAAGGTAGGCCGATGGGCAGATTGGCGAACATGGCGAACCACCGGTTCCAGCGCACTTGCTTGTTCCCGAATGCGATGTTGTGTGAGATGTCATGGATCGCCAGGGTCAAGGAGTGGTTTATACAGCCACCAAAGGCATATGCCCAGAAAAACACCCACTTCCAAGACAACTCATGGATTAGGTAACATGCCACGAATTGAGTGAGTACCATTCCAGACACAACCCACTTCAGCTGGGGGTCGGGACCCATCAAAGTCTTGATCTGCGGATACTTTGCTATAAAGAGAGAGCAGGAAGTCAAAATCATTTCCTTGAATTTTACTTTAATCCTGCTTTCATTTTTTCTGCAGGCGCAGGTAACCTGGATACTACATGGAAATACAACAAGGAACACAGGAAGTCATGCAGTGGTTAATGCTCTCCCTGTGGGGCAGGAAGGCCTCCTGATGTTGTGCCTTTTTTTAAATTAGCACACTTGTTGCTCCTGTGCCTTAGTTATTTATTTATTTATTTTAAATGAGCACACTTGCTGCTCCTGTGCCTACTTGTCAAATGGCACTCATGGTAGGCACTAACACACTCAATTATTTTGGTCTATGACATAAAATAAACATAAAACTATTTCTAGAAAACCAGGCCTTACACTTACTCTTACTAATTTGCATGTAGGCTGTATGCAAATGTAAGATTTCAGTTTATTTTCTGTACCGTAGGTGTGTTTACAGTTCACCTGTGCCTTGTCCGATTTTCCCTTCCCACTTCCACTTGGGAAACCCCAAATATCCTTTCTTTTTTAAGGGAATAGTTCCAACAATACTAAAGCAACTAGCAATAGCTTAAAACAACAGCAACAACAAAAAAAATAGTACCATCTGGGCTACAATGGTCCAATTTGAATAAATTCAAAATCCCCTGGGTTGCTTTATGTCACTATTAGTCAAACAAGTATTATTTGAATGAACTACTTTTTTTAAAGGTGTCTAATGGTTATGTTGTACATTTCCCCCCAAGAATGAAAGTCTAATTGTGTTTTATTTAATTATACTACTGATCCTTTCATTTTTAAGACAAGAAAAACACTGATAAATTAAACTTCAACAGTTCACTGACCACAACTAGACCTAGTTCAGACAAAGCATTACTCTGCATATTACTAGGCCTCAATTAAGTCCAAATAATTTAGGATGTAAGGAGCCTACTGGTTGATAAGCAGGGTTGTTAAGGTGTTACAGTTTCACAGTTAGGCACTGTGTATGATTGGATGGTTACCTCACCACTGACTTTTTCCAAAATACAGAGTAAAATGTATTGCTGTCCATTATCTTTTGCCTGTTCATTTTTTAATTATTTACTGCAGTGGTTCTCATCCTTTTTGTGTCCGGTTGTGCCAAAAAATGTATGTTGGATTTCACAACACCCAAATTATACTATAGCAACATCTATTTATTGATGCAGGGGACATGGACTGAACTGAAAGCCGTTTGGCTGTCTAACCTGCACACTGCTGTACCACACTAAACCTTTCCTCATCTCACTCTCAGCTTAAAATGACAATGTGATAAATACAATACAGAAGAACAATTTTCAAACAAAAAAGAAACATTTTTTATATACTATAAAGTGCAAAGACTTTTGGACAAAGATTAATGTATATTTTTTTCCTTTTTCACCACCGGCTTGCAATATGTAAATATGTAAATGCAATATGTGCAGCATCTTCCTTAGTTGTTTTATAGCTAGGAAAATTATAGAGCAAGTATTTCTTAAAATTAAAAAATATATATTTAAAAAACTAGCATAAAAAAAATAACATCTTTCTCTGTATCATTCATCCTGATACATTTTTGTTGAGCATGTGAATTATTAACACAGCTGTTTTGGTCACATGTTAAGTCAGCACTTACATTTATTTCATCATAATTCCTGAATGTGACTAAAGTATCTCATGAGTGCTCATTTGATCGATTTGATAGAAAATTTCCCAGTATTGCTGCATGAAAATAGCTACATGTGGTAAATGATTCTTTGATAGAAATATGGTTCTCTTGAAATGGCCCTTTAGCAATGTGCAGGCTCTTAATGACCTTCAAGCACCATGAATCAGCTCAATGAGCATTAGAGTCTTCAGCTAAGGTGTAAAATGACTGTGGTGGAAACATGTCTTCCACACCTTCCACACCCTTACTGTCGCTTAAAAACACTAGCCATTTTGACTCCTCGGTTCTCTTTCAATGTGCAAAGGGATGATAAAATACAGCGTTATAAATATTTGAAGAGCCAAAGGTGTCAGTTCACAACAGAGGCTTAATGAAGCCCACAAGAGGAAAAACACTATGAATATAAAACTGAATTTTTCATCATACACAAATGCCATTCATTCTTGTACAATACTTACAATCACTACAATTTACTTATTTTTATGACAAAAAAATCAGTCAGAGCAGCATCTATCTAGATACACTACATATTTAATAAACAGATAATTCATTGTATACGCATTTATACATCCTTAGAGTGAATCACTAGTTGATTAGGTATACCAATCCAGTAACTATTAAACTGGGAACTCAGTATAGTGGCATTTCACCAGTCCTGAAGGGAGTTCTGCTCTGTTGACTTTCAGACATTAATGCCAACAGTGTGTGTGTGTGTGTGTGTGTGTGTGTGTGTGTGTGTGTGGACCACCACAGTATTCGATTGTGTTCTGTTTCCAAGCAAAGCCTAACAACCGCCCTGATACACATGGGTCACTCACCGATTGTTCCTCTTGTCAAAGTGTGATTTGTCTAGAGTCAGTGTACAGAAAATAACTCAGCCTGGTCATTCACACTACATCTCTCTGTTTCAACCAGACTGGGTAAAGACAGTAGTCTAGAGGGTGAATGAACTGAAAAAAGCCAGAATAGTAGACGTTACTGTTTAACAGTTTATGGTATTTATCTACGGGGCACACAATAACTGAATAAGCAAATGTGGATCTGTGCTTTGCCAATCCAGGTCTACAGTACTACAGTACGACCTCACATGCCTTTGCTTTAGGGTCCTTAATAATCCATTTTTATATCCTCACCTGACTGATGCTGATTGTTGAACAAACTATTTAGTATGCTTCTGTGAGTACCCAAAAAATGTGATACTTGAATAAATCATAAAAAAAACAGGCTATTCAGCAGGGTAGAGTGCTGCAATCATTCCCAGCAAACTTTACACATTGATCTAACCCTCAGCAAGAAGGAAGTACTAGAAGGAAGTCTGGAAACAGTTCTGAGCTCCTCGAGTGTGTAGACGAGCGTCTGTTTGGGGTGTTTAGTTTCCTAAACACAGGATTGAGACAGAACCCAGGATCCATGCGGTGAGGTTTGGAGCACCTGTCTGAGCGGAAGTAACTGTGTGTCTAGTGGCTTTGCGGATGCGGCCAGACAGGACACAGAACCTGACACTCATTTACCCAAACAAATCAACAAACAAACAAACAAGATGAAAATGAAAGGAAATAAAACAAGCACGCCGATTTATACCAGCGATGACAGGGTTAAATCTGAAACACCTGCCCTAGATATAATTCCCTACCTTTTTTTTAAAAAAAAAAAAAAGAAATGTTACAAGGACAGAATGTCTACTGAGTTTTAAAAGTGGACCTACCTAAAATTTCCCTTCTTCTCCATGTGTGCGGCTGCTCGTCGTAAACCCATTCAAAGTCCCCACGTCCACCTGCTTTACCCATTTTCCTCCTCCTGTAGTGGCGTAGTGAGCTCAGGTGATTGCTGTCGGAGTGCCCTGGTTTGGGACACGCCCTCGCTGATAAGGCTGGAAAGGTGTGCCAGAGAGTGACTACAAGCTGTATAATGCTCATGGCTTTGTCAAAAACAGGCGAGGCTGCCTAAGGCGTTGAAACACTCGAGCTACTGAAGTGCAGAAAACAGGCTAAACACAGGAAAAGGCTGAGGCTATGTCCCTTATTGTTATCCCTAAGTTTCCCTTATTTCATAATGACTGTCTCAAACTTGTCTAACTGAAAGGTCGTGTACTTTTTTTTTTTTTGGCAGTACTTTCAGACTGATTATGAAAGCATTTCACATTACGACCACTAGATGGCGCCAAATTACATTCAAGTGAATCAAGGAAATTGAGCCAAATACAGTCAGGAACATAAGTATTTCTACAGTGACTTTTTTTTTTTTTTTTTTTTTTTTTTTTAAATTTTGCCTCTGTATACCATAACAATGGATTTGAAATGAAGCAGGTAAGATCTGATTGAAGTGTAGACTTTCAGCTTCAATTCAAGGGGTTTAACAAAAATATTGCATTAACAGTTTAGGAATTACAGCAATTTTTTTACAGAGTCCCTCCATTTTTACTCAAAAGTAATTGGACACACTGACAGTTATAAATATAAGGATTATTTTTAATACTTGGATGCAAATCCTTTGCAATCAATGACTGCATGAAATCTGGAACCCATGGATATCAGCAAATGCTGAGTTTCATCCCCCGAGGGCTTTACTGCAGCCGCCTTCAGTGGCTGCTTGTTTGTAGGTCTTTCTGTCTCAGTTTTGTCTTTAGTAAGTGAAAAGCATGCTCAATTGGGTTGAGGTCAGATTCAGATGAATTCACAGCCATCATTTCATTTCGTGAAATGTGGGCCAGATAAAGAAGGATGTGTGGGCTGTCACTGGGCCATAAAAACATTTTATTAGCACTTATTAAGATTACAAGTACAGTGGATATTAAAAGTCAAGCACACCCCTGTTTATGACAGGTTTTTGTGATGAAAAAATGAAACCAAGATAAATCATGTCAGATTTCTTCCCACCCTGAATGTGAACATACGACATATAAAAATTAAATGAAAAACAAACAGAAATATTTTTGGGAAAAATAGGAAAAATAAAATAGTTACAATAACCTGGTTGCATAAGTGTGCACACCCTTTTATAATTGGAGATAGGCCTGTGTTCAGAATGAACCAATCACATTCAAACTCATGTTCAAAAGTAATTATCATACAGCTGTCCTCAATGAAATTATTATTATATATTAACCCCAAATAAAGACACACTGTTTCTGTAGGATTTTCTTCACATCTTCTAGATTTCATCTGACTGCTGAAGCCATGGTCTGCAAAGAGCTTACAAAATATGCACAGGGTCTGACTGTTGAAAGGAATCGATCAGGAGAGGAGTATAAAAGCATTTCCAAAACATTAGATATACCATGGAACACCGTGAAGGCCATCAAAGACAAGTGGACAAAATGTAGCACCACATTGACATCACCAAGAACAGGATGTTCCTCAAAAATTTACAAAAAGACGAGACAAAGTCTTACCAGGGAGGCTGCCAAAAGACCTACAGCAACTTTAAAGGAGCTACAGGAATATCTGATGAGTACTGATTACTCTCTGCATGTGACAACAACCTCTCATATTCTTCACATGTCTGGACTATGGGGTAGGGTGGCTAGTTGGAAGCCCTTGGTCACAAAAACATCCAAGCCCAATTAATTCACCCCAAACCATGTGTCAAAATGTGTTACGGTCTGATGAAACCAATTCCAAAAGGTGTAATAATTCTATAATGATATGTTTGGTGCAAAAAAGACACATCACCAAAAGAACATTGAAGCATGGTGGTGGCAGCATCATGCTTTAGGGCTATTTCTTCAGCCAGAACTGGGGCTTTTATCAAGGTGGAGGGAATCATGAATAGCTATGAATACCAGCCAATTTTAGTGCAAAACATTCAGGTTCTACTAGTAAGCTGGGAATTTAGTCTTTCAGCATGACAACGACCCAAATCATGCATCCAAATCATCAAAGCAATGGCTTATCCAAAAGAAGATCAATTTTTTGAATGACCTAGCGCCAAAGACCAGACCTGAACGCAACTAAAAATCTGAGGGGTGACCTGAAGCGGACTGTGCACAGGAGATTCCCTCACAATTTGATGGATGTAGAATGTTTTCGCAAGAAAGAGTGGGAAAATATTGGCAAGTCAAGATGCGCCGTGCTGATAGACGCTTAGCCAAAAAGACTGAGTGGTGTAATAAAGTCAATAGGTGCTTCAACAAAGTATTAGTCTAGGGGTGTGCACACTTAGGCAACCTGGTTATTTTATTTTTCCTATTTTTCCCTAAAATGTTTCTTATTGTTTTTCACTTTATTTGTGTACTTTGCAATTCCAAATTAAAGGTGGGAAAAGATCTGACATGATTTATCGTGGTTTAATTTTTTTCATCACAAAAACCTGCCATTTTAACAGGGGTGTGTAGACTTTTTATATCCATTGTAATATTAGTCTAATTAATAGCTAACTAGTCTATGTAATACTGATCTTATTAGCAAGCTAGCTACCTGACCATGACTATATATTTTGCTAAGGAAAAATATTAATATCTTAATTTCATATTTTTATAAGAATACACTATATTACACTATAATAAATACATCTATCAGTATAATAGATTTTTATTCATAATGTGTTCAGTGGCCCTCACTGAAAAATGAAAATTTTACCCCATATGTATTGACAATATATCAATAATTTCCCACAATTCATGAAATATTATGTTTTGTTAGTGAAAACAAAGTGAATTCTTTGTTTTCAGGGCCTCAGTAACATTTCAGTGACCCCACTAACTAACTAGTAAAAGTGATAAATTCTTTCTTGAGGTAAACTGACCAATAAACACTCTGAGGAGGAAAATGAAGCTGTCTTTCAGCACTGGGCTCCATGGCAACAGTGAAACTGAGATTTTTCTTTTTCAGATTTGTTTCTCTACCTTATTCACTATATGTTTTTTTTTTTTTTTTTTGCCACAGTTCATTCTATTCCAGTCTTTATTTTTAACAGTCTTATAATTCCTGAAATCAAACTAAGGATAATGTTGGTTACAGGAAGAAAGTGGATCAATATGAATCACTAACTGTAGTCTAATGTTGCCAGATTGGATTTGTTCACCCTCGAGTTGTCTTTTTTTTAATTTATTTAATTTTATTTATTATTTATTTTTTTTGGTTCATAACATAACATTTGCCTTTTGGTTCATAACATAACCTTGAACTGGTAAAGATTTAACTTTGATTTTATGAATTTTATTTATTTATTATTGTTTTTTTTGGATTGAATTTGGTTATTTGCCCAGTTTTAAAAGATACACAAAATAAATACTTTTATTCTAAAAATATTTTATATAATTAAAATAATATTGATTAACCCATTTTTTACTCATTTATTTTATTCATTTATTCATTCATCTTCAGTAAGTGCTGAATCCAAAGCCTAGCCTGGGAATAAACCCTAGAAGATATGCACACACATTCATACACTCGTTCACACCTATGGGCCAGTGCACCTACAGGCATGTTTCAGGGATGTGGGAGGAAACTGAAGAACCTGGAGGAAACCCTCACAGACGCAGGGAGAACATCGACAACTCCACACAGACAGCAATCCGACTAATCCGGCACCCTGGAGCTGTGCGATTCTGCACCACCATATTTACATTATATTTTATATACATTATTTTGATTATTAGTTCTAAATGAATGAAAAAAAAATGACTGAAATGTTCTTATGCAGTAAAATATATTGAGTATATATATAAGGTAAAGTAATATTATATTGTTACAGTGTAGTATTTAATAACAATAATAGCTGTAATAACTGTATTTATTAAATTATTTATAAACAGTTTAAAATGACTCCTCATACCTGTTACAAGTGATATTTCTATTGATTATTGGTGTTATTGATTTTGTATGATCAATTTAGAAACATTGTAGATCACCTATACCAATTATACTGCACTACTATACTTTCATGAAAGGTTTTCTATTTGAGCAAAATTATATATATTTTAAATCTGTGCAAAATCTATACACAACTCAAATACATTCACAAGTGAGTTCACAGCCTGCCCACAATTCATGTCCATTTTTATGAACAGATGATATGTCCTGATCTACAGTTTGAATAACAGTAACAGCAATAATAGTAATAGTAATCTTTGTTTATTAGTATAGTCCAGTTGAGCTGATCCAAGTGTCACAGGAGGGTTTCTGTGCAATCTGGCCACCCCGGTAGTCAGTGTTGTTAGTGTGGTAAGGAAGGGGGTGTTAGCAGAGGCGACGGAGAGGCAGAGTGCAAGAGCGTGAAGCTACTCGACAGCCAATTGGTCCCGTTTGGACGAAAAACAATCCGGAATGGCGTCTGGAGAGACACTGTACATAGAAACGGACGGCTCGGAGATGCCGGCGGAGATCGTGGAGCTGCATGAAATCGAGGTGGAGACCATCGAGACCACGGTGGTCGGAGGAGACGACGACGACGACGACGAACATCAGTCCATGATCGCGCTGCAGCCGCTGGTGTCTGACGACCCGAATCACATCCACCACCAAGAGGTGATCTTAGTCCAGACCCGGGAGGAGGTGGTGGGATGCGATGACTCGGAACTGCACACAAACGACGGCTTTGAGGACCAGATTCTGATCCCGGTCCCTGTTCCAGCCGCGGAGGAAGAGTTTATCGAGCAGACTCTGGTGACTGTGTCTGGGAAAAACACGGGGCGCCTGAAGAAAGGAAGCGGCAAGAAAGTGGTTAAAAAAGGCTTTCTGGGCGCTACAGAGGCGAGCGGACGGAAATGGGAACAGAAGCAAGTGCAGATAAAAACGCTCGAAGGAGAATTTTCTGTTACTATGTGGGCATCGGGTAAGTTTTATGTTTTGAAAGTTGGCTAGTTGCATTGTTCTTGGTTTGAAAACAGGGCCTCGTGTGGGCCCTGAGCTGTTCAACACTCACAGCAGGCGAGCGCGTTAAACACCGTGCAGTGCGGCGTTATTCACAGCGACAAATACACACTTTAGCCTAGAGTACCGGCTTGAAATGTTTTTGTTTTGATGGGAAGCCATGTTTTAAGTGTTGATGGGCGCCGCCATATTCGTCCAGACCATTATGGCCGCCCGAAAATGGCGTTTCTGTAGCCGGGGAAAGATGGCGGCGAACGGCGGCAGGCGCCCTGCTGCAGGCTGGAAGAAGGCCTCAGTGGCGCACTTCAGCTCAACGGGTTCTCTTCACAGATAGCCTGTGTGTTTTTTTTTCCTACCCGTATTCACACAAATCCCGCCTCGCGCTCCGTGATTGGCTCATCCTATATATAATCGAGCTGTTTATTGGCCAGCGTCGAGTCCTCGCTCAGAAAGCCTGATGCTGTAACCATTCACCGAGAATAAAGAGCTGTTTGGCGGAAAACGGGTGAAAGTGCCTCAAAACCACAGTCCTCCTGAAGAAGGGGAGTGACCTTAAAAACAAACGTTAAAAGGCGAATTTGGATATTTTTATTCGCTTATTTATGATTATACAGATACGTACTAGATTACTTAATGTATTATTAGAATTAAAACGTGAACTATTACTGTTATTTATGGGTCTACTATAGATAGCTAGTTATGAACGTCGTACATGGTTATAATGCATTATAACGTGAGAGACATCAGGGGTTAATTTTGGTCCTTTGCAAACTTATAATTATTATTATTATTATTAGTAGTAGTAGTAGTAGTAGTAATATTAATTCTTCTGGGTTAGGACTAGGATCATGTAGACTAACTAGGCTGCAATTAAGTTCTTGATCACTGAAAACAAGTCATAACATACTACATGTGATTTGAAAGCAGAAAGTCCTCATTAGTCAATTTTAATATTAATTAGTAATAAAAATGGGTCATTTCCTAGTAAATGTGCAAATCTAAAAGCTGTGTTTGTCATTGTTGCTGTTTGAGTGTGAGTCAATATGAAATCTATATTACCTGTACACACATATGTAAGTTTTAGCCGGGTTTCAGTCACCCTGTAATTGCTTTAGTGATATGATTGTAGCAGTAACAATGTCATGTTTAATCCATGTCTGTTCATGAAAGCCTGATGAAACGGGACTCATGACCTGATTTAGGAGTTTGTCTGAACTTTGGTCTCATTCAAAGCAGTGGTGGTCAGTTTACAGTGTTTATACTTGACCTTTTGTATGTTCCTTCTAACGCTGTCGTTTGGCTTTGTTGCAGATGATAAGAAGGACATTGATCACGAGACAGTAGTTGAGGAGCAGATCATCGGGGAGAACTCCCCTCCAGATTACTCAGAGTACATGACGGGCAAGAAGCTGCCACCTGGTGGAATCCCGGGCATTGACTTGTCCGACCCCAAACAGCTGGCAGAGTTTGCTAGGTGATCATTTGAAGTTTACGCTGAAATGCTTTCTGAAGTGGTATTTTGAGAAGTTTTGCAGTAGAATCAGTAACAGAAATCCATATATTGGTTTCAAAAAATATATGATAGGTATACAGATGAAAATACAGTGTAGTGCATTTTGTGTTGGATTTTTACCCTGTAATATTTGGACACTGAATGATTAAAAATGAGTGTTATTCAGCATTAACCATTATAGCATGTTATACTATAGGACGGTTGAATTATTAAATGTGATGGGTCAGAAGGTGTTGATTAATTTTCTGACCATAATGCTGGCTGTAATTGGAATTGCAAGTTTATATTAGCAATAAATATATTACAACATTGCAAAGTGTTTTATTCCTCTTGTACCACAGGAATTACAAATTTTATTACATAGTGTGTGGCTTACCATTTTAAACATTGTATGTTATTTTTATGTAACAGGATGAAACCACGAAAAATGAAGGAAGATGATTCACCAAGAACAATAGCCTGCCCCCACAAAGTAAGTAATTTGTCATGAAAGGTAGATTTAAATCCCCCCAGTTTTATCCAGAGCACTACTGTTGTAAATATCCTAAATAATGTATGGCTGTCATATACAGAATCATATGTGTCTGGGTATTTCTTTTCTTATTATTTCTTTTCTTGTATGACAATCACTATTATTTCAGTTGATTGCTTTAGAGATATCCTCTATTTTTGTATATATGAGATAAATTAGAGGTTTTAAGCAAGCTGTGATCTAAGTAGTGTTCATTTCAGTGAGGAACGTGGCATTTTCCCTGTAAGGGCATTTAACATCATCTTTGGTTTGGAGTTTAATATTATTATTTTTAATTTATTTATTTTTTTATTGCACTAATTTCCAGGGTTGCTCAAAAATGTTCAGAGACAACTCTGCAATGAGGAAGCATTTGCACACACACGGACCACGTGTCCACGTGTGCGCTGAATGTGGGAAAGCATTTGTTGAAAGTTCCAAACTCAAACGACATCAGTTGGTTCATACTGGCGAAAAGCCTTTCCAGGTGAGTCTTCAGTTTGAGTGTCATATTGTATGAGATTTATATAAAATCCATTTGTTTAAATGTAATATAAACTTTGAATTTTAATTACATTTCTCAGGACACTTGTGTTCTATAATTCTGATTATTGATGCCTGTTTGTCAGTTGAGTTCAGTTTAGTGTTACAAATAAACCCCCTATAAATAGTGCATTGCAGAGAAAAAACAGAAGTGGGATTGGGCAAACAATAGTCTTCTTAAGAATGTAGCATTTTTGTTCTGATAGAATACATGAAGAAAGTCTTCTCTTTTTCTTCTCAGTGCACATTTGAAGGCTGTGGAAAGCGTTTCTCTCTGGACTTCAACTTGCGCACACATGTGCGTATTCACACTGGAGACAGACCCTACGTGTGCCCGTTTGACGGCTGCAATAAGAAATTTGCCCAGTCCACCAACCTAAAGTCTCACATTTTGACACATGCTAAAGCTAAGAACAACCAGTGAATGGACTGGATCTGGAAAGACGTTTCAATAAGGACAGCAGCATTCAACGCTTTAAAAAAACACCCTTTGTGTGTTGTTTGTAGAAGATTTTTTTGTAAGAGAGAGTATCTACTGATGTTTTATCAGAATGAGTATTTAACTGATGAACTGACACCCAACTAGCCCTTAGGACACTTCTTATGGTACAAACTGAACTGAAATTTCTTTACTACCAGAAAGTGTCTTCTTTTGAAGACGTGCGTTTCTGGACCTTCATCCACAACCCGAGATATTCTTTCTCCAGAACCCAAAGAGTCTAATTTTTCTGTCTGTGTATGTTACCTGTCCGCAAAGAGACATGACTGCTTTTTTAGTTGTCTTCTAAGTGTGCATATTGTACACTTTTTAGACATTAGCTTTGTCTTGAAATGTTTTTTCCCCCTGAGATTTGATATATGTGAATGCTCTTCTTCAAAAAGAAGGAGATACTATTAAATTTTTTTTTTCCAGTCATGAGGTATCCTCCAGTGGTATCTCATTTTGTATAACTGTTCTGTAAAAATATTTTGAAAATCATGTAGATAATAGAGATGTTAGATTTCTGTTTAACCTATTAAAGGAATTTTATTCAATTAAAAATTGCGCCACTGCACGGAGAGCTACATTTCTTTACATTGAACAAATTAGTGTGAATCCTCCATTATTGTTACTAGGATGTACTAATTACTAAAATGTAAAAGATTTCAGATCTTTATCTTTGCTTGTGCAAACACACTGTCCACTTTATTCGGAACACTTGCACATTTATGCAGTTATCTACTCAGCCAATCATGCAAACACAGGTCAAGAGCTTTAGTTGATGTTCACAATGATGATCAAACATCAGAATGAAGAAAAAGTGTGATTTCTGTGACTTTGATCGTAGCATGGTTGTTGGTACCAGGTGGGATAGTTTGAGTATTTCAGTAACTTCTGATCTCCTGGGATTTTCGTACACACAACATTCTATAGAGTTTAGGTGGAAACGTCAAACTTGTTGATAAGAGAGGTCAGAGGAAAATGGCCAAATTGGTTTGAGCTGCCAGGAAGGATACAGAAACTCAAATAATCATTCTTTACAACCGTGGTGAGCATGGACAAAACATTGACCTTGAGATGGATGAGCCATGACATCCTGTTAGCCAAGAGCAGGAATCTGAGGCTATCATGGGCACAGGCTCACCCAAACTGGACAGTTGAAGATTAGAAAATCACATGGTCTTTTTCCAGTCTTCAGCTGTTCACTTTGGGTGAGTCTGTGCCCATGATGGCCTCACATTCTTGTTCTTGGTTGACAGGAGCAGAAACCGATGTTGTCTTCTGCTCTCGTAGCCCATCCCCTCAATGTTTGATGTGTTGTGCATTCTGAGATGCTGCTCACTGCGGTTGTAAAGAGTGCTTATTTAAGTTACTGTAGACTTCCTGTCAGCTCAGACCAGTCTGGTAATTCTCTTCTGAGCTCTCATCAACAAAGTGTTTCAGTCTGCAGACCCTCTGCTCACAGGATGTTTTTTGCTTTTTTGCACCATTCTGTGTTAACTCAAGAGACTCTCGTGTGTGAAAATCCTAGGAGATCAGCAGCTTCGGAAATACTCCAAACCAGCCCATCCGGCACCAACAACCATACCACGATCAAAGTCACAGAGATCACATTTCTTTCCCCATTCTGATGTTTGATGTGAACATTAACTGAAGCTCTTGTCTATCTGCATAATTTTATGCATTGTGGCACCACATGATTGGCTGATTGGATAATTGCATGAATGTGCAGATGTACAGATGTTCCGAATAAAGTGGATAGTGTGTGAGTGTGTGTATATATACACTGATCAGCCATAACATTAAAACCACCTGCCTAATATTGTGTAGGTCCCACTTGTGCCAACAAAACAGCTCTGACACATTAAGGCATGGAGTCCACAAGACCTCTGAAGGTGTGCTGTGGTATCTGGCACCAAGACGTTAGCAGCAGATCCTTTAAGTCCTGTAGGTTGTGGGGTGGGGCCTCCATGGATAAGATTTGTCCAGCACATTCCACAGATGCTCGATCACATTGGCATCTGGTGAATTTGGAGGCCAAGTCTACACCTTGAATGCTTTGTCATGTTCCTCAAACCATTCCTGAATAATTTTTGCAGTGTGGCAGAGTGCATAATCCTGCTGAAAGAGGCCACTGCGATTAGGGAATACCATTGCTGTGAAGGGGCGTGCCTGGTCTGCAACAATGTTTGGGTAGGTGGTGTGTCAAAGTAACATCCACATGAATGCCAGGATCCAAGGTTTCCCAGCAGATCATTGCCCAGAGCATCACACTGCCTCTGCTGGCTTGCTTTCTTCCCATAGTGCATCCTGGTTTCATCTCTTCCCAGGTAAGTGAAGCACACACGCCCGGCCGTCCACGTGATGTAAAAGAAAACGTGATTCGTCAGACCAGGCCATCTTCTTCCATTGCTCCATGGTCCAGTTCTGATGTTCACGTCCCCATAATAGGCACTTTTGGCGGTGGACAGGGATCAGCATGGGCATTCTGACCGGTCTGCAGCTATGCAGCCCCATACACAGCAAGCTGCGATGTACTGTGTGTTCTGACACCTTTCTACCATAACCAGCATTAACTTTTTTCAGCAATTTGTGCTACAGTAGCTCTTCTGTGGGATCGGACCAGATGGGCAAGCCTTCGCTCCCCACGCACAGCAATGAGCCTTCGGCTCCCATGATCCTGTCGCCAGTTTTCGAGATAAAGTGTTCCTGACCCCTTCTGCTCTCCGGACCTGCCTGATCCATCCTGATACCCTATTTCTGGTTGGAGTTCTCATCGGTTGGAGATCGCTCGCTGCTGCTGGGCGTGGCGCCACACAAACGGACTGAAAATCATAGGGATTGCTGGGGATGGTGCCGCTTGAGGACCATGGAGATCGCTTTGGACTGCGGTTCATATGGGCAGTTGTACTGTGATGGCTTGTGACTGTGATCACTGTGGTGGCTTTGGGGTTGTGGTTGCTGCGGGCAGTTTTGCACTCAGGTCTCCATCAGTGGGTAGTGGATAGGTTCAACAAAACAGACTTCATGTGAAAACTGTAATGAATTTCCTGGTTACACAATTGCACTATATATATCCATGTAGTACACAGTTATAGTTATTTATTTATAACTGCACTGTTCATTGTCACCCTCATATCATCATAGGTAGTTTTCCCTTGCCACTGTTCTCCTCTGGCTTGCTCATTAGGGATAAATTCATACATTTACAATTTATGTCTTGACTGTATTCGTTTCTGTAAAGCTGCTTTATGACAATATCCATTATTAAAAGCTCTATACAAATAAAATGGAATTGAATTCACTGGTTGTCCTTCCTTGGACCACTTTTGGTAGGTAGTAACCACTGCCTACCAGGAACGCCCCCACAAGACCTGCCGTTTTGGAGATGCTCTTACCCAGTCGTCTAGCCATCCCAATTTGGCCCTTATCAGAGTCACTCAGATCCTTACACTTCCCCATTTTCCTGCTTCCATCACATCAACTTTGAGAACTGACTGTTCACTTGCTGCCTAATATATCCCACCCCTTGACAGGTGACATTGTGACTAGATAACTGTTACTCACTTCACCTGTCAGTGGTTTTAATGTTATGGCTGATTGTGTGTGTGTGTGTGTGTGTGTGTGTGAGTGAGAGAGTTTGAAAGTGTGAAGACTTCTGTTACTTTACAAGGGCCAAGCTGTTATGGTCAGATGACTGGGTTGCTTTAATGCACATAATTCTGATTGTTGTAGCTTGATAACCAGTTAAATCGGGTGTGTTAGTGAAAGGAAAACAATTACTTGACCGATGAAAGTGTCATCACAGTGAAAGCCTAGTTTCTACTTATGCTATTAGAGACAGCCATTCCACCCTTAACCATGATTTGTATGGACGTGTAGAGTGTAATGGGGGAGGGGGGACAAAAAAAAAAAAAGAAGAAGGAAATAATCAGGGAAACTTCAGACTTTTTGTATTACAACAAGATACAGTAAAAAAAAAAAAAAAAAGCATATGCTTTCTGTTTCATGAGGAATGGTTTCAAAATGATTTTATTTGACTTGCATCAATCATCGTACATTGCTCATTTTTAAAATGCCATTTTTACAATTAATGCTAATATCATATTCCCTGTATTAACAGACCTTTCTCATTTCTAAAACAACATTCATGACCTCAAACAAAGGAATTTCAGCAGTAACTTTTATTAAAAAAAAAAAAAAAAAAAAAAAAAAGTGCTCTATGGTGATGTATACCAAACACGAACAAGCATACATTATGATTACTGACACCATTCTATTTGCATTTGGACTGATTAATTTTATTTTTGATTTTTTCCACTGATTTTGTTTAATGATAAATGATCCCGTGTATCAGTGCCGGTTATACAACTGATTTTTGTCTTTGCAGCACAACTTAAAGCTTATTTGAAAATGGCTATTTTTCTACAAGTAAAAACAACCATTTTCTTTTACAAACTGAGGGCAGAAAAAAAAAAACAACAACATTAGAGTGGACTCAAAGGTGTTTTTGCCCCAATACCAAGTACTTATACTGATACCAAGAACCCAGCTCTCAGTTTCACTGCATAAACTGTTTAGTGCAATCTTACTGAAAATTGTATTACATTAGTCAAAGGGCCTGAGAGGTTTTAAGGCCACATATACAAATATATATACATACCTCCAGTGCAGTACATTAAGAGACTGAATAACAGTAGGGAACAGTGGATTACTAGTGTTCACTGAGTTTATAAGCATCAGTCCTGGGCTTTTTTACTGCCAACACTACCTTAAAAACGGACCACTGCGAGAGGGGAAGGTGTGGGGTGTTGTTTCATTTTAACAATCAAAAAATTTCACCTTGATTTGTTAAAATGCATTTGCTCAGTAATCAAATGACAATAAAATGTAGAACATTATGCCTTATAGAATCATATTGTGACACTCAATTTTTGTATATAACAAAATAATCTTTTAAGGTCTTGCAAGGTAAAGGTGAAATTTTTCAAAACCTGTTGGTTTTCTGAGTCTTTAGTCCTCTATCAGAGCAGCGAGTAGTGCAGGGTAGTTTGGGGTTCCCCATCCAGTCACGGGATCCCATGAGGAAGCAGCGCAGAAACCTTGCCCTTCTACCTTGTCATCCAGACAACCCAAGTGACATCCCTCTGTTACCTGAGAACATAAGGAAGTTGAAACAGAAAATTGTGAGCAAAACTATTACCTTGAGGAACAGAAAGCCAAAATTTCACTGAGTTAAAATGCATGTGGCCTAAATGAAACTACATGGTCTCAAAAGAATCTTACTATAGCTCAAAGAAGTCAGTAATAGATGGTAACTTATCTACAAAGGAAGTGAAATGCTTCTAACAGACCAATTATATATTTTTTTCCACCCAAGTTTTAAGAGTCTCTTACATCAAAAAGACCAGTGCCTTTGAGTTTATACAGTCGGGGATTGAGGAAGCCAAGAGAAGGACGGCCTTTCAGGAAGCGCTGGTCATTAATGAGTGAGAGGATTCCTCCTACTACTGGAGTTGAGGCCTAGAACAAACATACAAGCTTGAATTATTACCCAATTCCTCAGGTTGTTTAATCTTAGATTAATCATAAGATAGATTAATCTAGTTTAAACTTGTTTGATCATAGGTCATGAGGGGAAAGGCACATGACACACACCCACCCCTGTGCCCCTGCTCATTCATGCAATTATCCAAACAGCCAATCAGGTGGTAGCAGCAGATACAGATCAAGTGTTTCAGTTAATGTTCAAAGTCACTGAGATCACATTTTTCCCACGTTCTGATGTGAACATTAAATGAAGCCCTTGACCTGTATCTGCATGATTTTATGCATTGCTATGACTGGCTGATTGGACAATTGCACAATTACATAATTGAATATTCCTATTAATGTGGCTGGTGAGAGTGTAAGTTTACATTCTCTACTAACCGAGGTTCCAGATACCCATGGGATGGGCACGAGGTTGGTAACGACCCAGTAATTGTCTGACAGTGCTGCCATGTCAGGATAGGCTCTTCCACTGCGGTTGAAATAGGACTCCGGAGGAAGCGGATGTGCGCCTTTCAAATATGCGCTCACTGCACTAACCTTAAGACATCAGATATAAAACACCTTTTTTAATGTTCATGCGTATTAGCAATTAGCATATTGTTAGAATGTAATGGAATATACAGTATTGTGCAAAAGTCTTAGGCACATGCAAAGAAATGCTATAGAGCAAAGATGCCTTCAAAAATAATGAAATTAAATGTTTCTACATTAAAAAAAAAAAAAAAAAAATACTATGTAAACAGTAATAAATGAAACAAAGTCAATATTTGGTGTGACAATCCTTCGCAATCCAAAGTAGCCTCAGGTACAATGTGTGCAGTTTTATAAGGAAATGAGCTGTAACGTTTACTGAGCATCTTGCAGAACCAGCCACAGTTCTTCTGGAGACTTTGACTGTCACACTTGCTTCTTATTTCTGCAGCAAAACCCAGCAGCCTTCATTTATGTTTTTCTGTCTGAAAAGTGTCTCTTATGTAATATGCTGCTCTCTTTACTGACATACAAACATTTTTCTGTAACATTTATTTTTGTGCTGAAAAACTAATGTTTGGAAATCTAAAATGTTTTTGTACTGAATTAATAATGTAGAAGTAATAAAATAAAAATGGGGTGACTTTTGCACAGTGCTGTACAGTTTGTGTATTTGTTAACTGTGCTAAGCCTAATAACAGAGCACAACATCTATAGATCATTCGTACTTATCAGTTGTACTGGTTTTCAAACCAGAGAACCGTGGACCTATATTGATTATTTAAAATCAATCAATTATTTAAAATTTCTATAAAAAAAGTGCTTCTACTTTAGTTCATTTGCTCAAAGTTAGAGTAGTGTCAGGCCATTTATGGATGTTTACCTGATAGTCTGGCATTGCAAACACATTACTGAAGCCACCCCCACTGATGTAATCTGTGACCTCATAGGTGATTTTGAAAGGATTCTTGAAGGACGTCCCACCCACTGTGGTCACATATGGACTACAAACATAAGGAGGAGACAAAGAAGAAAAAAAAAAAAAAAGATCTTCATTCAGCATTTTCATTAAAAATGACTCAAACAAAACCTGCAACTATACAATAGATCATATATTTAAATCACTGTCAATACGCACTGATCACCTGTTGCCAGGATTACCTGTCATACAGCAACAGCACAACACACACTTTCCTTATAACAAGGACTATTAAATTTGTATGTTTACTTTTATGCTGTTGATAGACTTTACCCATCACACACTATCCCAGTCACTGTGTTGCTGTTAACCGCATGTTCCACAATGCCTTGCTTGTACCTGTTACAAGTGTTATTTATTGCACAGCGTGTATTTGTCTTGTACTTGTTGTAATGGCATGTCTTATCTTTTATTGTCTCTCTTATTGTTTATTTGCACCATAACTTTTCCTACATTGCACTACAGGTTGTCTGCTGATCATCTTTTACCACACGGTCACTTCTATAATATATTGCACCAGTGCCTGAAGGCCATTTCATTCTATTGCATACTTCTATATGGCTGGAATGACCAAGCTTTCTACTTTCTAGCAACTTATATATAATGGACACCTTCAAGCCAGCCAAAAACAAATATATATTATGGCCAAGTTATAGCCAGGTATAGCAGGTACCTGTTAGTCCACTGCCGCGGCAAAATAAAAAGTAAAATGTTTCCGTCTCATAAAGGGCTTCTGCACTAAAACATTTTTTTCAACTAACTGATCCAACTAAAATAGATATCTACCAAACCACGTGTGAGGAGCATTTATTAAATAAATAAATAAATAAATAAATGACATGCACCTGGAAGCAGGAAAGCTCGGCCTGAACACATTTTCTTTAGTCAAGTGACGACAGCCAGCCCCACTGTCCCCTGTATCAAAATAACAAATATTGACAGAATGATAAATGCTGACAAGAGCCATATATAAAACGAGTCTTGACTATATGCATAGTCTATTTTACTTAACACCTATTTATAAACACAGCAATCCATAAATTTACCAGAAGCAAAGAGCATAGAGATTCCTCGGAGCCCAGCCTTCATGAATTCGTTGTTGATGCGGTTCATATAGGCAGTGGACAGACTGTCCTCGTCATCCCCGTAGCTGATTGTGTGCACCCAAGGCACAGCAGACATGTTGCTAAGGAGCAGCATCCACTGAAGGAATGGCTCCTGGGTCTCATGTCGACCTGGAAC
The DNA here is from genome assembly GCF_027358585.1 of Pangasianodon hypophthalmus. NCBI lineage: Eukaryota > Metazoa > Chordata > Actinopteri > Siluriformes > Pangasiidae > Pangasianodon > Pangasianodon hypophthalmus. The sequence continues at coordinate 18,621,782 of NC_069719.1, read as the reverse complement.
AAAACGAATCGAATGTACTTCATGCCTTGTTGATTTATAACATCAGTTGGACTGTAAAGTTATTTGACATAGGACGTGAAGACATCAGCACATTTTTAGTCACACACAGTTATATACAGTTAGAAAGCTTGATGTATTCAGGTAGACTGCTCAAAACCAAGACTTCATGGAAGAGTTAATCTACTTGTCTATTTTGTTCACATAAATACATTAGAATGTAGAATAAATAGAATAAAGATTTCATTTCTTTTGGAACTAACTTCAGAGTTCACTTCAAAAGCAGACCATTACAAAAACAAAGCAGGTCATTACATAACCCCTCTTTCCTTACCTGGGTTGGTGAAGACCCACGTGGAGATGTTGGCTCCAGTGCTCATGATATATTCCACATCTAAACTGGCTTCCAGGCCTGCTTTTCCTCCTCCCTGCGTGCCCACCACTCGCTCAACTTCAGACAGGTGCTTGAAACCTCTTGCAAATAAATTCATGAACTCAGCCAGGTCTGCTGGGTGGTAATACTGCTCCAAGAACTGTGAAGGTTATAGATGAAAATTATGACATGAACATACACACATATATATATATACACACACATACATACACACATACACACACACACATACATATATATAAAATGTGTGTATTTAAAAAAAAAAAAAAAAAAACTGTAATAAATGCAATCCATGTGACTGATAAATTTAATTAATTGGGCCCGAAACATTAAACACTGTGGAACTGCAATTTCTAAGCAAACCATGATTTCTCCTTAGCTCAAAGAGAATGGAGAGCAGTTTGATTGGAGTACCTGTGCCACTGCTTGGCTGTTGTTAGCAGCATGGCCAATATCAGCTGCAGTCAGGTTGTAGCGACTTCTTAGTATTGTAGGAGTCACACCCAAATGAAAAGCCTTTCCAGATCGCTTAGGCCCTTCCCAAGCCTTACTGATTTCTTTATCATTCAATGGAAAACGTAGCACACCACCCACTGGAAAAAGGGTGAAATTCAACTTTAATTTATTTATTTATTTATTTTTTTTAAACATCAAATGTACACAGAGAATTCCTCAATTTTAAAAATAGGGATAATATCCTCAATAACTGACATCAGTTAATATCAATCAGTTAATCAGTTAATACTGTTCATTGAAATTATACATCTGTTATATTATACATCTGCTTTTGAATCTCAAGCCAATACTACACTCGAGTCTGCAGTCAACCTAAAATTGTAACTATTCACTCACCAAAGTCCAGATGCTCAGATACATCTTCATGAACCGAGTAATGAGAGGACGACCTCATTACAGTCTGATCACCTCTCTTGTAGCGGTGAAATTCAGTTCCAGGAAGCAACGTTTCTGCCACCCTGAGAGAGAGACATCATAGAGTTCCACATTTAAAGAAACATCATTTTTACACCTAATCTCTCAACCACATCAGCGTCATATGTCCATGAACATGGCATCAATTACTATGGACAAGAATTTCAACATTTTTCTTTGTACTGAGAAAAGTGGAAAACCTGTTCAGTCCTAACTCACTTACAACAAAAGAAAAGGGCAATTATTGGGTAAGGAATAAAACATGATAGGGCATGCTGTTATAGAACAACACCCACCCCAAAGTTGATTTTCCAATAACAGCACACCCCAAAGTGTTTTATTCCTCTTCAACTACAGCAATTTGCCAATGCTAACATTTTTAAAAATTTATTTATGGAAGAATGTCACACTACAGAGTCAGCGGAGCTCATTCTCCAAAACACTCATTCAAATTCGTTGTCACAGAGAACGTTACAGGAGTTCATTCATACCATTCGCAATAACACTGTACAACGGCTCACCTGTGTGTGACAGATGATAACACTTTCACATTACACTACTACAAGAAAGCTATCATTTAGAAAGCTGTCATTATATTCTACATTTTCAAGGTTCTTCATATTCATTACTCACTACCAGTTTTCACAAGTGTACTTACGTAAATATTGATGTAAATCCGGTTAAATCTACAACTGTGTTCCATATCTGCACTACTACATTTAATTTAACTTATTGTATTTTATATTTTACATTTTGTGTGTGTACGTGTTGTATCTTGCTACTGACCATGCTGCTGTAACACAAGAATTTCCCTCACGGAATCAATAAAGTATATCTATCTATCTATCCATCTATCATTGAATATAATAAGACAAAAAAATAGTTTGTCCTTCTAACTATTAACTGCAAAGCCCTCTGTCCTGAACACTTCTGTGTCTGTAAAGGAAAAGTCTTACCTCTGACTGTTTCAAAGCACTAAATAAAAATCACTTCACTGAAAACGTTACCATACCACCAATTACAGCTTGTTATTTAATCTGTTTATTATTACTCTTTGATTATGTGCTGCATGTGCCGTACACATCCCTGTGCAAGTTCTTACTATAGAAAGAATCAAATATTAAAACAAGCAATTAATATAAACCTGTGATTTGCCTTGCAGCCGGGACTGCTCTCAAAATCTGATAAAAGCCTTAGGACGAGACAGACTTATGGGGTTTAATTCAACCGTTCTTATGAAGTGAACAGTGGAGCAATCCATTAAAAAGTAATTTCAGTTATTTACAATTTCTCTACAGTTTCGTGGTATCCATGTGTGATCATTCTACACTGGTAATGCATAACAACAAATTCCAGGTTTTCCATTCTTCATGTCTAAATTCTGGTCCATGGTAGATTAGGTTTAAAAGTTAAATAACCCTTTAATACCCACCTCCATCTCCCACCTTCAATACCACGACTGAGGTGAGACCCTTGAGCAAGGCACCGAACCCCCAACTGCTCCCCGGGCGCCGCAGCAAAAAAAAAAAAGGCTGCCCACTGCTCCGGGTGTGTGTTCACGGTGTGTGTGTGCACTTGGATGGGTTAAATGCAGAGCACAAATTCCTAGTATGGGTCACCATACTTGGCCACAAGTCACTTCACTTCACTTCACTACAAAGACTAATATGTTTGAACTGAAATAGTACTTTTTTCCTCACATGAGTCACCCAAGCTAAATGTGACATTTGGTTTTACAAATCTTCTCAATTATTTGTCTTTTTATTCTAAAGGCTGAATGTGGTTTTGAGAGAGAGTACCTGAGGCGCAGACTTTCTTCCAATTTCTATTGTACAGCTGCTGTGTGTGCATTTGTGGTCCATGACTAAACTGGCAACAAAGTTCAATGAGAAAGCTTACTGAGCAGTCATAGTACACTGCAAGAAGTCTCGTGTTAGCACTGTACGGCAGTTTCGGATCCCATGACCCTGCAGCCACGTCCACACGGCTTTCTCAGCCAGATGAGAAGGCCTGACCAGGGACGCCACTTCCTCCAAAGTCAAAAACTTCCCTATGCAAGGCAAAGCAAGAAAAGGTGCATGAGATACAGTGAGATTTAATGCTTAAAATGTAAGACTTTGATGAATGATGAGTCTTAGTACCATACTGCTGTGAATCCGGGTCTGATACAAGCTGCAGCAGTTTCTCAAGTCTGTCCACATTCTGCTGCTTTAGAGCAAAAGTGAGCTCCACTTCCTCCTGAGGAGCCACTCGGCCTGCATGGAGCCAACCTTCTGGCACACTAATACAGAACACCACTCACTTACAATCATACAAATCAAGCAAAATGCATTCAAAATGATTCTGCATCAAGATATGGAGGACATGAAGTTACACTGTTGGAGAAGACATTTCAAAATATCTTACAGTACAACTTGATCGAGCTCTAGATGCTCCCCATTGACAAGCCACACACACAGCAAGAGGAAAACCAGCACCCTGTAATTAAAAATGCAAATATTTCCAGAAAAGTTAATTTTTTAAAAATTTAATCTGTACTGTTTCAAACTGAAGGTCGTTCTGAGTATCTGGGGGAATGTTACTGCTCTTTAAACAAGTTTCAAAAGCTACAAGTTTCTCTTTAAAGAGTAAACAAGTCCACGATATTCATGTAGCAAAACTTACCGCATTGTCCTGACATAAACAAACACCACAAGCTGCAAACACAATTACAGCTATGTGCACAAAACTCTCCTGCGCTTTATGTACGAGTCCAGCAACACTTGGCTACAATACAAAACTATTTCTGTCAAAATAAAAGTCCTGGCTAATAGGTCGTAGAAAGAAACGTCAGATTTAACCTTAAAAAAAAAAAAAAAAATCAGGCACATGAAGCATTAAGAAAATTTTCGGTCTTTGGTGCACATCCTGAACTAGGGTATGACACAAGTCAGAAATGTCAGACATTTTTTTCAAACTAGTGTGCCTTAGGAAATGCACTTGTGTGCTGAGATTATGTGCAGGAGGTTGCGTTGCTGCCTCACAGTTCACAGGTTCCTCAATTGTGGCCTTGTGGCTTCCTGTGTGTTCTGTGTGTTCTGTGTTTCTGTGGTTTTCTCCCACCTCCCAAAAACATGCCAGTAGGTGGTCTGGCTATGCTATCCATCCATTTGTACAATTTATCCTACACAGGGTCATAGGGAGCCTATCCCAGGGGATCCCAGGGGACTAGGGCACAAGGCGGGGGACACACTGGACGGGGTGCCATCCCATTACAAGGCACAATCGCACACACCCATTCACTCACTATGGACAATTTAGAGATGCCAATCAGCTGACAGTGCCTTTGGACTGGGGGAGGAAACCAGAGTACTCAGAGGAAACCCTCAAAGCACGGGGAGAACATGCAAACTCCATGCACACAGTAGGTGCGAGGCAAACGTACTAACCACTAAACCACTGTGACCCCCACTGGCTATGCTAAATTACCCCTATTATAAGAATAAGTGTGTGAATGTGTGTGTGTGTGTGTGTGTGTGTGAGAGAGAGAGAGATCCTCACACGGAGTATGTGAACATGTGTGTGCATGGTGTGCATCTTCGTGTCTGGCTGCAGTCATGTTCTCAACTCCTAACTCATGTGAACACCTTGCAAGCTCTTTTAAAATTTTTTTGCAGAGTTACGCTCATGCATTAGAAATCTTTATTTGTACGTGTAAGAGTAAAACCAAAATTTTGTCAGTCACAGAATTTTTTTTAGCAGTTGCTACTGATTTCCTACTCTGAGAGGCTTCATGAATATTGGCTCTGATTTGACTCAGATAATGACCAAGGTCTTTAGAATGAAATTTGGTATTATAAAAGGAAAAGACATTCGCATGTACATAGAATCTGGATTTCTTGATGAGGATTGATGTAGGCACATCTAGGTATGCATGTCTACCATTTTCTGTTGTTTTATGGAAACAAAACTTTTAGCATTTTAGTATTCATTATAGAAAATTACAGGAGTTTTGCCTTGTGGCCAATCATCTGTATAACTACCAATTTCCAATTGCTTATTTTGTGGAGAAAATATACAGGACCTCCTGGAAGGAGAAAAACACATCACTGACTGCAATCATAAGCACAACTATTAGTTGGCATTGATTATTGCAATCATACATATTACATAAATCCAATTGCTATGTTTGTGTTGAGAGCATAAGGCATAAGATTCAGAGAATAGGTCAGCAAAATTGCCCTTTGAAACAGAAATATAAGTTATAGAAGTGCTACAAAGGGAGTCCTGCTGGGTTTGACCACAGGTTTCCTGTTCAACAAGAAAAAAGGGATACTTAAGATCAGCTCCACTCTTAAGTTACTGCACATAAATAAAATATCAGTTTATGTTTACTTAAAATTAGCAAATTTATCAGTACTCTGTTGTAAAGGGTCAGATCAGTTGATTTATTTGAACGCATAAAGGCTCTTATTTTGACAGAATAGTCATATGACTTAGTAACTATTGCTCAATTCACGAAGCTCAAAATCCTTTACGCCCTCAGTTGATCATATGACACAATGCAGTCAGCTGATCTGCACTTCAGCTGATTTCTACACTAGTTCCTTATTTGCAGAAGCTGGGAAAAGGCACAAAAAACATGAAGACATGGCCTAATATATGTATATATATATATATATATATATATATATATATATATATATATATATATATATATATATATATATATATGTGTGTGTGTGTGTGTATGTATATATATATGAGCATGGAAAATTATACTAGATAAATGTTTATAAATGTTTATGAGGGGTAAAAGAGATATACGTGAACATGCCAGGGAGATAAAAACAGACAACATGCATGAGCTCCAAGTAGTTAAACAGTTGTGCCACCCTGGCTTCTGTAAGAGATTGAGGTAGACATGATCATGAAAAGAACAAAATGTGAAGTGGAACAGAAATTTGCAATAGAGATCCTATATGCTTGCACACTGATTTATACATTAAAGAAATTAGGAGAGCTAAACCAAATATAATAGTGAAAATCCTCACCACATTATATAAATTAAGCAGGGTTTGAAATAAGTATGGTGGGACTGCACAAATCACTGTACACAATAAACAGTGAATATTAGCTTTAATCTATATGAATTGATTAAATAAAGCCAGTAAGGAATTACTTAAAGCAAATTTGTGGCAATTCTTCTTCAAAAACTGCAATTCTTACCCATGATTCTAAAAGAGCCAGTTACTGTAGGGCTTTAGCCTGGCATTTCTGACTTTCAAGAGGATTTTTCTACTGTAATTGTTAAACCAGTCTGGGTATTCTGAATCAAATTACTACATAACCGTTGTTATTATTAGTATTTATTATTGTTATTATTAGTACACAAACTCATTTTTTGTCCTTACAAATTTAAACTTTATTTCTTAAGTTGCTCATTTGGTCTGTGCTTTTATCCAAAGTAACTTACAATTAAGACACCAGACCAACCATGCCAGCCATGACAGTCACCGTTAAAATGGCAGTAGTCTGAATAGGCTTAGACGCTGTAACACCAAAAATGTTCTTCCGCTCACTGATCGCCACCAAATTTGACCCCAGGCTTACATCAACAGCTATGTGGCAGGTTTTCAGTGGCCATCAGTTACACACCAAAACTGGTAATATGAGCCTTGGCTAGTAGGTCAGGCACCGACAGGATCTGCCTGAATCACATGTCCCCTGTGGACCCCTGCTTTGTATCGCTGATACTTTCATCAGATGAATTATTATGCTCTGAAGTATGCAGCCCTAGAAATGTCTGACTTGTTGACAAAGTTTATATTACTATGCATCTGACATGTATGGCTAATTCTGTGATCCCGATGCAGCTAGCATTGGAGCAGCTGCTCCAATCAGTAGAGGAAGTAATATGGAGTTGATCAAAGCACATGGCCCAGAATTCTCTGCCAATCTGGTTTACACACGCTGCCAAGTTTGGCTGGCACAGTACACACTGCTGATAGCATGCAAGTGAACCTGTGAAGTCTTTCCTGTGTGCCTGGGCTCCTGCTTGGGACTATGGTGAAAGAAGCTCCAGAGTGGGGAGTTCAGATGTTCTTCGAATGTACACTTCTTGTCAGAGCAGCAAGATTATGAACCATGCATCTAAGGCCATAACAAATGCCTGGGTGCCTCTAGTCCACCTAATGGGTCAGCCCCTAATTGGCACTCCCTGCACCAAAGAATCCCATGGAGCCTGCCTATGAAAGGCAGGGACTGCTGGCAGGATGCGTCACAGGCAAAAACACTGCCAGTTGGGCAGTGACTACATCAGGCCACTGCATCCTGATGACTATGTCTCAGAGGTACAAACTTCAGTTCTGCTATTGACCCCTGACCCTCACCAATTTCAGGCAAACAAAAGGTTGCCACTCTGAGCCTGGTACATAAATCACCAGGGTGGCATAAGGTTGAAAAGTGCTCTCCCCCTTACATGGAACCTCCTCAGGTGGGCTCAAAGCTGCACAAAGCAGCACATACTGTATGCCCAGGAGAGTGGTACAACAGGTCTGGGAGAAATTCTGCCAGGCACAGGTAGACATCTTAGCTGATGAGTCAACTCATCATTGAATGTGGTCTTCCTAGCAGAGCCAATCTGACCCTCTGGGACAAGGCACACTAACCATGACTGGCCTTGTGGCCTGCTGAATGCATTCACACCTCCCTTGCTGATTCTGCCCATGGTACACAGAAATCAGCAATTGATCTACAGAGTTCTCAGAATGGCCACCGAAACCCTGGTTCCCACTGCAACTCTCTCTAGTGCAGAGAGTGTACCGCCCCCGGCCAGACTATCTGCGCCTGTGGGTTTGGCTCCTTACACTGGTGGGCAACTCGATGACTCTGTTATAGCAGTCCAGGAAATGATCTTGAAAGCTAGAGCCCCTGGTATGTGGGCCTTGTATGCTCTCAGATGGGAATGCTGGTTACACATGTAACTTTGGTTTTATAAACCCCGGATAACCGCCAGGGTTCTCTGTCATTCAGAAGCACCGCCAACCTTACTCGGTGAGTAGGCACCAGGATAAGAAGTGATGTGGTGTAATGGTATTTATAGCAAATGTGCACAAAAGGGCATCCAGGTGTTTATATGATTGTCTTAATTCTCCAACATCATTTTATTAATTGTTTAAAGCCTGTAAAACAGTGTAGCTTGTTACACTGACACACTAACAATATAAATACAAATAATTCATGTTGCCTGAGTGTGAATTAATTTTTCAAATTAACAAAACTGTTCCAAGAAGCAGAGGTTCTCAAAAAAATTTTTAACTATTAAAAACTATTTTAATAAACTAAAACTATTAAAAACTATTAAAAATACAACATTGCTTTAATGTGTACAGTGATATTTTGGTTACTAGGCAATATACTAGTTTTTTTAGTCTCTGAACTTTGCCTTACAGCACCCTTATAAGCCAGGTTTATTAAAATTCTCATTAAATTACAGCTATTTACAGGCATAATAACTCTGATGATGGTGAGTTGTGGTGATCTGGTTTCTATTCACTAATTTTGTAAATAATATACAGTAGCTTCTTCTCTCTTTATAATCATTTTAAAGCTATAAATGGTGATATTGCATTTTAACAGTAGAGGGCGACACACACACAAAAATTGCCCGAACAGGGTGATGGTTCACGGTCATCGCGTAAAAGTGATGTGACAGACATGATAGACCATGGTTCAAGGCCATTCCTTGATTACGCATGGCAAGGTTTTCAGCTAAAGTCATTGGACTGTAATAGTAAATAAAAGCGTTTTGTCATTTTAAATATGGTTAGTCATTTATCCTACAGGATTCATTCACACAGGCTCAGAAAAAAGGGGTACTACACTGAACCTGTCCTTGTCTCTGGGGTGGAAACTCTCAAGTGTAAACCATTTACACCTTTAGTGTGCATAGCTATAAATGTGCATATACTGTAGTGTACTTTTAAAGCATTACTCTAAAACTAATTACAGTCCATTTAAAGGTATACTTTATCCACATTTCCAGGTGAAAGATACAAAAGACAAGGGTGACAAGGAAAGGTACAAATTAAGTACTACTTTTTCTGAGTGCACCATTCAGTAGGACTGATGAAGCGAATGAATGGTGTGTTCAATCGCTTTGATTTACAATTATTGGCCAATATATGAACCACAAAGTTTCTGTGCAAGTCCAAGTTTTTAGTTCTCTGCTGGGGCAGTTTTCTCGTTGTGCCTGTGGGGGCGCTGCAGTGTTCAGCGCAACAGGCGTTACCTTATACACCACATTCAGCCCGAATCCAGCTATTAAGTCAATTTAAAGACCGAAAGGGGGAGTTCCTCAAGTCACCGCTATCCGTCAGGTTTCCCCGCTGTGGGCCAGAGAGTGCTGAAAATGAGCGGCAGGAAGAGTGGCGCTCCCTTGTTGTGGCTCGCCGTGTGCTTCGGGAGCGCGCTCGAGGCCGTGGCGCTGGGCTCGCGCGCGGTGTGGCGAAACGGCTCGGCGGTGCTCGTGCCGGACTACATGCTCAATCTGTACAGGACGCAGTCGCAGCTCGAGCGCACAAGCAACTACGGGAGCGCGACGCGCGCGAGGAGACGCGCCAACACAGTCACCAGCTTCGTGGACCAGAGCAAAGGTGGGGGACGCTCATCACTTTGCACTAGATTTCATGTGTGTAAGTTAGATAACTAGATCCGTTATTCCTTTTTTTAAACTGAATGATAAATGACTTGAGTTTAAAGTTAATTATAATCATATACATCTACAAACAGAATGCAATCTCTGGACATTCTTCTCTCTTTCAAGATGCACTGGCATTCCAGATGTTATCCCACTGACATTCTTTATATCCCTGCTACACCCTTATATATTGGTGCATTAGATGTTTGCATGCAATTGTAATAAGTCTGCTGAGCGTCTTTACATTATATAGCTAGCTTATACAGCTGCTTGTGCTGTTCTGTGTGGTTGGTGCGATGTGTATTTAATGCACTTTGGTGCACTTGTCACTTTGTACTGAAACTGTGGTTTTGTGCTAGGATTTTTATGTAGTCCTGTGTTTTTGTCCGTGTATTGTCTTGTTTTTATTATTATTTTTTTATTGTTTTATTTTGCCCCACTGTAGCCAATAGGTCGATGTTATAGCAATAAAATGACTCGTGCGCAAATGCGCAAATTGCATCCTGTGAATTATAATAGATATTACGGATACAATCCTGAAAGTAAGGATGCAGTCGTCTAATTGCACTTTATATACTTTTTTTTAAAGACATGTCAACAACATATTATGCAAATGATTCCTAGGGTTTTATTTGGACATGGTCGCAAGTCTTTATTTTCTATCCTGACATTTTTATCAACAAATTGTTGACCGTTTTCGATTTTCCTGATGTTTACGCTTTCGAAATAAATTATTTTAAATAACACCTAAAATTGTGGACTTTAATGTGTCTAACCTCCACCATCTGTGATAAATAAAGTTCACTGGCGTGTTGAGCTGAATGCTCGGAAAGAGCGTGCGATCCGTGGCCAGGTGTTGCTGATAAAGACAGAAACGCTTAATTCAAAACTCATGGTCAAATACACATTATCGCGTACAATAGTGACTTTACATAATACCGCCTGGTTCGGTGGGTCATTTCCCCGCCTAAGAAAACAAAATGAATTGTATGGGCTAGAACACCATGCTTGGTGTAATGAGGGGGACTGGAGCGATGGGGAGGTCAAAACAAAGTGCAATCCAGAGTCCATCCTGTAAAAAGTGACCTAAGTGCTATAAAACGACTAAATGCAAAAGTCAGTGCTGATTAAATAAAAGCAACACACATTAAAACATATCATAAAGATAGGCATTTTACCAACATTAGATTTTATGATCTTAGAGTTTTTAATCAGCAGTCCTTTTGTTTAGAAATGATTGGAAATCTTTTGGAAATTCAATTATTAAATCACATTGCATACATCATCGACTGACATAATTCAACTCTATGACCCCTTGGTCTCTGAGGCCCAGAAAATTCTTGAGGGCAAATTAGGCTTCATGTTGTAGACCAAAATAAAAGTGGGGAGTTGGAATGAACCCCCATTTGCAGACTGCCTATTCATGACATTTTTTAGATTATGTCATTGTTTTGCCTGGCAAGCAGATATTACCTCTAGAAGAGGATGCTTTGCTCTAGCACCCCGCTCTTTGAGTTCACCTTTCATTCTAATAGTGTGTGAGAAACAAGTATGAGAGGCAGCCTACACTGGATGCCTCTGTCTTTTTTGCTCCTCTTCAGGACCACAGGCCAAGCCCAGGTTGTGCGGCTGCTCACAGCAGATGCTTAACTGTTTGCAATTACTTGCTTTTCTTAGTTCTGTCTCGTGATATGCAGTCAACACGATATAGCCAGATCTGGCCTTGGGTTCTCGTGCTACCCACTCATATTAGAAGAATCCCCTTCATGTTTTAACCATGAAACTGTGGTCTGCGTCTCAGGTTGCACAGTGTTCTGGCTTCTACGGTTGAGTTAGATGTCAAGACGTCAACATTGAAACTTGTTTTACTTGCTGGATCTGGTCCCTCTTAGCAAAGTTTTTGTCTGCATTGCTTCAGTCACGGATGGCATAGTGCGACATGGGCTTATGATAGATCTCTTCGGAAAACATCTTAATAAGAAAAATAGTATAGCACAAAGATCATCATGAGATGTTCGAACGAGAATCACAGTTAGGCTCTCTCCAGAGGTTAAATGAGCCCAACACTTAGATGCTTTCAGGAAACCAGGTGATTTCTAGCAGTTATAATGGTGGTCAGAGGTGTTCAACCCAAATGGCTGACATCTAATTGTGTCCCCAGACCACCTACCACTCCTCTTAAATTTACAGCCTCCTCTTGAGGAGTGTAGCAGAAGGGGAGAGAAGGGCTTTGCTGGAGACCGTGAGCTTTTAGTGTGTCCCAGCAAGCATTTTTTCACATTCAATCTGCACAACTAGGAGATGCTGCCAAGGACCAAGGCAGTCCAACAGGTCAACCGAACACTCTCCACCTGGCCTTGGCTGGTGTTGTGTGCCTTGCATTTGGAGAATCCATTCCAGGCCCCTGAATGTTATTCTCATTGAAGAGAAGAGCTGACAGTGTCAGTATGGCATTTTCGGCTATTTGGTAGACTGCTCGCAACGGGCCAAGGAATGTGAGATTTCTACCCCAGACAGATGGCTCCTGTAAGCACTGCTGAAGTTAAATTAACATTGACCCATTATTGAAATTCCTCCCAGGCAGTACATATTTGAATGTCTAAGACTGAACTGCTCATCTTCTTGTTGTTGATTTCTTGTGTACTTACAGATGAGCCATCGGCTGAGTCCCACCAGCAGTACATATTTGACCTTTCGGGTCTCTCAAGGACAGAAGAACTAGTGGAGGCTGAGCTGCGGGTGTTGCGGAAGCTGCCGTCTGACTTGGAGAAATTACAGTCCTGTGCAGGAAACCTGTACCACCTACTCCTTTATAGCTGCTCCTCTCGGGGCTCATCAGGCAAGCCAATACTGCTCACTTCTAGGACCATCAACATTCTGGATACCACCTTGAGCACTTGGGATGTGTTTAATATTGGGACTACTCTGAAAGCCCACTACTGGGTGCATAGGACAACTCAAGACAGCAGATATGTATGTTTCAGCATAGCTGTTGTTTCACACTTAACAAATGAAGTGGTCTCCCCTTCTTTAGTTGGTCTGGGTTCGACGGGGCAGCAGAAGAATGAGAGGGCTTTGCTTGTAGCCTTTTCCCGCACTCGCAGGAAAGAGAATCTGTTCAGAGAGATCCGTGAGAAGATGAAAGCCATGCACATGTTTGATTGGAGCTCTGAGGATCATGGTAGACCCAGGCGCCGCCAGAAGAGGAGAACTGCCTTAGCAGGCCGCTCTGGTGCAGCAGGGACAGCAGGTGGAGGGGGAGCCATTGGGGGAGGTGGAACAGGCGGAGGGGGCAAAGGAGGTGGCAGACGGAGAACTCGCTGCAGCCGCAAACCTCTCCACGTGAACTTTAAAGAGCTGGGATGGGATGACTGGATCATTGCGCCGCTGGACTACGATGCATACCACTGTGAAGGTGCATGTGACTTCCCACTGCGCTCACACCTCGAACCCACCAACCACGCCATCATCCAGACGCTCATGAACTCCATGGATCCAGAGTCAACACCGCCCAGCTGCTGTGTGCCTTCCAAGCTCAGCCCTATAAGCATCCTATATATTGACGCTGGGAATAATGTGGTGTATAAGCAGTATGAGGACATGGTGGTGGAGAGCTGTGGCTGCAGGTAGCAGCATGAAATTGGGCTGGACTACAGCCCTTGATTTGAAACCTACAAATGAGCCCCAATGCAGCACTGCTAGCCTCACAGAAATGAGCCTTAGTGCCAAAATATTTTAGCAATCACTACCATGGATAAGTGTGTGCACATGCATGTGGTGGAGTGGACATAAGAGGTTATGCTCATGGGTATTTTGAACAGTATCTGTCAAATGGGCAGAAAACCCAATGGGTAATCATGCTGAACAGCCCTCTTTGCAGGATACTAAATTCTCCAACAAAATGAACGCCGCCTTGATCAGGAAAAAAGTAAGACCAGAAATTCCAGAAATAACACTGCATCCTGATAATGTAAACGAAATGATAGAGCACTCATGTATGCTCACAATGACTGAGAAATTTTGAACTGTTCTGAGTTCCCAAGTCTGTCAGAGATTCCATGCAAGACTAAGAGTGGAAATATAAATATAAATATGAGAAAGAAAAAAGTGACCTTAATCAGTGGCAGCAATGCTTGTCTGAATGTTGGAGGTTTGGACTTTTTCTGTAAGGCGCAAAGTGTTATTCCAGTTGGAGCTTGGGTTGTTTTTATAATCAAGAGACTCACCGGGTGATATATTGAGTATGACAGTTCTGAATTTTATATCAAGGTAACCCACACACAGCTGATGCTCCCAAGAGGTGACATCTCGCTTCCTTTTCTCAGCATAATAGACAGTGTTTGACTGGCCCACAAAAGGAAACTCACAAACCATTCATTGCTAAGAACTTCAGTCATTATTTGTTTCACTCAAAAGGCTAATCACCCCAAGTTCTTTAAGAATTGTGTTTAACTAAGCTCATTACAAAAGAAATAAACTTTGTGGACACCCCACTTGGCATCTGCCAGACTAGATACAATAACTGTGTTATTCATGATGTCCACATGTATAAGAGGTAAATGACTTCACTGAACCTCAGAACCTGGGAAAGAGGTTAGAGAGCCAAAGTCAGAATGATTCTTGGCATTGTGCACTTGTGTGTGACAACCCTCTTGTCAGGTCAAACTAAATGTGTAGGTCGGTTTGCTTTTCCTTGTCTCTGCTGTCCTTTTTTTCATTTTATTTTAGAATAAACATTCCCATCAAGGACATTCTCTTGAATGCAGCCTCACATTGTACACCTGCTAAGACAATAGGACCTAAGACAATAAGTGTTAACTCTGGGGGGGAAAAAACACCCAACAACCTGGAATCAGGCCAGGTGAACCAACCAACCTATCTAAATTCAATTCAAATGACTAAATTCCATAATCCCTGTGGTATATAACTTTGAACGGTATTTGTTTTTCCATTATCTATAATATACACACTACAATATAGTCATACATAAGAAAAGCATTATAAAAACAAAATAGTGGCATTATAACCTGCAGTATTTTAGCGTAAATAGACAGCCAGAAAAGCTGCAGCCATCAAACAACTGCTGTGTGCCTTGTATGATCGGCATAACCTAGTGAGCTCAGCCCTGCACGAGTTCTGCCGGTTTTGATAACAGACTTGTGTTGTCCCAGTTTATTTCAGTAAAGATAATTCATTTTGTCAGAAAAAAAAAACATTTTGGTTGCAGTTTGTCAGGGTTTTTAAGGACAAGGAGCAGAGGCACATAGTGTTGTGAGCCGTAAGTATATCTGCTTAAGCATACACAAATAATCTTTTGGGCATTTAATAAATTCTATAAAAAAGTGACATTAGATTTTTCTCCTAAATGCACAACAAACACACACACACACACACACACACACACACAAATAATAATAATAATAAATACTAGTCATAAAGCAATAACAAGAGCAACACCTGAAGGTACAAATCTACAACTAAACATTTTGAACTGTTAAACTTGTTAACTAAGTGTGCCTCGGTTACAGTCACTGTAAGTGGTATGGCCTTGCTTATCGAGGGTACCTATCACAGCCATCAAATATCATTGTTAAATTTTCTTTTACCACAGAATAGCAGCTTACGTCATTAAAATGAACCTTGTTCTCTGTTATATCTGAAAGTTATGATAAGATAAAGGATAAGATAAGATTTACTTATAATTAGCATTGGACTTATGCTTTGCTTTTGTCATGTCAATAGCGTTAAGCACCAAAGCTGACCCAAATTTACAAGTACAATGTGTATGCTGACTTATTTCAGGAGCATGGTGGAAGTCAAACTTAAAGCTGCAAGAATTACGTTTTTGTGCTTTGGCATTTTAACTTAAAAGCCTTTAGAGACATTTTGAGGAGTAGGTATTTCAGCCGGCCAAGTGCTTTCAGACACTGAATGTAAATCCTACAGCATTGCTATGCTTCGACTGGGGGCTTTGGCAACGTTGCTGTATACATCAATGTTAGACTATGTTCACTTCGTAAGAATCGGACATCTGTTTTACTTTACTGTCCCCGTTTATAGTGTGTTGGTTTTAAATATGAGATGGAATAGTAAAACAGTGTTTATATTAATTTTAAAGTACTAGTCTTAATTTAGCGCATTTATGTTCTCTCGAGTCCCTGCATATTTGTGAGCTGTAACAAAATGTATAATGAAAATGATCATTATACAAAACAGAACAGAAATGCAGTATATGTCCTTTGACTGACTACAAATGTCTTAAATGCAGAAACCATATTGGAGTATTGTCATTGCACTATGTGCGAGTTTTTGTGTAACATATAAAGGGATTGTACATAATTGAGCTATAAATTATCTGTAAACAGCTATACATTTTTCATCTTTTGGAAATATTGTTTAGTAGTATATATTAAATATATACATATAAATATCTAGACAAGTTTTAAACCCAAAATTAAGTACACATTGTAGCCTCTTCTTTTCTTTCACCCTTTTTACTATGCCATTTCTGTACAGATGATTTTATTAAAGCAAAGAGTTTATTAATAAGAGAAAAAAATGGACTCTCTTCACAATTCTTTGCCAGGAATTCAAATAAAAGTAAACTCTTACTTAAATGTGTCTTCCACCCTTGGTTTCAGAAGTATTATTGCATTTGTGTTTTGTTTTGTTTTTTGCCCGAAAAGTACTAAAAATATTTCCAGGTGATTTAGATTTCAAAAGGCAGAAAGGGAGGAGAGACTGTTGCCCAGTGTGGGCAGGAAAGTCATAATGCATTATGTGAAGCGCTATGCTCAGAGCACTTTAATGCTTGTGTGTGTATGTGGGTGTGTATGTGGTGCACACTGGAAGTTTTATTAAATTTGTTGACTTCATGGCTTTACACAGAGTCCATGCCCTCAGAAGGTTGTGATGCAATTGCACATTTGTCTTGTGATGGTTTCTCAAAAATAGTGAAAGAGACAGCTCTAGTTTACACCAGCTGTTAAATATATTTTTTGTATAACACTGTAACTCAGTGTGACTCAAGAATATATTTGACTACTGATGTGCTGCATTTATACATTAATATATAAAAATATTTGAACCTATTTTCAGACAATATAGCCTACTCCTCATGAAAGGTTAAATATCATACAAATTTAACTGTTCATATGAAGTGGTTCTAAAGTATTTGGTAATTATTATTATTATGTTCTAAGGCATTATTTAAATTTTCAACTTTTCTTATACATGTATGTGGTATATTTATTAGATCATTTGTGAGATTACATCAGTGGAACAGAATATAAACAACCCCAACACTTGGTATAGCAGTGCTGAAGTAAGACATTAAAAGCTCAATAACAGGAAAAAAAGAGAATTGGTGAGAACGAGAATGTGCAGTTTAATATATAGATGACATGGTTGCTGTCTGTGGATTTCTTAAAAAAAAAAACAGAATGATGAAAACACAAACACACAAGGCCGAGTCAAATGAAAACCTTATTTTTTTTTATTTTGCATTGTTTATTGCCAATAGGTGTCACGAAAGTGTATCGCTTTTCCACATAATCACCATTTCGTTCAAGTGTTCCAGTACTTTTAATAAAAGTTAATAAAAAAGATTCCTCTACAAAAAAAAAATGGATTAAATTCTAATTTGCATCGCATTTTCAAGGTTTTCATTTGACGCACCCTCTTATTACCAGAAAACACATCTCAAAAACATGAGAACAGAAAAGACAGAAAAGACAGCCCACTATTACAGTGCAAACACTTATAGATCAAGGTTTATTAGATAAAGCTATACTGGTACAAAAACTGAAAGGGGGGACAAAGAGTAACTACTACTATGTCAAAACAAGACCTAACAAAGACCAGTGGAACAAACTTGATCCGTTACAGATGATATTTGGCAGGAAAAAGCATGTATATATCTGGGCCGACTCTTCATTGCCACAAAAAACCTAAACCACTTTGAAAATGTAAAACAGTAAAGCTTGTTTGCTTTGCCACAATTCAATCCACCCGGACGGGATTACTCCATTTCCTTCGATGAACTAGCCCTGCCTCCTGGTTTAAATCAAGGATAAGCAAATTAAGGGGCTTTGTCATTCTTTTCTGAACAGGCAGAAGAGGGAGATTAAAGAGGCCTGGGTTTACATGTCGAGGGTTTACATTTCCTCTGGGACATCCAACAGACCGGATCAGCTGGAGATGTTTTACTCTACATTTGTTCAGCTTTTCACTAACACAAGATATTGTTCACTGGTATGATGCCTATAGGACATCCTTGAATGTGAAGTTTAATTAGGAATCATGAAATCACTAATACTTACAGTGTATCTGGTGTCAAAATGACAAAGCCAAGCTGGATATTAGCAGCATCTGGTTCAGGGATGATAATGTTGAAATCAAAAGGGCATTATCTATTGTGGTAGACAGGAATATAGTCGTATCCAAGACAAAGCAAAACAATGTGATTTGTGATGTTTGTTACGACTGACTGGTTTGTGGGACTTCCTACTGTTCTGGACATGGGGGTTATTGAGGGAGACTTGCATGTTCAACCAGTTAAAACTCTGCAACTGGACCCAAGCCTTTCTATAATGTTTTTCTTAAAACAGAGCCCTGTTTTGTCCACATGATTATCAGTATAGGAGAAGAACAGCTTTTCAGGTACAACACTATTTGAGAGTCTTGGTATGCTGTGTGGGAAAATATAACCAAGGCAGAGTGACAGGCCTGATGCTGTTAAGCACTATCCATATGGTGAATGCTGCAAATACACCGAATAGGAAGCCAGTGCACTGAAAAGTGCATGGAACACATGAAAATTCATTACTCTCTGTTCTCAAAAGCTCTAGTTTGCTGTCATAAGGCCTGTAGTATTTGACTCCTGCCAGTATGCACTTTTTCTGCTTTCTTGCCACCATGCCAAAATGCTATTTTTTGACCAAAAACAAATCAAACCCCATTTAAGGTCTTCTTATGATCTACGTTTTCATTGGAAATGGAAAACACATGTGTGCAACATATTTATAGTTGAATAAATCACTGTAATAGTCAGTATTACTTTATAAAAACTTTCCACATCACTTTTTTAGACAGGTGTTTTATAGCCATCCTTCAGAATATCTCAACAGTATTTATAATCAGAATACCATGACAAATATTGTACAAGGATACTTGGATATTTTACAATAATTTATTATAGATTAATGGTAAACCACTAGTCCAACCATTAATATTAAATTACCTTTCTATTAAACTACAGGTAATCCCTCCAAACAAACAAACAAACAAAAAAAAAACACACCCACCAGATTTGGGTATATGATGTCTATGCTTTGGTGCAATGATCATTTTTTTTCTGGCTTTTCATCTGATTTTTAATCAGATTGCACAATATAGGAAGACTTTGGTCTCAAACCTTCAAATGTGTGCTTACTGATTTAACATAGGTTAAAACCTGCTATTATAGTGGCCACAGTAAATTTAATTTCTTAACTATTAAAGACAAAATCCAATCACTGAATAAAAAAAAACAGAGGCTAGGTGTTGGGAAGACACTAAAGTTTATCATAAATCTTAATTAGCCAAGCAGTGAGTGGTAAAGGAATCACATTTCTAAATTCTCTGTTATTGCTTGTAGTCTTAATAAAAACAGAGTACTCATTTGTTAAGGGTAGAGTAGCCACTTATTTAAAAATTCTTATTTTAAGAAGCAAATTTGAGGATCTGGGCATTTTCAAGTGTTCATTGAGAAGCATTGGGTTTCAGCACCATAATAAAGGCCTTTAAAAGGTCTTTGATAATCTGTTCCTCGTAAGTCACTGTGAACGGCACTGGAACACAGGGCCTGTGTAGGTCAGTGGTCAGGTTTGATACTAGTAGTACTATAATCCTCTTAGGTCATCACGTATCCACTGTGTGATCATGTTAGCCATCTCTTCACCCGCATCCAGGACAAATGCATGGCGCAGTCCACGCTCACACAAACGAATGTCTCCATCGGGAAAGTCTCTTCGGATATCCTGGTAGTACTGCACAGGGCACCAGTGGTCTGTGGCTCCATAGTAAAAAACAAGCTGAGGGCATGAAAAAGTGCTTTAGTCCTATATGCAACATGTATAACCCATAGATAGTTAGACCCGATCGATTCTGATTAGTGTTGTGTTGATTTACTTTCCATAACAGCACAGCTCTGACAGTAATTCTGGCTACAAAGCAAATGATAGGCTTATATTAATTTACTAATTCTGATACATTATCACAGAGACTTGTATGGTGGATGCTCCAATTAAATAAATTAAAAAATGCGTGGAATTGTTGATATGGTGAAGTCTTCTGTGAGGAGACGTTCATTCAGCATTTCAGAAGGAGTCTCCAGTGTCTGTGCTTTGTAACAGTCAGAGGTAAAGCTGTTCCTTTACATTCTCTGACATGGGAAAGTGTTGTGTTTTTTCAGAAACTTTAGAAGCTGCATTTTTTTCTCTCTGGGAGAGTACTTCAAGAGAGAGAAAATGAGAGGCTGGTGACTGTTTATAGCTGTTATAACGTAAGTAATAACAGGAACTAACTTGTTTTGCAGATGCTCAACAACATTAAGCATAGCTATAAATTTATAAAATGTACAAAGTGTCCTTCTGTAATAAATAAAAAATGTTTGCTGTGGTATAAGGGGAATAAAACACTTTGGGACATGCTGTTACTGGAAAATAAATCAACTCCCTGTCATTGAATATTTGCCTATAACACCATGTTCTGTGTACTAATGCACATCTTATGAAGCATTTATTCAAAAGGTATATCGAAACCTCAAATCATTCACATCTATGTCTTTTAAATGAAAGAGGGTGCTTCAGCACAGCTATTTATTATCTGGGGGAAAAAAACCTTTACACAAATGAAAAGCAAGATGATGTGGTGACTACGATGGGATTCAAGATGCTCAACTTTTAACACTATGAAATATTATTTGTCTCTGTTGCCCCTCCACCCCACCACACTAAACCCACATTAAAAAGGGAGTACAAAAAAGAAAAAAAATCATGCATCATGTTTCATATTTAAAAAATGAACATAAACATTTTTGTGTTTATTCTCCACTACATCCCTGATAAGATCTCAAAAACAAACACACCATAAAAAAAGGACTTCACAAGCCACAGATGACAGTCTCAGTGACCGTATAGTCTACTCAAGATTCAGACCAAACCAGGTCAGGAATGATTGACGATAAAATGTGATGTCCTCCTTTCTCATGGTTAGTAGTGATTCAGCAGTGATTCTAAGCCTATAGCATTTAGAGGAAAGGGAAAATCTCCCCTACTGACTCTTGAAACCTATGTAGTGTTAACTGTCCTCGTGCTGTACACAATAGAAAGATCGAATTTACTTGTCAACTGTTTTACATCACTCTCCTGATGAATTGCATAATGCTAGTGCTTTGCTGCCTGTACTAGTTAATCATGATGACTTCTACATCTGTCTGCCTGATTGATTTCTCCACAGCCTATAAATCTAATAAAGGAGTCACATGCATGTGGTTTAAGACTGAAGAGGGGTTCAAACATATGACCTCCTGTCTTCACCTACAGCTCTTTCAAAAAGAATTACTCTGGCAAGTTGCTGCCAAGCAATGAGCCAGCAATGCTTGATAGCTTCAACAATGCAGGCTGCAACAAAGTGTATGAAAGCAAAATGGGAATACACACGCACATACAGAGCCAGAGCTGCACAACAAAGGAGGGGGTTCCCTTTGTCATGCAATCCATGTCAAACATTGGATGACATTCACCTAAATAAATAAATAAATTGAACACCATTTAACAAAAGTTTGACTTTCCTTAAGTGTGCCTCTGCTGTGACTATAACAGTGCCATCTTTGAGCTCTGTCTTTTCAACAGAACTTAACAGGAAGGTGCTGTATGTCTTGTGACACTTAGGGTTAAAGTATGTGGTGTGTACGAGAAGCAGAGTGAGAGCAGCAATGATATCACCTTTTTAACTGATGACAGATAAAGTGCACCAGTCATTGACATCTCAGCCAGTCATGTCCCACCTCTCTGCATGCATGAGGCCTCTGGTTAGCATCAGAAAAACGCATCGAAAACACACAAGCTGACACACATGCTCGATATGTTCTTCATGCCTCCGGACAGAGCAAGACAGCATGAGTGCTCACTCTGATCTTGCATTCTTTGAACTTTTCACAATAAACTGTGGATGATTATAAGATAATCGAGCCCTTTTGGCCACTTGGGAATGTCTGAAATCTGTTCTAACTTTAGAGGGAAACCTTAAACATCACTATAATACTAATATTCATAACACTGTAAAATACAATCATTAATCAGTGGTAATATATCGGCTGTTGACCGAGTACCTTGTCAAGATGTTGTTGTATGGTCAAGTTATCTCGATCTAGCACCATCCTCATTTCTTGACTCCCCATATACATAGCATTAGCTGTGAAAGGATAGGAAAAAACAGTCAGAAACCACAGAAACAGAGTCTCAGGGAAAGAGACAGACAGTAGTACACACAACAATACATCTCTAACTTGGAGAACACAGCACTCTAACTGAATCCTCTTAACATAAAACAACAGTGAAACAAATCTTTCTTAAGCTGATAATGATCTGTCCCCATTTCTTATGTTGTTTAGTGAAACAACCAGCACCTTAAAATCAGATGAATAAATTGGATGGATAAATACTCTTCCATCTGTATTTGCTTAAGTGCTTAAGTGTTGATATGGAACTTTTATGTGACTTTTTTTTTGGAAGGAGTCTCCAGTGTCAGCATGGGGCAGGGGGGATATATTTTGTAGTTATGTAGTAGTAATTACTGTGCCGTTAATATTAACCATGTTTGCTAGGACTTTTGATATTCCCCTTCAAGAAATACTCTTAAGAAAATGTCATGTTTATTGTCCCTGAACCCCCCCGGAAAACGCCCTTGTATGTAGAGTTGCTACGTAGCTGTGAAGTTTAGGAAATCTACAGTGGGAATGCAACAATACAACTCCAATATGGAGAATGTAGCCCTGAACCTGATGAGCTATAACCATTTATTATGCTGTGAGTGTTCTCTTTAATGAAACAACTTCCACCTTAACATCAGAGGAATAAACCCTCTCCCCTTTGTCTTTGAAAAGGCCTGCTGGCTATTTAAAGGTGATTATTTTTTGAAAAAAAAAAAAAAAAAAAAAAATCAGAGCAATCTGTGCAGGAGAAGACAAAAGAGGAAATATGCAAAGTCCTTTGGAGTCACAGTAACCCAACTCCTTTAATCTTACCTTCCATTAGCAGAATCCACTAGTGAGGACACTTTATTAAAACCATTAGTTGAAGTACAGTATTTTTTTGGGCCTGCATAAAAACATACTGTAGCTGATATTTTGTTTCACCTCCCCTGAACATATTGTAGTGGACTTTCACACACACCCAAACACACGATTCATGAGCTAATGTGCATTGCCTGACATGATGACCTGGCAAGCAAACAGCAAGAGTGATCCTATTGCCTGTGTATGTGTGTGTGTGTGTGTGTGTGTGTCTGGCCAAATGTATAGGAGACAGTGTTCATATTTTGCATCATTGGGACTTTCCTTTCAGCATGGGCTGTGGCTTGCTAACTCTCTTTCCAGGGAAAGGGTGTATACATATATTTTAGTCTACGGGCACAAATCTGTGCGTGCATGAATGCAGGTCTGTTCAGACAGAGGAACCAAGGGTTTGATCAGCTATCCATACAACAGCTCTCCAAATAATAATAATAATAATAATAATTCACCCTGAGTTTGGAAAACACAAAAAAAAGTTGTTCAACTAAATGTTCAACATCTATGTTTTCTTTAACCCCTAAAGAAGTCAAGAAAAGCGTGTAACTGCTCGAACCACAAACAGTACCTATATAGATCAACATAAACTGCAATATTTCAGTACATAGTTAATCCTTAGTGGCAGGTTGCTAATGTCTGAGAGTCCAGTTAAGCATCGACAGCACTGGGGTGTAGGTGACGGGGTCTTACGCAACTGTACAATAGATGATTTATGGAACAAGGAAAGAAGTGAATATAAACCTTGTAAAGGTTCAGTGTTTGATGGGTATGCAGGAAAATAATCATATATATATATATATATATATATATATATATATATATATATAAATAACCTTTACACAAAGTTACATTCTGTAGGAGGTGATATACTGCATATAGCGTCTTTCTAACACTCAAGGTCACTGTACACAAAAAAAAAAAAAAAAAACGTGTATGTAATATAAATACTATAATGTAGTTTCAGTAGCTTCAGTTCAGCCTGTGATTTCACCTTCTTCAAACATACATTAAAAATGCCAGATGTCATTATTATGCCTCTGGTCCAGCAATCTAAAGCACAATTTCCACAATTTCCATACTGTGCCACTCAAAATGTATGATACAATATGACCCATTGCTACCATATAATGGATGTGCAAAATCATACAAAATCTCTGGTCTGAACTATTACACAATATGGACAAGATCTTACAATGTGTAACACTATATATTGCATTTGTGATATGTCTTGATATGTATTAAAAACACATTGGTAAAGCCCTTGACGTGCAATGGTGGAAGACTGGCCTGCATTATTTGGATCAGTATTATTTACGTTTGTCGGATCATGTAAATGTGATTCATCAAAACAGCCACAGGAACACTCATCTGCAACATCTGAGATCGTTCAGGATGCTCACAGCAAAAAAAAAAAAAACATTTAGGGATTTGTTAGAGAGCTCAAGTGCAGTTTTCTGAGATATCAAAGGCCAAATATGGTACAAAACACCTTTGTTTACACTAGTGATTTTCAAATGAAAATCTAAAAAAAGATTGCTGATTGCTGTCTGTGGAATAAAAATCAGTTATCTGCTTCTTTTCAGTATAAGCAAATAATCTTTCTCTTGTGTTTGGAGCGATGTACTATGACCTGGAACATTTCATTGTATTACATTAAAAAGAGTAAGCTTGGAATGTTTATCAGTGTAAATAAGTGGGATGACCAGGCACTAGGGTTCAAGACGGCTAAAAAAAAAAATCTCTCTGACCTTGTTTCTTATTAAGTTTTTTAGTAATCGGCTGGGTTCTCAGGTTGAAAATTAAAGACAAGTTCAGACATGGGTTAGAAAGAATAATCTTTCAACAAGTACAGAAGGGAGTAGCGATCCTGTATGTTTAGCGACTGGGCATATTTTACTCAGTATTCAGAGCTGTTTGAAAATATGGACTCAACTTGCTGACATCATTTAACACCAGTAATGCTGCACACGCCAATTTCCAGAATACAAAAGCAATGGACAAAATTGGACACGGATTCAGAACTACTTTAAAGCTAAAAAAAACAAAAGGAGGAAAAAATTAGTGAGACTGAGACAGAGAGAAAAATTTAGTTAGAGAGATGTGTGTGCCAGTCTTGGGGCAGTGATGAGCGAGACATCCCCTGGTCTATCTCACTTATCTCTAGGGGGGTGTCTGGACTCGGGGGTTTGGCAGGACATAGCATTCCAGCCCAATTTACACATCCTCACACATGCACCCAGTTAACATCAGAAAGAAGACGTAAAGGAGACACAAATGCATATGCACTGACTCATCTAGAGAAATCAGCTAGGACACACCAATGTAGTGACAAAATAAATAAAAAAAAAACTATATTAACGTACTGTGCTACACCTAAAGCCAAAAACATGATTGGAGTCTAATCAATATTATCATTTGATCATACTGCAGATACATTTTGAAAATATGTCCTGTAAACATTAAACTTAAAAACTGAGTCTATGCAAAAACTTTCAAAACTCTGTGTTTGTGCTACTTATGTGGTACATTATGTGGTACATTTTCTGAAAATCTTCATAAGTGACACACAGACACACACACACAGACACACACACACGTGTCTTTGCATCTTTGTGAGGTAATTACACCGATATACTTATTACTGTAGCTAATTAATGCTGTGTCTACATCTCAAATCCAACCTCAGTAACTAAAACGAAAAAATATATAAATAAATAAATAAATAAAAAAAAACAGAAAACAAACAAACAAACAAAAACATTTTCCTTATGGGACCCAGTCAGCTATCTCCACAAAGTCAAAACTCTCAGATATTAATATCCTTGTGGGGATATTTGTCACCCACCAAGACACAATATAACACCAACAACAAGACCAACAACACCACTGCCACCACCACCACCACCACCAATAATAATAATAATAATAATAATAATAATAGTAGTAGTAGTAGTAGCAGTAGTCGTAGTAGTAGTAGGAGAAGAAAGGGAAGAAATCCAGCCAGCTGCCTGTCTGCTGTCTTGAAGCACATTGACTGTTTTATGTCACTGTTCTTCCTCATTCTGCTTTGATAAAATAAAAATGAACTTGATGAACCAGACAGTTTTACCCTCCTTTTTTTCAGTTCAATAACACATGTCTTGAAAGAAAACCACAAACCGGTGCAACACAATGCAGAGTTTTCTTCCACCCAACAGAACCCAAGGTGGGTGGGCAAACTCTGCAGTACCTCATACAGAATTATACTGCTGTTTAGAGAAAAGCAATTGCATGAAATAACAGAAATAAGCATGTCTTTCATTACATTGAATTTAAGGGATTTATCCATCATCGCTTTTTAATTGTGGATTAAAACTGATTTGGAAGTGCTGGGGGAAATGTTTGTGGCTTTTTCTCCAGGAGAAATAACACCTGTGGTCAAGAAACCAGAGTGACCAGGCTGCACAACACCGTAACCACATCCTTCATTTAGCTAGAATATACCTGGCCTCTGATCGCTACTATGGTTCCTTTATCATGCTTGTTCCAAAATTTTATATATCTTCCATTTATAGTTTACATTAGAAATAAAGTTAAAGATATTACAAAAAGGAAACCATACTACCGCAAATAATACAACAAATGAAAAACAACATTGGAGGAATGTTGGAAGGTCTCTTCAGAGTGGATATTTCTTAGATTTCAACATTAATGTCTTGACTACGGATTGAAGCAAAACCTCAATATCATTCAATAAAACCGTTCATAAACCAATCCACAGCATGGAAAATCAGGAATCTGGTCAGCTACGATATGATGTTCTAGAGTTACTTCAAAACAGCTAACATATTTCAGCCTCTGTATGACTTTCATTTTGATCATTTTATTGCCCTCGGGTTTCTATCCAATGTTCTTCAACCGAGAGGTTTCATCTTTAAGCACTTACATGCCTGAACTCTTGCTAAGGTGACTAGCTTATATTCAGTAATGTGCCAACACACATTTTTTTTTTTTTTGACAAACTAGGCCACTATTATCAGGCGAAGTTCACATATGAAGTTAATATAACATGAAGAGTGGTGTGTAAAGTAATTGTGCTTAAAGTAACTCGTCTTCTAAAAATCAAAGCTTAGCTTACATAAGGACATAAGGACAAAATTCATATTTGCTTCCATGTTCTGTTGTGGTCTGATCAAATCCCATGGAGCACTGGATTTATGCTTCACAGAACAAGATTTAGTTTCCTGTTGTGTAACTGCTACTGGATGAAATTACCTTTTAGATACCATCCTCTAAGAGAAAATAGTATTATGCTCCAGCTAAAGGTGGCTAGCACCCAAAATTAGCACAGGCCAGAACTGATCACAATTTTACCCAGACTTAAATATTTAAATCTATTATGTTTTTCAAACACACACACATACACCAATCAGCCATAACATTAACACCACTGACATGTGAAGTGAATAACACTGATTATCTCGTTATAATGGCACCTGTCAAGGGGTGGGATATATTAGGCAGCAAGTGAATAGTCAGTTCTCAAAGTTGATGTGTTGGAAGCAGGAAAAGGCTCAGGATCTGGGCGACTTTGTCAAGGGCCAAATTGGGATGGCTAGACGACTGGGTCAGAACACCTCCAAAACGGCCGGTCTGTGGAGTGTTCCCAGTATGCAGTGGTTAGTACCTTCCAAAAGTGGTTCAAGGAAGGATAATTGGCGAACCGGCAACAGGGTCATGGGCGCCCAACACTCACTGGTGTGTGTGGGGAGCAAAGGCTAGCCCTTCTGGTCCGATCCCACAGAAGAGCTACTGTAGCACAAATTGCTGAAAAAGTTAATACTGGCTATGATAGAAAGGGGTCAGAAGTATGGGGCTGCGTAGCCGAAAGCTCCTACAATAAGCACGTGAGCATCAGAACTGGAGCAATGGAAGAAGTTGGCCTGGTCTGATGAATAATGTTTTCTTTTACATCATGTGGACGGCCGGGTGCGTGTGGGTCAGTTACCTGGGAAATAGATGGCACCAGGATGCACTATGGGAAGTAGGCAAGCCGGAAGAGGCACTGTGATGCTCTGGGCAATGTTCTGCTGGGAAACCTTGCGTCCTGGCATTCATGTGGATGTTACTTTGACACGTACCACCTACCTAAACATTGTTGCAGACCAAGTATACCCCTTCATGGCAACAGTATTCCCTAATGGCAGTGGCCTCTTTCAGCAGGATAATGCGCCCTGCCACACTGCAAAAATTATTCAGGAATGGTTTGAGGAACATGATAAAGAGTTCAAGGTGTTAACTTGGCCTCCAAATTCCCCAGATCTCAATACGATCGAGCATCTGTGGGATGTGCTGGACAAACAAGTCTGATCCATGGAGGCCCCACCCCGCAACTTACAGGATTTAAAGGATCTGCTGCTAACGTCTTGGTGCCAGATACCACAGCACACCTTCAGAGGTCTTGTGGAGTCCATGCCTCGAAGGTTCAGAGCTGTTCTGGCGGCACAAGGGGGACCTGCACAATATTAGGCAGGTGGTT